>NC_088205.1:36286219-36886219 GCF_037126465.1 Ornithodoros turicata | reverse complement strand
CATAATGCGAATTCTTTATGTCGTGGATATTAAAAGTTACGAATATTTTTCGAACGAAAATTTACTTAAGACTCGAAGAAAGGGTCACCCGCGTCGACGAACCCGTTTCCGGAAAAAGCAACACGCTCGCGTGCGGTACCGCGTTAACGCGTCGGGCACAGAATCGCGTTCGGTTTCGGGTGCGGCATTGGGGAAACGCGGCCCGGCGTGTTGCCGAAACGTCTTCGACGACGCGGGTGACCCTTTCTTCGAGTCTTAAGTAAATTTTCGTTCGAAAAATATTCGTAACTTTTTCGTAATATTGCAATTGCAATATTGCAATTCGTAACTTTGCAATAGCGTGAATATTTGTCATAACATTTCGAGCGCAATACGGAATCTCAGTTTCATATTCCAACATTACTCAACTTTTAATTTCTTATTAAGTGAACAGCATAGACGTAACGAAATAATGAGAAACAACACAATCAACAGCTACAATTAATAGAGAGCCAAACCTGTGCACCATCCAACACATAGAGAAATAATAGCTAATCAATCTATCAAAGGCGAAATAGCACAGACTTAACGCTGAAGAACAGAGGAACACGCGGCGACACGTAAACAACAACAGAGGCAACAGTGCATTCGTAATATTCGTAAACGAAGACGTTTCGGCAACACGCCGGGCCGCGTTTCCCCAATGCCGTACCCGAAACCGAACGCGATTCTGTGCCCGACGCGTTAACGCGGTACCGCACGCGAGCGTGTTGCTTTTTCCGGAAACGGGTTCGTCGACGCGGGTGACCCTTTCTCCGAGTCTTAAGTAAATTTTCGTTCGAAAAATATTCGTAGCTTTTAATATCCACGACATAAAGAATTCGCATTATGTTATAGTGTATACAGAAAATATCAATCCATTCGGATAACTTCTCTGACATCGTGAAAGAGTGCTCGTCAAAGTGAGCGACCTAAAGCTTGCGTATTGTGAAATTACGCGTTCTACAACACTGATCATAAATCGCAACACTTGTTCAAATTGTGATTAAACTCTTACTGATGTGTGGTAGTCACCACTTCTCCTGAATGCGAACCGATAAATTTTAGCAATTAATCCACAAACAAATATCTTGTAAAGTATGTGTGAGTATATGCACAACTTTTTAATCTATATCTTTAGAAAAATGCAAGAAATAGCGTGCAGTTTTGATTTTGAAAATTTAAAGAAGCAAATGATCTTTAGTGTGGAATTTGCGTTTTACAATGTTATGAGCTAAAGACTTATAAAATTACAGTATGGCCTTTCCATTTGTAGTGCCTAGATGCTATGACACTAAAATAATGTGATAGTTTTTTCTGTATGGTTACGGGAAATCTCTAGTATATTTTGTGAATTTGATCTACGTTTATGTGTGACCTGCGCTGATCTGGTTATTATAATTAATATAACATATCTTCCATTGTGTTTATGCATAACGCTCATCTTCATTGTATATTGGTTAAGCACTTCTGATGGCAGTTGTGTGATCCGCTTCTCCCAAAATCTGATTGCCACTTGGAAATTATTTCATATACGTTCGTGTGCCGTGTGCTACGAAGACTACGTGATTGGAAATGTAGACTTGGCCTGCACGTCGTGCTCGTAAAATCTTTCGTTTGCATTGTGGCATCTGATAATAGATTCGCTTTTCCCGAAGGCTTCGTATTATCTCCCAGGCAGTGAACCCCAATGCGATTGTAAAAGTTGTCGCGAACGACCAGCCGCAATCAGTTACCTTGCCTTACTTCCCGTTTTGCCATATCTTGGCCCCCACTGCAAGCCTTGGACGGCTCCTTTTTCCTACTCATACAAATGGACAACTGTGTTGACAAAAATATTTATTTATTTGTTCCGTACTCCAATCGGTTGCTTGTCAAAGACGCCTTTTCTTCTTCTTTTACTATGTCTGGGCTAGTGCAACTGATTGAGAAATATACATGCACTGTGGAATTTAATTCGTGAAATATGAAAAGTTTTCACATGAGATTAGTGATCCTTTTTTGTAATCATAGACCGATGTATCATATCTCTAAATTTGAATGACCGATCCTTCTCCGGCAATTCTATCCTTCGGGTGTTGGATTTGTACAGAGTGTAGTCGAGTAAAACCTATTTGGTGGTCAGGTCTCATTCCATACGAGAATTCTTACACAAATTGTGGAATATTTCGTTTCCTTAGCGATCATTGTTCTCAGTCTAGCCATGCTAAATGTAAAGTGTTTTTCATTGTGATGCGAAGAATTCATTATAATGATGACAAAGATTACAATTATTGTTTCATTTATACACTTGTTTATTTCGATAAATTACAGTTATATTTCAAACTCTGAAGTTTTCGTTTGTTGTCTTCATTGATGAATTCCGAAGACATTAAATAGTTTATTCTGATTATTGGGCGCTTGAATCCAGCGTTGATTAACGCAGGCGCAATGTTGTCGCCGTGTTTGTATTGCTTCAACAACTTGCACTTTGTCGCGATGAATTTGCAGAGTCTCTTATTGATGCTTCCTTTCTTTGTATGAAGGTTCTTGAATTGCGTACAAGAGAGTATTAGATGAAAATCGTCCGGTGGTCCATCGCAATTGTTATGTTTGTTGAGTTTCAACAGGTGATAATACATCAGACCTTGCACGACAATATTGAACTTCTGTTGATTCGACATCGTTGCAGAGACTGGTAGAAGAAAATAATTGCGTTGCCGTGGTAGTGGAATATATCACGTGATAAGATTTTATGTACTTTCCATCTCAGATATGTGTAATTTCAACAAATCCGTAATGAATCGTGCGATATAGACCGCTTGTATATGATAATTTGATCTGACTGCTTTCTTGATGTACGCAATGCCCATTGCAATGATTACAATTACATCTGGTCTAGTGTATTTCAATTCTTCGTTGGCAAACCTCAAAAACTCCGCCATCAATCCCAATGGCCCTTCAGACGTTGATGTGCAGATATTTTTATAAGTATTGTAGATTCGGCATATAAATTCTTGCACCTTCAGTTCTGTAGTTTGTACCATATCTCCGAATACGACCATGTCTAGGACGTATTGAAATGCAGCGATAATGAAATCGTTTCGCGGCTCCTCCTTTTCGAAGCAGTTTTTTATCACATCTTCCCATGACTTATGGTATCGAGTACAAAATCTGTCCATCTTTTCAATGTAGAGCAATTGTCTCTTCTGTTTCCAAGTGCACATCTACACTTAATTAAAAGCATATCTATGTTTATTTTATTGATTAAAATTTTATTATCTGGTTTAGAATGCTATAATCTCCACCTGTCGTGAGAATTATTGTTTTGATTTTGTTTCAAGTATTCATTCGTCTGATACTCTATGAGTTGCGAACTTACTGCCTGAAATAATTATTGTCTTTCATTTGCTTCAATTGTTCACTCGCATGTCATAAGTAAGTACCTCTAAGATTGGAATGCCTCATAACTCTGAGTTGCATTTCACATTTGATATTTCTGTGTGGTCCATTAGAAATTTCTGTTGCAAGATATTACAAAAATTGATGTAATTAGTTTTGTTTCTCTTTTTGATTGAGTATCATTGCTACCAATTAATAATTTGGACTTTCTCTACATCTTCAATAACAATATCGCATCTCTATAAACTTAGCCGACTTGTCAACCACTTTGACGAAAGATTTCCGTTTCATGGAAAGGATTCGAAAAGATAGTGACCCCAGTGACCCCCCTTTCTGTATTAAGTGTACTGGGGTAGCCAGTTTGACTTCGTCGAAACTTACATCCCCATTTTTTTCTTTATTCACATCACATCACATCACATCACCCAGCGAGTGATATCGACATCTATTTGCGCTGCACAATAAACTATATCGCCTTTGAACTCTCTTATCTGACCTCTAGAGCGCCCCGTTTGCTGGACAAAGTAATATAGCCCCTAACCCTTTGAGTGATAAAGCATGCGCTGTGCTATGGTCACATAGATATAGACATAAAGTCTCCCGGCTTTGAGGAAAAGAGTGAAAACCGTGCATATTTAATATGTCTTGGATACCTCCATCAAGGTTCGTAGTGTTTGTTAGAATGAAAATTGTATATTTATCGATTTTATGATGGTTCAATGATAGATTATTTTCCTCTGTTGTTGTTTACGTGTCGCCGCGTGTTCCTCTGTTCTTCAGCGTTAAGTCTGTGCTATTTCGCCTTTGATAGATTGATTAGCTATTATTTCTCTATGTGTTGGATGGTGCACAGGTTTGGCTCTCTATTAATTGTAGCTGTTGATTGTGTTGTTTCTCATTATTTCGTTACGTCTATGCTGTTCACTTAATAAGAAATTAAAAGTTGAGTAATGTTGGAATATGAAACTGAGATTCCCTATTGCGCTCGAAATGTTATGACAAATATTCACGCTATTGCAAAGATGGTTCTCACGTCTCAGACTTTTATAATACAATTTGTAATTTGATTGTAATCGTATTGATTAAGAATATCTTCTTTGCGGTGGTATAGATTTTATTTCCTCTTGTCGCTCCTGCTCCGTGGTCTTCCATACATCTATCGGCATCCGTCTTCAACAAATCATGCAGGTCAGATATCATTAGATCTGGTTGTTGGCTAGGAGCGCGCTATATGGTGAAGTTCATTTTTAACATGTCTATTTCCTGATGAGTTTGATTTTTTCTTCTGATTTTCCTCTTGTGTTCGTGTCGTTCTTTGTTCTGTTTGTTGGCTAGGAGCCTGCTATGTGGTGAAGTGGAATATCTTCTTTGTAGTGGTATAGATTTTATTTCGTCTTGTGTTCGTGTCTTTCTGATTGTTGGCTAGGATCGTGCTATGTGGTGATTTTCCTCTTGTGTTCGTGTCGTTCTTTGTTCTGTTTGTTGGCTATGCGCGTGCTATGTGGTGAAGTTCGTTTTTAACATGTCCATTTTCCGATGAGTTTGATTTTTTCTTCTGATTTTCCTCTTGTGTTCGTGTCGTTCTTTGTTCTGTTTGTTGGCTAGGAGCGTGCTATGTGGTGAAGTGGAATATCTTCTTTGTAGTGGTATAGATTTTATTTCGTCTTGGGTTCGTGTCGTTCTGATTGTTGGCTAGGATCGTGCTATGTGGTGAAGTTCGTTTTTAACATGTCTATTTTCTGATGAGTTTAATTTTTTCTTCTGATTTTCCTCTTGTGTTCGTGTCGTTCTTTGTTCTGTTTTTTTCCTATGAGCGTGCTATGTGGTGAAGTTCATTTTTAACATGTCTATTTTCTGATGAGTTTGATTTTTTCTTCTGATTTTCCTCTTGTGTTCGTGTCGTTCTTTGTTCTGTTTGTTGGCTAGGAGCGTGCTATGTGGTGAAGTGGAATATCTTCTTTGTAGTGATATAGATTTTATTTCGTCTTGTGTTCGTGTCCCATAGTCTTCCAGTGTCTCTGCTGTTCACAGTTAATTACATACAACTATCAGAACTTCCGGCTATTGCACTGATGGTTCTCACGTATAAGAATATTAGACGTTTTATAATACAATTTGTAATTTTGATTGTAATCGTATTGATTAAGAATATTTTAAATGCGCTATCAATTCTGATTCATTGAAAACTTCCACTAATAAAAATATTGTGTTTGATATGTGATACCTATTCAATGCTAATGCATCATACCTGTAATATTCTTTGTTACGTGTATTGTGTTCCTTCTATTTCAGATTTTTGGCTAAGTTTTTCCCATTCACGCAGAGTCATACTTCCTAATGACTTTAATAAATATATTTTCACTTGTACTTTTGTGTATGGCTATCCTTTGCATGTAAACTGCACACCTGTTGTAGCTGGAAAAATTACGATTCAAGTCGACTCAGGCTGAAAAAATGACGAAAGTGGACGGCCCAGGCTAAAAAATGACGAAGGTCGACGGCCCAGGCTGAATGGTAAACGCACACGCAGCCCTCCGGCCACGCGACGCAAAAGTAGGAAACTTGTGAAAGAAGTCAGCCCAGGGTGAAGGGTAAGCACGCACGCAGCCCTCCGGTCACGCTCCGCCCACCACAGCAGCCCTCCACCCGAGCACCGCCCATCTGTCACGGGAATGAAGTCGGCCCAATTTGGAAAATGGTGAAAGAAGTCAGCCCAGGGTGAATGGTAAGCGCGCAGCCCTCCGGTCACGCTCCGCCCACCACAGCGGCCCTCCACTCGTGCGCCGCCCACCTGATGTACCGGAAAAAAATTGTGAAGTCGGCCCAAGTGGAAAGGTAAGCGCGCACGCAGCGCTCCGGCCACGCTCCGCCCACCACAGCGGCCCTCCACCCGAGCACCGCCCTGTTACAGGTGGTGAAGGTTTTTCGGCTGGGTTTTTCTCCTTCACCTCATTGGCATCACAATTCCCAGCACTATTGACTTTACTAAATATATCTCAACTTGAATGGCATTAATAAATATATTTTCACTTGTACTTTTGTGTATGGCCCTTCTTTGTATGTCTCTGCATGTAAACCGCTCACCTGCTCTATCGGAAAAATATGTGAAGTCGGCCAAAGAAGTCTGCCCAGGCTGAAAAATGTGAGAGGATAAGCGCGCACGCAGCCCTCCCCCGCCGATAAGCGCGCGGACAACCCTCCCCACACGTGCCGCACAGGGAAAAATACGCGCAGGGCTCAGGGTAGGGGGTGCCGTAGTTTCTCATGGGGCTGGGTTCTCAACCCCTCTCTACTACTAGTGTACATGTATACTGTGACTTTTTCGAAACAATTCATGAAGGTAAATAAATTTGCTCTACAAAATGCCATCGCTTTTCGTTCCTCTACTTGGGGGCAACACGTTACAGACGTTACTTAGCCCAAACAGAACAAAATGTCCTGGGGATTCTATGGGTCATCCGCTAACAGAGATTGCAATCTCCTTGGGAGAAAGCTATTTCTCCTAGGGACATTCCGTGGACGTACCAGTGGCCGGGGTTCGGACCTTCCCTAGAACGTCCTTTCCCTGGCAATATCTGAATGTAACGCGGAGCAACGCCGATATTGCACGGAGTTAGTGTACATACCGCGGTACGCAATTTCATGTTACCAAAACAAAATGCAGAGACAGTCGATAGGACCACTAAGTCCACGAAGCTTTAAAAATATTAGGGAAAATCTTTCCATGGAGTAGTAGTGCAAGCAATGCTGCCCCGCAACCGTTCGCAACCAAGACACGGTTCACCAAGGCAGACCGCGTTAACAGGACAGCAGGCGGACTCCTGCCCCCTCCTTACGTATGTACGCAGATTTGAAGGAAGTCCTGAACATCCTTCACTCCCTTCCATAGAGAAAACATATACTATACACGTCTAGTTTTAATAGCTTCCGCGAATTCGAAAGTCCTGCCCGCTTCTGATACAAAAAGAAGGATGAGGTGTCTAAGTTTAATTCGATTACGCACACAAACATCATTGAACTAAGAAATTGGTTGGAGTATTAATTCACCATCAGCATAATGTCTGTGTGTCTTACTGGTTTCGTTTGGGATATTTTTTTCGTCTCCAGACGCAAGAGGTTTACCTTTGTCATGCCATTTTCCTTTACAAATTATGGTTGTGGTCGTGGATGTTGCTATGTTTCGCGTATTTTTAATGAATTACCTGTTCATTTCTCATCCATAGATGGAACTCACTACCTAAAAAAGGCATTACGGAATCTTTATTATGACCTGAGAGAGATTTATGACCTGAGACCTTTCTGCGAATCGATATTTCACTCCTCTTTATCTACCTCTTTATTTATCTTTTCTTTTTCTTTGAAAAAAGAATGCAGCAACGACGATAACCGTTGTCAAGTGGAGCAGTCCTTAGGCTTTTTCAGAGTTTTTGAAAGAAGCAATCTAACCTTCACGGACCTCCCGCCGTAACCTGGACGGGAGGTCCAACGTCTCTATGACACTTACCACAGGTCAACAGGTCCCCGTCAGCCCTGCCAAACGACAACGGGTAGGGAGCCCTTCCTCTGGTGATCCCGACAATCCAGAGACCGTGAATGTTCCCGATAACACCATGGACACTTCGGTACCGCCAGCTCCTCAGCAGACAGGTGAGATGAACGATGGCAGCCTTGCCACTTCTCTTCATGACCCGTTCATCACTGTCACCTACAGGAAGAACCGAGCCGGCGGTATTCCCGTACTGTTTCGACCAGCAACTAGTGACTACTCTTCTGGAAGGTGAATCCTAATGCGGTCGCTAGTGAGTACGCCTGCTAGCCCAACAACAGGTTATGCACCACCGTTTCCACCGAGATGGTTCTCTCTTCGTCTCCGTACGGTCCGAAGCAGCTGCCCGCAACCTTTTGTCAGCTAAGTGCTTAGCTGGGATTCCGGTGATACCATCAATACCCCAATCGTGCGCAAGAAATATGGGCAAGATATATGATGTTCCAAGAGAGTATTCGAACGACGACCTCGTGCTCTACCTCAAAGACGCAGGGGTTTTATCTGCACGGCGACAGGTTCGGCATTCCATGGCAGAAGATGGCAGTGATGTGTTTACCGCGTTACGGAGCGTGATCCTGACTTTTGAACCTACAATCCGTCTTCCCCACCGAATTGCCCTTGGGTTTCAGACCTTCACAGTCCAAGAGTACATAGAAGGCCCCATACAGTGTTATAACTGCCAACGATTTGGCATTATTGCACGAAATTGCCGAGGTTCTACACAGTGCGGCATCTGCGCCGGGCCTCACCGGAGATCAGACTGCAACAATAAAAGAGAGCCAAAGTGTGCTAACTGCAAATCCAGCCATCCCGCATCATTTTCTTTATGTCCTGTCAAGACTGCCGCCACCAAAAGGCACCAAGACCGGACACTACGACTTCCGTATGACGCTCCTAGGGGTGGTAGTGCCACACTCCCGTCTCGTAAAAATGCACAAGAATTTCCTGCACTACCCTCTCGATCTGCACCAGGTGAACGGGGGTCGCTGAACACAATCGCGGCTAAGCCTATCACAAGCAGCCACCCACCGCCTCATCGTCCATCAAGGCAGTACAAACACTTACGCCAGTGTGATGGAACCAGAAGGCACGAGGAGACAGTTACCCTCACGAGCCTCTGAAGATATGCCTTCTCTGGGACTCTTCTCAGCGGTACTTGCTGCCCTTAAGGCAATTATCTCTGCTTTTCCTGGTGCGTCGCAACTGCCCGAGGTCCAAGCGCTTCTGGCACTGGAGGCATTATCTTCGCATCAGCATGACGGCATTGTATAGAAAGGCCATGGCAATGCAGTGGAATCCTCGAAGCCTGCGTAACAAGCTCCCTGATTTTAAATTACATCTACAACAGTACAAGTTCCCTTTCATAGCTATATGCGAACACGGCATGGATTCTACACATCGCGTCAATGGATACACAATCTATCGATCTCATCAATCCCCTGAGAGCAGAACAGCGCTATACGTTCGCAATGACCTCGTTGCTGCGCAAATCGGGTCAGTTTGTCATCGCTCTTATGATTACGTCACCTGCAGGATCCGCCTTGGCCCCATGCTGTTAACGGTCGTCAGTATCTATATCCGTTCCGCGGTACAGGTTCCGTGGAGTGACCTCGAACGCTTACTTGGTTCTCTGGAAGCCCCGGCGCTTGTGCTGGGTGACTTCAATGCACATAACTCGGCCTGGGGAAGCCGAAGGACGGACGGTAGGGGAAGGAGGTTGCTGGAGTCAATGGAGAATAATAACATGTGCTTGCTGAACAACCGCGAGCCCACTTACATGCGATCCCCAACGTCACTCGATGTATTGGACCTCTCGTGGTGCTCAACCGACATAATTCGCCACTTGTCGTGCGCTACGGACGTCGACACTAGAGGTAGCGATCATTTTCCTCTATATATTTCGCACGACAGACTGCCCCTCTCAGCAACTACTGGACTGATTTCTTTCACAAACTGGAGACTTTTTCGTGCGGGCCTCAGAACGTCTGTGCACACCGGTATGTCCCCAGAGGTCTCTCTCAAGCAATTACCCGCGGTATCCAGGAAGCGGTGGTCATCTCTAAAAGGGTAACAGGCCATATCGGTCATTCCCCAGCAATTAACCACCTTAGAGCATTACGTCGCCGAGCAGAAAGAACGGCTCGTCGGACAGGGCAACTTACGGACATTGTGGAATACCGCCGGATGAAAGCTAAAGTAACACGAGAACTTAAGAAAGAGGACAGGAAGCGTTGGCGTAAGTTTTGCCACCACCTTTCACCGTTTGATCCGGCCACGAAGATCTGGCGGACAATCCGATCTGAAGGAGGCGCCCCCTCAAAAGAATCCTCTCGCGGCCTTGGCTATCGTTAAGGGTGTAGACGAAAACACGCTAGCGACGGACTTCTGTGTGGTACTAACGACTCCAGCGTCTGCCTCGACCACGCCACTACAGCGCAGTTTTGTCCACAGTTTGACAGCTGAACTTCACTAAGACTGGCCCCATCCCCCGGAAGTTATGGACCGTGACTTCACACTAATCGAGCTAAAGGCAGCGTTGCAGCTTGTGAACGCCGGCTCGTCCCCTGGACCCGATAAAATCACCTATGCCACCCTGCGAAACCTTGACGGGCGGTCACTCCAAGCTCTCCTTCATGTGTATAATACGTCTTGGCAACAAGGATTTTTACCACATACATGGAAGGAGGCATTGGTTGTTCCCATCCTGAAACCAGGCAAGCCCCCAAATGCCCTATCTTCCTTTCGCCCTGTGAGCCTGACAGTTTGTGTTCGATCAACTGGCTTTTCGATCCCTGCGTAGACACCAACAAGAAATGGGCTATCTGCACCGGGTACATTGGCTAAGCACTGTATAGGCCATAGCTGTTGCCTCGACCTCTTACTAATTGGAAAACCACCAACGTTAAGGCCCAGCGGTATACAGGCTGGTAGACTGCTTACATGGGATAAGGTGGTGGTTAGCCCGCTAGCAACGCCAAAATGGCAGTAGGTTCCAGTGCCCATTCGCGAAGTTCTCGATGCTGTATTACGAGGTGTACACAACAGGGCACGTGAATCACTAGGAAACTCTTCGTGGCACGGGTGACGTTTCAGAATCTTTAAAAGAGCGCTGACAGCTGCGTGCGTCACATTATGCTCAATTGCCCAACGCCTTAAGGGTGAACCGCATGGCACGAAAAACTGGCCGAAAACTGGCCGAACCGAAATCAGGACCGAACTTTTTTCTGTGCATCACCGCATGCTACCGAAATGCACTCCGAATTTCGGCCGAAGACTTCTGGCCTTGGGGAGCATCGCCTTTCAACCATCCAGGTCAATGAGATAATCTCTGTATTCATAGAAGTAGAAGTCGCACACACACGGCAACAGTCAACCCCATTGCTACGTCATCGTTTCTATGGTTCTCCTTCCGGCTGGATAGCCACTGGTTGCTTCTACGTTTTCGGTTGGCGTCACTTCCCATTTCGGCCGTGAGGCCGACAACGGCAAGCCCTTTCACCATCACCACCACCACCACCACCACTTCCCATTTCGGAGGAGAAATCTGGCTTGGCCAGATCGGGCCGAATTCGGCACGGAATTCTGCTCTCCGAAAACAGTTCGGTCCCGAATTCGGTTCGGAAAGAATTCGGACGCTTTTCGGGCCATGCAGTTCACGCTTTAGAGGGCTCAGAGAGCTCAATAAATCTGAGCGGTCTTCAGATCGTTGTTCGGTATCCAGTTCTGTTATACCCCATCCGGGTGTCACGTTTGCGTTCTCATTTAGCAATGTTTCCGTTTCCAAATGTGCTACACTCGCCGACGCAGTCAAAACCGCTTCTTCGATATTCGGTCTTACGGCACATTCAACCGAAGAACTGCTATCACTAGACGTTCCTTCTGCGCCAATATCGCTTTCCAAATGTTCATATTGAACAGTTCCTTCGTTAATCGAGCAACAAGCGTGACGGTCGTTGTCTTCGTATGAGATGTCTGCAGAAATCGCTGTGAGAGACTCTCTCACTTCCCGCCGCGCCTTCATATACACGTAGCGCTTACCACGCACCTTTGGCATCGTTACCACTTCGCGTATCTTTCCACATAGAACTGCAAAAGCTCACCTTTGAAGTTCAACAAGTACCACAGACCGCAACTGACACAATAAAGGCAGGAAAAGGCGCGCAGATGATGATGGTGATCACGATGTTGATGGTGCTCCCTCCTCAAAGCAGAGCCGCTTGAGAGTCTCCGTGGAGCAGACGACGCGCGTATCTGTGAGAGAGACGTTGCCGATCATCTAGAAATACTTTTATAGTTCATCATAGGAGAGTTTATTCCGCGCATTCTAGTTTAATAATATCTTACAAATAATATTGTATAGATTCCATCAACATAAGATAATTAATGCATATCTGTCAGTGTGACGTCGTGTCCATGTAGTGCAAATGTTAAATTACATATATGACAGCGTACTTGTGATTACCAATGTGCTGTGATCTGATACGATGATAACCCTTCGCAAGTTCGTGCTACATTACACAAAGAAGAACCCGACGATATCCTGTGGATGTCTAAAGGATGATGGGTTCCGGATCGTTCTGGGACTTTTATGGATATTTCAGCTACGTCCAGAGGACGTCCACAGGAAATCCAGCAGGGATCAGGACGTCTGGATCAGTTGTGGATGTCCTGAGGACGCTGATGGTTTACTGGGATGGAATCCAAGAGAAGTGACAAACCACCCGCACTTATCCATGTCACACAGTGCAATGACAAGAACGGGGCTTTAAAGAGAATTTTTGTTTCGCTTTTGCTACATGGAATTTGTTTTAGGAAGCAGTCTATTTTTAAGAAGGTCGATGGTCATCATACTAATGTAGCCTGCCACAAAATGAACTTTTGCTACCGTCTCGTTTTGCCAATGCTCGAATTGGGGTTGCAT
This sequence comes from Ornithodoros turicata, assembly GCF_037126465.1. NCBI lineage: Eukaryota > Metazoa > Arthropoda > Arachnida > Ixodida > Argasidae > Ornithodoros > Ornithodoros turicata. The sequence continues at coordinate 36,873,353 of NC_088205.1, read as the reverse complement.
AAGGTTTCAGTTTTTTTTCGCACACTCGGAGTCACTTGGATGTTCCCTTTACAGAGATTTATACAAATCTCTCTAATAGCTGTTAACTGATTCTTTGTAGCATGTTCCAGGAGATGGTAACGTTGTTCGGGCGACTTTGTTTTAGCCAGCAAGTGCAGGAAATGAATATTCTTCCGCACACGCTTCATGTTTTATATACTACCTGCCGTCGGTCGTCAGGGAAAATATTTGTCCACACTCGGAGGTAGTCCGGACACTTTTGAGACAAATCGATTACTGCGTATGAATATGGTTCCTTGCATGCATCTTTATATATGGTGGAGAGCAAGTCCCCTTTACCTCGACCAAACAACTGTCGGGAAAGTAACTGCATCTGATCCGCTATATGAGCAGAACGACACAAAATCAGAGCGCTGCTATTAAACTGAATGCACCGATATAGGGGCTCGTTGACGAATAAATATTGTGTAATAGAAATCCATGAACAATTTAGATGGTGACAGCCAGCAACGTAGAAATTACAGATTTCTGTAAGTCGACCTTTGTCAGCCAGACAGTCGTCAAATATGATTAAAGAATTTCTGACATTCTCCAAGTTATCTGGTATATCTCGCGTAAATGTGACTTCGGGGAATTTATCAAAGAATGGTTGCTTGTATAAGTATATATAAAATATACGATCGAATGGTTTGTCAAAAACGGATGCTCTGTGAGTCAAAAGTCTTGTTACCAGCGTTGTTTTCTCACTCTGACTTTGCCCTGAAATGGTTATCGAAGCAGGAGTAATGAACCGGTATGCTCCGACCTCGGTCATCTTTTTTTTTTTTCACAGTGAAATACTGTACAGTATGATATTATGTGAGGTTTCAGAAACTCACAGCACATGTAGGAGAGAGACACCACTCCAATCTACTTGCTAGAGGCAACTGAGAAAGTTGTTCATAGAATCTGAATTTATTTGGCAGTTGCTATACATTAGTTTTCAAGTCGATAATTGAGAAAGTCAATCACGAACAGCGTGATGAATTTTGCTGTTGAGTGGTATCCCAACTTCACCGCGATTTCGACAAAACGTAGGCTTTCTGTTGAAAGCAACAGAGGATCGATTTGTTGTTCGTAGTCCATCAAATCATCGATTTGGTGTGACCAGTTGGTTAGCAAACCGAATGGTGTGTCATATAAAACGAAACGCTCTCTATTGAGACTCGCATACATGGTTTTGGCAGTCTCCCAGACGCCAATGTTTGGAAGACTTTTCGGGAGTTCTTGGAAGAGGACAATGTTGGTGACAATCTTGAAAGCCTCCACCAAAGACATTCGTTTCGTCTCCATTAGGCCACACCTGGAAAGTTCTTTCCACGATCTGTGCTGCTGACGACATGGTGCTAGCATGCAAAAGACACTTGTGTTCAATTTGTCGCACTCATCTCCATCTGGTGTTTCTTCATCACTGTCTGATGAGGACCACGAACCACCGGGTTGAGTTTCAATATCGGACCACCTTGAGCTCTCCTTTGCCATGGCACTCTGGTGTCACCGTCAAGAGCTACTGCATATTTTACTATCTCAAACTCGCTTTTATAACTGTCTCTCTCGTAACTTCATAAATATATTTCTTTTAAAGACTCCACATAATAAAAAAAAAGAAATGTGGTGCAGCAACTACTTAAGAGAAAATAATAAAAGAAATGTGGAGATTACGTTCGGGTTTGCAGACGACTATACAAGGTCTTAAAGATCTGGCAAGACATAACATGTCTATGCAAGTTAGAAAAAAAATATGCAGACAGTAGGTTCAAGGCTATAGCACATGTCCATGCAAGACGTTTCAAGAACTAACAAGATATAACATGTCTACACAAGTTCGTTCACCATGTTGTGTGAGGAGGATGCAGACATTCAAAAGGCCTGACAAGATATAACGTGACTATATGCATGTTTGTTCGCTCTTCAGACATTCAAGGTCATGATTTGCGAAAAATGTTGAGTTGTCTTTCGTATATAAACCGTCACCCACATTCGGTTTTCTTCGTTGAGAATCTGAGTGTGAAGAGGTATGCTGCCTCTGAGTACATGTTGAGCTAACTAATTTTTCTCCATGCGTTTTTTCAGTTTTCCGGGGAAAGCATGTCATCGATTTTGGAGAAACTCAACAAACTGAAAAAGTCGGGAGATGGAGAAATTCAAAAGATGAGTATGTTATCGAAGAATCAAAAATTTGATGTTCTGGATATTCGCAGAATTGAGACAATGTATGGAGATACTGTCTATGTGGAATTACTGACAGACAATGAGACCAAGGTGAAAGTCTACCTTCCGAATAGATTCAAGCGACTTTCGGACGAAGAACTGGAAGAGATGAGACAGTTACCAAATCTCCAAATGGAGAAGAAGGATGGATACCGCAATGGCAAGAAGTTGGCGTATCCAGACATCATTTTCACTAATGGCAAGAAAAAGTAACTTCAGAAATCATGGTCACCTGTCACTTGTGTGGTCCGCATGAGCGACAGTTCTACGCAACACTGCTAGGACTCCAAATTCATCTGGCAAACGTTCACCAACTGGAGACACCCTGCATCCCATTCTGTGAGACTTTATGCACACTTCGAAATTACACAAGACGCTTCGAGCTGCACTTGCATGACAGAGACGAAGCTGGACATGATGTGACGACATTCTTTCATCTATACGGGCAGTATATTGGTAGTGTGTTGCGATACTTTGGTTTCCCATTACGTTTTTACATCCTTCTCAAAGCAGAACTTGGACGACATACAGTGGATGATGATGAGATACGACTTGATACACGATTCGTGCCTTCCAAGGTGAGGACAGTATGGTCAGAAGGTGACATAGAACCCGCTATTATTCAGTCAGGCAGTGAAATTGCGCACAACTTGGAAAGTCTCGAAATCGAAGGCTCTGGTTTTTTCCTCTTTCGTATTCTCACATGCATTATCAATGTTGGACGTCTACTGCCTGAACTAATCGGTTGTAGTGACTTTGAGCTGCCTGCAGACTTGAAATGTAAGAATAGGTCTTTACTGAATGTGGATTACGGTCTGAACGAGGGTGAGCAAAATATGTGTATCACATTTTCTGTGATAGCAGGATTGCATCCTGCTGATCGATTTCGAAGACATAGAGCATCCTCGTATCGGCCATACATATCTCAGTATGTACTCCCAGAGTCATTTCCCATCGCGTATCCCAAAGAAGTAGAAATGTTTGAAAAGCAAAATGGCGTCACCATTAATGTCTATGCATATGAAAGGGAAGATAAATTTGTCTATCCTATAAAAGTTGTGAACGAGGAATGCGAAAAACATGTGGACCTACTCATGATTGATTCTCATTTTGTGGTAATCACAAATTTCAATGGTTTGTTTCAAAAACGTGGACGTTTCCATTGCAAGCGATGTACCATGGGTTTCACTACAGAAGCTGTCCTGAGTAATCATATAAACATGTGCAAACTTCAGAAAGTAGGCAAGACAGTTTATCCAAAGAAAGGAGACACGTTAGAGTTCGCTGGTGAATGTCTTTTGGCTGAAGTACCTTTCTACTGTGTGTATGACTTTGAGAGTGTCCTGTCACCATGTCTTGTTGGAGGAAATGTGTATGAAGATAATATCCCCTCCTTCTTCGGCCTCTTAGTTATACGAGCATCCGATTCAAATGTTCTCCAAAAACACCTTTTTCGTGGACCAAATTGTGTTGTTGTGTTCATGAGTCTACTGCACAGATTGCATGACGAAATTCTGGAGTGGATACAACAGATTGCACCTCTGGAAATGAGCGAAGAGAACGAACGCCAGCACGCCGCCGCCACCCACTGTAACTTTTGCAAAGAGTCGTTTGCAAAGAAACAGAAAGTGCGTGACCATGACCATGTAAGTGGAACGTTTCGGCAATCCTTGTGTCAATCGTGCAACCTCAATTTCAAAACACCTCAGATGATTCCAATCATTGCCCACAATGCTAACTATGATATGAGTTTCCTTGTGTCTCATTTGCATTTGCTCAAAAAATCGAACATAAGAGTGATCGCCAGCAGCTGTCGAAAATTCAAATCTATTGACGTTGGGTCCTTTAGATTCCTGGACAGTATGAGTTTCCTAAATGCAAGTCTTGAAATGTTGGTGAAAAATCTGCGTGACAAGGGAGTGGAAAACTTTCATTGTCTGCGACAGTTTTTCTCAAACGAAGAACACTTTAGACTTGTCGTTCGCAAGGGGGTCTTTTGCTACAGTCATATCACTGACTTCGATGTCTATGATGAGCCTTGTTTACCACCTCGTGAGAAATTCTTCAATACACTCAATGGAGTGGAAGTAAGTGAAGAAGACTGCAACCATGCGCAGAATGTCTTCGAAAAATTCCAAATGACAAGTCTAGGTGAATATTCAGATTTGTACCTGCTCACTGACACACTGCTTTTAGCAGACGTGTTTCAAAACTTTCGCAAATGGACACTTGATGTGCACAAAATTGAGCCCCTGCATTTCGTATCTCTCCCAGGGTTAAGCATGTCCTGCGCACTAAAAATGAGTGAAATACAACTAGAACTCATTCACGACCCTGATGCGTACCTGCTAATTGAGAATGGCTTGCGAGGAGGTCTAACACAATGCTCTCTCCGAAAAGCGACCGCAAATATTCCGGGAACAGAGCAGTTTGATCCAACACAGCCGACAAGAATAATTAACTACATTGACGTTAACGGTCTGTATGGATCAGTAATGCGAGAGTCGCTACCCAATGGAGGGTTTCAGTGGTTGACAAAGGAAGAAATTGAGAACCTAGATGTAACTCGCATTCCACATGATGCATCTATTGGTTACTTTCTCGAAGTGGATCTGTTGTATGATCAAGAAATTCATGATCGACATAGTGATCTTCCAGTTGCACCAGAGAAAATGTCCATTCCCTACGACCTATTGTCAGGCTACTAGAAACAGTTGGTGGAAAAGTTTGGGCTTCCATCTAAAGCTATCGAGCCAAAGCTGCTGCTAACATTGTTTAACAAAGAGAAGTACTTTCTTCACTATCACAATTTGCAGTTGTACATGCAATTGGGACTGCAAGTCACAAAGGTTCACAGAGTTCTAAAATTCAACCAGAAACCTTTTCTCCGCGACTATGTGGATTTCAATCACGAACTGCGAAAAAATATGCCACTAATACATTCGAACGTCAGAAGAGTAAATTGATGATAAATGCGGTCTTTGGGCGCTGTTGTATGCAAGTGAGCAATTTGTAGACTGTCGCCTCACAGTGACGGACGAACAAGTGTTGAAACTCTTGCGTAAACCAAACCTCAAACAGTTTCGAGCATTAAGTGCTCATGTAATCCTGTTCCAGTTCTCTCAGGCAGTGCTTCAGATGAACCAACCACTATACTTGGGTTTCACAATACTGGAACTCTCAAAGCTTAAGATGTTTGACTTCTGTCACAATCATCTGATGTGTGTAGCTCCCGATACTAGACTGTTGTACATGGACACAGATTCCTATATAATAATGCTGAGCGATGAAAAGTCACTGCTTGAACTAGCCGACGATCACTTGGACAACTCAGCCTATGAGCAAGACAATCCTTTGTATTCGTCAAAAAACAAAATGGTACTGGGCAAGTTTCAGAATGAGATGCCTCGTGATCATATACTTGGTTCTTGTTGCTTGAAACCCAAGCTGTATGCACTAGATCTCTGTAGCAAGAAACAGTACAACCGTGCCAAAGGTGTAAAGCAGTGTGAAGCACGAAAACTTCACTTTTCCATGTACACAGACGCTCTTGAACATGGCACAATACACAGGGTTAAACAGAACCTCATCGTGCAGAAGGACAACGTAAACAAAAGCGTGTCCATGACAAAAATAGCTCTAAACCCTCGGGACACAAAGCGATATATTTGCTCAGATGGAGTAGAGACATTATCTTTTGGTATGACAGTCTTGTGATTAGCTATTGTAATGAAAGAGTGGTGACTGTATCGTAGACTTCATTATGGATTTCACATGTTGAATAAGAAAAAGAGAAGTCAACGCCTTTTTCAAGCAACACAAGTATGGTGCCTTTTTTTTTTATCCCACAGATACTTGTAATTGTAATTAAAAGTCCAGTGTCTCACAAATGGTTGTAGTTGTGTTATCCCTATTCTAATAATTGTATGCTTGATTTAGACAGCAATGCCTGTAAGCAGCACGTCTTGTATTAATATTCCTGAAAAAAAAATGAAACTTTTGGAGTAATGCTGTCAATGTCCTTGTACTCGCACAAAAGTTTTGTATGTAGCTTATCTTGTAATATTGTTATAATATTGTGCATGCATCTCAGAGACTCAAATGTAATTGTATACTTGATTTAGACAGCAATGCTTGTAAGCAGCATGTCTTGTATTATTCTGAAAAAAGTAACTTTTGGAGCGATACTCTCAATGTTCTTGTACTCACACAAAAGTTTTGTATGTAGCTTATCTTGTAATATTGTTACAATGTTGTGTATCTCAGAGTCTCAATAATGCTTTATTGTATACCCTTTTTGTTGACATAAGTAAATAAAATCAGTTTGTTTGAAAAACAACAAACATGTTTTTATTGATCTCTTAGAGTACACTGCAGCATGACAGCATCTTCCCTTTCTGGAATTGTTTACGCACAAGAGTTGGTATAAGTCTGTCGTTGAACTTGAAATTTGTTGGTGAGAACCTTCGAGTACACTCTTGTAGTGGGAATCCACAACAGAGAAGTGCAGGCAGTAGAGTCCACAGGTTGCAGATTCATATCCCTGGAGTCGTTTTCGATTATAGTGAAACGATTTCGTGTGATCAATGAATGTGTAAAATTCCTTGTACACTGGAGGAGTACCATAACTGTCGAAATAAGAGATGCTTCAATTCCGGGCAATATGACATAGTGTCCAGTGTTCTCCATGTGAAGATCTGGGAGCGGTGTTCACCACGTAAAGACCAGGCTCGGCTTTTTGCTGCGCAATTTTGTCACATGCAAATGTCCCACGGAAGCAAGACCTTGTGCAATGGTTGCGGGCAAACGTTGCATAGAACTCCCACTCTTCCATCTTCTCTAGACAAATTTCACTCGCCGGTCTTTGTTGATTTCCAGAACACGAGGAGTCTCCAAAATAAAAAGTACAGTCACAGCTTCCGTAAGTTTTGCAGCAAATGTCATTGTAAGGCGAACGTTAGCCTGCACTATTGGACTGAGTGAGTGCACCTCCAGGTTTGGTGTGAGGTGGTAATAGAGCATAAATTTTTCTTTTTGATAGGCCCCTGGAGGTAGGGGGATGTCTTTGCGCTTCAGTTTGTGAAGCAAGTTCATGTAACCTTTTGTGTAAATATCCCGTGGAAAGTCAAAGTCATCCGTGTACTGTTGACCGCCAACATCGAGCACTGCTCACTTTAGTTTAAAATGCTCCAGTTTGAAAGGGTTTCGCTGCAAGTTGCCCTGGTATGCAACACTCTTGACCATCAACACCGTCAATTTTGATGGAACTATTTCACTGTAGAGGTCATCGAATGTCGCCTGAGACTGGTTCGGTGCAATCGTTCTGTGCTTAATTTCCAAACCTCGGAGGAGATACGAGGCAGGTGTCGTTTCAAGTCTTCGCTCAACACACGTCGAAGGTAGAGGACAATGCGTGAAAACTCCACTGCATGTTTTTCATTCTCAGCGGGACCAGAGAGAAGACTAAATTCGTCAGTCGTTTGGGGGGGGGGGGGGGGGGGGCCTCAGCACAACCCGGATATCGGTTTCATTAAGCAAAAATTTTTCCTGCTGACAGATGTCACTGAAGATTGGTGCATAAAGATCACAGAGTGCAGATCCTTTAGTACGTTTGTAATGAGCAAACATCCCTTTTGCTTCAGCAGGCACGGCAAAATTTTCTGACTCTCCCACCGGATCTGGTTCGTATAACATTGCGGACAGTGTGTGAGTTTGAGTAACATTGTTTGCATTGGTAATGGTATCCAGGTAGGAATGATATGCATAGTGCTCGAAATTAGAAACCAGTGTCGAATTTAGATAAATATGCACATGTTGAAAGAGGGAAGAGGAAAAACTCTGAACAGGGATCACGTTGTCTGGTGTCACAGTCGTGCCTACCGTGGTGGATGCCACGTCCCCATTTTTGTGAACAATCTTGCATTAAATGTGTAAGAAACTGGACTGTAGATCGAAGAAGCCACCTCCAAGGCCGGGAACATTATACTCAATCACGCCACTCGATGTTGGTGCTGAAACGGGAAAGAACTCCACGTATTCTGACTTCTCCAAGGAAAAGTTGGTTGGAGGCAATGAAAAGAGCTCCAGTTGATTTGTTGTGCAGAGGCAGGAATTCTTGTGTACAATAACAATGCTAGACATGTTTCTCTGGTGAAAAAGTCAACCTTTCTTCGTTTCTTCTCCACTTTCACTGACCGGCCAACCCTCTTGCGTTTGCTTTTATTGCTTTTTCTTCCTTTTCCTTTAAGTTTGCGAAGCAAATCGTCACGGGTTGAGTGGATCGTGGGGCCAACACCTCTCTTTACAGCCTCTCCAAATGTTGTTCCTTGTTGAACTTCTTCAGCTATATGACGTCCTGTGTCGAGGAGTTTTCGTCCCACATATGGTGCCACTTGTTTAGTTAGTATAGGCATGAACTGCTGCACCAGGTATGAGAAAAAGCCCAATCCAACTTGATAAAGCGGACCCGAATAATGTGGAAGATCCCGCTTTCCGCCACCAAAATGTGAGACGCAACAAGGTGACTGCAATATATGCATTTTTTTTCTTCTTAGACTTTCCTAAAGTGTAATGTGACCCCGACACGTCCTGAGCCTGCAATGAATGGAATGAAATCACCTATCTCGTTTGCCAACTCGATTTGCATGGTAGTTAATTCCTTTGCTACGACATATTTATAGTACAGGTTTGTAAAAGAATAAGAAATGACTTCGTTACGATTCTGTACCCTGAATGGAAGTAGACGTAAAAGTGGTGCAGTTATATCTCCTACAGCTTCGTTCCCGATGATGTCTGTGTAAACGAAGATGTAATTTTGTGCCGGGAAAAGACATATATCACGCTCTGCCACAGCAAAGTTGGAGAAAGTTTTTCTCGCTCCAAATCCCAACATTAGAGCTAAATATGGATTAAACGTGGTGTAGCCATCGTTATGACGTTCCAGCTGACAGACGTTGTTGTAGGAATTGTAGAATAAAAGACGAGCGTTCTGTGGCAGCTGTAACTGTGTCCGATATGCATGATTTATTGCATCTACGAGATCCTGTCCCGAGCTGTAATAACCTTCTGGAATTTCATATTTTTTTGTGCGTGACTGATAAACAATTAAGGTGATTTCCTCTTCGGTATCCACTTGGTACTTGAGTACCTTCACAGACTGACCTTTATCAATCTCCGAGCGACCAATAATCTTCTGAGTAAAGCCAAGTTTAGCTGCCAGCTTGGGACTGAATTCCAAGCCAGCATTCAGTGGAAGCTGTATTTCATAATGACCAGTTGCGCGTATTATTCGTGCCTGTGTCCTGTAATGCTTTGCGAGCAACTGCTTGATGAGTGGGAGAATGTTTTCTCCCGCTTGAAACTTGATCTTCTCCTTTGTGGTTGTAGCACCGAACATGCTTGTCTCTGTTATCTCATTAACACCGTCTGTGACATTCTTGGTTGCAAAAGGAATATTTAACTCTGTCAGGGCAACTTCCCACATACCATCTAGACTTAAGGGCTGAGAGAGCTTAACACGAAACTTGCTCATCGTGTTATTGGGAAATTCATTAGTGGAAGCGTTCAAGAGCAGATTTAGATAAAACTGGCTCGCCATTTTCCTCCTTTCTGGCAAACGTTAAGTTGCACACACTACTTTTATATGCAACTGGTTTGCCACTTGTTTTCTAAGCCGAGGAAAATCTCGAGAGATGCGATTCGAGATAGTCACCCTGAAAGAGCGCTTCACTTTTCCTCTTCAGACGTTACACACACCTTACAACAACAACAAAAAATCACCAGATCCTCGGTGAAGATAATGTTATGCGAGAAAAGAAAAGCTGTTTGTTGCTCAAGTCGCAACAGAAAGAGATACACGAGTCAAGATAATTGATCCGAAAACTTGTTTTGCGAAAGGGGTACTTAAGCGAAGTTTTTTCCCGACGACCACAATGTGGTATGCTTTTCCTCAAGATTGCTGTCAAAGTGTTCTCCTCAGAACTCCTGCCAAAGTGGTGCGTCCTACTATTGTCTTCAAATCTTGTTACAGTATCTGTTCTTTTCAGTGATGTTGTGTGGACTGTGTGGTATATGCATGGATGCATGAGGCACAGCAAATCGGAGGACTACATGGATGTATGAAGCACAGCCATTCAGAGGACTACATTGATGCATGAAGCACAGCAGCTCAGAGTCCTTCACCACTAAAGGTCAGTCCGTTATAACTCTATATACTATGGTTGCGTGTGTGCATACATTGTGTGCCCTCGCGCAAAAGTTCTTAGCAATGTCTGTGTAAGTGATGTTCTTAGAAATATCATTATGTGACAGTTTGTGTGCTGCATTGTGTAGCAGATGTAACGCATCCTTACGTATGTGTCATTGTGTAGTAATTGCAATACTTTGTGTGTTGCAGGTGATGCAGAATCAAATTGAGTACAATAAAATATAAAAGCGAGACATATGTTTGGTTATCAATCACTTGCATGAGCCGGGGCGGGGCCGGCGCGAGATTGGTCTGGGCTATCTTGCTCTCAGCGTACTGCTAACAGCGTCTGGCTAGCTATGTCATTTGCTAACTACGTACTGCTACCAGTGTATAGTGCCCCCAGCGTAGAGCAACGTGTAGCTAGAATTACGTGATTGCTCCCAGCGTCTATTGCTCCCAGCGTCTGGCTGGGTATCTCAGTGCTAACTACGTACTGCGTGCTCCCAGCGTCCTGCTAACAACGTCTGGCTAGGTATGTCATTGCTAACTACACACTGCTCCCAGTGTAGAGCAACGTGTAGCTAGAATTACGTGATTGCTCCCAGCGTCTAGCTAGGTATCTCAGTGCTAACTACGTACTGCTCGCAGTGTCTAGCGCTCCAAGTGTAGTGGCGCGTGTCGATATAGTTACGTCATAGCTCCCAGTGTAGACAAATGCCACTACTTACTACTTGTCCGCTCCATGCTGAATGACGTCAACGCGGTGGCCTTGGGAGGGAACAATTTCTGCGGCCTCCTCTCCACGTTCCTATTTCAGTTTGATTGCATTCTTATTTGAGGCATAATTCACCACATGAAGAAGAAACGAAATTGATGGCAGGTACAGTAGATGTTATGCACCAACTATGATGTACAGCAATTTTTTTTTCTCCAATCGTTCCAAAGTGTCCCTTTAACTATGCTTTGTTCCCTCTAAAGGCGGAACTCTTCAAATTTTCATTTTCGAGTCCAACGCATCGGCGTAATCACCGTGCGGGTCAACTTTGAAGCGGGGTAATTCTGAAAGTAATGAAGATGTTTAAAGTGCCACATGTGTTTAATGTAGTGTGCATCCCCAAACAGAACAAAACCTCCCATGGTGTTCCTTGGGATATCCTTGCACAGATATTCGTATCTCCTTGGAAGACAGACATTTTTCCGACGGACATGCCCCATATCTCCAAGTGGTCACGGTTCAGACTTCAAACAAATATCCGTCGTTCCTCCTCACAGGAAGTTACACGGAGATGTCTGGACGTTGCACGGACTTACTTGTGCACGTGCTCAGGGCTGTATAGCCTCACTATTATTGGCTCTGTTCATTGCCGAGCTGCCGCTAAGTGGGCAGGTTCTTATTCAGCGTGTAGGCATTTTTTCTGCCATTTTGTTTCAACCTCGGCCACTGCACCTTTCTTTTTCTGTTGCTCGTCTTCGTTTGTCTCTCGTATTTCAGTTTCAGACAATGAGCGCGAAGTTCTGAGAAAGCAAAAATTGAGACATGATATAAAAAGCTCTTAGGACCATTAAGTCCATGAAGATCGCTTGTGGCATATCTTTCCAAAGAGACTACAAATCTATACAGGGTGTTTCACAAAAATCCCCTGTCTGAATAATTCGAAAACTGCAAACTTTATCATGAAACTTTTTTACGGTTAGCATCTTTGATGCACCTGCCACATACTGACCACTCAGCTTCTTATTGCATGCGCTCGTTAATTAAATAAAGTTTCTAACTTTTTATTTTACTTCTCTGGGCTTTGGCACAGCGATGGGCACACTGACAAAGTGCCAAACCACAAAAAAAATTGCGTCGACGTTTAGTGATTTTTCGAGTAAATAACTGGTTTCGGTTAGTATTAGGGGATGACCACGTCTAGCGGGCTGCACACAGACTGTCCTGGACACCATTATTAACAATTAAGACCCCCAGAGTATGGTGGGCTAGAAGGAGTGGTGAGCCGTTCGGCGGTTGTCATATGTGCCCGCCGATGTTCCTGCCGAGAGATGGCGCGAAGCGTATCTCGGCGCTAAGCGATCTAATCGCCTCTCGCGGCTCATTTCAGTGCTACTCGTCACGTGATTACACACCTGCCGTTAACCGATGAGCGTGCCTTTTCTTTGGTCTGCATGCAAAATGCCCCTTGAGTGTCACCTGCATGAGCAAACGAATGGCACACCCAGATATCAGTGCTGACATTCGTCGGCGCGTCCCTATCAGCCCTCCGGTCTGGGACCGGACACGGACTGACACGTGTATTTTGATAACGATAAAGACGTGTTCGAGCAGCCGGTTCTGCCTTTGGGTAGTGATATTCGTGATATGTGCTCATCGTTCCCTTCATCTGAGCGACCTTTACCTTCCAGGTTGCGAGGTCCGGTGACGGGGGATTTTTTTTTTAATTCCGTGTTAGCGCCGCGAAGCAACTGTGGCTATGAGCGGCGTATAGACGTGGACAGATGAAGGGAGGACAGCAGGAAGGAGTGGGGTGTTAGTATGCGTCCTGGGCCGACTTTAAGGGGAACTGTGCCGACATTCGTCTAGAAAGTCTTCGGAAAACCCAGGGAAAACCTCAGACAGCACAGTCGGTAACAGGATTCGAACTCGTGTCACCTCCCAGTCTCGACGTGGAAAGCGATCACTCTAACCACTATGCCACTGGAGCTGGTGACGGAGGATTTTGATAGAAATGTTTAAGTCGGTGGTGGGCTATAAGCGTGAGATATACGTTAACTGCAGCTAACCAACGGAAGCGATAGAATTGCTGATTACAGTCTGAATATGAGCAGTCAGTAGAAGGAAGGAATCCGGAAGACAAAGGGGACGACACAAAAATATAACGATTTATACATTTATTTCAGAATACTGGTCCCAGAAGGAACCTGGGGAGGAGTAGGGAACGTACATTAATTATATAATATATACACATAATACACTCGTATAGTGGCGACAATTCGAAAGAAACCCGCAAAAGAGACGCAGCAAAGGGGTCCCAAGTTACCTTCGCGAACGTGACGATCGGTAACACGAGTGTTCTATATACCGGTAGTCTGACCTAAGCAGTAGCATAATGAAGTGTTCTTCTGACATAGAAGAGGCTTTCTCTTGACTCTGATGCCTATTAAGCGCACGTGAAAATTCCATCTAAAATCGGACGGGACGGCGACCCCAAGATATTAGTACTAAGCTCCCTTGCAAGTGTACTATGATGTTGGCAAAGCCTTTGTTCTACATATAACAGCGTAGACACAGTTTTGTCGGTGTTCAAATTGATTTGCAATTTGTAACACCACTCGTTGATGTGTTCTAAACTGCTTTGCAAAGGTGCGTAATATAAGGCGAGCAAGGTGAGCCATAAGCAAAGCAGACAGAAAAAAAAAGAAAAAGACATATTGAGGACGCACGTTCAGACATCCCTATGTTTTTCGGAATATATCGCGCGATATGTTACGCAGTCATCAGCGAATAAACATGCTTTACAATTAATGTTACTTAACATATCGTGCATATAGACAAGAAACAGCAAAAGTCTCAAGACTGACTCCTGTCGTATACCCCAGGTGTATGGGGTTCGATCAGACAGGAAATCAGTCCAGAAGCCAATCCATGATCTTGGTATTATGTGTCAGCTTTCTATAGGGTACGTACACGGTCAAATGCCTTGGAGAGATGCAAAACCAATATTTCAATTTGTAGGTTATTATATAAAGCAAATGCAAAGTCGTGGATGAAATCAAACAGGGCCATGACAGCGGAGTAGCCCCCACGAAAGATATGCTGCAAGGAATGCTGTTACTTGATCATGATGTTAATTGTTTGGAAAAGATGTGCTTTAGCAATTCACAAAAGCTGGAAAGAAGAGAAAATTCGAAACCAAAGTCGGGACTCCTGCCTTACGTATCGGTTTTATACGCTCCGCAAGTACGTTTCTGCGCAGCAGAAGAGGGCGAGGGTGTAAAATGACGTGCGCGGCGGCGTGCCGCGCTCCCATTCGCCAAGGCCCCTGTCGCCTCCACGTGCGAACCAGAGAAAGGTAAACAGCAGGGAACCCGCCATACGTTTTGTGTGTTTTCCGCTTTGCTAAGTGATACGGTGTTAAACACCTGCTGCATTTATGACTGTACTTCGTCGCATTTGGATGTAGTGTCACTTATTTGCTTCCAAAGCGCACACGGATTCGCTGACGGTGGGAGAACGCGATTAACTGTTGCTGCTGCTGTCGGGTTCAAACGGCATTCTACGACCGGGGGAGTGTTTGTGTGTGTTGTGCAGTGATTTACGTTGACTACAGAAAGTGTTCGAACACGGTGCACTCCCAAGGCTCTGCTTTCGTGACAGTGACGAAGAGCGCCGCGGCAGGTCACAGTTTAATGTGCTGTTTTGAGTGGTCTCATAGTAGTTCTAACGTCTAATAACAGTGGAACGAACCAGGAACGAGCATGATCATTGTCTGTTCGGGTGCAACTGCACCAGGCTCCAGTTGCTTGACAGTGGAAGACGGAAGTTCGTACGCGTGCTGAGGCACGGTTGTCGTCGTCCTGTCGTTCACGGTAGTTTAGACCTTTGCAGCTGCCATGTGACTGAATTTTCCATGTCTACGAGGACACTCGCTGTTCGCCCTAGACACCTGTCAACTCCGTGAGACCGTAATTTGAACAAAATGGGGAAAATGTTTGCAGGGTGCTCGCACGAGCGAACTTAAACGAGAGCCGAATAGTTGAAACTTCAGCAAATATATTGCGTTTGTCTTTCGTCGATAAACCAAGATCATTCCCAACGAAACCAGAAACCAGAGCTGTTTTGGCCCTCCCAGGGGCACTCCGTGCATCGAATGTGCCTTTGTTTACCTTCTTGAAGCGCGCACATGGTTCCTTCGGCCAATCGGGAGCGTCCTAGAAACGTCACCGTGACGTCATGCGCACTAAACTCGCGGGCTTGCGGAGCGTATACGAGCGCATTTCCATTCGTTCGGGACAGTCCCTTCGTCCAGCGATATCTGGAAAATAATTTTGAGGAATTGCGCAGCTTACTCGGCGTACCTTCTAAGAAAATCATTCGGAATATTATCTTGCCCAGAAGACCACAATATCGCGTCCTGAAGTAATCAGTCCCGAGACTTTTTGGACTAGCATATCCACTTTTTTCCTTTGCCAATCTACCCGCAGAAGACTTCTTCATATTTACCTCCCACAGTGGCATAATAAGAAATAGAGATACAAGTGCTGCTTTAAAGTAATGTCATACTAATAATAATTCGGGAGTTTAAGTTGTGCGGCAACGGTGATAGATCTATTAGGAGTTTCCCACATCTTCTATATAATCTGTTCTCTGCTGCGCGTCATTTTGTTCCTCTTTTGCTCGATACTTTGAGTAGTCATATGCCAAATTTGCTGGGAGTACGCAACAAAGACGTAGCTATAATATTTCTTTTTAGTCTCACTTAATTTCCTCATTTCCTCCTTCAGTGCCTTCGTCAAACCTGAAACCAGGGTTAGTTTCCATCGCCGTCTAATTTTGTTTATGCGACGGTTAAGATGCTAAGCTTCGCGTGTCAGCCATGGTCTTTGAGTGTAAACTTTGTCTTTTTCGTTTTCCCCGTTTTTTCCTTTATCTTTCCTTCCTTCTCTTTTTCGTTTTTCCCATTTTTTTGGAATAGCAAGCTGGCTCTTTGCCTGGCTAGCCTTTCCTTCTTTTTTTTCTTAATAAACATATTACTCCCCTCCTCCTTCTTGCACACGAACTTTCTTGTGGACATGTGTACAGTGGCCTTGAAAAAATTTCAGGCCATATTAACATTTCTCGAGATGCTACAGATCCAGTTAAAATTTGTACAATGATCTGCCCAAGGAATATCGTGGATTATCTGGATTTTAGGTCTGTCATGCTTACATTTTATATGGTGCACCTCAAGAACCATCTTGTGATCTGAATGTCAACCAAGTACTTGGCAGTCCCATTTCCAGTGAAGGGTGTTAGGCACCAGGAACAGATCACGTATTGAAGCAGAAGACTATTGACTTCTAGTGTACCTCATAGCAGAAGGCAGTATCAAGTAGTGCATTTTCATTTATGAAGTCTCAAACTCCGGTTGGGGTTTCCTAATTTACACTTCAACATGGGACCATATACTGAACAATGATGACATTATATCCTTAACCGTGTTCAATGCCAATAGGTTTCATTTGTAACTATGTTACACCCTTTTTAATATAACCTGATGATGGCGGTGATGAGGTAACAGAAAAAGATGGGGATATGAGTCGCGACAGAGTCGGGGCCACCCCAGGACGCCTACAAGCGACGAAAATGCAAACAGATGCACATACGGTGAACGGATTAATTGCAAAATGTAGGACAAAGGTCTCAGAACGAGTGAGGGTAGTATGACACAAGTAAAATGGGGGGGGGGGTGCACACCAAGCGGGCACTTCGCAAGTCATAGGGCACATGTATATTACGCTTTTCAACTTGAATCTTTATAATCTATAATGACGGCATTAAGGCTGTCGGTTGTGGGCCACAAACCCAGGTGGCAAATTTCCCCTTTTATCATCATCAGTGTATTCGTTGTTATTGTATAATGTCACGCTAGCAGCGCTCTTAGTCCGCTCAATCAGTGGATAAAATGAGTTTAACATGATGTTCTAGGAACCCTTTGTATAACATCAATTCCATTCAAGCATTTTCGGTTCTCTCTCTCTCTCTCTCTCTATATATATATATATATATATATATATCATATATATATATATATTTATATATATATATATCAGATATATATATATATATATATCTGATATATTTATATATATATATTTATTATATATATTTATAGATTTATATATATATATATATTTATATATATATATATATATTTATATAAATATATATATATATTTCTATATATATATTTATATTTCACTTTTATATATATATATATATCTGATATATATAAAAGTGAAATAATAAGACGGACTACAGATTACAGGAACGTTAACAAAAACTAATTTATTTATTGGGCAATTTAACACATAGATTAAAAAAAGAATGGTCGACGTTTCGACAGTGGCACTGTCTTCGTCAGGACAAAAGAGGTACAAGGGTTGCATATTGCTTAAATAGGTTTCCTGGGTGACGTCACAATCGGTGCAAGTATGAGAACTGGCAGTTGTCTGAGTCATATTCTGGAACATTCCGCAAGGTCAAGTCCGGGTGGTGATGTCATCTTTCTTGGGGAGCCAGCTCAGGGTGAGCTGCACTGAGGCCATAGCTGAAAAGAAAAAAAAAAGGAAAATAAAAGGAAGATCAGATATCAGAAAAGGAATATCAGATATATATATATATATCTGCAACAAAATAAGGAGCAAGGAAGAAGGAGCAAGGAAATAAGGAATATATCTTTCGCGCTATATATATATATATATATATATATATATATATATATATATAAGCAGGAAAAATCAGAAGACGACAAAGAGCTTACAGGAAAACACAAAGGGGAGTTTATTAAGACATATAGGGATAGGGGTCGACGTTTCGGCAGTCAGCGCTGCCTTCGACGGGACTGGGGTTTGGTGACAAGAACAAGCTTTATATATGGGAGAGGGTTATGTACAAGGGAAAGAGAGCAGCGCATGCGCTTTTGTCATGACTAACATAGGTTGGTGACTAAGTGAAAGGGGAATGACCGGGTCTGTGCAGCAGGACCTTGAGGAAATACCCGTGAGCCTGAAAAAGAGACAAAAGAGTGTATGTATTGTGCTGGATTAGGAATGCAGGTTGCGAATAGTAGAAAGGATTCCTGGATCTTCGTTTATCTGACACTGAAATTTATGAATGAGATAAGACTCGCGCTGTTCCCTGAGCCGCTGGGAAAGAAAGCCTGACTGCAGGATGAAAATAGATATATTGGTAATTGAGTGTCCTGGTTTACTGAAATGGCGCGACACTGGCAGATTAGGTTTCTTCGCGACGTCAGATTTGTGGTTATTGAATCGCGTTCTAAATGAAGTAGCTGTCTGTCCGATATATTGGGCGTTGCATTCATTACATTGAAGAAGATAGACAACATTGGAAGAATTACAGTTAAAGTCGCCATTAATGTTGACCCGATAATTTGAATTGGTACTATCTGCAGAGTTAGCGGCTTGCATTGATTTACAAATTTGGCATCTAGTTGCATTACAAGGGTGGCAACCAATGTTATTTTCTGGAAGTTTGTTAATTTTGGCATTTACTAGTCTGTCTTGGATGTTCCGCGCCCGGCGATAACTTACGCGCGGTGGCTGTGAGAATATTTCCTTCATCCGATCAGATTGTGAAAGAATTGTGTAGTGGCGGTTGAGTATCCGGCTAATGTTAGGAACGCTGCCATTGAATGTGACAGTGAGGTTTACTGCAGAATTACCATTGGCTCGAGGAGATCTTTGGAGCAATTGTTGGCGATCTGTGGATCTTGCTCTGGCTATAGCGTCTTTAACTAGTTTGTCCGGGTATTCACGATCAATGAAGGTTTGTTCTAGTCGTTGGAGATGGTTGTCTAGTTCGGCATCGTTAGTGCATATTCTGCGGTAGCGCAATGCCTGACTATAAGGTATGGCTAATTTAGTATGCCTTGGATGGCAACTGCGGAACGATAAGTATTGCTGAGCATCTGTAGGCTTCCGGTATAAGTTGGTTGAGATGCCTCCGTCTTGTAACTTGACTTCCACATCCAAGAAGGTAACAGTGGAGGCGGAGTAGTGGGAGGTAAATTGAATGTTAGGGTGAATTTGGTTGAACCGGTTGATGAACGTGAGAAGGTCGCTTTCAGAATGAGGCCATATGATAAAAATATCATCTAAAAATCTCTTGTACACAAGTGGTTTCAACACGGAACATTCGAGAAATGTTTCCTCCAGGGATGCCATGAAGATATTTGCATAGTTGGGGGCCATTCTCGTGCCCATAGCTGTCCCGTTAACTTGCAGATAGTGCTTGTTATCAAATTCAAAGTTATTGGAGGTCAAAATAAGTGTTAGCAGTTCGGTGAGGACAGTAGGATCATACGGCTGGTCAGGTTGATTTTTGTATGCTGAAACGGCCGCTGCTATACCATCTGCGTGGGGAATATTAGTGTAAAGGGACGTGACGTCTAACGTTGCCAAGAGACAGCTTGAGGGAACGGTTACTTGCGATACAGTTTGAAGGAAATGGTTGGTATCTTTGACGTAGGAAGGTAATTTAGGGGGGATAGATTTGAGAACGTGATCGACGAAGGACGATATATTTTCTGTAGCGGTACCGTTACTGGACACAATTGGTCTTCCGGGATTGCCTGGTTTATGTATCTTAGGGAGCATGTAAAATCGGCCTGGTTTAGGGTCTTTAGGAAGTAAGTATTCGTAGAGCGCATCGCCAATTTTCTTAGAGGTCTTTAACCGTTTTAGTGTTTTACATATATCTGCGGCAATTTCATTAGTGGGGTCGGATTCGAGAGGTTTGTAAAAGTCTGCACAATTAAGTTGACGGAGTCCTTCCGCCACATAAGCTTGCTTATCCATTACGACTATGGCACCTCCTTTATCAGCCTGTTTGATGATGATACCTTCGTTGCTTTCTAGCGCGGACAAGCTTTGCTGTTCTGCTTTCGTAAGATTGTGCCGGAATTTCCGATTGTTTGAGCTTGCATAAGTACTGAGAATATCTTTCTGAACAGTTTTGATATACATATCAAGACTTTTATCTCTTCAAAGAAGAGGTGGACCAGCTGCCCGCAAGTGTTCGTGTCGTGGTGTTGCACTGTGGGACGAATGACATGCCGGACACCGATCCCGACATGGCCATCCGTCGCTATGTGCAACTCATCGACCACATTCGCTCTCGGGGAAACATCGAACTTGTGGTATGTACCCTTATCTTACCCAGATCCTACAACCGCCGTCGTTCTTATCTTGACAGGCGACGCGAATTCCAATGCAATCCCCGGGCGTTTGCGTTCAACCAACGACTGATGACCCTGTGCCGAAGGGCCCGTGACCTGTATTTCCTGGACCATGGTTTCCACCGACAGCCCCCAACCAGAGTCCTCGCAGCTGACGGCCTCCACCCCAGTTTTGAAGGAGTCACCCAGATCGCACACCGACTGCGGTCCCTGGTACCCCGGCTGCTCCGTCACCTACCCACACGTACAGCAAGCACTGGAACGCCGGACCCCGTATGGCCGACACTCCAGGAGGCTGCAGCATGGACACAAAGAAGCACACGTGCCGAGAAATCGTTACGATCCAAGCAGCAGGATTGACTAGCCGGTGAGTACCAATTCACTCTCCACAAATTGTCAGCAGTAGCACTGAGGCGTTCTTTAAGCTCAGAAAAATCGCGGATAAAGTTGCACGCTACACCTCCCATCGTGATACTTTGGCTACTTATCATGAAAACGACAGGATTCCGCGTGGGCTAGAAATTCAAAAAACATCAACCTTCCCCCTGAACCATGAACGCAATGTGCAATGGCTGTCCATTCTTAACAAAGCATCTTTAGACCTAACTAAAATTCTAATTTCTCACTGCCAAGATACTATCCAGTCTCTATCCGAAGACGCCGACGCTATTAACAGCACTACCCCGTTGTCACATTCTCATAGATCAGAGTTAGACAAATTCCTCCAAAAGAAAAACGTCCACCTGAAGCTCCGAAAGCAAAAGAAATTATTTAGAGACAAAATCGATTGCCCTCCAACTCATAATAATTCCACAGATTCGGCATCCTCTAATTCCGAAGCCAGTAGCAATACTTCACAACTACGTCCAGATACTTCGTTAGACAGCAACAGCCAGTTTGCCCCCGACATCCCCACACTAACCAAATCTAGCGTAGTGAACCTTTCTTCCCGTGACCTTACACCCGCGGAAATCTCTCTACTGGAGAAGGGATTATCGTTTTGTCCCAATAACAGTAAAATCGATGAATATCAGCTACATCTGGATCTTGACAACTTTGCGCGGCGACTACGCCTTACGGAATACTTCTACGACAAACCGCAATCAAATCTAAATCCTTTCCGTATAAAATCCGATTTTACTCCCAACCCGAACCGAGATAAAAGTCTTTATATGTATATCAAAGCTGTTCAGAAAGATATTCTCAGTACTTATGCAAGCTCAAACAATCGGAAATTCCGGCACAATCTTACGAAAGCAGAACAGCAAAGCTTGTCCGCGCTAGAAAGCAACGAAGGTATCTTCATCAAACAGGCTGATAAAGGAGGTGCCATAGTCGTAATGGATAAGCAAGCTTATGTGGCGGAAGGACTCCGTCAACTTAATTGTGCAGACTTTTACAAACCTCTCGAATCCGACCCCACTAATGAAATTGCCGCAGATATATGTAAAACACTAAAACGGTTAAAGACCTCTAAGAAAATTGGCGATGCGCTCTACGAATACTTACTTCCTAAAGACCCTAAACCAGGCCGATTTTACATGCTCCCTAAGATACATAAACCAGGCAATCCCGGAAGACCAATTGTGTCCAGTAACGGTACCGCTACAGAAAATATATCGTCCTTCGTCGATCACGTTCTCAAATCTATCCCCCCTAAATTACCTTCCTACGTCAAAGATACCAACCATTTCCTTCAAACTGTATCGCAAGTAACCGTTCCCTCAAGCTGTCTCTTGGCAACGTTAGACGTCACGTCCCTTTACACTAATATTCCCCACGCAGATGGTATAGCAGCGGCCGTTTCAGCATACAAAAATCAACCTGACCAGCCGTATGATCCTACTGTCCTCACCGAACTGCTAACACTTATTTTGACCTCCAATAACTTTGAATTTGATAACAAGCACTATCTGCAAGTTAACGGGACAGCTATGGGCACGAGAATGGCCCCCAACTATGCAAATATCTTCATGGCATCCCTGGAGGAAACATTTCTCGAATGTTCCGTGTTGAAACCACTTGTGTACAAGAGATTTTTAGATGATATTTTTATCATATGGCCTCATTCTGAAAGCGACCTTCTCACGTTCATCAACCGGTTCAACCAAATTCACCCTAACATTCAATTTACCTCCCACTACTCCGCCTCCACTGTTACCTTCTTGGATGTGGAAGTCAAGTTACAAGACGGAGGCATCTCAACCAACTTATACCGGAAGCCTACAGATGCTCAGCAATACTTATCGTTCCGCAGTTGCCATCCAAGGCATACTAAATTAGCCATACCTTATAGTCAGGCATTGCGCTACCGCAGAATATGCACTAACGATGCCGAACTAGACAACCATCTCCAACGACTAGAACAAACCTTCATTGATCGTGAATACCCGGACAAACTAGTTAAAGACGCTATAGCCAGAGCAAGATCCACAGATCGCCAACAATTGCTCCAAAGATCTCCTCGAGCCAATGGTAATTCTGCAGTAAATCTCACTGTCACATTCAATGGCAGCGTTCCTAACATTAGCCGGATACTCAACCGCCACTACACAATTCTTTCACAATCTGATCGGATGAAGGAAATATTCTCACAGCCACCGCGCGTAAGTTATCGCCGGGCGCGGAACATCCAAGACAGACTAGTAAATGCCAAAATTAACAAACTTCCAGAAAATAACATTGGTTGCCACCCTTGTAATGCAACTAGATGCCAAATTTGTAAATCAATGCAAGCCGCTAACTCTGCAGATAGTACCAATTCAAATTATCGGGTCAACATTAATGGCGACTTTAACTGTAATTCTTCCAATGTTGTCTATCTTCTTCAATGTAATGAATGCAACGCCCAATATATCGGACAGACAGCTACTTCATTTAGAACGCGATTCAATAACCACAAATCTGACGTCGCGAAGAAACCTAATCTGCCAGTGTCGCGCCATTTCAGTAAACCAGGACACTCAATTACCAATATATCTATTTTCATCCTGCAGTCAGGCTTTCTTTCCCAGCGGCTCAGGGAACAGCGCGAGTCTTATCTCATTCATAAATTTCAGTGTCAGATAAACGAAGATCCAGGAATCCTTTCTACTATTCGCAACCTGCATTCCTAATCCAGCACAATACATACACTCTTTTGTCTCTTTTTCAGGCTCACGGGTATTTCCTCAAGGTCCTGCTGCACAGACCCGGTCATTCCCCTTTCACTTAGTCACCAACCTATGTTAGTCATGACAAAAGCGCATGCGCTGCTCTCTTTCCCTTGTACATAACCCTCTCCCATATATAAAGCTTGTTCTTGTCACCAAACCCCAGTCCCGTCGAAGGCAGCGCTGACTGCCGAAACGTCGACCCCTATCCCTATATGTCTTAATAAACTCCCCTTTGTGTTTTCCTGTAAGCTCTTTGTCGTCTTCTGATTTTTCCTGCTTATTTCATTCTCGTGGTCAACCGCCCTCCTAAGCTTCTAATCTATATATATATATATATATATATATATATATATGACTCGGTCGTTCTACTGGTCAACAGTAAAACCGTGCGTGCAGAGAGATACTACTGCGGTGCTACAATTTCGTTTTTTATGGCCGATACCATGTTCCTTTATAGTTACATAGGGAGCAAAAGAATTACATAAGAACTAAGATGTGCGGCGAGGTACACTGTATAGAAAGCGCCATAGTTTAGCTAAATGACAATTTAGTTGAACAATCTACCATCGGCCTATGTTCCGTGACAAAGTGTTCCCAGCTTCCTGTACACAGCAACTCGATAATCTACGCTGAAAAGAAAGAGTGAAACCATCAAGGAGGCGAGCTCTCGGACGCAGTAGCCGCTTTTTATTTTGGTTTTCGGCCCGTCTGTCATCATCATCCAACGAAGATAAGACATGCGGTCACGTGCTTCGCAACATTCCGATATCTTTCGCTTGCAGGGATCGTCGGCTAGGCAGACGTGACAGTAGCAAATGTCACGTGGTTTAGTTACAAAGAACTGCGGATGCTATAAACAGTCAGTGCGGCAAACCAACGTAGTGCTGGTCCAAATATATTCACTATAAAAATAGTCAAGCACACATACACCGTCACACACGGCACATGTTGGACTAATTCAACGAGAACCCGCTTGGTTCGCAGCGAGCGCATAGCGCCGGAGCTTGGCTTCAAAACGGGGCATCGCGCATTCCATGTATTGAATATGGCGGTAAGCACACCAGTCTTTCTAGCCCACCATACCCAGAGTAATTCGGATCATCCAGTGAGTCATTACACCAATTGGGGACCACTTAACTCGTGTCCAGACCACTGTGTGTTGCGGTCATAAAAAAGAAAAAAAGAGATAGAAATAGACCGGAGAGAAACAATTTATTTGAAAATCAAGGATGCCAGCTCGAAGAAATCGCTCCTGAACGGGCGAGTTAGAGTCACTGTACCGGGGGAAGAGTACCGCAATCGCTCCGCGTCGTCTGCTCCTACAGCCATATTGCTTCCAAGCAGCCGCGGAGCGCGTGTTAAGATGGCTGTAGTCTCGTAGATTTTGTGGCTGTGCACCACGCCTTTTGTGACTTCCTGAGGTGGGACGTGGCTAATACTTAATGAAACAGGGCACAAGCGTCACTACAGTATCATTTGTTGTATTCTGTAGCTAACAGAGGAATTATGTTGGCGCGTGTTCGCCGCTAAAAGGCATCGTCGAGTCTCGTTTGCGCTCTATAGAGCAATTTTTCCTTTTTTAGTTCACTTGTTTTGTGGACATAAAACTATAGTACTCGGGTGTGCAGCTTCAGATTGACATAAATGTCCTCCACCAGTTTTATTCTCATCTCTTCGCAATTAAATTTCTATTTCACACGTTCAACGGCGATGTGCATGCCAACGCTTTTTGCGCGCATGTAAAGTGCTATGGATTGTTCTTCCAATCCCCCGCTCCAATGCAAGCAGTTGATCTTCCATGACGAGTAGACCGTGAGCCTGAGATCACTACATTCTCTCTCAGCCTTTGCTCATTTCTTTTAAGACTGCGGTCTCGTCGAGGGGACCATCACATGGCTTGTCTGCAGTTTTGTCCTGTGCATGTTCCTCGATGCTCTGGTCACAGAAATTTGTGACGATGTTGTCTTCTTCTGCAAAGTTTATTCATTCACAATTACAGCTCAATATTTAGGAACAGCTTTAATAAGAGTACCTGATACGGTGCATATCTACGTATATTTCGACACATTGCCTTCCTTCATTGCCCCTGGATCTTACACTAGGGTGTCATCAACTTCAGTGTGCAACTCTTTTGGTGACTCCTCGGAGAACTCTGCGTGCGAAGAACGGGGGATAGGAGCTTTCCTCCAACTTCTTCCGTTCGATTCTTCTTGTCCTCGAGGTATCGCGTGGGATTGCCCTGAGAGTGGCGTTTTGTTAGCACTGCAGAACAGGGAACGCAATGGGAAGATCCGACAACCACTACTTTGATACGTCTGGCTGTTCTTCGCACAGTTGAACTGTTATTCAATACAGTGTGCAAAGGTTCTACCATGGAAAATAAACACACCACGAAATTTACCTCGCTCAAGCGCGTGTTATTCGTAGGCGCGAAGTTCTTCCGGCCGATTCTGTGCCGATCTACGTGTCTCGTCATTTTTGCCCGTCGGAATGCAGAGAAAGGCTTTGCCTGACTCTGTCCCGTTGCTGCACAACAATCAGGCATGGTTGTTCGTAGTTCCTCAGCTCTCTGAGATGGATTTCACGTACAAAAAAACACAAGAGCAGCACACGAACGTACACGCACATGCGTCCAAGCTATTGCGTTCCCCGTAGACCCGGCGGGAGCTTGGAAGCAAAGAGGAGGAAAACGCACCACGTGACGCGTTTCGGCGAATGAGCGAGGTGGCGGCACGGGGAAAGCGAAAACGATACTCTTCCCCCAGGTACAGTCACTGATCTCTATAGTAATAGGCTGGATAGCGGATTGAGGGTGCAACCGTACGGTCACCGGCCGCCATCTTGGGAAGCTCAAAACATTGCCGTCCGCGACTCAGCTGCATTATCTGCATGCGCCTTTGCGTAGCATTTTTGTGGTGTCATGCCCGCCTGCTGTGGTTATGGGTGTGCTGACCGTACTGGCAAGGCACCGGGGACGACATTTCACAAGTAAGTGACTTGGTTTTACAAATAAATGTGCATTTATTAGTCCACGAGCGGGGTGACAAAACGTTGCTGTTGAAGCATGTGCGCGGCACTTTGTGAATCGTACCTCAAGATCTAAACGTTAAACTTTAAGCCGTACGTTATCTGGATAGAGTCATTGTGATAGTCTAGACTTCCTGCAGTTCACGGGTATGGTCTCGGCACGCAGCAGGCGTTGAAGTGCGCTTGTCAGGTGTGGTATCTACGGCTCAGTTTGTTGGTCACGGTATCGACGATTGCTTGCTTGGATTAGCCTTGTCATCCCTTCCGTAATTGATGACATAAATTGTTCAATGCAGGTGGACTGGACGACGTCGACGACATCACTGGTCTGCAGCAAACATTTTAAAAACAAATGCTTCGACAGAACGGGCCAAACCGTTCGACTGAGGTCTGACGCTGTGCCCAGCAAGTTCGACTTCCCAGAACACCTCCAGAAAGTAAAATTGCATTCGTCATATGTAGAGGCCGTATTTATATGCACTAAAAGCTGGTTGAACACACATGCATGAAAAATTCATTAATCTTGCTCAAAATATGCACCTCTAGGAATTCACTTGCATGAATTTAAAACACGCCACAAATTCACAGGGGCAAAAGTATCTTACTTTATGTAGTGTACAGAAAGCATGCACAGCTGAAAGCATAGATAGAGAAGTTGCCCGTCAAAAGGAACTCGTCAAAGTTACAGTGTGAAAAATGTAACTAAGTTAATAACTAAGTTATTCAGCCCGAAACGTAGCTCGCAGTTACAGAGTTACTTAAAAAAAGAACGAGTTACTCCCAAGTTACTTCGGACACAAAATAGCACTACACAGATGCAGTTGAGTTCGACCCTGAGGTGCCTGCGTTGAGTTTTCGTTTATGTCCAACAATTCGAACGCTTTACATCTTATTCCCTGTGGGCACACGATGGTTCAGCTTCATTTCAATAGCAGCAGTTCTTACTTCCTGAACAGAATACTGTCATTGACTGGACATCACGTTTTATGACATAAAATGCCGTGGAAGAACCATAGAGAAAGCAAGGAAATAAGTGGACGTGAGTGAAAAGCGAATTAAAAGTAACTTGGAACTTAGCTTAAGTTACTTTGGCAAAGTTACCGGAAAAAGGAGTTCCTCTGAAAGTTACCACGGTGCAAAAGTAGCGAGTTAAGTTATATAGTTACCAAGAAAAGGAACAGAAACAGTAACAAGTTACCTCGAACTCTGGTTGAAAGTGTGTATTTGCATGAAAATCTAGCCTCTAGAATCATGTTCCCTAGTTAAGAGTTTCAAGCGATGGCTGATGATTGGAATCAGTACTGCACGAAGGGCACCTTAAAGCTGCAGCTAGTCCAATATATGAAAACACTCCTGAATTATGCATTCATATGCAGTAAAAGCCACTCCATATTGGATAGGACAATACTAAGATGGGCAAAAGCATATAAAGAAAAAAGTATTGCATGAAAATTTTGCCTAACGTATAACGTAACGTAATTTTACGTAACGTAAACTCGTATTAGTGGGACATACAAACACACCAGCCACATGTCTCTTTGGTGCATTCCAGCATGTTTACTTTACTTAGAGACAATAAATAATTTTTCAACCTCGAATGTCTACTCTTTATTCTCCCTGCTTAAGTTTGCGACAATATATGCTTGAATACAGCCCAAATGAAAACAATGTGATCCGTCTGATCAAAGAAGTTTCCCAGTGCTACAGCAGTATCGGACTGTACCACCTTGTCAAGGAATATACAGAGAAGGTGACAGCCAGGCCTCACTGCGAAAGAAATTGTCAAGGTTGATCATATTCAACAACCATTAATGCACTCTGCCCACTTACCTGGTTGACTGCTTCAAACTTGCTGTTGCAACTGGACTTGTGATACTTTGATGTTGGAGCTTTCACCACAAGACCTTGCTACTTAGCCTTTTTATGACTTATTCACTCTACCTCTAGTAATTTTGAACTGTCTTTACCGCCATTTACTTCCCCAGTGCACATATTTCTAGTCGATATGTTTTTACCGTCATATAGCCTTTATATCACATAATATCATTCTAGTCCTTTGGAAGTGCTTTAGTGCCGTACGGCATTTCGTGTCATAACTAGTCATATCCAAACTTCCTGTGCAAAGCATAATGTTTATACCCAAGCATATTAGGGTGGTTACATAAACAAACGTGCTAAACATTCCTTGGCATTCCACACCCCCGAGCAGAAAGGAAATGGGATAAACACGAGAAGCAACACGCGCACACGCTGACAGACCACAAAGGAAACGTAACACAACAAATACAACACCACACAAAACCAGCAAATCACATAATCGAAGTTCAAAGTACAAAATTGGAACGACACGACCTCACACGAGTACAAAATAGACAGGAAATAACATGTATGTGACGAAATTTCACACAAAAAGCGTAAGGAACCCAATCACGAGGGATTTCTGCAGCGATCCGTGGCAAAATTTTAGCGAAGCAGCAAGGGAAGCGCTCACAAACAGCAAAACTTGTCACAGCTTACATGCATTCCAATGGGCTGTAATGGCTCTTTTGAGCACCGCAATATGGCGGCCGGTTGGCGCACCCTTTCCCGCGATACCCTCACCCATCCGCTATCCAACCTTTATACATAGAGATCAGTGGGTACAGTGACTCTAGGGCGAGTGACCAGTGACCACCATCTTGCTCGTTGGGGGCTGGTAGTTGCAGAGATCGACGACAGGTGGCTACCTAGTTGCAAGGCATCACACCAGATGGCGCCTTCATCCCACTCAGGCCAGAGCCGTATATTAAAAGGGAGTCTGGCCATTAATGGGTCATGCCTATACCTGAAGCTCCACCCACTTTTTCAGCTTTCCGACCAATGAAGTCTTGAAATATGGGGCGCTATCAATCAGCCTATCCTCACTATTTGCCCCCTTATCCAACATGGGCAGCGCCATTTTGGGTGGCAAGTGGATTGGATGGGATTGAAAAGGATACCTCACGCAATCTGCAAAACTAGTGGATTTTTGCTGCAAATTTGACGTGCGCCACCTAGGGAGCGTAAGGCACGTCGTAGCGTAAGGCACGGAAACTGTCGTCTGCTTCCGTCGGTGTTGTACCGCTGCCGGCAGAACCACCTGCTGGGACAGATTCTGTCGTCGGTATGTTTTTTAAACAAATCTACATCAATAGTTTGAATATAAAAGGCAAGAGTGTTTATATCCATGAAATCTAGCAATTAAATATAAGAGATAAACTGATGTTCTGAGGCTGGAACAACATAGAAGGGACAGATACAAACAAAGCCTCAAATTGCCTAAGAAATCATCTTTCATCATTAAATATAAGATTGTACAGCACAGCGCCGTTTTTGTTATGATTTCGTCGTGATCGCCGTGTTCGCTAGGCCTAACACCGGCGACAAAACGTATTATTTTCAGTTAGATATCGATGGATGAGCATAAGTTGAAACTGATTACCGAGAAATTTATATTAGGATGTACATTTGCAGCGTAAAATCGGGTTAGTCTGTGAAAAATTTTTGTCACGAAATCCCCGCTTCACTGTGTTTGTTTTCGTCGCCATTTTGGGTGGCAGCATGGTGTCATGGCGACCCCCTTGGTAAAAAGCAAACCAATCAGAGGAGCGAAACTGTGATTGACAGGTCGAGCCTCTTTTTGTGACTCCTCCCAATGGCCAGACTCCCTTTTAATATACGGCACTGACTCAGGCCAGAGCCGTATATTAAAAGGGAGTCTGGCCATTAATGGGTCATGCCTATACCTGAAGCTCCACCCACTTTTTCAGCTTTCCGACCAATGAAGTTTTGAAATATGGTGCGCTATCAATCAGCCTATCCTCACTATTTGCCCCCCTATCCAACATGGGCAGCGCCATTTTGGGTGGCAAGTGGATTGGATGGGATTGAAATGGATACCTCTCGCAATCTGCAAAAGTAGTGGATTGTTGGTGCAAATTTGATAAGCGCCACCTAGGGAGCGTAAGGCACGTCGGGAATTGTCGTCTGCTTCCGTCGTTGTACCGCTGCCGGCAGAACCACCTGGTGGGACACATTCTGTTGTCGGTATGATTTTTAAAGAAATCTACATGAATAGTTGGAATATAAGAGGCAAGAATGTTTATATCCATGAAATCCAGCTGTTAAAAATAAGATTGTACAGCACAGCGTCGTTTTGTTATGATTTCGTTGTGATCGCCGTGTTCACTAGGCCTAACACCGGCGACAAAACGTAGTATTTTTCAGTTAGATATTGATGGATGAGCATAAGTTGAAACTGATTTTCGAGAAATTTATATTAGGATGTACATTTGCAGCGTAAAATCAGGTTAGTCTGTGAAAATTTTTTGTCACGAAATCCCCGCTTCACTGTGTTTGTTTTCGTCGCCATTTTGGGTGGCAGTATGGTGTCATGGCGACCCCCTTGGTAAAAAGCAAACCAATCAGAGGAGTGAAACTGTGATTGACAGGTCGAGCCTCTTTTTGTGACTCCTCCCAATGGCCAGACTCCCTTTTAATATACGGCACTGACTCAGGCCAGAGCCGTATATTAAAAGGGAGTCTGGCCATTAATGGGTCATGCCTATACCTGAAGCTCCACCCACTTTTTCAGCTTTCCGACCAATGAAGTTTTGAAATATGGTGCGCTATCAATCAGCCTATCCTCACTATTTGCCCCCCTATCCAACATGGGCAGCGCCATTTTGGGTGGCAAGTGGATTGGATGGGATTGAAATGGATACCTCTCGCAATCTGCAAAAGTAGTGGATTGTTGGTGCAAATTTGATAAGCGCCACCTAGGGAGCGTAAGGCACGTCGGGAATTGTCGTCTGCTTCCGTCGTTGTACCGCTGCCGGCAGAACCACCTGGTGGGACACATTCTGTTGTCGGTATGATTTTTAAAGAAATCTACATGAATAGTTGGAATATAAGAGGCAAGAATGTTTATATCCATGAAATCCAGCTGTTAAAAATAAGATTGTACAGCACAGCGTCGTTTTGTTATGATTTCGTTGTGATCGCCGTGTTCACTAGGCCTAACACCGGCGACAAAACGTAGTATTTTTCAGTTAGATATTGATGGATGAGCATAAGTTGAAACTGATTTTCGAGAAATTTATATTAGGATGTACATTTGCAGCGTAAAATCAGGTTAGTCTGTGAAAATTTTTTGTCACGAAATCCCCGCTTCACTGTGTTTGTTTTCGTCGCCATTTTGGGTGGCAGTATGGTGTCATGGCGACCCCCTTGGTAAAAAGCAAACCAATCAGAGGAGTGAAACTGTGATTGACAGGTCGAGCCTCTTTTTGTGACTCCTCCCAATGGCCAGACTCCCTTTTAATATACGGCTCTGACTCAGGCCGCTTTGCGTGGAATACACAAAAAGGACAAAATACTAGCGGCGGGTAAAAATTAGAACAAGAAAGACACTGCTAAACAAGTCTAAACATGCGAGAGCGCGTACAAAACACTACGCATCTGAGAAAGGGCTTAAGATGAGAGATTAGGCCTAATCGCAGTGGGAAGGGCTTCACCTAGCGCACGGGTGCATTAGGTGAAGCCCCCTTTACAAAACTACCAGTATGGCTAGACTGTAAGTACGTTTCCGCCAGAAATGGCGAAATGTAACATTTTGATGTCAGGCGAAGCCCACTTTACGGAACAGTTAATGTTGCTCCGTGTCATTTTCTCCCCTTGGTATTCTTTGTAAAAAATTGTAAATTTTTTGACACGCTTTCTTTTCTTCATTTTTATTTTGCTCTTTCCTTGGTAACTTTACTTGTGCATATATTTATCTTGCATTTTTTCTGCTATGCAAGTGAGCAAAAAAAAAAAAAGGAACATTACGGGACATTGACCGCAACGTTGCTTCTTTTCGCCTCTCGGTCTGTACTATGGGCATCCGTGTGACTTTTTTTCAGCAAAGGGCAAAGCAATTCATTCACGGGGAGGGGGGTGAGAACGTACAACAGATAAACACAGGACATGCATGCACAAGACAAGCATGAGGACAATCGAATGCTCTGAATGTTCAAACCATTTTGACGATATCTGTGTATAGCCCTTGATTTCTTTACACCTGGCCCACTCATTCGGCAGAGCGTTGCACCGGCACGAAAGTAGCGACAGACGAATGAGAGGACTACAGGTGCATAAGCTACCTGCGCGAGGTCAACGGGACACAAATGAATCTGCAGGACGCAACAGTTAACCACAATATGAAGTTTGTGTGTTCCGTGACGGGCACTAGCACCCAGCGTATAACTAACGTACCCCAACGTCTAACCTAACCTAACCCAACCTAACCTAGAAGAGAGCAGTACCGTGTATGGAGTTCTAGATTGAGCAGTGCGACAAATATAAAAATGGAAGCCATTGACATGCTCATTAAAATGAGTCGTCCAAGTAATCCGATGAACGGTGGAGGTTGTAGCACGGACAGGGAAGGCAATCTCGCGTTCTTGATTACCTTGAGGCGAAAAAGAAGTTGACACTTGAACTGAAACACTTGTTGATGCTTTCAATAAATGCAGTAACAGAAATTTATAGAAGTAAGTGAGCGGTAGCGTGTTTCTTCATTTTTGTTCTTGTCGAAAGTACAAAGATTTCGTGATTTGTCAAAAGTACAATGATTTGCAAATTATCATTACAACTGCACTTTACAGGCTTTGTCGATTGTTCTAGCAATGACTTGGGAAAAACAGCTAGGTATGCCTCACGAGTCATCAAACGTACCATCCAAGACCTCTATACAGGGTGTTTCACCGAAGGTGATAAAATATTCTAAATGGCTACTCGCCGGAGGATTGTCGAACTTTCGGCAATTACCTTCTGGAAACTTTTGCGACGATTGAGGAAGGCTTTGGACAATTTTTAATTGCGGGAAATTTATTTGTTCAATTCAACTTTGAAAACTGCCAAGCGAACCTCACTTTGTTTTCACAGAAATATGAAGTCCTCCACTGACAACCACACACCCAACCGAAACTATGCACTGTATAGCAACACAAATAGTATAAAAAATTAGTAAAAATTCGGCTTTAGCCCCGCCTACATGATTGTCGCAAAAGAAAAGCGCACGGTATTTGCGGGCAGAGGAGGAAGTGTTCAGGCCTCTTGTTTTACCTTTCTTTGCGCCGCGTTGACCTTGATGCTGGTGACAACCCACTTATCACAGACTCGCAGGTGGTCAAGGATTATACTCTGATATCGTCTAATAATTTGGACATTATCAGAGGACCGTCTGCATGTCAGAGCATTCGACTGTCCTCATGCTTTGTCTTGGGTCTATTGGTTGGACGTTTTTGTCCCCCCCCCCTTCCCTTCGGGAATTCTTTGCCCTACGCTGAAAAAAAGTCAGGACGCCCACGGTACAGACGGAGAAATCGTGCCAAAATGCACATAATTTTACAAAGAATACGAAGGGGAGGAAACGATACGAAGCCGAACCCAGCGCTCACATGCTCCTTCCCTTGACGACCTTCACAGCGTGATGTCACCGGTGGGCTATAGCTGGTGGACGTTGACCCCACGGAGACGAGGTCGCGTTCACGAGGTAAATAAATACTTTCTTTGATAACCCACACCATATGCGCAAGTTCCACCACATTACACGCTATAAATTCATTACTGTCAAGTTGAAAGTGCCACTCCGTTATGGGGTACACGACCCCACAACACAAACAAGGAAAAGCAAAGGGGAGGTTAGTACAGACCATGGGAGTACGGGGGAACGGGGCCAGGCGGGGGGAGTTCCGGCTCTTCACTCGCAGCGAGGTAGTCAAGAACTATACCCGGTTAACCTTTCCTTCTTTTTCCCGGTTGAGCTAACCTTTCAGTCTTTTTTTTTTCCTTAATAAATATATCCCCCACCCCCCAGTTATCATCATAATGAGTTAAACCTCATCAGCGGACCGTCTGCATGTCCGAGCTTTCGGTTGCCCCCATGCTAGTCTTTTGCCTATTAGTTGTAAGTTCCTCCGCCCCCCAGGGAATTCTTTGTGGTAGTACAAAAAAGGCAAGAGAAAAATGACAAAAAAAGGAGGGTCCAAAACAAAAACGAAAAAGAGAAAGAAATCGTGCGAAATAAAAATGCACATAATGTTACAAAGGATAAGAAGGGGAGAAAACGACACGAAGCAACACAAGCGGCTCCGTAAAATGGGCTTCGCCTGATACCAAATTGCTACATTTCGCCAGTCATGGCGGAAACTTACGTACAGTCTCGCCACGATGGTAGTTTTGTAAAGTGGGCTTCACCTAATGCACCTGAGCGCTAGGTGAAGCCGACTTGGGGAATGGTGACGGGTGACGCCTGCTAAA
This sequence comes from Ornithodoros turicata, assembly GCF_037126465.1. Lineage (NCBI taxonomy): Eukaryota > Metazoa > Arthropoda > Arachnida > Ixodida > Argasidae > Ornithodoros > Ornithodoros turicata. Next base: position 36,838,452 of record NC_088205.1, on the reverse strand, counting down.
ACAATGCCCAAGAAGGCATACAAACACTGCTTGTCATCGTGGAAAGGCCTCATCGCACATCGCTACAGAACTCAACTACGGCAAACTCACGCACACAGTGCCTAGCCACTCGCGATCACAATCATCGCGGCGACACTCACCCACTGATCTCTATAGTATATGGCTGGATCGCGCAGAGGGTGCTCCACAGCGTGGAACCGCATTCCGGATTCCTAAGAAAGATGCGTGCTAATCAACAATGAGGAGCGTTCAAAGAGTAACAAATGCGCCATATTGGTGGGCCCAACACGTACTGTCGTCTGCATTTAGTTAAGCGCGGCTGCCCGCAAATTTTTTGTTTCCTTTAAATTAGAGGGCATGCCATGCCAGCTTGTTGCAGTTTTCAGTGCACTTCACGCACGGACAGACGAAAGGGGTTAACTTTTCACAGGTAAGCTATTTATTTTGAGGAAAAACAGTGTTTATTCGTATCGCATGTATGTGACACTCGCGCTTGCTCGCACTGCTACTTCGCGGGTGCCGTTAGGTACTAAGAAATTATGTTTGACTGCTCTATTTATGTATTTTCTACACAATGTGCTTGTGCTATACAGGTTTCCTCACAGTCGCCCAGCCGTGCTGAAGAAGTGGGTGCAGAAGATGCATCGCAAAAATTGGGCCCCACCTAAATCTTCGGTGCTCTGCAGCAGACACTTTAAGGAGGCCTGTTTCGATCGTACAGGGCAAACTGCGCGACTCAAGAGTGATGCTGTGCCTACAAAGTTTGACTTTCCACAGCATCTCCTGAAAGTAAACACAATAGTAACACATTAGAATTTGCTTGGGAACCTGTGTAATGTGCAGCAATTCTGAATGTGGTAGTTTATCCAACAAGCTCAGTACAAGTCTTCAGAAGTGAAATATCAGTCAACATACATGACACAAGAAAACTTATGCGACAAAATTTATGGTACAAAATAATTTACATTCCCTGCTAGGCTTTCTGTCATCATCTTTAAGGCTCATGACAATGCAAGAAATAGTTTGCAAACAAAATGCTGGTATATTGAGGTTCCACAACTTCTCAGTTTTAGCTGGTGGTGATCACAACAGCTCTGAATTTGTGCACTGTGCTCTGGGTGCAAAGTCGTGGAGACTTGTAAGACACTTTTTTTTGCGAACTCACATTGCACTTGCTGGACTGAACTGACACTACTACTTTTTGCTTTTATGGTTCTTCGCAATGTAATTTTACGTTCACTACCTAGAAATGCAGAGTCATGTCCCTGATTTGATTATTCAAGACAGTCCTAGTATAAGGTCAGTTCGATAATTCGCGTAATATTCGACCTTGTAGGAACCAATACATATACTAGCTCGTTAGGTATTTGTCATGCAATGCAAAAATAAATAAATAAATAATAATGAAGGAAAAATAATTTCTATGTTTTCACTGCAGTGCCCACTGACCTCCATCATGACCTCAGTTCCTGGCATGTGCAAGAAATGTGGAAATAAATGCTGAATTTAACAAATGTTGTCATTTATCCCACATGAACAACAGCTTCTAAAAATAATTAATTAATCTTTCCATCACAGATGGTACAGCCAAGAAAACCACCTCCAACAAGACATAACATAGAGGTAGAGCAGGACGTCAACCATGAGATTTCACAGCCACATACACAGTGCAAGAGAGTCCACGGACCTTAAAAAGGAAGATAGACATCACAGTTGAAGCACTGGACAACGTGAAGAAGCTGAAACGCTCTGAAGAAAATGTCCGAAGACTGAAGAAAAAGGTACTCACTGCGGAGAGTGTTATAGAAGATCTCGAGAAGAAATCTCTCGTATCAAGTCAATGCACTGACATGCTTCGTGGCACCTTGTCTGATGTGCAGCTAGATTTAGTACTGCGCACCCTACAGAACAAAGCTGGAAAAGTAAGCAGAGAGCAGTATCCCCAGTCACTGCGTAGCTTTGCGCTCACTCTCCAGTTTTATTCAGCAAAGGCATACGAGTACGTCAGGAAGACATTTAACCTTTCGCTTCCACACCAGGCGACACTTAGGTCGTGGTACAGCTCTATACACGGCGAACCAGGTTTCACACAGGAAGCCTTTGATGCACTCAAGGTTCTAGGTCCACATCTCTGAGACACAACGTTTTCCCTACCCTCTACGAGCACATGTTCGAGTGCTCTCCAGAAGAAAACCACGTCATTCGCCTCATAAAGCTTATACCTAACTGCTATGGCAAGATTCGACTTCACCATCTTGCAAAGGAGCACACAGAAAACGTGAATGACAGACCACGACTACGAAAGAAGCTCTCAAGAATCATAGTATTCAACGATCAATGACAATGACTAATGGCCGTAGAAGTCGAGCGTTGTAATATTAATTTATAAATTCTACATGTCATGTTCGCAGTGATGTTACTGTGCAATTTTATCCAATTTTACTGGGTATCACTTTAAACAAGCCGTTTGTGAGGTAGGGCGGAAGTAAACTGCGGCGTTAACCTCGCAAGTGCAATCACTCTTGCAACACTTGTTACGTCATGCGCTCTTCGTGCACAGCGCTTCGAATTTCTGTAACGAACTGCGCCGACAGCTGAACAACTGCAACACACTCGTAGAACACAATACGAATGCCAATGGATTATGGAAAAGGCCAAACGAGAACCATATACAGCGCCTAACGAACCACACAATAACAAACGAAAACCACACACAAACGAAACTACCTTACAATAACAAACAGCGCAAACCCTTTCTAAGCAAAAGGAATTAAATTTATAAGTTGTCATTCACCACATTCCTCTATTTTTATGCTTCCCGTGCACGTAACTAACGACACCATATTCGGAGTACAGGAAGCGCAGAAGAAAAAGAACGTAATTACCATGAAAACTACAGACACACCGCCGAAGCACGGTAGGAATACACCAGCACACTGATTCCTAAGAAAGATGCGTGCTAATCAACAATGAGGAGCGTTCAAAGAGTAACAAATGCTCCAAATCGAATCGCTTCCCATTGTTTCCTATGGGAGCAGCCGGTTGCCGCACCTCTCTCCCACGAGCCCCTCTCCTATGCGCGATCCAGCCTTTATACATAGAGATCAGTGCACTCACCTTTCCCGCAGATATCCATCGCGGCGATCGGGCCACAGGGCGGCCCTTCAATGCAATCGCCCATACACGAGAGCGTGCCAGTAGGCGCCATCTTGTCGTGTTCACACGTGACCATAAACATGGCGGCGCCCACGAACCGCGACCTGGGTCGATGTAAACATTGTAACGCCGTTCGTTTGTTTTTGTCCGTTTCATTTTATAAGATCATCCAGCCTTGGTTATTACTGTCGCATTGTAGTAGAAAAGTAGGTCTCCAAGTGTAATACAATTAGAAGACAGTGGGATGTCTGAAAAACGAAATAATGCTGTAGGAGAGCTTGTTACTTGTGCCACTTTACTTGTTGGGTAAAACTGTAATTCCTCCATTCACCTCACATTATTTATAAGGCACAATCACTGATAATGCATTTGAAGAATTACCGTAGTACCTGAAATGCAGCCTGCGCGCATTGTTTCACGCTAGGTCTGCTGATTTCTGTCACCTCATACTGTGCCTGTAAAGCTGATTTCTCAACAGACTGCTTTGTTTTGCTTGCAAAAGCCGGGCTGAGTATACAACCAAAGGAAGGAGGCAGTGTGACTTCTGCATTTTTGCAACTGACAAAACGTTCTAAGCAATAAATTGCATTCTCACTGTGCTCGAAAATTTTTACCTCCAAATCACCCCGAAAGCAACAAAGCTTGTAGCAGTTTTCAGCATCAGGCACCGAAATCTCACTTTCATGCGCACACACAATCATTCCTCAAGCAGCCTGCCAGCGTTTGTTCCAGTCTATCAGCTGCAGTACTTGCGTTTCTCCTGTAATTATAGCTGTAGGGCTGCTCTCTCCTGTCGTGCTAAGAAATCCTTTTTGCTGACACTGCTTCAGGACTGGGGCAACGTCTGGGTATAGTATTGGAATATGAATGCAGATGACAGTATTATGGCCCAATTAGTACACATTTATCATTGGGAACAACAACTTATTAGGGCAAATATAATAACAAATCACAGTGGCATGTACTTTGGCTCCTAAGGCAACTATTGTCCTTTGAACTGGGTAAGCTTAGTGTACATTTGCCGGCATCTAATCTTGTGCAACTCTTCTGTACGTAGTCTGCAAGCGTGATGAATGCGTATGCTTAAGTATTTGTGAGCAATAGATCGTATTAGATGAAAGTAGTGATTTTCAAGTGACGTCTGTTCGAGCATGTGATCATTACGTATGGAGCTGAACACACCCCTGTCCATCATAGACTCCAGCACTTGTAAGATTAACCTTTGCAGAAGTGTTGCCGATGATATGCCCTCCTGGAAAAGAGCTGCACGCAGCAGCTTCTCAGATTTCCTGCAAATGGTGATCACATCATCAGATGGATAGGGAAGTCTGTGAAAGTAATCCTTTTGTTGTATTAGTGAATGGTAGAGGGAAGGTGTACGGACTGTCAGGTGGGAGATGCAGATGTCACATTTCAGATACTCGCATAGGTAGCACACTATGCGTCCTGCAATGTACACTATCACTCTTTCACCAAAAGTTGATGGCTCCGTTGGGTCTGAGAAGTAGTTATGCTCACGTAGATCCTCCTGTAGAGTCACTTCTTCTGCAGGTATGCTTCTTCCTCTTGATGTCCAGTTAATTATGTCTTCCGATAGGGGCTGTCTAGCGCTGCTGACGTGCAGTATGGAGACATTTTCGAGTGGTAAACAATTTCCTTTTGAGAGGCTTCCACTTCGGTGTTAATGATCAATCTTTTGTATGCTGCTGCAAACTGCCTTGCAGTAGGATTATTGTTGTATCCTCCGTGCGAACGTACTAAACCAAAGAACAGTTCCAGATGATCTTGACTGACGCGATGTGTGGGGAAGTATGTCAGAAGGTTCTTAGAGTGGAGAAAGTCATAGAGCTCGATGGCACTCTTGCAGCATGTGATGAAACCAAGAAACCCAGTTTTCCGGTTAGTCTGCACAAGAAGTGGCCCAGAGTTGCTCCTCCGTAGACTGCAAATGTATGTTGTGGCTATTTGAAACATTGTGCGTGCCCTTTCGATGTTTTCCGGACAGAGCGGCCTCTTCCATGACTTCTGGTGCATATTGACGGAGTTCAACACATCGAACACATTATTGATAACTCTCAATAAGTTGCACTGCATACAGTTGACAGTGCTTTCTGGTTGTTGTCCGTAACACGCATCTGCAGGGCTAACAGCGCTTCTTTTGAGTACCCTGGCTCACCTTCGACTGACTGGTACCACTTCCGTATCGTACGTGGGTGGGGTAGACACGTGTCAAAGACCTGCCTTACATAGTTATATGCACGTGGCGAATAGAAATGTAAGGTAAGTGCAAACGCTCGTAACTCTGGGCTGTATTTATGAGGCAAGCTTGTCCCCTCACTTTTTGCTGACTGCCTCATCAGCAAGTCCTTGTTTGCACCAGCAATGTTTTCGAGGCAGCTTGCGTGTTCTTGAAGTAAAATGTTCTGAGATGTGAGATGGGCTATCACATGCTGTAGCTTTGCAACTTTCTGCTTGATGCGTCTTTGTGCCTGCTGCAAGGCCTTGATTCGTTTTTTGCTGAGGGTATGCAGGTTGCCTATACGTTTGACTTCCTTTTTGAGGAAGGCCTTTACTGGCGTGTCTTCAGAGGATGTCGCCTGAGACAACAGGTACCAATAACCTCATTAATACTCAGCTGTGAACAATTTAGATAGTACGTGGCAGCCACATGCAAGGCCATGCAGTCATGCACAGGTTGTGCTTCTGGTCAGATACATGTAGGAGCTGCTTGCTCAGAGTTCCTTTACAACACAGCATGATCGCCTGTCTGGTACAGGACCTACTCATATGGTGGCTATTCGAAGAAAGTATGAAGGTCTACAGTTACTGTCCTAACATTATGTTTACTAAAATTTAAAAAAAAACATCTGATGCGGCAGTTAGCCTGCCTATAGTGAGCTGCCAGCTCTCAGCGTATCACTCGTACAGATAAACAGACCTTGGATGTCTCGAATTTAACTGTTTACTATGAGCACTCTTGACGTATTTACCTAGCACTGAATGGAAGCAATCGCACCCTTATATCTTTGTGAATTAGGACCCAGTATCACGAGACACAGTAGCACAACACTGCTCCTTTTTTGACACACTGCATATACTCACTAGAGGAGAGATCCACATTGCAGTGGTCACAGTAGATGACAAAAAGTCAGCCATGCAGATCACAGAAGTTTCTCCACGCCATTGCGCTTGATCAAATCCATCTTTATTGATTCAAACAGTACAATTCATTGTGACAAGTATTGGGGTTAGTAATAATCAACAGCATGCATACCAAGCTGGGAATTCCCTCCATGATATAGAGCACTCTCTGAGCTTTGTAACTATAACTACTAGACTACAAGTGTTGCCAGCATCGCTGCAGCAGAGACAGATCAGTTTTGTCAGAAAGACTGTCCCTCTTAGTTCACTCAGACTACCCTCATACTCATTGCTAACACCAATAAATGCTGGCAACAGATAATTTGAGAAATGTTTCCTCGGGCCGGTAACTATACAACAGGCTGCAACTAACGGCACTGCACTGTACTGAAATGTAGACGTGAAAGGGGCAATAATATGTTTAAACTGTATGCTCAAGTCTAATTGGTTTTCCCTTATGCACCTGTACTGTATGAAATAAGGTATTTGAAAGCCTGCTCCTGGAACATATACTTGAATGGTGCAGTCAGCACCTACAGTGGAATCTTAACGTATTAGTTATGAACATGCAATTCTTTTCCACGTCGAGTATAATTCTTACCAAAGGTTCACATCTGCTGGTGCTTGGAGTTGAGCCACTGGGGGTTGTGTCCTGGAAAGACGTGGAAATAGCAGTACAAATGTAATACACAGGATGTTCAGTATGATCATAACCCCCTGTGCGTTAGTTATGTACATCCTAGTCTTTCCACTGAGAGCACAATCCTTACCATGGGGTCAGGCCTGCTAGTGTTCGGAGTCAAGCTTGTGAACAGACAAACAGAAGAGCCCTGAAAAGAAATTAAATTAAGTACACAACCGCGGTGTAAAGTCCCAATACTCAGAGGCAAAGAGGAAGGCTACATTTGATTTGCAGTGGAGAGAGAATGAGAGAAGCCCCTAGTGTCAATACTTCCGAAGGCTTACCGTGCGCGACTGTTCAAATCGCCCTGGTGTGTCGGAACTGATACTGCTGGAAGCCTTGGCTGGTGTGGGGCTGGACTGGAAGGAGAGTGCACGCAAGAACCATTATCATTAAAACACTGTTTCATTCAGGGCCCCTTGATAATCAGAACAAAACGAAAACTTCCAAATAAAGATTCAAAAGTCCTGCAGCACTTGTAGATGGAGTTTGGTGCTGTATCGTGGAAAGCATGGGCGGATCCAGGATTATTCGCGGCTGGGATCCAGTATGGACAAATGCCAGGCGCATGCTGGGATTGGTCCATTGAACACCATGTTAAAGCCAAGATATGAGGGGGTAGCGGACAACCTCGGTTTACACCGTGCGGGAGTACTCTTCGAAGCAGTGACCCAGTGTTCGAAATTTTAATGGAAAATGCGATTGGATGGGCATTAAAGTGAACAGTGTTTTTTTCATGCATAGGGCATGTTTAAATCTGTACAAGATCTGTTTGGGGTACCTGTGAGGAAGTGGGTTTTATGTGGTTTTATGGTCGTTGGAAATGCTTTTCAAATATAGTTGCCCGAACTAAATCCTACTGTGTTCTCATGATTTTTGCTCTTCTGTGTGATCGTCATGCCATAGATATATTGCAGGGTGCTGGTATACAGGGTGCATCATTAAGTGCATCACAGTGAGACTGATAAACGGAAACCGGAGGCTACCTTTGTGGTACTTGGGTTACAAACAGGTGTCACATCAAAAGTAGCACCTGGTTGTAACTCATGTGCAACATAGATACTCTCTGGTTTAGGATTATTGCTCTCTTCATGAAGAGCTCTGATCAGTTTTTAATGTCGCACACTATATACATGTGACATGCAAGCCAGGCACCGAATGTGTAAGTGCATGACAGGCACAATGCATCTGTGGTTCATTTGTTTGTGCTGCTGAGGCTTCACATTGAAGTTGTGGTAGGTGGCTTAGTAGTGAAGCCAGAGCTGTTGATTCCCTACACACGATTATGAGTAAGAGCATACACCTTGGGTCTAACTTCTGTACAGCCTGAAAAACCGACCATGACACACTTGGAGAAGAGAAAGGGAGGCCAGTGTTTGGGCAACCACTGCCACAGAGCAAGTGGCTCAATTCTGAGTAAGACCTAATGGGCAACTGGGGATGCCAATGAATAGGAAGCTTGCTAACCAACTCAAGGACTAGCATGCGATACAGTTCATCTTTCACTCCACTAAGTAAGCAAGACTGAGAAATTGATATATCGTATCAAACAAATAAAAACATGAAGGCAGCACAAACCCATAAAGATTTACTCGTGAAACAAACGGTGCGGTTAAAATGCTAAAAAAATGATACCTACCACAGCAGACACAAGAGGTGTGCTTGTAGTTCTGTCTACCTGTAACGGCATACTATTGTTCGGCATCACATCTGAAAGGCTTTCAAATATGTGCTCACATGGATTCGCTCTGGTGTCTTTGGTTCGAGCAGGCCCACATCCATTGGCTCTTGAGTGTCAGATCCAGACGCCATGCTCACTTCAATCTCCTCCTGTGTGTCAGGCTCAGGCAGGCTCACGTTGCTCGTGCCGGGTTCAGGCGTGCACACGCCTATTGGTTCTTGCCCGCTAGGTTCCCGTCTGGCTGGCAAGTCATGCTCCTCCTGACGTGACAACGAACGAGTTGTATTTACCAGACTTTTAAACACCAAAGACACAAAAGAACTGATGAACGTATTTTGTGGTCAAAGGGCCTGACCTCGAGCAAATACTTGGCAAATTTGACCGCTAACATGTCCCTTGCATTAATTCCCTTTGTACCCAAGCTCTGGGCCCATAGTGTGGCTATATGCAATTGATTATCGACCATAATTATGGCGAAACGTACCTGGTGAACTTGAACCGACGGATGTGCGACAGGAACGGAACCCTCCCGCAGGCGCACGCGTGTCAGCGACGTTCTGTCGAAGTCCTCGTTCCTGAAGTGTTTTGAGCACACTCGGCTGTACTTCGTTGGCACCCAATCCGGTCTCCCGATCGCATTCACCCATTGCAATCGTAAGGACTCGTCTCGGGGAAAGCTAAAACGTACCGCCGAGAACAAACAAAGGCAACATAATGAGACGAATCGAAACCGAGAGCACAGGGGTATGTACTTACTGGTGGTACGTTATGCCAGATTCTTTACTTGCAAACTCTGAACGATTAGCGCAACCGGAATAACAACACACTACCATGGCCTGTCACAGAAGTGGCATGTGTGGCAAGCAAACGCAATTCAATAGCCAAACACGCGAAGTCAAAGCGGACGTCGAAAGCGGCGAAGCAGATGACACGGATCAGCTGAGACGGAGAAACAAAACATAATAAAGAAAACAAGCCAAGCCGAGATGTGATTGGGCGATAGTTCCGTGACGTTGAACACGACAAGATGGCGATTTTGCGGAAAGCGACCGCTTGGGGGTAGTTACAAAAATGGCGGCTTTCTGGCCCCCCTGTGGATCGGGCGCCCGACCACAAGACCGCTCCCGACGGGAGTAAACAGAGCAGTGACGCGCAGCGCTACCGTCGCCGAGTATCCGTCTCGCGCATGCGCGCGCCCGACGCGCGCTCTTAGCGCCACCTGCGGCGCCGCGCTGCTTGTTGTTTCTGTGTTGTCCTTTGCCTGTGGCTCGCGTGCGAAGCCCGCCCTGATTCCAAAGGGTTTAGGCAACCTGAACCTGAACCTGAACCTGAACCTTGTCCCTTTCGGTTTCACTCTCGTTTCTTTGCACATTTTTATTTGAAAGCACTCTATAAAGGCGCACACTGCGGTCGCATCATCATTCTGACAAATAAAGGGTGTGTGCAGAAAAACGTGACCCGCATTTAGGCACATAGCTTGTTGCCTACCTAACTAACGAACTTCCGGTGGCGCACGATGGCGCATTTATGCGTGCGAAATCTGCAGAAAAATTGTGGAAGCCATACTCAGCTTAAAAAATAAACGGAACAACGAAAACGTCGGCTTCCGTGCATCAGAATAGGGCAACATGGTGGACAACAGGGTGTATGTGAAAGGGCAACACGGTGGACGTAGGAGAGTTGTGTTCAAGTACCGCTAGGGAGCTATCTCATATGGATGCTCATCGGCAGTACCCCTAGCGGTGACTGCACATAACCCTCCTGAGACCGAAATGCACTACCATGCATGGAAGCCCATGTTTTCGCGCTCTGTTTATTTTTTTACACTGTGTATGGCTTCCAGGATTTTTTTTTGTAGCTTTCGCACGCTTAAATACGCCGTCGTGCGCCACCGGAAGTTCCTCGGCTGAGTAGACAACGAGTTACATGTAAAAATGCGGGTCACGTTTTTCTGCACACACCCTGTATGTAGAAATGTTCAGTTACCACTCTTTGCAAACTTGCCCCCGCATCCACGCTTCTTGGGAAGAAGTGGAGAAGGACTGTTTGAACAAGGAGAGTCCCCGGAACGAGCTTGTCATCACTGCCTTTTGCTGCGTCATAGACATGGTGCTGTTTAGGAATATATGAGAAATCTCTCCGGGGCACCTGCAGGAGATGGTGCGTCGGATCTAAGCCCGTTACAAGAACGTCTCCATAACCGTTGTGGATCGACCCTTGGGAGTGATGGGTGAATTTTTGAAGTCAATGGACGATGAACTGAGCTACATGAGAGCAGACGTCGTGGATCTTCTCACTTGTTCCGTTGCTCATATTAATTATGCACTGTGGCGTCAAAACCATTTGCAATCGGTCTAAATAGTGAACTTTGTCACTGATTTATTGAAATACCGTTTAGTTATCGAAATGGAAAGCGTTAAACAGACTGAATAACTTTGACGAGACTCTGTTTTTTCTGGCTCATAGAAATATCTTTATTGAATCTAAACACACAGACTTCATTTGAGCTTGTCGATAAATGCCTGCACCCTCCCTGACTTGCCTGATCTCACGAGAAGATCAAACGGGCCAGAAAGGGTACGGGGAAGTTTCATCGCTGCGCCAAATTTGCGCTTGGCTACCGCCCCAGGACGATAGTGCAAGAGACTGTCTTTTATAAGTCCACTGCACCATCATGCCGGTAGGACGACCACGCTTCTCCTGTCTGCGAGCGAGAGGGAAAGAGCACATCTCGATTACAACTTTTTATTTGCATTCTCGATTATATGCACGTGCACGAAGGCCTTGCTCTTTGTTTCACGGTCACTCGATCCCTAACGATGTTCTCGGGCTCTCCTCAGGGTTTTCCATTGACGAGGCTGCACAAAGAGAGTACTACCGTAATACGGTACGCGTCAAAACACAGCAAAGCTCACCGTATTCACAGCTGCCGTAACGGAAGGAGCGTACAGCATTCACGAAGTAGCGCTTGTCGTCGTAGAAGACCAAGCTCTTCTTGAGTCTCGAAATGGTGTACATTGTTTGCTTTATGCTATGGATGGTGCACTGCTTTTGAGAGCCTTTCATTGAAGAGAGAATCTCGGTACACTTCGTGCAATAAATGTTTCCTCACCACGTCTTTCTTAACCCCTTTCGCTCTCGCGATCTGTTTATGTGTTCCAGCCAAAAGAATGCTGTACATCTTGGGTCGGATGGCTATGACTTCCTGAATAACTCCACCTCCCGTCTCGTCTTTGAAGTACCCCATCTGGTTCGCGTGCTCGTCGTTGAAAAGCGGGTGGTCCTGTGGGTAGGAGGCCAGATCTAGCTCACTCTCAATTTTCATCAGCTGCTCTTCGAGGCCTTCGCACATGAGAGCAAAAATTATATTGTCCGTATCGCCATAGATCAACTGCAAAGAGCGACTCGTAGATGAAGCTGTACATGCGGACTTTGCATATCTCTAAAATGGCAAAGCCCACGTGAAGGGGATGCGTGCATTTGATGCGACGCTGTTTCATCTCGTACATGATGCACTAGTCACTCATAATGTGAAAATGCTGACAGTCAACGGGACTAGCTTTCCTGAGCGCGGTTTCTTTGTCGAAGGCTAGGACATACCTCTTCATGTGCCTCATATTTTGTATCGATTTACCGAAGGTACTGTTCGACATCGTTTTGTACAGAAGTCGCTTGAATTTCGTGTCGCGACATTCCTCAACGCGACGTTTCTGTGCACGAAGGTTCGAAAAAATTGTCCTGGCGTAACGAGAGGATGCTGCGAACCCGTTTTATTTTCATGCCAAACCTCACGTACAGAGCGAGCAACTCATAATGAACGACGTAGCGTTCTTTGTCGTAGCACCAGGGGAATGAACGTGTAGTATAATTCTATTGTTGGGAAAAACTCACGTGACCTCAAGCGTTGGGCCAATCGTTGGACGTCGGTTGAGTAGCTTTCTGCTTTGCTTTTTTTTTTTGTCTCCCTGGGTGACCTGTGACGCTGGCGAGGCTTTCCCTTTCCCATCTGTTCTTTCCCTCTCCCCCGCTTTGCCGGTTCTGGGCAGTTCTGGGTGGTTGTGGATCTCCGTTCGCGTCGAGTGAAATAAATAACGAAATGTGGAAGCGTTGGCAGTTTCTGTTACACAAAGTGCTTTATTTTCCGGGATTGGTATTTCCAAAGCACAAATATGAAGTCTGCTGTAGCTGTGCACAACACGAACATGATATGAACATTGTTTCTGAAGTTCGAATGAAATGCCGAAGCAACTTTGCATTCACTGATAGCTGATGTCTCACGTGGAAGATTTCACAGTAGAACAACAGTATATTGGCTGCACAAGCACACACATTCAGAGGTCCGGCATGACAGAGAACATGTCCATATTGCTGCTTGTGTAGGCGCCTGGTTGATCCGTCACAAAGGAAATTGTGAAGCTGCTATGTCGAAAGATGATGATCCAACCACTCTGAGTGTCGTATCCATTCTACTGTATCCATACAGATGCTATTCTGAAGCAGATATGAGTTGAGTGCTTATACCTGAACAAGAAAGGCAGGGATCAGAAGCGTGAAAACCAAAAATTCTACCTGCCAAAATGCTGCGTAGATGCCACAGGTGCGGCGCTATGTTATGCTAAGCGGCAAAATGGAATAGGAACTGACTTACCTGTCATCGAGTGAGTAGAGGAAAAACACAGTATTCGTCCTTCTTGAATCGTTGTCGCACCAAGCAAGCGAAGCAGACCTGCCTTCCACTTATCTACCACTCAATCGACTTGCAGAAGTATCCATGAGGCACCGAGTTTTTCAGAGTCGGTATCGACAACATGTTAGGGAAGGACACTAAGAACCATCCAAAGCGGTACCGGCACAGATGCTTTGCTTGCGTCCCTGCTGCACCCAACACATTTCGAAACTTTGCAGCGAGTTGCTGGAATTGCTCCGGCACCGCCGACACGGTCGCCGGCTTGAGCGCGCCAAGGAAAGTTCATACAGTAATTTCAAACCAACCAATGAGCGCTCGCATACCGGGTGAGCGGCCTCAGGAGCCAATGGGCTCGTGACGGTTGAGAACTCGCGCATCGACGTAAAAATTCTGACGTTTCATGACGTTTGATGACGCGAAAAGCTCGCAGCGCCTCACTTTAGTCCGCAAGTGAACTCGCGAGTTTCATCCCCTTGGTAGCACATCAGCAAGAGTTTGTTTGTTTGCGGCGCGCTCAGTGCCAACGCGTCTTTCAAGTGTCGCTAGTAGGAGGAGAGTTCGTTCTCGTCGACGCTCCTGTGTTCGGGTGCCAGGGGAAAATCCCTGGTGAGCGCGTGCAATTCTTTGGGATACGACAAGTCTACCACGTAGACGTAGCCCACTTCCGAATCATAAAGAATGTTGAGAAAATCGATCGCGCTCCACCTCGAAAGGTCGACCCACTCAAACCACCTGTCGGGAGATGGAAAGTCATCGTGTCGTTCACTGTTCAAACTGTTCACGTCGAGGTACTGGATAAAAGTCTTTTCTTGTTGGGGGTCGTAATAGTCACACCCCTCGTGATTAGCCCGACAGTATCTGTGGAAACTGTTACAAATGCCTCCCCTGATTCCCTTTTCGATCGTTTCGTACATCTCGTGATCGCTCATGAACTCAAGTTTGACTTTGGTGAAATTCAGAGCGCTGCTCCACGCGTAACTTGCGAGGGACGCGGTGCGTAAGATATCTATCCTATCCGCCTCTAGCGCAATCTTTCTCAAATACCCCAGACAGAACAAAATGTCCTGGGGATTTCCATGGGTCACCCGTTAACGGAGATTACATTCTCCGTGGGAGAAACTCATTTCTCCTAGGGGCATTCCACAGACATACGAGTGGCCGGGGTTCGGACCTTCCCTGGAACGTCCGTTCCCTGGCAATATCTGGATGTAGCGCGGAGCTACGCGGATATTGCACGGTGTTAGTGCATATGCCGTATACACTATTTCACGTTACCAAAACAAAATGCAGAGACAGTCAGTAGGACCACTAAGTCCACGAAGCTTCAAAAAGATTAGAGAAAACCTTTCCATGGAGCAGTAGTGAAGCAATACTCCCCCGTAACCGTTCGCAACCAAGACGTGGTCCACCAAGGCAGACCGCGTTAACAGGCGAGCAGGCGGACTTCTGCCCCCTCCTCACGTAAGTACAATGACTTGAAGGGAGACCTGAACATTCTTGACTCCCATTCATGGAGAAAAACAGACATATAGCGTCTAGTTTAGAAACTTCCGCGAATTTGAGAGTCCTGCTCGGTTGTGATACAAAAAGAAGGGTGAGGTGTCTAAGTTTAATTCGATTGCACACACAGACGTCATTGAAGTAAGAAATTGGCCGGAGTATTAATTCACCGTCAACATAACATCAGTGTTTCTTACTGGTTTTGTTTGGGATATTCACTTGTTCAACGACAGGCCTAGTTGCAAGGCATTACACCAGATGGCACCACCGTCCCACTCATGGCGATTTGCGTGGAAGACAGAAAAAACGACAAAATACTAGCGACGGGTAAAAATTACAACACGAAAGACACTGCTAAACAAGTCTAAAAATGCGAGAGCACGTACAAAACACTGCACATCGAGGAAAGGGCTTAAAGGGATGGCCTCGTACCCCGTGCCCCTCTCATAAAGTGTACCATTCGATTTCCCTTTGTTGAAAATGGAATACTGCGAATTTACTCGACAAAACACGTCACAGTTATTAAATAACATAATTAAATTGATAAAGATTGCAGAGCATGCCGCGATCTGTGTTGGCCCTGCGGGAAAGTCCGTGATAGGATATACAAATCGTCTGCTTTTGCGCGCGCTAGTGCATCGGTGTGAGCAGACGACTTTCAGAAGCCACTGGGGACCGCGGCAACTCTCGTACATTTTCTTTCAGCTCTTAGGTGAAAAACGCGCACATCCTAAGAAGTGGCAAACATGGTGGTTTAGAGCAACTATGTTAATCCTCAGAGACAAGTTAAAAGTCGCAGGACAACCCCACCCGCAATCACAAATCTGAAGTCGCCGGCCATCAGCGAGCGCGGGCGCGTTACAGCTCCGACCAAAAATATATTACGCGCGCTTCCATTACACTCCCCGTTGCACACTGATCTTGATGAAGTGTCGCAGACAACGTACATGGACAAGGACTGCGTGTTTATTTAAAAACTGCATTACATACTCGCGGAAAGAAAACACGTGACTTAGCTTCCACATATTCGATTATGCGCCACATTGTTGGAGACCCTGGAGATCCTGCTCGGACTACATTCTCCGCTCGCGGAGATATATGCCTGAGTGTCCCCATTTCGAGAGCAAAGGGGATGACTCAACCCAATGTGCTTCTGCACGTTACAATTGCCACGACAACGACGACGTACCCGCAGGCAGACGTCATGCGTGACGTATGCATGAGAGAAGCGCATGTTTCGTCGTCTGCTATTACGGCCCGTTTCGACAAATTCCTGGAAAACGACTTGGTTATTGAACTTTGATGGTTGTATGTGTACAGTACTCTTGAAGGTAGTTTTGGCTAAGTTTCGGAATCGCCCGGGCTGTACGAGACCGTCCCTTTAAAGGGACCATGAAATGATTTTCGCGAATTCCGAGTACTCTGCAGGAAACCGTTCTCATGATCCCTCACTATCCTACACACATCGACTTTTAACCGTATTCAGTACAACTGGGGCGCAGTTATCAGGCAAAAATAGCAGGGCGTGACCGCTGGATATACAGGGTGGTCCACCAATAATGATAGAAATTCATAGTAAAAAACGTAGGCCCCGGAGAGACATGCGGTCAAGGGATTTTTTTCTGCCAATAACTTTTGCCACATATTGGTAACATTTTTATTTCATTTCAATTGGCAGAAAGTTAATTTCTTGAATTGAACTCCGAAATTTCCCAAGGCAACCTAACGTTTTCTTTGCGGAAATGGATTCCCCGTGGTCATTTTACTCAGTATAGCATATAATCCCACTCGTAATGCAATGGCAATTGCCGAAATAAATTCGCCGAAAATCCCTGGAAATGAGCCCTCGGCTCCGCCTCTTTTTTGACGGCTCGTAGTTAGAGCGCAAAGCTGCGAAGAAAGGAGGTTACATTGACACGCCACACGAGGGATGAAAGGGTTACAAGCCTTACCCACGGAACAAACATGCGCGGTGAGGGCGGGAATCAGAGCTACCTTATCAAAAATGAGGTCGCCCGACGGCTAGTAACCCTTTCCCCCCTCGTGTGGCGTGTCAATGTAACCTCCTTGTAACGTCCCAAAATGTGACATCCGAGTTTTGCATAGTTCGCCGCCGTGTACACACATAATGCATGACAGCACGGTATTCTGCTCGCTTCATGTACACCTCTACGGTGGTCAGCTAGCTCACCAGAGTGTTAAAAACACAAGCGCAACTACCGCAACGATACATTACAATAAGAGCGCCTTGATCACCCTACGAGCCAGGACGCATGACACACGGAGAACTAGGGAGACGCTTCACAGCAAACGCGAGCCACGATTTACTTGTGTCACATAAGTTGAACAAAAACCAGCCATACGGTGCACCACGCTCAAATCGCAAAGAACAGGATGTGCGAATAGAAATGTGCTTACCTGACTATGTGCATTCACGAGATTTACAACAACCGCTTCGTCCTCCGTCGTCAACCATCGTCCGCGCCCGATGTTCCGCTTCCGGCGGTTGCGAATGACGGCAATGTCTTGGCAATGCCCCGTACTTGGCTTGGCCTTGCCTCCGCATTGAAGTTTTTGGCCGGCGCATGACGATGGCGCCACTGTTTTACGTAGTTTTCGCAGTATTTTTGATTACGGTAACACGCCGTCGTCAGATACTATTAAACGCCCGTAGAAATCACAGTATTTTTTTACAGTGTAGACATCTCACCCTTCACGGGCGAACAGGGCTCTCGAACATGTAGAAGCTCGCGAGAAGACCAACGTACAGTGTCTGTTTAATGTTTGGAATGCCACTTCATTTCCAAAGCTTTGCGGCGGAGTGGCCCAATCTTTTGTTGCTGTTTATTTTCTTTTAAAAAAGAAAACACCGGCGACGGTAGCAGGTGTGAAAAAATGGCAGAAAGACGCTTTTTATTCTACTACAAAGCATATACTACTTCTGTGTGCTGTACAGACATTTGACAAAATCATTTTGTATGCCGCTTGAGACTGGACATAACTTTTCATCAATTTTTCGCCTGTCATTGCAACACAAGTGTTTTGTATATGTATAATGCGTAAAAATAAATCACTTGTGTCCTTTAGTGATTTCTATAATTTAATTAATATGATGATTAAAAATAAACAAATCATTTTAATTTCAACATGAAAGAGTACTTCCGTCGGTCGTCCGTCACACATCCCGCATTTTCAAATGGGACCGCCGTGGGAAGTCACTTGGATGTTCGAGGAGCTGACAAAACGGTGTCCTTAGGACGTCTTTTGTCCCACTAGATCCGTTCCGCAGGATGTCGTGAGATCCCGTTTAAGACATCCGTGGAACCGCCCTGGGATCGATTTGTTCTGTCTGGGAACAGTGCACTGAAGAACTGTTTGGCGCATTAACTCACTATGATGTAACATCTGTGTTTCTTACTGCTTTTGGTGTGAGGCATTCAGTTGGTTCATCGAAAGTCGAACTCACGCCGCGACACACTTTGCCATATTTCTCTCTCTCCTGCGATAATGCTCCATGTAACATCCCGTCAGGGATCCTATTCGGACAATTGTTCAAGCGGCCGTTACGGCACATCCTGCGGATGTACGGCGAGTGACTCTATCTATGTACCTCCAAGAGATGTCCACCTGACATTCATTTCAGGACATGAACGTTGGCATCTATTTCGGACGTCCGCAGGAGATAGTGTTCTGTCTGGGAAACAAGTCTAACATGCGACAGCACGTACAAAACATTACTCATCGAGGAAAAGACTTAAAATTATGTAATTTAAAGAAACAAGCGTCTACTTATTCATTTGGTAATGCGCAGTGCTGTACACCTTTGTGGAGAACGAGCTACGGCAATCAATCACTACAACATACATCCGCTTCGACCTTTAATCAATATGCTAGAATTACACTGGATCCTTTATTAATGACCAAAAAGAACCTCACTAGTTTCATTCTAAACATGGACTAATCACTTCATTCCCATTGTGCATTTAATTTTGTTACTTTGTATCTTGTTACTTTCCTATGTTGTAATTTGTTACTTTATTTTGTAATTTGTTACTTTGTATGTTATTTTGTATTTTATTACGTTGTCGTTTTGTACTGCTGCTGTACGGTGTACGTTGGGAGGGGAGCCTTCGTCAAGCTTCCTTGGCTTTTTGTTTCCCCTTCCAACTGAAAGGGAAAATTAAATTGAATTGAATTGAAATTGATTTGAGTGCGCCAAAAGAGGTATATAGGGATAAGTAGATTGTATAGAAGTAGACTGTGTATAAGTAACGCCGAGGAAATGCACGATTGCGATAACATAGAGGCAGCAAGCGGAACCTGAATAGCAAGAAACGGTGAATACAACGTTCCATAAGCCATGCCGTGCCCCGAGTGAAACCACAGGCTGCGCTCCTTTTCAAGAAAACAGGTCCCAGACTGTGACCAGTGTTGACAGACGATGAGTGTAGTGGTTGAAGTTAGAAGTGATGTGGTTGCTTCAATTCAATGTATAGCTGGGATGTCTTCAACCGGTGAGCAGAACGCCGAGGAAATGCACGATTGCGATAACGTAGAGGCAGCAAGCGGAACCTGAATAGCAAGAAACGGTGAATACAACGTTCCGTAAGTCATGCCGTGCCCCGAGTGAAACCACAGGCTGCCCTCCTTTTAAAGAAAGCAGGTCCCGGACTGTGCCCAGTGTTGACAGACGATGAGTGTAGTGGTTGAAGTTAGAAGCGCTGTGGGAGCTTCAATTCAATGTATAGCTGGGATGTCTTCAACCGGTGAGCAGAACGCCGAGGAAATGCACGATTGCGATAACGTAGAGGCAGCAAGCGGAACCTGAATAGCAAGAAACGGTGAATACAACGTTCCGTAAGTCATGCCGTGCCCCGAGTGAAACCACAGGCTGCCCTCCTTTTAAAGAAAGCAGGTCCCGGACTGTGCCCAGTGTTGACAGACGATGAGTGTAGTGGTTGAAGTTAGAAGCGCTGTGGGAGCTTCAATTCAATGTATAGCTGGGATGTCTTCAACCGGTGAGCAGAACGCCGAGGAAATGCACGACTGCGATAACGTAGAGGCAGTTAAATAACGTAGAGGCAGCAAGCGGAAACGATGCATACACAACACAACGATAGCAAGAAACGATGAATACAACGTTCCGTAAGCCATGCCGTGCCCCCCTGAGCGTCGTGTCCCCTCCTCTTCCTAAAAAGACGGTCTTTTCTTCTCCGTCGTTTGCACGGAGCAGGCCTTCTTTTTTCATAGTCGTATGTTTATCTTTTTTCGAAGCTTACACATGGAAGTGCGGCGCAGGAATGGACTGACAACCGTACCCGGTGACTGGTGGAGAACAACTGGTTTAATCGCGCTCTGCGCGCTCACGTTCAAACTGAGCTGCCATCATCCGATGGAACTAGTGCTGCTACAGGCCTCCCCCCCTAGACCCTGATGGTAACCAGGGGAGAATGCCAGGAAACATTGCGCCGAGGGACAGCGTCGGCGTTGAGGGCCTCCGCAGTGGGAGGGAAGGTCGAGGAGATGCACAGGGGCGACGAGTGTCTCAAGATGAGCGTACTTGACCCTGTCGAGGGAGATGGTCTCGCGGCGGCCATTAAGGTCGACTGACGGTCTTGTCGCTGCGGGCCAGTATCTTGTAAGGGCCAGCATATGCAGGGGTGGCTTGGCATGATCCACCCGCACGAAGGCGTGAGAGGCATTGGCCAAATCCGGGTACACGAAAATCTTCCTATGGGAAGGCTGACGCGGTAGGGCGGGTTTGACGGCCTGGAAATGCTGACGGAGGCACGTTGCGAAGTCGTCACCGGTGGTGGGAGGCTTCGGTCTGTAATCGAGGAAGTCACCAGGCAAGCGCAAAGGGGAGCCAAAGACTAACTCTGCCGAGCTACACTTGAGATTCTGCTTTAGCGAAGAGCATAGGCCGAGGAGCACCCATGGCAAATGGTCAACCCAGTTAGTGGGCTCAGGCTGGGAACAGAGGGCGGCCTTTAGCTGGCGGTGCAGCCGTTCCACCATCCCGTTCGCCGCGGGGTGGTAAGCCGTCGTCATCATATGCTTTGTTCCGATAGCTTTCAGAAGAGACGTGAAGGAGCGGGATGTGAACTGGCGTCCCCTGTCGGTGGTCACAATGTCAGGGCAGCCGAAACGGGCGACCCAACCGAGTAGAAACGCGCGGCCGACCGTATCCGCCGTCGCGTCTGGGATGGGTAAAGCCTCTGCCCAGCGCGTAAAGCGGTCCACGCAGGTGAAGAGATACCGGCAGCCGAGTGAAGAGGGAAGTGGGCCAACCAGGTCCAGATGAACGTGGCAGAACCGGCCTTCAGGCGTGGGGAACGCTTTGAGTGGCGTCTGGATGTGGCGTTCAACTTTGGTCCGCTGGCAAGCAAGACAGGAGCGGGTCCAGCTGCGGATGTCCTTGTTGATATTTGGCCAGACATAACGGGTTGCAATGGCCTTCTGTGTAGCGCGCACGCCGGTGTGGGCGAGGCTGTGGTACTCGCTGAAGATCCGGCGGCGTAGCGGCTCGGGGACGAAGGGGCAAGGATGCGCGGTGGACACGTCGCAGAAAAGAGGGTCGACGCACCCAGGGAGGTGTACCTTTTGCAGGACAAGGGAGGATTCGCCAGCGAGGTAATCCTTGAGGTCAGCGTCATGAGCCTGGGCGTTGAGGAGGTCACTGACGCTCACCGGGGATGGCAAGTAGGGAACTGCATTGATGCGTGAAAGAGCATCGGTTGTCAACACCGGGGATATGGCGAACGTCGGTGCAAAACTCGGAGATAAAACCAAGCTGACGGATCTCATGCTCACAGTAGCCGGAGTGGTTGCCACAGAATGCATATGACAACGGCTTGTGGTCGGTCAGAATGTGGAAGTCACGCCCTTCCAGGTGATAGCGGAAGTGCCGCACGGCCGCGTATACAGCTAGAAGCTCGCGCCCAAATAGTGCTGTAGTGGGTCTCGGCGGGCTTGAGGCGGCGGGATAAAAAACCAAGCGGCTGCCACATGCCATCAACGAACTGCTGTAGAACGGCGCCAGTAGCCGTGGGAGGCATCAGCCATGAGGCGGGTTGGTGCACAAGGAACTGGATGGACGAGCAGTGTTGCATTGGCAAGGGCGATTTTCGCTTCGACAAATGAGGCCTCGACTTCCGGCGTCCAGGACGACTGGGAGGTCGCCAACTTGGGCCCCGGAGGAGGTCCGTGAGCGGTTGGACAATGCGTGCGCAGCCGGGGATGAACCTCCGATGAAAATTCAGCAGGCGAAGGAACTGTCGCAACTGCCGTACCGATTGCGGACGGGGAAATTCATGAATGGCCTGTACTTTGGGTTCGAGAGGACGAACGCCGCGCTGTTCGATATGGTGTCCCAGAAACTTCGCTTCGCTCTGCCCGAAACTGCACTTCTTAACGTTAATGACGAGGCCGTGGTCTTGGAGACGTGCGAATACATGCCGGAGATGCGCAATATGCTCCTGCGAGGCGCTTGCAATGGGGAAGTCGTCAATATAGGTGTATACGAAAGGCAAGCCTCGCAGGACGTTGTTGATGAAGCGTTGGAAGCTCTGGGCAGCATTGCGCAACCCGAAAGGCATCTTGACAAATTCAAAGAGTCCAAAGGGTGTTATGACGGCCGTCTTAGGTATGTCAGGCGGGTGCACCGGAATCTGGTGATAGGCTTTCACCAAGTCCAGGGTCGTGAAGACGGTGCAGCCCGCAAGACTGGCAGTAAAATCGTGAATGTGAGGTAGAGGGTATCTGTCTAGAATAGTCCTGGCGTTGAGGGCCCTATAGTCGCCGCATGGCCTCCAATCTCCTGGGTCCTTCTTCGGCACCATATGTAGCGGGGATGCCCAGCTGCTCGACGATTGCCGAATGATACCTAAGTCCAGCATGTGGTCAAGCTCGCGTTTGGCGATAGCCAGGTGGTCACCGTGGAGACGGCGGAAGCGGGAGGAGATTGGAGGGCCGGTGGTAGTAATATGATGGGTCACGTCGTGCTTGACCGGTGCCTTCCAGTTGCAGGGCTTGGTGATGTCCGGAAACTCGTCCAATAGCGCGTCATACGGGGAAGCGGGACGCAGCGCGCGGATACCAGTTGGGACTTCCGGAGAAGACAGGCCCTTCACTTCAAGCGTTGTGGTGTTGTCAAGGAGGCGTCGATGGCGGACGTTAACGGACAGGTTGAAGGCAGCCAAGAAATCGGCGCCTAGAATAGGCTGCGAGACGTCCGCAAGAGCGAAGACCCACCGAAATGTCCTCCTCAGGCAAAGGTCCAAAGTAAGGGAGCGTAGGCCGTACGTTTTGGTTGTGGTACCGTTGGCAGCTTGAAGGTCAAAGCCGCTATGCGAACGGCGACGATCTGCGGCAGACGCTGGGAGCACGCTGATCTCAGCGCCGGTATCAACCAGAAGGCGGTATCCAGCAACGCGGTCACATACGACGAAAAGGCGGCTGGGGGTTGGCCGGGATCGCCTGCCGCCATCAGTGATCGGCGCACGAGTTTCCCTGCCAGGCACAGGGCGAAATACAGCGCTGGGCTCGATGTCGGAAGCGGTGGTGGTACCAACAAAGGGTGGCACGGGAACGAGTATCTTCTGACGGCGGAGGCGGAGGAGTGGACGATTGGCGACGGGCCGGTGGAGGTCGAGAAGCGGAGCGTCGATGACATCCTCAGCGACTTGCAGAGAGTGAGTGGAACGCGTCCGTTAGCTCTTAAAGCTTCTCTTCTATGCGATCAAAGCGTGAAGGCTGAGCTGGCGTTGCCGCTGCCACCACCGGCGGATGCCCAGGCGCAGAATAGTCTGCGATCCGATCTGCCAGAGTAGCAAGCTTGTCAAGGCTGAGGTCATTGGATCCTGCCAGAACCATACGCATTGCCTGCAGCAAACGCTGAAGAAATAATTCCCTCAAGGGCGGCTGCTGGCTCTGACTGGCGGGATCTCCGAGCAGCTGCTTCATCCAGTGCAGCAGCTGTGAAGGCTTACGGTCACCAAGGTCTTCAGAAAGTAGCTGCTGAAACCGGGCACGTTCGGAAACTTCCAGGCGATCCAAAATGGCGCTCTTAAGAACGTCGTAGGCCTCAGTAAGCGAGACTGTGGCGAGGACATCATCCAGCTCGGCCGCAATTTCCGGAGGAAGGCCTGCAAGGACGTCGAAGTACTTCGACTGTTGGCTCTGTATGTGCAGAAGCGCAAATTGTGCCTCCACTTGCCGGAACCACGACCGAGGGTTCTGTCGCCAGAAAGGGGGAAGTCGCAGCTGTGGTGGGGCGGCGGCCGAAATGGCCGGGTCCGCTGTCGAAGTTGCGGGCAGCGGCGCGCTATCAACGGAGACAGTTTGCGGCGGGAGAGGTTCCTTGAAACCAACCGAAGGTTTGCGTATGTCCAGGTTTGGGTCACCAAATGTGGCGTAGGAATGGACTGACAACCGTACCCGGTGACTGGTGGAGAAGAACTGGTTTAATCGCGCTCTGCGCGCGCACGTTCAAACTGAGCTGCCATCATCCGATGGCACTAGTGCTGCTACAGAAGCAATTAGGTAATCAATGGTGATCGAACGTAGGAGGATAGCGGTATCTTCTTTTCAAGTGTGACACAGTGGAGAGGGAGACGCAGAGGTTTGCTAAGTCCTCTGGCTTGTGTTTCTCCTCAGTGGTGCGCAAACATGTTTCGTATATTTATGAACATATGCACTGTGTTGCTTTCTATTGTCGTTCATGCATTTTCTGACAGCTATTCAGAAAGTGGAACGCGGGATGCCGCACATGACATCGACAACTTTTCGCAAAATCTCTGTATTCAACCAGATCAAGGTTCCAGACCGTCTCACTGGCTGAATAGACATCGGTTGGTATGGATACTACCGCCGGGCTGTGTCGTCTAGGGCTGGGCTACTGGGGAAACTGCCTTTCGTTTTCTTATTGTTAACTGTTTGTGAAAGAAGGCTTCTTGGAAACTACAAGGCATGCAAGACTGTGACCAGTTCTCTGTGAGGCGTCCAACGAGTGTCTAAAACAGCGGTCATGGAACGCGTTATGTGTGTGGCCACTGCTGGGCATGAGAGCGCAGACATCGTTCACCATCTTCGCCAAGCTCTGGACTCTACTTCTCCTCTCAGCGAAGAGATTACTCACATCTTTTGTTGAATGATTCGACGTAATTAATTTAGAGATGATTCTGTGTCATTCTGCGTGACTCGTGAAAAGTTTGAAACTATAGTTAGTTGTAGCTCCATCAGCTGAATTTTCGTAACATTTCCATTTAGTAATATTCGCCATTTGCGTATGAGTAAAATTGTTTGTTTTTCTTGTCGAAGTTCAGACCTGCACTTGGCCAGAGGCTTCTCTAGCCGCAAGTTCCCCAGAAGTTTGAGGTACACTGGTTCACCGTCCCAACTTCGGTCATTTCTTTAATAATCGCGGCACAAAGCCCACATATTGAGAGGGGAGGCTAGAGTCGGGACGCTCGTAAGTCTCCGGAAGCAACACCAAGGAACCAGTTTTTGATAATTGATTTACGTACTGCTTGCGACCACGGGCGGATCCAGGATTTTTCTGAGAGGGGGGTCCAGCCTTGGTCAGCATGGTAATTACACGATCTGGGTCAATTAAACACTATGTGACATCCTGACCCCCCCCCCCCCCCTCTAGACCTGCCCTCGCTTGCGACACGCTTGTCTGAAATCAGCACCATGTGGTTTATCCTATCTCAAATCTCCGGGTGTTGCAAGATCATTTATTTTGAGTAAAAAACACGTGTAGCATATGGATTTTCTTTAAATACAATATTGGAAGAACATCTCCGAGAGCAACCAAGGGAATATGGGCTGCACAACCACTGACAGGTGATTCCAGACAACCGTGTCGCAAGCTGTACATACCTTTAACCGACGGCAGCGCAACAATATCTAGAATTCCACTAAAATTCCAATTTCCAGTAAAATTCCAAACAAGACTTATTTCAAAATTCCAGTTTAAAAATCTTCGGAAAGCAGCCATGCTGTTTTTTTTTTTTTTTTTTAGTGTCCGCCTTCCCCCCTCCCCCAGATCTCAGCTATAAATCCGCCCCTGGTGACTCCCAAATACTGGGTACAAGAGAAAAATGATAACACGCCTTGCCATGCTTCGATTTTTAAAGAGTATAGGAAAATATGACAGAAAAACTACAGGAAAATATAAATATAAAAAATGTTTAGATACTTCGCAGCTTATTTTGTTACCGAGGAATAATACAGTATTTTCGATTCAATCATTCCTGAAATGAACGGTATGCGATATATTGTAAAATATCAATATGTAGATTTACAGAAAGAATACTGTGTCGTACGGCTTTCACTGAAATGTGTTGGATTATTGGAGTCGCATAATGTGGTTATTTCCGCTTGTGGACCCACACCTTTGCACCAAGTAACTTTATTAGAAATAAAGAAAGCAGTCTCAAATGTCTACCTAAAATAACGATCGAAATAAAGTATATGGATAATAAACTGGCATATGCCATTGATAAGGCCCCGGTGTGGTGTCAGGACCACAAGGAAGAGACAACTGATTCCAAGGAAGGTCGGGATGAGAATGAATGTTTAATTCCCGCGCTCTCGCGGTTGTCGAGCGGACGATACCGATGAGAATGCAGAGGATGAAGACGATGCGCTACAGGTGTCCCCCCGCCGTCAGATGCGACGGAGGCGCATCGATGGAGCTGGTCCCCAGGAAACGCGCTTGGGGTTAGGGGCAGGCGAAAAGTCGACGGTCTGGAGGGCAAGGGGAAAGTCTTCGTTCTCCACGAAGGCCGGCTTGACGCGGTCGACCGAAACTGTGTCCTGGCGGCCGCCTAGGTCAAGTACCATGGTCTTGTCGGACCGGGAGATGACACGGTAGGGTCCTGTGTAGGGGGGTCTAGGGACTTGCGAGGGGTTGGAGTCCGGAGGAAAACGTGTGTGGCCTCGGCGAGAGCGGCTGGAACGTAAGAGTTCCGGCCAGAAGGGGACCGTGGAGAAGCAGGCCTAAGGGCCTTGAAGACGTCACGGAGGAGCGAGACGTACTCCGAGTGGCTTGTGGCTTGCGACTGGTCTTCAGAGGAGATGGGAGGTTGTTGGGTGACGAGGTCGGCCGGAAGGCGTAGGGGTGTGCCGAAAACGAGCTCGGCGGCAGGGCAACCTAAGTCCGGTTTGAGGCATGCTCGTACGTGCAGCAGAATGAGTGGGAGAGCGCTGGTGCACTTTTCGGGATGGCGAAGGGCACAGAAGCAGCTTTTCATCTGCCGGTGAAAACGTTCTACCAGACCATTGGCACAAGGATGGTAGGCAGTAGTGCGTGTGCGCGTCGTGCCATGAAGACCGCAGAGCTCATGGAAGAGGGAAGACTCGAATTGAGCCCCGCGGTCGGTGACGATTTGGTCAGGGGGCCCGTATCGGCAGATCCAAGCGTCGAGAAGAGCGCGGGCCACGGTTTCGGCACGGATGTCGATGATGGGCACCGCTTCTGGCCACCTGGTGGAACGGTTCACCATGGTGAGGATGTAGCGGAAACCCGATGAGTGAGGTAGAGGACCGACAAGGTCGATGTGGATGATCTGGAATCTGCGGTCCGGTGGAAGGAACTTGCCGGGCGGCGGGCGCGTGTGCCGGACGATCTTCGTTCGTTGGCAGGTGATACAGCGAGAGGTCCAGACTTGGATGTCCTTGGCCATGCCCGGCCATACGTAGTAGTCACCGATCAGGCGTCTGGTTGCGCGAATACCAGGATGGGAAACGTCATGAAGGGCGTGGAAGGTTTGGCGGCGGAAACTGGATGGAACGAACGGCCGATGCACGCCGGTTGACACGTCGCATATGATGGTGGAGGCGGTGCGGGAAGAGCGACCTCTTCCAACTGTAGCGATGTTTGCTGGGACGCTCGAAGCGCCCTGAGCTCTTCGTCGGCGCGCTGTTCAGATGCGAGACGTTCAAGCGAAAATATTTCAGGCGGAAAGGCGTTGATACGGCTGAATGCGTCCGCAGGTACGTTAGCCTGGCCGCTGATGTGGGCGAACGTCACTTGGAATTCCGCCAGGAAGGCTAGCTGCCGGATTTCCCGGAGTGAGTGGCTTTGACGGCTAGCTCGAAAGGCGTGGACGGGTGGCTTATGTTCCGTATAAAGTATAAAAGATCGGCCTTCCAGAAAGTAGCGGAAGTACTTGACGGCAGCGAACGCAGCGAGGAGTTCGCGGCCGAAGGCGCTGTAGCGTTGTTGGGCCGGCGAGAGTTTGACGGAAAAGAAGGAAATGAGCTGCCACTGCTGGTTGATGTGCTGCTGGAGCACGGCTCCGATGGCTGAGCCGGACGCATCCACCGCTAGTCATGTGGGCGCATCATGCCGGGGGTAGATGAGCATGACGGCGTTGGCGAGTGCCTCTTTGGCAGCCAGGAAAGCGTCCTCGGCATCCGCCGTCCAAGCAAAACCGGCCGCATGGGGAGACTTCTTGGGAGAACGCAGGAGGGCCTCGAGCGGCGCCAACACAGACGCGCAGTTCGGAATAAAGCGCCGGTAGAAATTGAGTAGCCCAAGGTAGCGTCGAAGCTGGCGCAGTGTAGCCGGTCTTGGAAATTCGCGGACGGCCTGTACTTTCGAAGGAAGCGGTCTGATGCCGTTGCAATCGAGGTGGTGGCCAAGCAATTCCAGGGACGCGGCTCCGAACTGGCACTTTTGCACATTGATTATGATGCCGTATTCTTCGAGGCGCGCGAAGAGCTGGCGTAAATGGAGGCGATGTTGTTCGGGGCTTTCGCTTGCGACGAGTAGATCATCCATATACGCAAACACGAAAGGTAGTCCCCTTACCACCGAATCAATAAAACGCTGAAATGTTTGGGCTGCGTTTTTCAATCCAAAAGGCATCCTAACGAACTCGAAGAGGCCGAATGGAGTCGTTACTGCTGTTTTATGGATGTCCTCTGGAGCCATGGGAATCTGATGGTACGCCTTCGTTAAATCAATTTTGGAGAAGGTGGTGGAGCCCTGGAGGTTAACGGCGAAGTCCTGAATGTTGGGGAGTGGATACCGGTCAGGTAATGTGGTAAGGTTTAGCGCGCGGTAATCACCACATGGTCTCCAGTCCCCGGTCTTCTTGGGAACCATGTGTAACGGTGACGACCAGTTGCTCGAGGACGGTCTCACCACCCCGATGTCCATCATGTGTTGGAATTCCGCCTTGGCAATTACCAGCTTCTCAGGGGCTAAACGACGGAAACGAGACGAGACTGGTTGGCCGGAGGTTATGATGCGATGGACTACATCATGCTTTACGGGCTTGGACCAGTCGGTGGGCTGCGTGAGGGACGGGAAATCCTTCAGGAACTCGGCATAAGGAGACTCGAGTGCGGAGAGAGACTCGGCTTCAGAAAAGGGGGCTGAGTGAGCAGTAATCCCGCGCACCGCGAGAGAGGTAGTCGAGTCGACAAGTCGGCGCCAAGCGAGGTCCACTAAGAGGCCAAAGTGCTCCAAATAGTCCGCGCCGAGGATGGGCTGGCTGACGGAGGCGATGGTGAAGAGCCATTTGAACTGCCGGAGGCCAAGATCGATGGTAAGAGATTTTTGTCCGAACACCGGGATGCCCATGTTGTTCACCGCGGTCAGGAACCAGATGGGGTTCTGATGACGGTGGGCAGCCGTTGCGGGAAGAACGCTAACCGCATCACCGGTGTCGACAAGCATCTTGAGTTTGGAGTTCCGGTCGGTCATGTAGAAGAGGCGACTGGGTGAGGGCTTGGGGTTGTCGCCTGTCGCCGCTAACGATGCCCCGCGCCGTTTCCCGGCCACTGGCACGGCGGAGTGCACTTGCGAGCACAGGCACCGAAGTCGTAGTGGTACCAGCAGTATGGGCAGTCAGCGGGGGGGGGGGGGGGGGGGTCGGATCCGCGAGATTTCGCGGAATCCTTCGTTTGGCACGGAATTTCGCGGAATCCCTTATTTTGATCGAAATTTCGCGGCGTTTTGCATGGAATTTCGCGGAAATCAGGTTGGGTCGAAGGACGCGATTGGCGCGATGTGGACGGTTACTACGACGTGCAGCGTCGCAGGAGAAGTATTGCACGCTCACGCAAAAGACCGTCAGATAAAAGCGCACGCTCCCGAGTACACGTGACCCTTCGACATATGTATTCGCGTATTTTGCGCCATCGCATAATTTGCGCACCCCTAGTTTAGCACTAAATATGACAAGAAAACAAACAAGCGCGTAATTTGCGCACCAGCGTTTTCGCGCGCGGATATCTGGCACGCGCGTTTCAGCGACCGTTGCGATTGCTTTTCGCAACGCCGTCAGTGCTACTGGAGTTACTGCGGTGCTTTTGTTTGATTTACGCACCCTTTGGGGGGATGGTCCACTGACGATGATGAACGAAACTGTCATTCGAACTACAAAACGCGGAAAGAAACGCTGGACAAACACGCTATGACAAACCTTACAGCACAGCACAACATGACAAAGTTGGTGAATATAGCGTGCTTTCGGTTGTCAAGTGCGATTAGCGGCGTCTTCCAGCAGCGTCTCGACGTATTTCACCGGTATACGAGCGGTAGTGGGCCGGCATTTTGCTTCCCGACCGTCGGCGGTTGCGCGGTATGGGTGCTTCTTTCGCGCTTGCGCAATGCAGTGATAACGTCAATATCGGCTCTACCTAGAGCCTACATGACCGCACACTAAAATTTTGAGATTTTGCGTCGTTTGAGTATCGTAGCGAACGTTCCCGCACAATTTGCGCACCCTCAACTTTTGCGACTTTTTTAGGGAGAAAAAGTGCGCAAATTATGCGAGTAAATACGGTAATTGTGTTTTGGAACGGAATGAGGGTGCTTGCTCCGAATTTAGCGTCTATTGCGATCGAGTATTTGTCAATTCCTATAAACTCTGTAGATGCTGAGAGATATTTCAGCAGGTATAAAATTATTGTAGGCGACAGACGGCATTCGCTGTCAGAGGAGAACACAAGATATCATGTAATGCTAAGCCACAATAGTGCTTTGAATCTATGAGTTTATAAAATATTTTTTGTTCCCACATTATCCAAGAAAATAAAAAAGAAAATAATAAAGTGTTTTCGTTTCAAGCAGCCGTTGACTCCTTGACGCGGAAAGTCGCCGAATTTACAAGTCGGTGCCGCGGAATTTTGAATTTGCCGCAGCAGAAAACCATGGGCCTTAGCCATTGATGCCCCATGCTAGCATGTAAACACAGGCGCCGCCGACAGGGCCGACAGCCTCCGACGACCGTGTAAAGATGGTGGCAAGCGCAGGAGAAGGCGAGAACGGGATGACGCATTTTGCGTTATATGCATATTAAGCTCCTCCCAGTGAGCAAACCCTTGGAACATAAATGGCTCTACTCTTGCCGGGATTGCTGGGAAACACGCGAGTCTAGGCCAATCAGCGCGCTCCACGAGCGAGAATGTTGGGAAGGGAGAGCAGCGGTGTGGAGCACTGATCTCTATAGTAATAGGCTGGATAGCGGACTGAGGGCGCAACCGTACGGTCACCGGCCGCCATCTTGCGAAGCTCAAAACATTGCCGTCCGCGACTCAGCTATTCTGCATGCGCCCTTGCGTAGCATTTTTGTGGTGTCATGCCCGCCTGCTGTGGTTATGGGTGTGCTGACCGTACTGGCAAGGCACCGGGGACGACATTTCACAAGTAAGTTTTACAAATAAATGTAATTTATTAGTCCACTAGGTGGGCGACAAAACGTTGCTGTTGAACCATGTGCGCGGCACTTTGTGACTCGTATCTCAAGATCTAAACGTTAAACTTTAAGCAGTACGTTATCTGGATAGAGTCATTGTGATAGTCCAGACTTCCTGCAGTTCACGGGTATGGTCTCGGCATGCAGCAGGCGTTGAAGTGCACTTGTCAAGTGTGGGATCTACCGCTGAGTTTGTTGATCACGGTATCGCCGATTGCTTGCCGAGATCAGCCTTGTCATCCCTGCCGTAATTCATGGCATAAATTGTTCAATGCAGGCTCCCTCACAGCCGCCCAGAACTTTTAAAAACGTGTGTTGTGAATGTCAGGCGAAAGGACTGGACGCCGTCGAAGACATCAGTGGTCTGCAGCAAACATTTTAAAGACAAGTGTTTCGGCAGAACGGGGCAGACCGTTTGTTTGAGGCCTGATGCTGTGTCCATCAAGTTCGACTTCCCAGAGCACCTTCAGAAAGTAATAATGCATGAGTCATGCGTAGAGGCCGGATTTATATGCACTAAAAGCTGGCGCACTAAACACACATGTATGAAAAATTCATTAAACTTGCTCAAAATATGCACCTCTAGAATGCGCTTGCATGCATTTAAAACACGCAACAAATTCGCTGGGACAACAGTATCTTACGTTATGCAGTGTTTAAAAAGAATGCAGAGTTGAAAGTATGTACGCGCATGAAAATCTGGCCGCAATGAATCATGTTCCCTCGTTAAGAGTTTCAAACGATGGTTGCTGATTGGAATCAGTACTGCATGAAAGGCACCTTAAAGCTGCAGCTAGTCCAATATATGAAAACACTCCTGAATTATGCATTCATATGCAGTTAAAAGCCACTCCATATTGCATAGGACAATACTAAGATGGGCAAAACATATAAAGTAAAAAAAGTATTGCATGAAAAGTTTGCCTTACAAACTCATATTAGTGGGATATAAAAACACACCAGCCACATGTCTTTTTGGTGCGCTCCAGCATGTTTCCTTAGAGACAATAAATAATTTTTCAACCTCGTATGTCTAGTCTTTTATTCTTCCTGCTTAAGTTTGCGTCAACATATGTTTGAATGCAGCCCAAATGAAAACCATGTGATCCATCTGATCAAAGAAGTTTCCCAGTGCTACAGAAGGATCACCTGACTGTACCACCTTGCCAAGGAATATACAGAGAAGGTGACAGCCAGGCCTCACCTGCGAAAGAAATTGTCAAGGTTGGTCATATTCAACAACCAGTAATGCACTCTGCTCACTTACCTGGTTGACTGCTTCAAACTTGCCTTTGCAACTGGACTTGTGATACTTTGGTGTTGGAGCTTTCACCACGAGACCTTGCTACTCAGCGTTTTTATGACGTATTCACTCTACCCCTA
Organism: Ornithodoros turicata; assembly: GCF_037126465.1. Lineage (NCBI taxonomy): Eukaryota > Metazoa > Arthropoda > Arachnida > Ixodida > Argasidae > Ornithodoros > Ornithodoros turicata. The sequence continues at coordinate 36,805,504 of NC_088205.1, read as the reverse complement.
GTCATGTTGAACTGTCTTTACCGCCATTTACCTTCCTAGTGCACATTTTTGTAGTCGATATGTTTTTACGTCATATAGCCTTTATATCACATACTTAATCTCATTCTAGTCCTTTGGAAGTGCTTTACTGCCGTTGGGCCTTTCATGTCATACCTAGTCATATCTGAACTTCCTGTGCAAAGCCTAATGTTTATGCCCAAGCATTCATAGGCATATTAAGGTAGTTTCATAAACAAACATTGCTGAATACCACGACTCAATTCTGAGAATACCAGCACTACCTGGCATTCCAGACCTCCGAGCAGAAAGGAAATGGGAGAAACACGAGAAGCAACACGCGCACACGCTGACAGACCACAAAGGAAACGTAACACAACAAATGCAACACCACACAAAACCAGCAAATCACATAACAGAAGTTCAAAGTACAGAATTGGAACGACACGCGCTCACACGAGTACAAAATAGACAGGAAATAACATGTACGTGACAGGATTTCACACAAAAAACGTAAGGAACCCAATCACGAGTTATTTCTGCAGCGACCCGTGGCAAAATTTGAGCGAAGTAGCAAGGGAAGCGCTCACAAAGAGCAAAACATGTCACAGCTTACATGCATTCCTATGGGCTGTGATCGCTCTTTTGAGCACCGCAATATGGCGGCCGGTTGGCGTACCCTTTCCCGCGATACCCTCACCCATCCGCTATCCAGCCTTCTAAATAGAGATCAGTGGTGTGGACAGCAAACATGGCGGATACGTAACATCGTCTGCAAAATTATAATCGAGGCTCTAAAGCGGCACTAAATGTTGTACGACAGCAAACGCAAGGGGAAGAGAAATGTAAATATGAAGACCGCCTCACAGCAGCTGCTGTGAGAAGATGTGCAAGTAGGTATGTCGAGTCGACTGTGTGGACACATGTGGAGATGCTGCTCGCAGCGGGGGGCATCGCTTTTCAGGTCGCTGTATAAAATACAATAAATATATGGTTTGCAACTGTTATCTGGATTTATCACAATGGCATTACGCGCATTACACGTGTAACCTTGCGTACAGATCGAAGAATTAAACAGATCACTTTTTGGAGCGGAGGGCGGTAGCGCCGGCACGTTCGAAGCACAGTGTGAATGAAAGGCACCGAAAGCCGTGAATGAATTCCCCGCGTTCGCTACTTTGGATGTCGTAGTGTGTGGGATATTCTTCCCATCTTCTTCAAGGTATATACTGCTATAGCGTAATCTTACGTTCCACTTTAGCTGACTGGGCAGGGTTTGGCAGTTTCTTCCATATCAATGTTCGCAACATCTCCGTTTCAGGGCACTCTGGAAGAATATAACTTAAACATAACTGCGTTGATGGAATCAGCAAAGGTATGTCTACATCCATGCACATATGGTATTTGCAGTGTTGTATCCGTTCTGGCTGACTTTTCCTGCAAAAATAAATAATTATCTCCCCCCCCCCCCCCCCATACTACCTATACTCGCTTACTCGCTACTTCAACAAAAGACAGATATCGGTATTTTTGAAGTAACGCAATATCGTTACGGTAACAGATAAAAGTAACGCGATAATTTATCCGCTACTTTTGCTGAAATGAAAAATATTTTTCGCAATTGTATTGTATTCGGACATGCCCGCTACAGCCGGCCACGATCCTCCTTTGTGTTTATAGTAAGTAAACTGAGGGTGCGGATACATTTGTGGTAATGCGATGGATGTATGCGGATACATGAATGGTAACTCAGTGCGACGAGGCTGCTCAACTACAGAACCCAGAGTACAGTATCAAAGCCATGATCTCGCGGTTTGCGGTCAATAACATCCTGATGGAATTCTTAAGAGTGTCGCACCTCTCTCAGTCAAAGCTAAAGAGTATTTCTCTTCCGAGTCCAAGAAAGCAGTGAACCTTTTGTAGAGATATAACCCTAGGTACAGAATACGTAGGCGCACGCACAACCCTTTTGTAGAGTGCACGGTGGCACCGGCGACACTGTTTAAAAGTAAGAAACGTGGGGGATGAAAAGTCGGCGGCGAACTTTGAGCGTTGCGGTATCGCTAACGTTACAGGTCCGCGGTACCATACATTTGCAACGGAAATACTTTACCGCTACAAATTTACTAAGGTAGCGAGTTTAACTCTTCTCTACCGAAAAAATTAGGGAGCTACAGTAACTCTGTTGCTTACTACCGTTACGTATCGCACTGAGCAATCAAGTTGCACTGTTCTGTCTTGCTCTGCGTTCCTGTGACGTATTCAAAGAGAATAACATAAATTAACAATTTATTAATAGACCCCCATGCGGGACACATCATCAGTACGTGCCTAGGGAGGGGAATGGGAAACACACAAACTAGCCTTGTTTATCAGGTGGGAGTAAGTCGCCATCTTCCCATGCATTTCTCCCTATTCAGCGCGTCAAACGGCGGCGGCAGCCATCAGACGTCCCACAGTTATTAGCACAGAAATATCTCTCCCCATACTTGGCGCAAAGTATAAAGTGTCTGGGCACACTGTGCCTAAAGTTGGATGATTGTTTGGATCCAAGTGGATTACAGACTCAATCCAAGCCATCCAACTGGCAACTTGTCCAAGCCAAGCCTAAATGCTCCTAATGTCAACAAGAAGCACTGCGAAGGCGAAGATAATGCGAAATCGTCGGTTTGTGAATTGAGGAAACGTATTTTTCGAAGTTCTTGATCTACAATATGCTGCGCAGTTTTGTGAAATTGGTGATTTGTGGCTTCCGAGCTTCAAGCCTTGTTTACGTCGTCGCGTTTGTTGGAGTAGTGTTGTCGGTGTTGTGGCCTTTACATTTGCGTGCCATTTACCACTTCTACCATGAACGATGACCTGCGTTCGTTTTTGTGAATTCGTTTCAAGTTTAGCGAAGTGAAGTACGCAGCATATGGATCAACGTGCTAGCTGCATCATGCAATTGAACTATGAACAGATGCATCAAGTTTTTTGCATCGAATGAACTGCGCATGTTGACGGTACTTGGCACAGAGCTCGATGGTCGATGTGCGATATCACAATTTGCCGTGATTCAGGCAGAATAGTTATTCGAATGCACGAAGTAGAGGGAAACGTGTAGGTGAATGAGAGAGCAACACACAACTTTGTTGCAACAAAGAAAATCTGTTTATTAATGCGAGTCAAGATTTCATTAGAGAACAGTACAGTAAAATTAAGCTATTTCACAGGGTAGTCAACAGACATGTAGCTGCTGCTGCCAAGGAGCATGTAAAAACGTAGTTGTGGATGGGATGCTGTTCTACAGTGCTACATCTGAGCAAACTATACTTGCGTCTGTCTATTTTAAGTATGCTCCCTAGAAAAGGGAAGAAAAATGTGGAGGTACAGTCTTTCAGTTTCCCATCTGTAAATCAGGATGACATCAGGTGCTGCTGATGCATTTGGGTGTTATAAGCTTCGTAATTTTTCTCTTTTCTCTGTGCAACTGGACCTCAGGTAAAGGAAGTCAAATATACAGTTGTCACAATTAATGGTCACAAATGCTGTTCGACACAGGTACACCTCTATATTAAAAGAATGGATGGTGATCATGAGTGGTCTACTTTATTGTATCGAATACAATTAACACACAATTTATTAATGATCAGTATTCCTGCAAAATATTATAATTAATTGAGATTCATAAAGCGAGGCTTATAATTTTGCAATAAATAAGGAAATGGGTTTTGTTTCAGAGGGCACTGTTAATAAAATAAAGGAATTTGTGAATTTCATCAATCAAGAGATGATTCTATTTTGTTTCAGTGAAAATACAATTGCATTGACTTTCTCTGTAACAAGCTGTGACTGTATTACACAGGAGCATTCACCACGCCACACTGCACTGTCAGTGTCGGTACTCCCCATATAAAAGAGATGATCGACTGAGCAGCCACGATGTAGAACATGTTGTAGCACACAGCTGCTTGATGTAGACAGTTGTAGTGCCCGCGCACTTTGCTGGAGATTCTTCCTTGGTTTTCGTATAATTGCACAAAGATTTAAGCCATAGTTTTCTGGTTAGTACATGAACTTTAGTCATGTAACATGTGCTAGATGAATATGCCTGACACAAACTATCTGGCCACCCTTTATTGGCTTTTCTGGCTTTTAAAAATTACATTTATGCAGCAATCATGTACCTTTAATTAGTACTTTACTTTTTAAAGGATTTGAAAACCCTTGCTCAAGCAAAAAGTAAGCTGCAAGCAGACTTTCAACTGAATGGCCCAAGTGAAGCCGTTCCTGTGTCATGGCTTCATGGCAAATGCTTGAAGAGGTTTGCATCTGAGACATACTTTGCTGTTGGTATACTCTTGCGTGACCTGCACACAAGCAGGATAAAATTGAGAAAATTCACAGAGAAGCACAGAGGCACACTGACGCTAAAAGGAATGAAACATTGTAAGCCCCATCACCTGAACATGTATACTCTATTGACCTGTTGCCGGAACGCTAGGGCATGCACCAGGCTTCAGTACAGCTCAACTGTATCCACCATAAAAGAAGCATTGCTGAAAATGAGTGGAGCACATGAGGTCGTGTTTGCAGTCAGTGTAGGATTTCACATTCGCTTCCTCAAGTCGCTGAACCCATTTCGAATATCGTTCCGTATGTTGTTGTGGGAGCCTGTGAGGGCGACAAATTTTCATTAACAATGTTACAGAAACAACAGAAGTAGTGCCCTCTTTATCTTTATGTAGCACACGCATAATACAGCTTCAAATGTGTCGGAAAAAGCTATAGGATCTCCAGCTGCAGGTGCATGCATCCCAAGAGCCTTCCCGAGTGGAGCTGTTAATGGGATGGTGCCTGCCGTATTCCCAGAGTGAAAATATCTGAGTGCTTGTATTATCTTGAGGAAGATACAAGGTGCTCCTATATGTGTGTGTACTTGTATCTGAAATGCAATTATTTTCTTAGTAACTTGCACTGCTTCTTTCGGTACCTTTTCTCAGATGGTTGAACAAAGACATGGCAGATGGGATCAAACAAATATAAGTAACTGGGATAAGGTGGGTGCTAAGTGGCATGTGTACCTTGCGGCTTGTGCCCTCTATAGTCAATGCTGTGTTAGTAAAATATTTCTGATGTTGAAATTTATAGGTTTGGGTGAATGTTACAAATATAAAGCTGTGTTTGTACATCTTGGCACTCTGATGTACAAAGCTGCACGGCCAGGGAAAGACAAACGTAATTCACTCAAAAACATAGTGGAAGAATTTCACACACATGAAAGTAGGAAAAGCAGGCTACTTACTTTAGGAAAGATGCTCCTGATCCACACTCTCTGCACTGCTTGCAGTTCTCTTTTATGCATTCATTGGGCAACAACAATAACAACTTTATTTAAAATTATGAATGGGGAGTTCCATCGCCAGAGGCCAATGGGGAGTTTCATGTTTATGTTGCTGACTTCCGAAACAGAGCGTCGAAGCTCTCGGTATTCGGCTCCATTTAAAGGCATCGGTAACGACGATATCTTTGAAATCGCCAATAAACTCACTAATTAAAGACACGTCCACGCGTTTTATGGCTCGACAGGTTTGACGACCACGGAATAGAAACCGAAATCCAAGTAGGCTCGAGTTAGAAAGCTCAGAGGCCAGTCTAAAAGAATACATCGTAACAATAAAACACACATGATATGACCCCACTCTAGATTTAATCGCTTTTTATCACGTTTCACACGTCTTTGTTTGGTACACACAGTGACAAAACGACAAACATGAACCAAAACCATTGTTCCGATTTCCTCCGCCAAAACTAGCGGGCTCCGCCAGTTCTGGCCTGGCAACACGGGGACGTCTAATGGCGGCTTCCTTAGTTTGACGGCAGTTTTGGATGAGCTCCGGTGACCTGTTGTTTATGGAGACCAGTGTATAGGGAGCTTTCACCTACGTCACATTGTGACGTGCAGTGACGTGGCATGCTCGTAAGCTCCTCCCACTGGTGGTCACTTTTGGTGCTAGCGGCATTGAAAGATGACAAATTGCGCTACTTTTCAATGCGACAACCATAGTTTTCATTTAAAAAAATGTGAGAACGAGAATGACGAAGTGTCTTTGGGATAAAAGAAGGGTACGGACGCGACCGGATTTCAAAACACCATTCGAGGCTTCGTTTTCGAGCAAATGTTAGATAATCTCGGCAGCTGCGCCGAAAAAGTGACCACCACTGGAGAGGTCGTTAGACAGCTCAGCGGGGACGACACTCGCTGGCTACCACGGAGGCTACGCAGCTGCAGCGGGGGCGACAGTGGACAATTGTTTTCCCCGGCACTAAATCAGGGAAGAGGCTCCCCCGTCTTGCACTGCTCAAGACTACGATGTGCACGACTTGACAGCCGGGACCGTTACTCGTAAATTGGGAGCAAAGGGCGGATAATTCAGAGGAACTGCTGCTGTCAAAATTTCAACCAGCCCAACCAGGGGCTGATGCAGTTTGAACCAGGGCTGCCCGATTGGTGGTCCCAAGTTAGGGTTGTGGCACAAGTTGTCACCCTTTTAATGGGACTCAGAGGCTGAAAAGGGGGAATCTGAGCTGGACAGCGTCGTCGGAAAGTCAAGTTAGTCAACTTTCCTCAGTCATGTGTTATAGTTGACTCCTATAAATATAAGTTGTAAATAAATCCCTCGTACATCACGGGAATTTCAGTCTCGGCTCTAGTGCAGTGAAGACAGGTAAGAGGTCCAGTATCAACCGGACCCGGGAAGGACGACTGGGAAGAGATCATCAACGACTCCTCCAGGTTTATCCTCGTCGGGGACTCCGGCTGGCGAACATGATAAAATCATCCGATTTCCACTGGCGCAGTCGACAGGATCCTGTTAGGAGGTTTTCACTGGTGGATGTGCTCGAACTCCGTTCTTCAAGCGAGCACCCCGAGGGAAAATTCGCCTGTCTGGTAATGAAGACAGCGACGAGGGAGTGCTAGGAAGCGTGCTTGGCTACGAGACGACCGCAGGAGCATCTTCAAGGACAGCGATAGTTCATCGCTGGGGGGCTTCGGGAACAATGCGGGCCGGGAGAAGCTATAAAGGAAGATTGCGCCGGACCGTGTAGTCAAGGACCTTTGTGAAGTCGGTGAACACCGTTTCTTGTTTGTTTTGGGGGCATCGCCACATCAGTGTATGATTAGTGATGGGTCGGGGAGCGGGGAGACGAAGGTGGTGGTTCTGGTGGACGACGGTTCAGATGTTACGGATATCGCCGAAACGGACTTCAAACCAAATTGGCGATCGAAAAAGAAAGGACGCAACAGCTGTCGCTACAAGTTCGACTCGCGGAGCTTGGGCAAGCGGCTGGCAAACGGGAAGATGGCCGAATATCACTGTCGGGAGGTCAGAGTCAATATTCCGACCCATTAAAACATTTTTCAAAGATGTTGCAGGGCGCAATTCCAAAATTCCCGGCAGACGCGGAGGCACCCGTGTGGTTTGATAGTTTGATACGGTCGAGTGTATGTTTGAGAGGTACGATGTGCCAGAGTATATCCGCACGCACTTGATTTATCCGGCGGTGGCCAGTCGGATGGGTTACTTATGTTCTCAAATGAGCAAAGACGACAAATTCGCGTTTGAGACCATTAAATCCGCAGTGCTGAAAGAACTATGGCTGTGTCCAAGCGAATATAGGCGGCGTTTCCTATCGTTGACGAATACAAAAGGCGAGAGCTGGAAACAGTTCGTGCGACGACTGAGTAGCTACCTCGCGTGTTACATTGAGGCGACAGAAATTACGGATTTGGAGTCGCTCAAAAGTATGTTCGTCGCGGATCAAATAAAGGCAACCATAGGCCCGACGCTCTCAAGTACGTGACACTGAGAGAGGGAGATGATTGGTTTGACGCATTCCAGATCGCGGAGTTACTCGCCGTGTACGATGAGGCAGACGGTAGGCGTCGCGCTGGCGCTGGCGTCTCGACGGAGACGATGAGTCCGGACGACACTCCGTCGGCGTCGTTGGGTTCAGGGCGTAATCAAACAGCGCCAGTCGCGAACGTCGGTCAGGCAAAAAGGGAGCAGGGACGAAGCCGTCCAGGTAACTCGGAGAATGGATGCGTCAGGTGCGGCGACGCAGGGCACAGAAAAGCAGATTGCCCTCTTTTGCGCGGGAACTCTAGTGCAGGTGGCGTTAGGACAGCGCCTCAAAACGTATCGTCGACCCCAACAGTGGGAGTGCTCCTGGCACGTGCGGATATCGGGGAATCAAGTGCAATACGATTGTCGACCCTGCAGCGCGTGGATCTTGCGTGCGCTGGTCGCCCCGTAAACGCAATTCTCGATTCGGGAGCTGAGGTCACAGTGCTACGGAAGCCTTTGGTCCCGCAGGAGTTACAAGAGCCCAGTGGGTCGATTCGGTTGGTTTCGGCGTTTAACCACGAGACCCCAGTAAAGCTGGTAACGTTACCCTTGTCGTTGTCACGCGAACAGAGTCACGTCTCACGCGAGATAGACAACTATACTTCCGTCCTGTGCGCGTTGACAGACGAGCCATCCCCAGGAGTAGACTGTTTACTGTCGTTGGAGGACTGGCAGACGCTTCACGAGTGCCGAGGAGCAGAAAATGGCCCAGGGGGGACGCAGTATGGGGTTAACGAACAGTCTACCAGATCGCAGGGCGTGTGTTCAATGGATTACCACGTAGCAACCAAACAGCGTGCGTTCCGAGGACGTAACAGAAGCCGCGCAGGATAATGAGGAACGGTCACATAAATGCGAGGCGAGAGACCGCAGTAAAACGGGAGACCTTCCGTCGCCTCAGGCTTGGGAAGAACCGTCGAGTACCGTTGTGTAAGAAAGCATAGAGAGGGAAGCGGATGGCGGTAGCTCAGGTTTGCGCGGTCGTCACAAATGTGGACTCGCGCGACTCAGCTGCAGCTACGCTAAGTAGGTCTGAAAGAGCAGAACAGACACAGGGGTGCCCTACAATACATTCGACCCATAGAGATAGCGTGCTGGTCGACGCCATCTTGTCGTGGCCTGGAAACATGGCGGCGCCCATGGTCGGCGATCAAGCCAGGTGTAAACAACGCGATTTCCGCCTCTGCCTGTCATTTTATAACTCCATTTGCCTCTAGTGGGCTGTCGTAATTAGCTTACATCATACTGGAAGCAAATCAAGTACAGGAGGACAGCCATATGTTTCCTTACAGTTCGGATAAAATAAGACGTTCACACCGCAAAGCAAGGCAAACGAAGTCCTCTTCTGTGGATGCAGATTTCTTCTTCGATTTCTTTCATATAAGACTTCAGTAACATGATCAATAACATCTATAAGGACACAGTTTCCACCTTTGAATGGTGCAACGAAATCTAGACAAGGGTGACTGCTGGAATACAGAAAAATGTGCAAAACCTGTCTAAACTGCAAATAAACAAACAAGGGCATCTAAAAAAAATAGACAGGGTGTAAACGGTAGAATAAAATGAACATAACACAGAACTGCGAGTGTGTTATTTGCACAGTGACACAACTAAACCTGACTAAACCGAACTTCACTATTTACACAGCATGATTGGCATACACAACACCTACAAGGCTCAGGAGGACAGAAAAGTAGCTCACGTGATACAGAATAAAAAAATATTTTGTTGCATTTGACAGCTTTAGCTGTATAACTATACAAAAACGTGGATGGGTAGAAATCCAGCGAACCGGTAGAGATGTAGGAAGGGAGTTGCCTCAGGACAGAAGCCGCCGATATTTCGAACAGAGACGGTTCTTCTCCTGGGCACCGTCCTCATCATTGGCATGGTATTTAAAGGGTTAGGTGTGACGGGTTTAAAGGTTCATGCGAATTGTGTGTCAACAGCCCGGAGGGAAGAAAGGGTCTGTACGGGTTTTTACGGCCGGAGGGAATGGCCGCTTTGTTAGAGTGATGTTCGGAGGTTCTGGGCTTTCGGTTGACCTGGGCACGCGGGTGGCAGTGACCCATATCCCCCAAAAGCTCTTTTCATCCGAGCGCCCAGAACCACCGAAATCGGGATACTTGAAAGGACACGATTCCTCTGTTTGTCAGGGAGAGGAGAAAGGCTGAGCGGTTTTTGGGTGTGCGGGAATCCAATCCTGCAACTGAGTCAGAAGTGAAGTTTGCAAAGGAAAGGTATTATTGATGTCGATCGCGTACAAGAAATGATCCGATCCGAACAGAGAGATATTTTCCATGTGAGTGACAGAGCTCCAAGCACTGTGTAGGTCATCAGAGTGGAAAGCAAATATAGTAACAAAGCGCCCACTTCACAGGTCTCGAAGAAGGTTACAAAAAAGACCTTTTACGCGTTCTTTTAATACAGTTCAGACGTTCAGAAAACACGCTATTAACCGGCTGAAACAACCCCTAGAAAAAGCTTGCAAACAGTATGAATGCATGAAACCAACATATCGTCTGAACTGTCGATCTCCTCTGAAGGCGCTTGAGGTTTGTTTGTTTTCCGCCGTCCCGTTAAATGTTCCAGCCACAGAACATACCACTCCCACCATGCTCTTTTTCCGTGAATCGTGACGCGAACTTCCATGACCTTCCGAAGATAGTGCTTCTCCCGTCAGCGACGTGCATACCAATAAAATTCATTTTCGGGATTCTCTCCGTTCAGATCATTTCTTGAACGCGATCTCATTTGTACACACCGAGTGTCGTGTCATTTCTATCCAACTACGATCAAGCTTCTTTAATATAGATCTCGTGTATCAGCTCTCATATTTATATTAGTCATATATGTTACATCTCTAAGGAGAATTATTAGTAAGCAGGGGAACAAAGGAAGCTGTGCAAATCAACGGACCGCATACCTCATGCTACAGAACATTTCGAGCACCGGATGAGCAGCAGTCACGAACCCACGTGACCCTCCCTGGCGAGTTGAAGGAAGTACAGCTTGAAGCAGAGTTAACTGGAACGCCACTTCGGCCGCTGAATCGGTAAGAGAATCACCCTAGCGGCGCTTAGGAGAAATAAAGGGAAATAATGTTTCCACTGTCCTACTTATGGCGAATTGTGGTGGTCATTTAATTACAACACTGCCTGGCGCTCGGAAATTGCTAGGTCGGCTCCGGAGCTGGATCATTTGACAGTTGCCACCCGAACATGAGTGCCAGGGATCTGGCGGTTTTAGGATCAGGATCAGGCTCGTCTCATCCCTTTTGAATCAGGGTAGAGTTCGTACACTTGGATCTCGCTAGGGCCATCGCGGTCGCTTGTCCTCGGGTTCCGTCGTCTGCTAAATCACGTGAACTTCGACGTGCGGTCCGATGAGAGCACTCGCCACCGTTGCAGTGCGGGTTTGACGACACCGGATATAGTTGAGCAACCCGCTGCTCGATCGTTTCGAGACCGGACGAAAAAAGTAATAGCTGGGAAATTCCGGGCGCACGGAAAGTGCCACGCGAACATGCAAGATTGCTTGACTGCTTGGGATCTGGCAAAAAAAAAAAGAAGAAAAAGAAAAGAAAAGTTGCCACCAAATGATCACCACTCGCCATGATGCACCGGCCTCGGTGGCTCAGTCGGTAGCGTGTTCGCCTTCTGATCCCGAGATCGCGGGTTCGAACCCGGCCGAGGACGCCAGCAAGTTGGTGGCAGGGTGCAAGTTGCTTAGACACGCCGTCTTCCGCGAGGGACGTGAAATACGGGGTGCCGTGTGATGAGCTTTCATCGCACGTTAAAGAACCCTCAGGTGGGCAAAAGCAATCCACAGACCGACCGCTGTGGCGTCGCTCATGATCTCAGTTGTCTCGCGACGTAAACACCCAATTATTAAAATTATTACTCGCCATGATGCTACGAGGGTGTCCGCCTTGGCATGAGTTGTTGACTCGGCATTACTCTCACCGGTGGTTATCATCGCGATGTTTGTTTGGGTTTGAGACGATTATGTAAAGGTGCATGCTGGCCGATATCACGCGGATACGATGCTGTTATCTCATTGATACGCGCAAAGGTGGACAGCAACTCCAAAAAAATTTCCACTAGACCCCGTGCATCCTCATTTGTTTTATCACAAATCTGAAAATGCCCCACTGAGCGAACGCGACCACTTTCGCGTGTATCAATGAGATAAAGGCATCGTATCCGTGCGATATCAGCCGGCATACACCTTCACATAATCGCCGCAAACACAAACAAACATCGCGACGATAACCGCAGCTAAGGGCAATGCCGAGTCAATAGCTCATGGCAAGGCTTACACCTCCACAGCAACACAACCATAGTGAGACAGTCGGAACACTATTTGCCTTTATTTCTCGTAATAGCCGCTAGGGCTGCTCTCTCCTCGAGTTTAGCTCCGCCAGTCGAAGTGGCGTTCCAGTTAACTCTGCCTCGAGATGTACATCGGATTCCCGCATACTTGGGAACCGCTCACCCTTCCTCCTCTCCCTGTTAAACGGTGGGCGCGTGTCCTTTGAAGTATCCCGCTTTCGGTGGTTCTGGGCGCTTGGATGAAAAGATCACTTGGGGGATATGGGTCACTGCCACCCGCATGCCCAGATCAACCGAAAGCCCAGAACTTCCGAATATTTTTTTGGAGGAAATGAGCTTTTGGTTGAATTGGGACGTCGGTGGAAATGGGCGTTTGGAGGACATGATCTGCTACCAGAATGGGCAAGCATAGCGAAAGATAAGGAGGTTAGTGGTTACGTGGGGAAAATTCCAGAACGAGCAATTTTTTTTTATATTTGTAATACAAAGTTGTGGCATGCAATAAAGAAAGCAGAAGGCAGTGGCAATGCAGAACATAACTGATGATAACGGCGATAGAAGGGAAAAGCATATTTTATTTGTGAAGTGTTTCCAGGGTGTCTTGTGATTTGTTGATACCGGACGGGTGAAGAGCGTTGAACCTGTATATGACATACGACTCCCTATCACGTCTGTCACGTGTGGATCTAAACCCGGTTTCTAAAATATATAGTTTAATGTTGTCAAAATTGTGACCAGGAACGTTAAAATGTTCGGCGACTGCTTTGGGGAGTTTGTTGGACGTGTCGGTTCTGTGTCCAGTAAGGCGGTTGTTCATTTGTTGGCCGGTTTCACCAATGTATTGCATAGAGCAGTCGCCGCATTCAATACAGTATATGACATTGGAGACCACGGACCTCACATACACTTCTCAAGCGGCGCAAGAATACGAGACATCATGACACATGTAACCACCGCCCCACCGAACATCACGCACTTCATACTCCACGTAGGGACCAACGACATCGCACGGTCGACAGCACAACATGTCATCCAGGAATTCGAAGCACTAGTTTCCTTCATCACAAACAACAGACCAGACGCTGAAATAGTACTAACAACGATACTTCCCCGAAGACAGAACAAACACCGATCATACATACACCAGGACACATGGCTACACGAGTTCAACAGTAAGGCGCACGCTGTCAACAACCACCTCATCCACATGCGTCAGGCACACACCAACGTTATGGTTATCACACACGCAGCTTTCGAATACCACGCTGAAGCACATCTCGCTCGGGACGGCATCCACCCAAACCGCGCAGGCGTAGGAGCTATGGCACACAACATCAAACACCTAATGGTCCATAGATGCCGTCCTCCACTGACAAACGCTCAAACACAACATCCTCGACCAGCTTACACTTTAAGTGCCAGCACTGCAAACACGCCAGAACACACGATGGCATCAAAGGGGACCACAACGACCACTGCACCCACGCATACACACACGGCAAACGACAAGACTCCAAACACAACCCGCACACACACAAAGTTCACGCAAACTGTGACACGGAAGACCACAAGCACGCAAACACAGACAGATGATATCGAGACAGCGAGTCTCCACAGCCACTGACCCCACAGACACGACGCACATCACGCAGAAAACACCGTTGACTATCTAATCACCAGCCTACCATGCAGTCAACGAACTTTCTACGAATGCGAAAACTCATGGAGAAACGCTGCCGATACCTACATCATCTACGGATCTACACCCATCCCCTGGCTCACAACACAGTACCTAAAGGCCTCACCCCTAAAACAGTTCCTGCATTAGGAAAACTGACACCTGAACTAGAGCTTTTTTTTTTTGATTGCGTGTTAGCGCCGCGAAGCAACTGTGGCTATGAGCGACGTACAGATGTGGACAGACGGAGAGAGGATAGCAGGAAGGAGTGGGGGACAGGGGGGTTAGTATGCGTCCTGGGCCGATGAACTAGAGCTAGATTGGGCATCAGCCCTTAGCAACACAGCCCGTACGTTTCTAGAAATATTAAAGAAACAGTGCCACGCGCAACTCGCTACGATCCAGGCCCACGTAAACAATATCAGTCTCACCGACGCGGAGGCAAACACTCTCGAACTACACATTCAACAACTCAACCGCGAGCTAGCTAACAAGGAACACTCAAAACTCGGAGAACCTAATTCCAACAACGACACGGATACCGAACCCACTAACACAACACACGCAGCAGCCGAACAAATCATTTCCAGCAGCACAGCCACAACTCCCCGCAACATCGCTGAGCCGCCCAGACAAAACGCTGACACAAGCACCGTAATAGATACATCACGCTCACTAACCAGCGACGAACTACAAGTCCTCTCTAGGGGGTTAACATTCTGCCCTACACTCAATTCTGTTAACGAATACGAAATCCACAAAGACATATCAGACTTTGCGAGACGGCTACGCCTTAGAGAATTCTTCGCTGATACAACACAAGAAAACAACAACGACCTCCGACTACCATCAACCTGGACACCAAATCACGGCCGAGAACCCGCATTAGACCTGTACATTAAACTAGTAAGCAACGACATCCTTCGCGGTATTTCCCAAAGCTCGCGTGGTCACAACCTCACAAAAACACAGCGTGACATCATCAAAGCGCTAGCTGACAGAGATGATATCATTATCAAACCCGCAGATAAGGGTGGGAGTATCGTCATCTGGCCCACAGATAAATATATTTCTGAACCTCATAGGCAACTCAACAATACGCAACACTACCTCAAACTGGACCATGACCCTACAAAGAAGTACACGGCGCTAATAACCCATACCATACAGAACCTCCACGAACGAAAGCTCATCACACGTGATGACCTCAGATATCTCACCCCATCAAACACAGGCGCAGGTCGTTTCTATTTATTGCCCAAAATCCACA
This sequence comes from Ornithodoros turicata, assembly GCF_037126465.1. Classification (NCBI taxonomy): domain Eukaryota; kingdom Metazoa; phylum Arthropoda; class Arachnida; order Ixodida; family Argasidae; genus Ornithodoros; species Ornithodoros turicata. Next base: position 36,790,333 of record NC_088205.1, on the reverse strand, counting down.
AGGTACACGCCAACGAGCTCTATACGGCTGACATCCCCGACAGGCCAATTGTATCTAACAATAACACACCAACAGAAAGACTCTCGAAATTCCTGGACCACTATTTAAACCATATTCCGACAACACTGCCATCGCATGTACAAGACACACCCCACCTCCTCAGAATAATCAGAGATATAAACAACACTCGTACGTTTGGTAGGGACACAATACTAGCCACGCTGGATGTGACATCACTGTATACTAACATCCCACACAACGACGGAATCACAGCCCTCTGCAATACCCTTTCTACAACAAACACCAGAAAAGACACGGAAACCATACTCGCTCTAATGGACTTAGTCCTTAAACTGAACTACTTCGAGTTCAATGGTGAATACTACCTACAAGTACACGGTACAAGTATGGGCACACCTGTTGCACCCACATACGGAAATATCTTCATGGGGTTCTTAGAAAACAAAGTTATCAGCGCCCTCTCATTAAAACCCACTGTGTACCTTCGATACATCGATGATATACTGATAATATGGGAACACGGTGAACATGAATTTCAAAAGTTCATCTACTGAACACCACGCATAGCAACATAAAGTTCACATCACAACAGTCAACTCACTTCATTAACTTCCTCGACACCACAATATCACTGGACAACGGCAACCTCACCACAATACTATACAAAAAGCCAACTGACAAACAACAATACCTTCACTTCAAGAGTCACCACCCGCGTCACTGTAAGGTTGGAATTCCTAATGGGCAGAGTGTAAGACTACGCAGAATTTGTTCAAACGACACAGATTACGCTGAAAAGCTTGACGAGCTCTGCAGTACACTTGCCCAAAGGGACTATCCAGACTCCCTCCTAACCGATTTCCGTCGCAAGGCACTCACACTCGATCGAAACCAGGTTCTGGAAAACCGAAAAAATCCTGATGCGTGCCAAATAAGCTTCATCACAAGATATTCCAACGCACTTCCAAACATCAAAGCCATTCAACAGAAGCACGAGCCCCTCCTCCAAAGCAGTGACCGACTTAGCAATATATTCACCCATCCCATACAGGTGACATACCGACGCGCAAAGTACCTGGCAGACTCCTTGGTCAATGCCAAAATCAGCGAAACGAGCGCCCCGTACACGGGAACACGACCCTGCAACCTCCCGCGCTGCAAAACATGCAAGCACGTTCAACACGCTAACTCCATCAAAAGCACTGCGAGCAATTACACCCACGCCGTTAACCACGCATTCACATGCACAAGCTCCAATGTCATATACTGCATTGAATGCGGCGACTGCTCTATGCAATACATTGGTGAAACCGGCCAACAAATGAACAACCGCCTTACCGGACACAGAACCGACACGTCCAACAAACTCTCCAAAGCAGTCGCGGAACATTTTAACGTTCCTGGTCACAATTTTGGCAACATTAAACTATATATTTTAGAAACCGGGTTTAGATCCACACGTGACAGACGTGATAGGGAGTCGTATCTCATATACAGGTTCAACGCTCTTCACCCGTCCGGTATCAACAAATCACAAGACACCCTGGAAACACTTCACAAATAAAATATGCTTTTCCCTTCTATCGCCATTATCATCAGTTATGTTCTGCATTGCCACTGCCTTCTGCTTTCTTTATTGCATGCCACAACTTTGTATTACAAATATTAAAAAAAAACAAATTTGCTCGTTCTGGAATTTTCCCCACGTAACCACTAACCTCCTTATCTTTCGCTATGCTTGCCAATTCTTGCCTATTGTCCCATTTGGTCCACATGTTCGTGAACCCCCATTTTTCTGTAACCGGTCAGGAGCCTAGATGACTTCATTCACATAATCCCCTGCACACTCTAACAAAGCGGCCATTCACTCCGGCCGTAAAAACCCGTACGGACCCTTTCTTCCCTCCGGGCTGTTGACACACAATTCGCATGAACCTTTAAACACGTCACACCTAACCCTTTAAATACCATGCCAATGATGAGGACGGTGCCCAGAAGAAGAACAGTCTCTGTTCGAAATATCGGCGGCTTCTGTCCTGAGGCAACTCCCTTCCTATACAAAAACGTGGTACTATTTACAAACCCCAATGATGACGTATCAAATGTATCGAATGATACACCCTCTGCAAGTATTGCCTACTGCCCTTTGAATTGGGTGAGCTTTGTAAAAAGCTGGCGACACCTACGCTTATGCAGCTCCTCTGTACGTGTCTTGGCTGCATGAAGCATACGTATACTTAAATACCTCTGGGCAACAGACCTTATCAAATGAAAAAAGTGATTTTCAAGGCATGTCTGTTCAAGCATATGCTCACTCCGTATTTGGCTAAAGACACTGCTGTCCAAAGTGGACTCCATAACCTTTAAGAGTACCCTTTGCAGAAGGGTGTCTTGCAGGAGAGCCCTTCGTAACAGCCTTTCCGCTTTCCTACAGATTGTGATAATATCGTCAGATGGGTACCGAAATTCACCGTACTTGTCCTTTCGCTGCATGAGAGAGTGGTGGATGGAAGACATGGGCACAGTTAGCTGGGAGATACAGGTTTCACAATTCAAATATTCTTGTAGGCGGCATGCTATATGTCCCGCAATGAAAACAGTTATTCTGTCCCCAAAAATGGTTGGCTCCGTTGGGTCCGAGAAGTAATCATGGTCAGGAAGGTCATCTTGGAGAATTCCTTCAGCTGTGTTGCTTCGTCCTCTCGATGTCCAATTTATGACATCTTCTCAACGAGGTTGTGTCACACTGCTGACGTGAAGTACTGAGATATTTTCAAGTGGACGGCAGTTCCCCTTTTCAGAGGCTTCTACTTCGGTATTAACAATCAACCTTTTGTAGGCTGCTTCGAATTGCCTTGCGGTTGGGTTGTTGTTGTAGCCACCATGTGATCTTATCAAACCAAAGAAGAGTTCAAGGTGGTCTTGGCTGACCCTGTGTGTGGGAAGATGCTTGACAAGGGACTTGGAAAGAAGGAAGTCGTAGAGCTGAATGGTACTATTGCAGCACACAAGGAAGCCAAGGAATCCGGTTTTTCGGTTTGTCTGCACAAGAAATGGCCCAGATTTTCCACATTCACTTTTACGAAGAGCACGTATGTAGGATGTAGCCATCTGGAACATTATTAGGGCATCTTCAATATTTCCAGGACACAGCGGCTTCTTCCAACATTTCTGGTGAACATTTACAGAGTTTAGGACGTCAAATACGTTGTTAATTATCCTCAAGAACCTCTCAGTTCCTTTAGTGTTTTCAAATCCAGGTACACCCAGGTCTCGACACTCACTTATGGCATCTGCAACTGATGTGCTGAGAAGCTCTGCAGCAAGGCTGACCTTCATGACCTGTTGTTGAAAATGTACATGTGCTGTTCGTAGTCTATTTGCTGCATGAAGTCCCTCTTTCTGCTGGATTGAGTGAAGAGCTTCAATGTGCTTCCACGATATTTCATGCCCATCTTCGTCAACAAACGACTTGAAGTGGCAGAGTGCGTTCCTCACCAACTTCAACATGTGGCACGCATCAAGAAAAACACTTACAGGCATCGCCGTGTTGGGGTGTGGAAAGCTTGTGCATAAGCTGTCGTACCGCAGTGAGCAACCAAAGCTTTGAAGCATAGATAGGTTGGCTGCAGCACCATCACAGGTTAGGGAAACAACGGTCACGCCAGCGTCGTGACAAAGTGACAACCCTTCGAGTACAAGGTTACTTCGTTGTTCTCCGGTAATCCCATCAACCAGAAAGTAGCCAATGGGTAACTTCAACTGTTCACTCATTGCAACAAGGAGCATCACGAAAGCCTCTTTGGCAACTACGCTGGAATCTTCACAATTTGGCCCAGCAGTTGCATACCCGTACGTCCTCCTCCCATCCCACTCAATGTGTCTTCTAATGGCCATTTCGTCAACCATAAGGCTGCACGCAGTTTGTACTCCTTTCTTTGAGTTAGTCACAGCCTTCATTTCCAATGCAGACAGTGCTTCCTTTGAAAATCCAGCGTCTCCATCAATCGACTGGTACCACTTTTTTATAGTGCGTGGATGAGGCAAGCATGTGTCAAACGTTTTACGCACGTGGTTGTAGGCACGCGGTGAGTAGAAATGAAGGGTGAGTGCAAAGGCACGCAACTCAGGGCTATACTGATGTGGCAAACTGGTTCCTCCCTTTTTCGCTACTTGTCGCATCAGCAGATCTTTGTTCGCCCCAGCAATGTTTTCAAGACAGCCTGCATGTTCTTCAAGCAAAATGTTTTTGGAAGTCAAATCTGATATGATGTGCTGCAATTTAGCAACCTTCTGCTTTATACGGCGTTGGGCTTGCTGCAATGCCTTGATCCGCTTTTTGTTGATGGTGTTCAGATTGCCAATTCGTCTTACTCCTTTTTTGAGGAAGGCTTTCACAGGTGTGTCCTCAGCTGAGTTTTCCTAGGACAATATGCGGGTGCCTTATTGCATAGACTCCACTGGATATTCCGGCAAGTCACAAAACGGAGCATGCGTACTACTTCAGGTACTGCGACCTTTTGCAGATTTTGGTGACATGCATTTATATTGGCTTAATAGTACAATTAAAAGAAAATCCCTCATGACTCAAAATAGGGAGAAGAGTGTGCTGGTACTTCATGAAGGGAGTTTGAATAGAGCACGGAGAATAAGTTGCCATATGAGCAATTGCACCTAACTTTAGATATTTTCTCAGTGTCAACATGCACGTGAAACAAAATACTTACTTCCTTTGGTATATAGAGTATACTTACCGAATAAAGAAGAGATTTGGCTTTGAATTGTAGCAGCCGCAACAGGTGACAAAGTATCAGGCATGCAAATCACAAGGACCTCATGGCATTGTGGTCGATAGAATCCATTTTTATTGGCTCAGACTGAGTACAATTCATTGTAACATGTATGAGGGTTAGTAAGAATCATCAGCATGCACAAATGCCGAATGAACTCGACAGTTCCCCATGACATCCAACTGTCTGCGAATACACGTATTTATCTCTTTTTTTTTTCCTTTGAAGGCACTTCTTAATGCAAAAATATTTAACCTCGAACTGCACTATGCACAGTGCATTATTATTTGCCCCACCCAACAAAACAAATACTAATTTTGCCCGTATCAATAGTCACACACTATACAAGTGCATCATGAAAAACCGACCAGAGTGCTTCGTAATAAGAGTGCTACACAGAAACTGGAGGCTACCTTTGTGGCACAAACAAGTGCTGCTCTTGATGTACCACATGTTTGTAACTCAAGTATATTTTTATCACTCTCTTCGTGAAGTGGTCTGACCAGTTTCTCGTGATGTGACATGTATATGTCAGCCGCAAATGTAACTGTGAGTCTGTTCAGCAGGCATGTACAGCTATGGACACAGTTGCATGAAATCTCTGTATGACGCCTTAGCGACTCTCCAGAAGTTCAGAACAGAACAGTATGAGGAAAGTAGTAGTAAACATGTAGACTGCGTCCTAACATTACTCTTTACTAGGGATGTGCCAGCCGAATCCGCGAATCCTCAAATCCACGAATCCTAGGCAGAGATTCGAGATTCGGGAATCCGAATCCCAGTGCCCAAAACGGCGAATCGAGACTTTCAAATCCACTGACCACATTTGGTTGATTCTTTTATAAATTGGTGCCTCCGGAGTTCGCCGAAAGCCTCATCGACCGACGGGTGTTTTCTTGTTTGTTTGTTTACATTGCCCTGGACTGAAAGAGTTCAGGCTGGAACTGTTACATTACAAGTTTAAAAGTAATATGGTTCTGCTTTTGATTGTTGCTTTAGCTTTCTGGAAATAATTCAGACACGAGAATTTATGAATTTTTCGTAGTCGATGAACAATACGTTAGATATACTACAGTCGACCCGCGTTTATCCGGACTTCATTTATCCGGATCCTGCGCTATCCGGACAAAAAAGCATGGGGACGGATTTCTCCCCATGTATTTCGCCCTCGTTTATTCGGACTTCAGCTTCCGGACTCGGACGAGAATTCCAGGGAACAGAAGTGACTAATACCAAACAATTCGCTTCAGTTATCCGGTCATTGCCCAGGAATGACACTTGGCCCACACCTAGTCAAGCGAGGTCGAGAACCCTGGTCGTGGCCTCCTTTTTACTGACACAAAGGCAGTGTTGCTAGGAAGAATTTTCTCCCTTTCCGACTTTGCACGTTCAACAAAAGTAATCCACTGAGCAGTCTGGTCATTTCAGACTGAGAAGGTCCGCAACGAGGATCCCTGCGCTGCAATCACAGATGACGACATCGTCAGTGTCGTCGCTTCCGATAGTGTTCAAGAAGAATCTGATGATGAAAGCGTGGATGCACCAGCTGTGACGCTAGAAAATGCACGGGCGGCACTGAGAACAGTGCTATTATTTTTCGTGCAACAGAACAATATTTCGCAACTCAATGGCATTAGCAAAGGTTTGCAAGAACTGGATGCGTGTATCAGAATGAAACAGGTGACAATGGATATGTAGTTTTCTGTGTAATGGTCAATAAAGACGTCCTTTCAGGATCACTCTGGATTTTCCTGTTTCACTTATCCGGTTCCCCCGCTACCCGGACATTTTCACAGGAAACGAAGCCGTCCGGATAAACGCGGGTCGACTGTATATGGGTATACTTTCACCCAAAACTGAACTTTTTTTTTAATTCAACAAATGTGTCATATTCTGCTTCAAAGCACTCTCCAGTAGAAGTCTTTTTTTTCTTGGCTTTTCAAACTCTTTTTAAAAAAAGGATTTGAAAGATTTCGAGATTCGTAAGATTCATGGATTCGCAGAACCTTCCTGGGATTCGGATTTGCAAGATTCTGGATTCGTCCCATCTCTACTCTTTACTATACTTCATTCCCAGCACTGTGTCCACCAGAAATTGCAGAACATAGCCATAGCGTGGAACTGAGATTTCAGACGTCCGTGTCACAAGTTGTAACCTGACTAAAGATATTGCATCTGTTTCCTATCAGGTACTGCCAGTTCACGACATGATGTATAATATCATATCATATTCAAGTGTTATGTTTATGAGTATTACCCTTACCACGAGCACGCCTCTGCTGGTGCTTGGGCTGGTAAGGGAGGCAAGCGGGGAAGTGCCCTGAAAAGGTCAGACAGATAGGAGCATAAATGAATAGTGCATCATAAAGATGCTCAACTTTGTAGAGTCTGCATACCCTAATTCATGGAGGAAAGAAGCCAAAAAAAGAGAGTGGCTGCCATATAGCTGTTGGTTGAACAAAGCTCCTCTCTTGGCTAGCTGCTCATGTGCTTCGCTCCCTCTCCCCCCCGGCCTTTGTTTGACCAACACTAATGGCACCACACTACATCCTCTAATTTACATTGCCCATGTGGAGTAACATCAATTTCGCCACTTTTTGTCCTCCGTTTCCACCACACCTTCTCCAACCAAGATAATGTGGTGCGCTCCCTCCTTAGGTTTCTTTATTCCTTGCTTTAATTATAGCAGTTAACCTCCCTTGCATGCAGCATTTAGATACTACAAAAAGTACAATAAGACTTACTACAGACGACAGCCTGGATGACTGAACGGATGGCCCAGGTGTCCCTACTGAACTTGTGTCATCAGAGAAGCTCTAGAAGCAAAATACAAAAGATTGCATTATGCTGAAAAGACGTTATTGCTGCAACAAGATGCACAATTTATGACACCTAAACCAACAGTCAAAACCCACGTACCCACAAGTTAAATAACGGCCCTAAGAACTGCATGCATAAATACTTATTGCGTAGTCGGTGATATGTCTTACCAATGGGTCATTTTGCTCGTCACATGTAAGAATATGTGTGCAGTCAAACCCAGTGCTGTCCTATAGATTAAGAGAAGGGATATTGTAATGGAAAACTTCCCAAGTTGAGATGCTAAACAGCACCATGACAATGTGCATGCGGAGGTAAGTGAATAACTCACCCCACTGATGTCTTCATGTACGTCACCCACCGATATGTCCTATAGAGGGGAGGAAAAGGATATAGATACGAGTGTGTTCAACGAGCCAGTGTCAGGAAAAAATATTTAAAGAGAGCAATAAAAGAAAAACGAATGCTACTTTCCTGCTACTTGAGTAACAAACAGGTGATGCTCCTGACATAGAACCTGTTTGTAACTCAGGTAGCAGATTCAAATATTTTTTTCGTGACACGCTCTCGTTCAACAACCTGCGTAAAGGACAGCAATTTGGACTCCCTGTACTTCAAAATAAGACAGTTTCTACAGGCATAGACTCATCAAAAGTTTTATTGAAGCGACTCCACATAAAGATAGTCGCCCCTGCCATAACGTACGTGGTTTCAGAACCACTGCAATACGTTTTCAGGAGATTTTTAGCACGTACCAAAGCAGGTGAAGGAGGCACAGAAGGCATATCCACGACCTCGTGCACCTGTAATGTGAGAACAACTGTGATACTCATATGTATACTGCCTGCGACACAGTTGTTCGAAATCTGAGTTCTACCACTGTGAAGCCTTTCTGCAGTTCCTGGTGAACACCATGGGGAATGAAGGAGTACACACTGGCAGTGGGACCTAGTTTAACTTTTTGCTACTACTTTCCCGACACAAGTTCGTCCAGGTCTCACGGGGAGCCGCTTGGGCATGACACTGAGATTTAGACAACCATGTCGCAGGCATATACTGTTCACATGATATATATGCTCACATGTCCTGCCTCTTGTGCACTGGGTTCTGGCATGCTCACTCCTAGCATGCTTGACTGTTCCTCAAGCAACTGTGATGGGATAATAAGAAGATGTGCTGTTTATTATAATACACATACTGTCATCAATGCTCTTGCCTCTTGTGCGTTGGGTTCGGGATCGCTCACTCCAGCAACTGGCTCCTCCCCAAGCAACTGGAGGCAATGCAGCCACCGGTAATTGACTACACCATTGCATTTTGTTTACGATGCCTACCTGCTGAACCTGCAGCGAAGGAATGGGGACAGCACCTTCACGTAGACGGACCCGTGTTAGCGAAGTTCTGTCGAAGTCTTCGTTTCTGAAGTGCTTCGAGCAGACAACGCTGTGTTTTGTTGGCACAAGGTCTGGTCTCCCGATCGCATGTTCCCACGACAATCGTAGAGACGGTTCTCGAGGGAAGCTAGGAAGTGTAGTCGGGAAGTGAAACTACAACTGAAAGCACAGTCCAAGTGGCGTACTTACTGGTGGTATGTTATGCCAGATGCTTTGCCAGCAAACGTGGAACGGTTACTACAACCCGGATAACAACAAAGTACCATGTTCGATTATGGATACGCCATAAAAAATTCGGAACACTGACGAAAGCAAAACACAATCGCATCTGTACCCTAATCCCGACCTTGGAAAATTTCGCCGCCGGCGAAGCAGACGAAACGGGGGAGCGAACAGGCGGAATGATCAAAACATAAGGAAAACAAACCGGCGGGGCATATCATTGGATGATGGCTCCGTGACGTGGGTCCATGACAAGATGGCGGCGTTGCCACAAGCGACCGCTTGAGGGTAGTTACAAAAATGGCGGACATATGGCCCCCCTGTGAGAACAGACGAGGAGCGCGCAGGTTGGCGACGCGACACTCGCCAAGGCATTTAGGGACGCGGAAAACGGCAAAGGTGGGATGTACATACAAGATGGTATTTTATACCACCGGGACAGGATCGGGGGAAGGGTGGTCACCCAACTAGTCCTCCCACAGTTGCGAAGGTCTGGAGTGTTGTTGCTTGCGCATACATCGCCCTGGGGTGGGCACCTTGGGGTCAAGAAAACAATGGCAGGCATCAAGTATAGCTTTTACTTGCCCGGCATAGAGGCAGACGCGAAAAGGCATTGTACGTCGTGTCTCGGTTGCCAGCTGAGATCCGTCAGTCGGAGAAACGATCGGGTACCCATAACTCCACTGACGCGACCCGAACAGCCGTTTCAGCGGGTGAACGTTGACATCATAGGTCCGATCGAGCCGCCGTCCTCTCATCGGCACCGCTACGCGATTTGTGTAGTCGACCTGCACACTAGGTGGCCGGAAGTAATTTGTTTAAGGTCGCTCACTGCGAAAGCAACGTGTGAGGCGCTTCTGGAGGTGTTCAGTCGAACAGAAGTTCCCGAGGAAATACGCAGCGACCAGGGGACTAACTTTACAGCCGCCCTCACACAGGAGCTCCTTAAGGGAATTGGGTGCACACCGAGGTTTTCGACTCCTGATCACCCGGAAAGCAATGGTTCTGTTGAAAGATGGAACAGGGTGTTCAAAAATATGCTGCATCACATCATCCAGAGGGAGCACAGGGGTTGAGACAGATTCCTACCCTATGTACTGTGGGCTTACAGGGAAGTCCCGCATGACACTATTGGCATATCACCCTTCAAGATGCTATACGGTCGCACACCGACGGGTCCCTTGGCTATCCTGAAGAATACCTGCACCGGAGAGGTCTATCTGCCGGACACTTTGCGCGAATCCCCAAGTCAATACTTGCGGAAGCTCAAGGAGGAGCTTCACCGTGCCGCTGAAATTGCGCGCGTGACGTGTGAAAACCAAGAGGGCATTTATACTTGTAGTAGAGTAGCGCGATGAAAACACGGGAAAAAGAAGAAGAAGATACTGACGAGTGAAGACGACATTTGTTCGAGCTCCTACGTTAGGCCTAGTTTCAGTTTGAACAGCAGTTTTCAGTCAGGTCGTTTGCAACGACCTGTGGGCTTTTAGCCGAAGCATGCAGGACACCTCGGAAGGATTAGCCGTACCGACCCTCATGGAATCATCGCTGCGAGCTTCTAATAGCGGTAGGTCATCTGCTGCGTGCAAGCGCTTCAGAACAGATGAGAGCCAATCTCCATCTGAAACGAATTCGCGTTGTCAAAGTCCGTTATTATCACGTGAAGAAAACCTTGAAGGCAACAACCAAATGGAAGACGATGAAGGATTTGTAACTGTTGTTGCAAAGAAGAACAGAAAGTCCGGTATTCCTGTCATACTGCGACCAGTAAAAGCAGATGTCTCGTTCCTACAAGTGAACCCCAACACAATAGCCAGCGATGTTATGAAGGCGACCCAAGAGCGAATTAAAAGCAATCGCATCTCCCGAGATGGTAGTCTCATCATTACGGTGGCGTCGCCCACAGCTGCGAAAGCGCTCCTGGCACTTACAAGCATTGCGAATGTGGCTGTAACTACCCGAATACCAGAGTCTTATGCAAGAAATGTTGGAAAGATCACTGGTCTCCGCATTCCCTATACGGATGAGCAATTACTGGACTTTCTAAAGCCAGTCGGGGCTATCGAAGTCCGCCGGCAGCGAGGCTTTAACACCGACGAAACAGGTGTCACAAGAGTCAGACAATACGACAGTGTGATTATCACATTCAGATCAGACATGTCCATGCCTGAAGAGGTTACCCTAGGATTCAACACTTTCAAGGTTCGGGAATTTCTATCCCCAACACAATGCTATAAATGTCTCCGCTTTGGACATATAGCCAAAAACTGCAGAGGAACGCAGAAATGTAAATCCTGCGCTGGATCGCACAGTCACAAGGACTGCACATGTAGGCGGGAACGCCGCTGCGCGAATTGTAACAGTCCACATGCAGCAACATACGGAGGATGTCCGTGTCGACGCGCAGCCGTCGAAGCCCTCAAACAGCTAGCGTATGATGGAGTTTCAGGGGCAGCAAATAGTGGATCACTGAATCGCAAGATGGTTCGCCAGCCAGAGAGTACTCAACAGCCAAACCAACAAGCGTGTTACTCAAGTGACTTTCCACGTCTTCCCGAAGCCAATGAGTTGGGAAGGCCCCCATTGCCACCACGCGATCGGAAACCTAAACCTCAACAGCCAAAACAGCAGCCCCAAGTTAACGCCTGGAAGAAGGACAGGGCCACGGTCACATCGAAAGTCCAAAAACCGTGCCCCAAAATTCCTCCTCCCCCGCCACCAACTGCGAGCAATGTCCCGCTCGATCCGAAGAAATCCCAGGACACGGACTTCGTTGTCTACATAGTGCCGTTCCTGTTTGCTGCACTGAAGGCCATAATGGCTGCTCTTCCCAATGCCAAGGACCTCCCCGAAGTCCAGCGCGTTCTAGCCTTTGAGCCAATCCTGTACAAGACACTCGTTCACACCAGTCATGAATAGGATATATAACAGTGCCTTTATCATGCAGTGGAACTCTCGTGGACTCAAACAAAAGATTGGAGACATTAGGAATTTTTTGTACCGCTACCCTGTCCCAGTACTTGCCCTATCAGAACCACTCATAGACACAACATTTCGCATCTCGCAATATGAACTGTATCACACTTCTGCGGGAGTATCCCGAGCAGCACTGGCAGTACATCGGACATTATCGAGCACCAAAATACAAGGTTACTGCCAAAAGGACATAGAATATATTATATGCAAGATCAAGATCAGGAAGGTTAGCTACACTGTAGCAAATGTGTACATCCCGCCATCTTCCACGTTCCAAGTCAACTCCCTCGACAGCCTATTGGCCAGTCTTCAGAAGCCGTTTATAGTGTGTGGCGACTTTAATGCTCACTCGCCTCTCTGGGGAGGTGCCAGGCTAACCAAGCGGGGCCGAGAGGTGGAACTCCTAATCCGTAAGCACAACCTTTGTATTACCAATGATGGATCAGCAACATATATCCGTGGTCCCTCATATGGAAGTGTGCTGGATTTAACACTATGCAGTCAGGATATTGTGCAACACCTCACCTGGTATACTGATACTGACACAAGAGGCAGTGATCACATACCATTGTTTATTGTACATAGCGACGTGAAGGACATAGTGAAGACAAGGAGAACTGTTTCACTCACCAACTGGAAAGTGTTCCGGCAGCAGAACACATCCTCACTGCCTGGGACTCAAACAGCAGAGGAGTTTACTACAACAATCCAAAACAACATCAAAGCGACCACGAAGAGGGTAAACATCCCAACAAGTTATACAAGTATTGACGCCAAATTTGAACAGTTACGGGCAGAAAGGCGCCGTGCTGAACGCAGGTATAGGAGATCAGGGGATGTAAGTCATTGGAGAGAAGCCGTAGCTCTTAAAGCCCGCATACAGAGGCACTTGAAACACCTTTCCATACTAAAGTGGAGATCTACGTGCTCAGCCATGACGCCATCGAACACAACTACCCGGCTCTGGCAAATAGTGAAAAGTCTGAAATCCTTGCCCAGGCAAATATCCCCTTTCAGAGCAATCAGCCTAAAGGAAAGCCGGACAGAAAAGGAAATCGCCAATGACTTTCTAAGAATAATACTTGCACCTTCTGAGGCCTCCAAGGGGCTGATACACCAGCAGTCAAAGAGGGAAGCTACAGTCAGGCTGAACCTGGCCTCCAATCACGGGAACAGAGATCTTGACTCGGACTTCACCCGCACAGAACTCTTACAAGCCATTAAATTAGCCAATTCAAAGAAATCATCACCTGGGCCTGATGGCGTCACCTACGACTGTATTGCCAATCTTGGCCCGAGCGGAACTCGAGCTCTGCTCAAGCTGTACAACGAAAGCTGGGCCACTGGTCAGATACCTCCGATATGGAAGACAGCAATAGTGATACCTATTCTTAAGCCCGGAAAAAATCCAGCAGCCTTAAACTCATACAGACCAATAAGCCTTACTAGTTGCCTGCTTAAAGTTATGGAGAGAATGGTACTTGCCCGTTTACAATGGTTCATAGAGAAGGAAAAAATTCTACCTGAAGAATTTGCGGGATTCCGGCGAGGCAGGTGCACAATGGATTGTATCATGGATTTAGTGAGTGCAGCGGAGCATAACAAGGCGAACAGCAATATCACAGTTGCAGTCTTCTTTGATATTAAAAGGGCCTTTGACACTGCCTCACATACTCTCATATTAGACGCCCTCAGATACTTCGGAATAAGCGGAAAACTATACATCTGGATCAGAGATCTACTATGCAATCGCAGCATCTTCATGAAAACAGCAGATGGTGAGTCGCCCTACCACACTATTGGACAAGGGGTCCCACAAGGGGGCGTTCTTAGCCCCACACTTTTCAATATCCTAATGGCATCTGTCATAGCGTTACTACCGCCTAAGGTTCACTGTACTGTCTATGCTGATGACATGTGCCTCTGGGCAAGTGGTAGGCAGTCGGAGCCACTTAGACGCCGGTTACAGCACGCCATAGACACATTTCTTTGAAGAACGAGGCATGGACGTGTCTACTGAAAAAACTGTATATCTCCCTTTCACCCGCAAGCGTCGCGGCAACATCAAGCTTACCTTGCAAGGAGAACCCATCAAGCGAGTAACTACACACAGATTCCTCGGTGTTCACATTAACAGAATGATGTCCTGGACAAACGAGGTTAAGCGCCTGAACAACAAATGCAACGCTTACATGAACTTAATGAAGTATCTCGGAGGCTACCGTTGGGGAAACACGCAAACATTGGCAGCTTTGCATAATTCTTTGATCAGGCAAAGTATACACTACAGCCTCCCCGTCATACAGAACCTCTCGGCGAAGCAGGAACACACCCTAGAAGCTATCTACGCTCGCAGTGCAAGAATAGTCCTCGGAGTTCCGAAAGCAGTGCGGTCACAGTTGGTACTTGTCGAGGCAAAAGAACCTCCACTCGAAGCACATCGGAAAAGAGAAACCCGACGCCATCTGATCCGAATCATCACCAGGCACACTCAGCACCACTTGGTTAAAAAAATACAAGATCGCAAAAAATCTACATTGCATCGGCACCTTGGAGTTATACACAAGTTTCTTCCAAAATGCAGAAAACATACCCTTACTCGTGAAAAGGCACCGTGGCTTCTGCCGACGATGGCCATCAGGACTGAAATCCCAGGTATTAAAAGGAAAGCTGACCTCCCACCCGTGGCGCTAAAGCAACTTGCACTGAGCTATCTGGAAGAAGCCCACCCGTCAGCAAAGAAGATTTTTACGGATGGTTCTACTACGGCACTCGGCTCAACCAGCGCAGTTTATGGGGAAGACATTTCAAAAAGCTACAAGCTGTCACATACGACATCATCCACAGCAGCAGAACTGCATGGAATATTGAAAGCTCTCACCCATATCAAGACATGCGAAATCGGCTCCTGGATTATTTGTAGTGACTCCAAGGCTGCTCTACAGGGACTATGTCTACCGGACATGACAAATTTGCTCCACTACAAGATTCACACTGATCACTCAGATGTAATCGAAAGAGGACACCATGTCGAACTACAATGGGTACCAGCCCACTGTGGTATCGACGGAAATGAACTAGCTGACAAGTTGGCAAAAGAGGCCCTGTCTCATCAGAAACGATCACCTATCCCGTTCACTAAAGGAGATGCAGTAAACCTGCTCAACAGCAAAACTAAAGTATACGCGAAGAAACTCTGGCTGAAAACACTGCGATCAGAAGATTACATCAAACACATTGATCCAGAGCTCAAGTATTCCATACCTCTCAACATAAAACGGGAATACACCACATTGATTCACCGCATACGTCTCGGAGTCCTGCCAACCAACTCAGTCCTCTTCAAGCAGGGCAAAGCAGACTCTCCTGACTGCTCAACGTGTATGCTTCCCGATACCACCCACCATGTCATCACTCAGTGCAAGAAGTTCTCCAAAGAACGTGAACAATTAGACAAGGAACTAAGAAAGCTTAGTCACACGCCTCTCACCTTTGCCAAGATAATGGGCAATTGGAATACAAGCTCAGATCGAAAAATTGCACTCAGTGTGCTGTGTGACTTCCTCAAAGAAACGCAAATCGTGCAGAAATATTAGGACAGGTCCACTGAAGAAGGAACTCCGCATGTTGACAATCAGCAGATAGATCCAAAGTGCAAAGGATGATCCTCCTGCGATCTATAAATGTAATAATCAACAAGCTACCTAATCCAGCTAACCCCCTCCCCCCAGCCGACATACAAGCGAAGAAGAGGAACATACTCCTCAACTAAAAGAAATGGAGCAGCAGACCCCAAACTCGGGCGTCACCAAGCTCCAAAACGCAGCTACTTCTACTCTACTCTGAAAACACGGACACAGAAGAGAACAAACTAGCTAACAAACTAGCGATTGTTGGGCTTACAGCCCAAGGGCTAAGAAACCGTTATTGTCTTATGCCTCGTCCCATTCTAAGCTTGTAAAAAGAGGAATAGTGGGTCTATGTATGAAAAATGCGTTGAGTAAGTCTTGCCACCATCGTCTGGAAGGAAGTTTTAGATCCCAAGTGGAAAGATTGGTTGAGGCAGGGTACCCGAGTAGTATCTTGGTATCGGTGGCCGAGGGCATGTGTAATAAAATGTACAATAAGAAACCCCCTGATAGTAGTAAATGAAAGGGTACCAAGAAGGAAGGCAGTGATCCCCTATATTCATAATATATCCCATAGGTTGAAGCATATATGTGAGAGATGGGATGTGGACGTGATTTTTTCGGCTCCAGAGAAGTTGAGAAAATTGTCCGGGGATGAAGCTAGTGGATGATGCTGTTGTCGGTGCGTGTACTATTAAGAGGGCATATCAGCTCTCCGTCCCAATGTATTTCCTATGGAACAGTTTTTGTGCTTCCTCTCGGTAACCGCAGCGCAGATTTTGACGCGGGTGCTTTCACCATAAAGAGGAAGACGAAATGAAACTATTTACGCTACAGGATTTCTCATATATGTCGTATGTATTTTACGGCGACGTCACGAATGCGAAAAAAATACACAATTTTTCTCCTCCCTCTTTGAACAGGTTTTATTAAACTTCTATAGCCATTTCGAAAAAAACTTTCCATTTACTTTCTCTGGAATTATTTCAGGAATCGATAGACATCAAATTTATATGTCTACCACTTTCCGTTTTTATAAAAAAGCATGAAAAGTGAGTACGGATAAATACCGTCTCAAAGCCCCGTAAACCGCGTCATTCTGTGCCGCCCTCTAGCCGTAGCACAGGAAAAACCGCGCGGAACATTTTGACCGTATCCATCCGCCGACCATGCGGATGGGCCATGCGCACGCGCACTGTAGTGCTCCCTCTCTCCTCTTTACTTTCATGGACAGCGGACTGGTAACATCTCATTACGGCCGAAGTCTCATTACGGCCGAAAATCCTTTAATCCCCAAGTGTCTCGTTACGGCCAAAGTCTCAATACGGCCGAAGGGAGTCTCATTACGGCCGAAGAGGTCTCATAACGGACAAAAAGAAAGAAGCATCCACCATAGTAGCTCTGTATATACTGTGTTTTATGCTTCCCAAAATGTGTCCGAGGCGGTGTGCCCTCACGGCTTGTGTCACACACAATGGTTCATGCACACAATATTGCGACAGTGTTTCATGCATCCCTCGTGAAAAATGTTTTTATTGTCACACGATATTTGTATGCGTTACGCCATTTTTTCTCAGTATTCAAGCAACATCCTACTCGTTGGTTCTGTGAGCAAAGTGTGTGTGTTCTGAAAAGTACTCCACAAGGGAGCCCACTGGGAGCTCCAGGAGTCACATGACCTATGACCATGATCTTCTCCCCCACTAGCTGCCTTCTACAATTTACGTCCACCTGAAATTTACGAAAAAGTACATAAGGCACTGAACAAAATGACATATGCTCTTGTTTGATGATGACCATAAGACATATGCTGTCAAGCAGACTTTTTTTTCATATATTCAAAACATATTCAAGAATTATGGACAACAATGACAATTACGTCATAATAATGCAGCTGCATAGCCAGGGAAATATTTCAGGAGGTGTTTTATGGGGCTTGACATGGGGTGGAGGAGTCCCCCTCGTCAGTGCTTTATCCAGACCCCCCTAAATTTTTTGCAATTTCGCGATTTCAGCTTCAGATACGTCTTTAATGATATGTTAAGCTGTAATGACGTAACTATTCCAACAATTTTTTCCAACACCCTTCTCGTGCTTGGGATTCTGGATAAACCACTGCCCCTTGTTCATTTTCCTGGGGCACTACATTAGAGCTTATGCCACGGCACTGATGTCACAATGTTAAAAGTGTGTGTCACTCTGTGCATTCGGAATTCCTCTAAGCTACAAGATGTAAATTCAGAATATCCGAAGGGTAAACATCAGATGTTACCTGCAGGCTTCATGCTGAAACGCGTGTACGCAAAACACTTCCGCCGTGGTGGGCGACGCCATAAGTGTAATCATACACGCAAGACAATTGCGGGCACATGGAGTCCAGACAACAAAACGTCATCCCACAAACGGCCCAGGGATATTCCTCTATGGATATTCAATATCCCCCCTGCATTCCAGAAATGTCCGTGGGTTGGCATATGCATGTCCCAGTGGTAGGCCTTTGGACATTCCCAGCAATATCCCACGAATGTGTCACGTGGATGTTAATGGCCCTTAATGTACCTACCGTTATTTGATGTGTCCGCACCACCAGACAGTGCTCGGTGCACAAGTCCCAGGCGTTTCGTACATTTCGCTGCATTTCTCGATCGCCACGCAGACTTGCACACACATGAGGACAAATGATGAGTGTAATAAAAAAGTGCCAGCCGAATCGAGTCAGTGTGTAGTGCTCTGGCAAATTTTATTTACTACGTCCAACTTTCAATTACACTCAGTTTGCGTGCCGCAGGTATGACTGGATGACACTCTCTACCTCGAAAGCGTTTACTTCTCGGAGCCTTCTGTTTCCCTCACCGCATCTGAGATATGAAAAGAGAGAGAGAAAAAAGCATGTCTGTACATACGTATACATGGTTGTCGTTTTTATCCGATTTTTAAACACATAGGTGCTGAAAGCTGCACAGGTACCATTTGTTGTAGTTTCTTCACACATGAAATACGGCACCTGCCAAATTACGTCAAACTGAGGCAAACCTAAAGGCAAAACAACCTGTGTTGAGTGCAGGGAGAACTGCCTAGAACGATCATACGCTGTGACGCAATAATTCGCGCCCGTACTCGAAACTGTTATACAGACCGACTACAAAAACCATGCCTCTGCAGTTTTCGTACCTGTTTCATACAGATTCGATATTATTGTGTAAAAGAGAATGCAACCTACTTTGAATATTTAGCACATTCGTGCTATTGCTTAGCTTTCAAACATCCTGACGGAAAGGAGCAGGAAGTTCTTAAAGCGAAAATGATACCAACAAACAATAACAATAAAACAGTAAGAAATATTACTGACAATGCAATGCCACCACTACTGGCTTCATAGGAGGTCAGCAAGAGACGCCGTAACGAATGCGGCTGCACAGTCGATATAAGAGCATATCTAACTATGAAGCATTTCGGTATTTGTGAAAAAGTTCATATGGGAAGCACAGACGGCAATGCTTACGCTTATTAACGCCAGCCGTCACTTGTTCCAGTAAGGATCGCACCCAGAAACGCCTACAAGAGAGGTATATTTGAGAATTAACTTCCTGTTGTAGCCACACAAGCCACAACAAGCGTCAGTGTGTACTGGAGATCTGAAAACGAAACAGCGCTTGCGCGCTGGGCACACACTATATGCAGATATAGTGTGTGCGTTCATAGTGCGTCTCCATTTCACACCTATCGCATTCAATCGCATAAAGGACCGCACGCAGAAACGCCTACAAGAGATGTATATTTGAGAATTAATTTGCTGTTGTAGCCGCACAAACAACACAACAGCAAGCGTCGTGTGTACCTCTAGACGAAACCGCGTTTGCGTTCATAGTGCGTCTCCAATTCACACCCATTGCCTTGAATTGCGGAACGCAATATCACTGTGTTAGTTACTACGTTATTACCCAGCAGTAAACCCGCACTGACTCTACCTCATAAGGACACAGTATTTCTTCGCTAGCATTCCTATAGCGGCAGAAGATTGTTTGAAAATTGACACTCTGAACAATGTGGTTACGCCTTTATGTAAACGAACACTGCATTTGCTTTCTAAGGCTCTGTATCTGTGCGTCATGTATACGATATAATATGGAATACTTACTTTCACGAAAGACGAAACCTCTGCCTTTGCGTCGTAATAAAGCAGTCCAACAGCCGCGTCCACTCCCGCGTTTCACATCAACCAGCTTTCAACTGACTGAACTGCGTCTTGACTTGGCTTCGTCGCCGAACAGGCAACCGCCGTTCGTCTTCCGGCCCGAAAATTGTCATGTGACTACCGCCAGCGCGAACCCCACCACTTGCCCCTCGACATTTCCTTCCCCCACAGGAATAAAAGGCCCGACCGCGGCGTTCTCGGTGCATTTTTTGGACATATCTTTGTGGATGCTACCGGAAATGCCGTCTTCGGCAATCTCCGAACATTCTTTGGATATATCTTTGCGGGCCTTCACATGGAATGCCGGCTTCGGCAATCTCTGGATATTGTTTGGACATATAAATTTTGTCGTGGTTGTCTGGGACGTAGTGGCAGCAACCTGAAAACGATACATTTTCTTGTTATATATGAGTAATCAAAAATATACATTCTCACATGTTTCGTTTTGTCGTTTGTAGGAAGCGCTAGTAAGGGAACAGCATTTGGTTGGTCACATGCAAGCCACAATGCGAGAGGTGCCGATATTTCGATTACGCGATCAAAAATTAAAAGTCTAGAACCATGCACACTTCCCCATGCAACTACTTCCCCAGCATCGTGCGACATGACACCATGTATTCACGTATAGTGTAATGTGAAATTATATGCAGGAATGAAAAAGATGCCAACATACCTGTAATCCAGTGTCCCGTAAGTTTGATTCGATTTTCTGGCAGCTACCATGAAGAGCAAATGCACGATTCACAAGTTTCGTTTCGCCATTTTCATTGCTGTTAATTTCGCAAGATCCCACGTGACCTCCTTTGGATCAGTGAAAAGTGAAAATTACTCGCGTCGTGAACATATATGTTCATCTCAGCGCAAATCACGTTTTGCATGCTATAGCAGGAGGGGGGATCAATACTCTTCCTTTCGTGTTTTGATATCTTGTTGTTTTGCTACTCTCACTTCGGAGTTCGGATGGTGTCTAGCAACGTTGGGTACCTCGTTTCTTGTGTGAGCCAGTGGTTGCTGTTTACGACGTGTTCATATATCGATTTGTAGCGCTGTAATGTGCAAATTAGCGGACTTTATAGCGGCTCCCTGTTTTCCGTCGTTGTCTTTCGAGCAGCGCCTGTTGTTGCGGTAAAAATCGAGTTGAATGAATCGCCACAGCCCCAACGTATATCGCGCAGTGTTGACCAACACCAAGTCTAGCAGGAATTCTGGTGAGTAATGCTTTCGTAGATTGTCTGAATTAGTAGTGTGCTGTCCACACATAGTTGGATTCTCATACGAGTAATTTAAATTAATCAAAACAGCCGAAGTGCCTGTAATAGATGTAACTCGGTATCCGTTCGTAGGTTTGCGCCGTTTCTAGTTTGTTGCGCGTTTAGGAACAACAAATTTATTCGAAGACGATAAGATACCGATAATGCATCACCGTACAGCAGCATTTACTCGTATCATTGTGAGCCATATTTAATTTGTTAAAATTCGTCGTCGTATTTCTTCAAAAATAAAAGCGCAAGTCGGCGTACTCTAATTGATCTCCTTGAACTGCTTACGTCGAACGTCTGCAAATGTTGTACTTATGTGCTTTCGCGCACCATACTAGGCACAAAAGCATATCTGATTAGAATAAATACTTCAAGAGGAAGTCATTCAAATACACTGTTATTTATAGCTGGTTTTCCATTCCAGGCATGGTATGTGGCTGCACGGAGGATTCCGAAAAAGAAAAACAACAACATGGCTAATAGGATGTTGCTGCCCAGGGAGTCCTGGCGAAGAGGTGAGCTGTTAAGATCATCATAAGGCTCTGTTGTGAAGTGAGAAATTTTGTAGTAGTGCACGAATGTTAATTCGTGCACTACTTTTATAAGAAAGAAACCAGAAATGGAAAGTTATGCATGCATCATTTCATGAATTGTAATGTATTACTATTTGATATTCACATGTTTCCATTAAGGGAATGAACTACTGAACCTATATTCATATCATGGTCATGCTCTGTGTTTACCTGGAAGTCACATTTTTAAGGCTTGTCATTCTTTTGTCTAGATGAAGATTTATGTTAACCTTGAATGAAATAACAGACACGTATCAACACGTGTGCAGCTTGTGCACATTAAAACCAGCCATGTAGAGACAAATGCTTGTTTTTTTTTAAATATTCTAGCCTATTCATGGTTGCTCTTCGCTTCTTGCAGGTTTACTCATTCCAGAAGCAAGAATTGTATCATTGTAAGGCGAATGGAAATAAACTGACATCGACTGAGATAGGTGTTCTGTCATGGCCAGTGACTGTAGGATGGCTCCAAAAGCGTCACAACAAAGCCAATATTCATCTAGCTCTCTACAAGTAGCTAACTCCACATAGTAGCCTGCTTCACAGCAACATCAACACTACCTTGTGAGAGTACACATTACACAATATGTTGCATTGTGCTGTGGTATGATAACATACCATTTGTCTCGCAATATGTGTATATAAATATGATAAGGGCCCTAAGGGCACAGTGCATGGCTTATACCCTGCTGAATATATATCCATACCTGGCTGCGACATTGCATATCAATGCAGGTTACAATACACATTTTCACATTTGGCCGTTATGAGACATCTTCGGCCGTAATGAGACTGCCTTCGGCCGTATTGAGATTTTGGCCGTAATGAGACACTTGGGGATTAAAGGATTATCGGCCGTATTGAGACATCGGCCGTAATGAGATACAATCAGCGGACTTAGAGCATGGCCTTGGAGACCAGAACAAAAGCTTACCTAGCTGCTCGTAAAGGGATTATCGTCAGCCAGCATTGTCGGGGGGGGGGGGGGGGGACGTTGGGTAGACGAGTCAGCGTTGTCGCGGCAGGTGTAAGAGATCACCGAGACCAATAAACCTCTTCTTTTTTCGGTGCGCTTATAGAGAGTGAGATGAGTTTGTTAGCTTGACATGAAACGTCAATTTGCTCGATTTTGCCGTTTCGGGTTTGTGCTTACTCAGTCAACTGTCTCATAAGGCTAGCGAGAATCTCTCGAATTTACGGTTAGTGGAAGGCCGACTTCACAAACATTCCAGTAACGTTCAACAGGACTGCCCTGTAATGTTCGTAATGTTGAAACAGCCAGCCAGCGGATTACACACAGATAAATGTTTCTTAGGATAACGGTACTTAGAACTGCAGCTTTATTTGTTGTTTCTCTTTCTTTCTTTTATTGATCAATTTATTTTTATTTTTATCTTTATTATTTTCTTTTTCTTTTTTTTCATGAACACTCCACGTGAACCAATAAGAAAAATCGATCAAGCGGCCGCTGCACAATTATTTCCGCCCACGCAATGAGCAACAGTCTTTTCCGGAACCCAAATTCACGTTCGCGTAGCAAGGAAAACCAACGACAGCGACGCGGGGAGGGGGATATATTTATTAGATGAAAAAAAAGAAAACGGGCTAAAGGTCAGCCAAACGGGACGTCGGCTTGCTATTTCAAAAATAAATAAATAAATAAATAAATAAAATTAACAAATAGGAGATAAATGAAACGGACGCGACGGAACAGCACGTTAGTTAGTTGATTATTAGGTTAGTAAAAGTTCGGTGTTTGCATTTTCATGTTCTGGTTAGTCTAAGTAGGTTTTGGCAGTTTCCGCGCAGAAACAGCCAGATAACATTTATTTACACTAGTTTATTTTGCAACGGGGACTTCGATCACGTTATTTTGAGATACGGCCAATCTTTCGAGACCGGTTCCCTGGATTTTCCATCTTTCGACAATCATTGCTAGTTGCACGTTGGATGACCCAAAACCTGTACCCGTCTGTCTTTGCACGGCGCACAAAGGGAGGCCTTCTTAGGAAGATAAGGAAAAGCTCCGGGTCACTGGGGATTCTCCGTTGAACTAGTGTCTACGCTGAACGAAAGGTCTGGTGTAAATGTAATGTGAAGTACCCTGTGAAAACCAAGGAGTGTCTAAAAATATAGTACTGAAGTTTCCGTGTAATAATCAGCGCAATTATGAGACGGAAATCGTGCTCCGAGACCTCGTCAAGTTCCTTTGATTTTATCTTGTTCATTTATACATAAAGATGGAGTCCAAGGGGTTTTAGGAGCTTCCTCCTCCTCCTTTTTTTTTCATTTTTTTGAATAGCTGCTGCTAAATGCAATGCATTTATTTAGGCTGATTGAGCCTATCAAAAGGCCGAAAATCATGACGCCGAACTATCAGAAGGCCGACAGCCAAAAGACCAAAAATCATAACGCCGAACTGTCAGAAGGCTGAAAATGGAAAGGCCAAAGAGACACCGGGTGAGCACTCCACTGAATGACCACTGAATGGGATGGTGTAGATTACGAAAAAGTTTTGTGGCTAGGCCAAAGAGACACCGGGTGAGCACTCCAGTGAATGACCACTGAATGGGATGGTGTAGATTATGAAAAAGTTTTGTGGCTAGGCCAAAGAGACACCGGGTGAGCACTCCAGTGAATGACCACTGGATGGGATGGTGTAGATTATGTATGTAAGTTTTGTGGCTATTGTATTAGAAATAAAATAACTGGAATGCATAGCATTTGGTGCTCGCAAATAGACTAGCCAGCGAATATGAAAAACAATAATCTACAATATGTTTACTACGAAAAGAAAGTGTGTGGTGGGTAAAGTGAGGATAATTGTGCATTAAAAGCCCCTGGAATATACAGTCAACCCTCGATTTATGAACAGCCTTCGTTTGTCGAAAAATCGTTCATAAATCGAGGTGCAAGGTGCGCTGAAGAGAAATTGACTGAATCGCGACAGGAAATGCACTAGATTACGTTTATTTGTGAAAACAGTTCGTTGTGCTCTGCACCATACATTCGGCTGTATTTATCCTCTACGGAAGAGACGATCGAAGTTTGGAACTTGACTCCTCCGCCTGATCCTTGAACTCTAGATGTGATTCCACGCTAAGCGAGCTGTCACAGCTTCAGAACAATCCTGCTAGTTATCTTCACTGTCACTATGATCACCCTGGGTACCATCATTTGACAACTTCACTAAAGCACCGTCATCGAGCGGCTCACATGTGTGTTCACCGTCAGCACAGGAAATGCAATCCTCTGTTCTCAATCTCTAATTCTTGTGGCTGTGGGACACTGCACGGGTGCTTGACCTTCATCCTTTATTCATCTTTATTGACGCGATCCCAGTACTTCCCCCCAAGCAGCACAATGTACTGAAAGTCGAGTGCAATAGGGGTGGACGGTATGTGTCTTATCAATGTTCTTTAGTTTCACGAATCTGTTCAAGGCCTTCCACCTACCCGTCCACCCCTATTGCACTCGACTTTCAGTACATTTTGCTGCTTGGGCCCGTGCGTTCTCAACCCCGTTCATAAATCGAGGTCAGAACACACATGGTTTTGCGGTTCGTTCCCTGAAAATCCGTTCACAATTCGGATATCAAGGGTTCATAAACCGAGGGAATTCGTAAATCGAGGGTTCATAAAACGAGGGTTGACTGTAGATGCAAGTAAGAACTGAAATCTAGACAGCCGATGAAATACATCACAGCCGACCGAATGTTATCGTTCGCTTTGCGGATTTGTTGAAATTGGGAGACATAGGGTGCTTTTTTTCTGTTTTTTTATGTGTTACAAGAGCAGCATTCAGGGACACCCCCTCTGAAACCCGGCTTGACCTGATAGCAGAGGACTACGCAAGGAAGCTAAGTTTACAGGGTGGTGCGTGAGTACGTGAGGAGGAACAGATCTGGGCAGGGAGGGGAGGACATATCTGAGGCGAACAATTCCCTTTTCGTGCCCCGACCTGATAACAACACCGATAACATGCCCGGGAGTATTCGCGTAAGATAAAGAATAAGTCGTGATATATAACTGTGGGAACGAGCATGAGACTTTCCAGATATCGTGAGATTGCTGGATGAACTTGGCAGGTTGGCGCCTGTGATAGCCTTCTGGACGACAAATTGACTAAATGCGAGCGCGGCAGCTACGGTCCGCAGACGATACACAGACTACGTAATTTTATGATGATACCGTCAGTATAAAATTGGTATCAAGAGTTATTACGAGCTAAAATAGAGGAAACTGACAAATTGGCGCCAGTGAGTGCCACTTGGGCGACGATTTGGCAAAATGTCTGAAGTATATAGATTGGGCTGGTTGGTGTAAATCCACAAGCGACCAAAAAACAAACACGAAACAACAACAGAGCGACCTGTGTGTGATCTTGTCTCCTGTTTGTTCTTTGGTCGCTTGAAAATGAATGATTTGACCAAACGCTACTTCGCAGGCTCTAGCAAGGGAACCAAGTATCGGCCGCGGACTCATAGCTATTAAGCATGGATATACAGACTACGTAATTAAGTGATGACATCTTCGATATCATGTTTATATCCACAGTTATTACAAAATGAAATGGAAGATATGGACAATTTGGCGTCTGCAAGTGCTGTGGCGATGCGAGTGGCAATGATTTGATCAAACGCGACTTCTTTGGACCAGAGATTTTGGAGCAGAACTAAATACCAGATTTGGAGATAACGCTAAACAATTGCTACGCGCCCTCGAGTACATTATTTATTTCTCGCTTAAGATGAACCTATGCTTAGATCAGGGCAATCAGGGCTCTCACACACGCGGTCCGCATGTGCATGGCTTGCAGTCAGCTATTCTGTGTCCCGAGGGCTCTTGACCACTAAATAGAATAAAGCTGCACCCCCCCCCCCCCCACACACACACACGCACACACCAATAATGACGAATTCGGAATGAAACCAGGTTTTCAGGCATTGTTTTTACCCTTTCTCGATGTATAGTGCTGCTCCTGTCGACGTTAGGAAGTACATTTACATTAGAGCAGTTCTTGTGACTCATGAACCTCAACAAGTAGTTATAGCGATCTGGTCTGAACGTGCATTTTGATAAACTACACTGTAAGTAATATGATAATTGAGATGTAATAGTGGAGACAACTGCAGAGAATGACATCATCTTAATTATTACACTAATTTTATGGGCTTGCAGCATAACAGCAGCCTCTCTGGATATCATGCGCGAATAACTATACGGAGCACAGAGAGGCGCAGAGAAAAAAAAGGAAAAAATAATAGAGATGGAGTAGTTATGTACGAGGGTCAATGTGCGAAAATTTTTAATTATTTCTCTTTCCGTTTTTTTTTTTTTTTTTTTTTTGCTTTTTCGCGTTGGAAACGCAAGCTAAATCAACAATACAGTGTGTAAACCGACAATTTCAGTGCTCCTGAACGTTGGGGTAATCGTTCGTGAAGAATTATGTACGAAGAACTTGCAACGCCTTTCAAATTTTCAATGTCTCATTTGGGAAAGAAGCTCATTTGCTTCTGTTGCTGTGTCAAGTGAAGTTTTTCGTTGATGAATTGCATATGCGAATGCCTAATAACTATACGGCTCACATGTTTACGCTAAGGTACTTTCCTATAATTGCGGTCCTTTCCAGGGTCATTACCCCCGCCCCCCAGGGAGGTGTACACTCCCCTTGAATTTTTCCAACCACTCCCCTGTAATTCATGAGATTTCCCGATACAGCTTGGCCACCAATACATATGCCCATAGATATGTATCCATATAGATATACCACCCTATGGTTCGGGGGGGGGGGGGGGGAGGGGATGTTTAATGCAAAGTAAAAAAAAAAGAGAAGGGAAAGGTTAGCCACGATGTGGGCTTCGCTCCTATGGTTCGCTCCACTAGAAATCACGCAGACATCTTATCACGCCGGGTACCGCATCTTGGCTTCTATGCGAATTGATGATAGTGCCAGCCGCAACAACAATGACAAAGAAGAAATTGTCGTTCCTCTTCGCTGCTGATACGAGTTGCGCAACGGATTAAAGCTGATACATTCCGTTTGAATTCAGCATGAGAGAGCCGCGACGATGTGGCAAGGAAAAAAACTTGCCAAGATACGGGGCACAAAAGTGAACTTGCACGGCAAATCGCCGGCAGTCCGAACATTTACACGGCAACAGACACCTACCAGCACTGGTGCTAAAGTCCGAGGAAAAGACATCATAGATGAAAATACATATCCGTTACGAAGCTGTTTGAATTTCACTGTTCATGGTAATCAACCAATTTTTCTCGAAGTGCAGCACGCATAAAGAAGTCCGTGATTCGCTTACACGTCGACCTGCAAGAAATGACCCACAGTACCCTTCTGAAACATTGCATCACTTGCCAACTTCTTTGAGAAAAGTAAAAAATAACCTTTCTGTAACCCCGATGATGGCAGGGGGCAACCAAGGAATACACCACAAAGAGTCACTGGTGTATTCTGCATAGCGAAGCCATTATCAACCACTTATACTAGGCCCTTGTACTGGGATTTTAACAGTGGTGACCGCAAAATTTTGAAAAGGCGCCGGCAGAGCCCTCTAAAACGGGCAAAACCCTTTGTATCATGGTGCTAAAGGCATATTCGAGACGGCTTATGCTATTGCCCTTCCCACTGGGATTCTAACGGAGGCGACCGCAAAATCCGTAAAAGACCGCAGCAGAGCCGTTTAGAACGGGCGAAACCTCTTTAATCATGGTTCCAAACAGATATTATCAACGGTTTATGACGCTGTTCTACAGGAATCGCAACAGAAGCGACCACACAATTCGGAAAAGGCAGCAGCAGAGTCCTTTAAAACGTACGAAACCATTTGTATCATGGTACCACAGGCACATTCATGACGGCTTATGCATTTCTACCGGAATTGCATAAGAAGGGACTGCAAAATTCGGATACGGCGGCAGCAAGGCCTTTTCAAACGGGCGATACTCCCTGTATCATGGAGCGAAAGAAAGAAAGTTATCAGTGGCTTGGGTGCAATGCTATTCTGCTGGAGTTATAACACAGGCGATCGCCAAATTCGGAAAACGTGGCAGCAGAGCCCTCTTAAACGAGCAAAACCCCTTGTGTCATGCTGCCAAAGACATATTATCAACAACTTATACTATGTCATTCTACCGAGATCATAACACAGGCGACCGCAAATATCGGAAAAGGATGCAGCATAGCCCTTCAGAACGGGCGAGACCCCTTGTATCATGCTGCCGATGACATGTCATCAATGGCTTGTGCTATGCCCTTCTACTGGGATTGTCACTGAGACTACCGCAAAATACGGAAAATGCGGCAGCAGAGCCCTTTAAAACGGTCGATACCCCTTGTATAATATAGTTCCAAAGTCATATAAGTATACGCAACGGCTTATGCTATTGCCATTCTACTGGAATTAGAACGGATGCGGCCGCAAACTCCATAAAAGGTTACAGCAAAGCCCTTTAAAACGGACAAAAACCCCTTTAATCATGGTGGCAGACATTTTACACATCGGAAACCACCGCAAAATTTGGAAAAGGCGGCAGCAGGGCCCTTTACAATGACTCAAATGATATGTATCATGGTGCCAAAAAGATACTATGAACGGCTTGTAACCCTGTATTCACACGAGTCAGTTTTCTGCCGGCAGCAAGTCGGGAAGGAGTGAGAGGATATGCGAGATAAACGAGGTCACTACGCGTCTGAAGACGCCCGCTCGTTCTCTAGCATTCACACGAGTCATTTTCCCGGCGGCTGTCAGTTTTCCGATCCCTTCTGTATTCGCGCTTGCATATCGTCTGTGTCTAGCGTAGGATGGACCAATGAAAGAAAAAACTTATTGCGCTTGGGCTCCTTGTGGATGATTCAGAGTGCATTCACGTGAGAAACAGGACAAGATGTGGGCCAAAGAATAGGTTCCGAAGAAGCGCTATGGAACGTAATACAGACTTGTGCCCGTTACTCGAAAAAGTAATTGATTACCGTTACTTCTACGCAAAAAGTAATTGATTACCGTTGCCAATTACTCGACTCCAAATGTAATTGAGTAACGAGTAAAAAAGTAACGTGTTACTCCGGTCGTTACTCTGCATTCACACAAATTATACCTGTCTTTGTGTGTCCCAGAAAAAAAAGAAAGGAAACAAAGAAAGGTTCAATAGCGGAACAGCTGAAATAACACGAAAAACAAAAACGCTTAGGACAGGTAGATTAGATCTGTACGTTTACTGTATTTATCGCCCGGGAAGACGTTGACACGACTGTGGAAGAACATTGCCTGGAACCTCCCCATGACTCATTAAACCTCTAAACCTTCAGGTACCACCATACTGGTGTAGGAAAAGATTAGGGAGAGAGACCCTGAAATGCCAGAACGTTAGTACAATGACATGTACTTGCTATAGTAGAACGATCCAACAAAGGGTGACGGCACGAGGGGCTTGACTTCGGACAGAACATCTGAAAAATAAGTTAATCTCTGCCGGAAAAGTAATCAATTACTGAGTAATCGATTACTCCAAAAAGTAATTGATTACTCGAAAAATTACTTTCACAGTAAAGTAACTGATTACTGGAAAAATTACTTTCACAGTAAAGTAACTGATTACTCGAAAAATTACTCAAAAAAGTAATTGATTACAAGTAACGCAATTACTAGTAACGCGTTACGCACAAGTCTGAACGTAAAACAGCATTAACCCAAATCTCCGTGTGGACGACCCAAACGCCTGTCGGAGTATTTTGATAATAGACGTTGTCACTTTCGGTTTTATTTTCCACTAATGAAGCGTATCTCGATGCTGAGCATCAATATAGGCGCGACAGCGTGCTGACAAGTGATGGACTGGCGATCAAGCTGTGATGTCGAGCTACAGGTAGTTAATAATTAATTAAATTAAATTAAATCAATTTTCATTTTCCTTTCGGTAGGACGAGTAGCTTCCAATTATTATGTTTTTATGCATGTATTGGAAAGGTGCAAGCGAACGATTATGTGTAGTCAACGTCTGTGCTGCGAAAGAAATATCCGCGTTTATAAAATTCATGCTTTGTATTCCGTGTCTGTTTCGTTTCACGTAGAGAAAAAGCTTCCTATGCAACACTACATTGTAGGCATCTATCTATGCATTGCATAATTGTTCCAAAGCTGCTGCGCCGGTGTGCCGTTGCACCACTTTCACGGTAAAGCCAAGCATCGTTGGCGTTCCAATTCAGAATTGGTCATAGTACAGTGAATGCCGTTGTATGGGACGCATTCAGAACAATCCTAATGAAATAAAAAGCAAGCGCGATAAGTATCCGTTCCGTCACCTTCTCCTTCTGCCGGCAGCAGACGCCGTCGGTCGTCAGAATCTGTGCCGGGAGGACAAGATATCCGGCTGCCTCCGACTGCCGCTCCGGAGATCAGAAAGTGGTGACGTGTCGAAGAGCGCCGGTCACGTGGCACCAGAGAGCGGTGACGTTCCCTGCCGCCTGAGCGTCAGCCGGCAGAAAACTGACTCGTGTGAATACAGGGTAACACAGGCTACCGCAACGTTCGGCAGAAGATCGAGCCCTTTAAAACGTGCGAAGCCCCTTTAATCCTGGTGCCAGGGCGTACATGGAAAGGGCCGCGTTTGAAGAAACTGCTTCCAAAACGACACTCGCTAAGCAAAAAGCGCCCTAAGCTGATTTTGTAGTATGTATATGGGAAAGTAAGATCACGGGGTTTGAACCCCGTATCTTGTTCCCCTGTTGCACCCTGAGAGGTCGGGTTTGACAAAATGGCTTCCAAACCGGCACTCGAAATGGCCAAATGACCAATTTCATCAAATTCGGGCTTAATATCATTTGACATAAAAATAATATTAAAGATGTCCTAAACTAATTTTGTAATATGTATATGTGAAAGTAAGATCACGGTGTTTAAGCCCCGTACGTTGTTCCCTTGTTGCACCCTGAGAGGTCGCGTTTGACAAAATCGTTTCCAAAGCGGCACTCGAAATGGCCAAGTGGCCAATTTCGTCAAATTCGGGGCTTAATATCATTTGATATAAAAATAATATTAAAGATGTCCTAAGCTGATTTTGTAGTATGTATATGTGAAAGTAAGATCACAGGGTTTGAACCCCGTATCTTGTTCCCCTGTTGCACCTTGAGAGGTCGGGTTTTAAAAAATGGGTTCCAAACCGGCACTCGAAATGGCCAAATGGCCAATTTCGTTAACTTCGGGGCTTAATATAATTTGATATAAAAATAATATTAAAGATGTCCTAAACTAATTTTGTAATATGTACATGTGAAAGTAAGATCACGGTGTTTAACACCCGTACGTTGTTCCCCTGTTGCACCGTGAGAGGTCGCGTTTGACAAAATCGTTTCGAAAGCGGCACTCGAAATGGCCAAGTGGCCAATTTCGTCAACTTCGGGGCTTAATATCATTTGATATAAAAATAATATTAAAGATGTCCTAAGCTGATTTTGTAGTATGTATATGTGAAAGTAAGATCACGGGGTTTAAACCCCGTATCTTGTTCCCCTGTTGCACCTTGAGAGGTCGGGTTTGACAAAATGGCTTCCAAACCGGCACTCGAAATGGCCAAATGGCCAATTTCGTCAACTTCGGGGCTTAATATCATTTGATATAAAGATAATATTAAAGATGTCCTAAACTAATTTTGTAATATGTACATGTGAAAGTAAGATCACGGTGTTTAATCCCCGTACGTTGTTCCCCTGTTGCACCCTGAGAGGTCGCGTTTGACAAAATATTTTCCAAAGCGGCGCTCGAAATGGCCAAGTGGCGAATTTCGTCAACTTCGAGGCTTAATATCATTTGATATAAGAATAATATTAAAGATGTCCTAAGCTGATTTTGTAATATGCATATGTGAAAGTAAGATCACGGGGTTAGAACCCCGTATCATCCCCTGTTGCTCCCTGAGAGGTCGCGTTTGACAAAATCGCTTCCAAAACGGCCAAATGGCGAATTTCATCAAGTTCGGGGCTTAATATCATTTGATATAACGATGATAATAAATATATCCTAAGCTGATTATGTAATATGTATATGTGAAAGTAAGATCACGGGGTTTGAACCCCGTACCTTGTTCTCCTGTTGCACCCTGAAAGGTCGCGTTTGACAAAATCACTTTCAAAACGGCACTCGAAATGGACAGTTTTATCAAGTTGTGTAGTTTAATATAAAAGCGATATAAAATACAAAACGGTATCATTTGTATATTACTCACTCAAAATATAGTTGTCTGTTCTGTCAGCCACTTCGAGTTCTCGAAAAAATGACCGTTCTCGTGTCGAGCTCCTTCAGACCGGCCATACAGTCTCAGCGCGTCCGTATTACGATAATACTGGGACTTCCGTCCGTCCAGCGCCTAGGAGGGGAACCCTGTCTGAGTCGCAACTTTGAAGGCCCTGGGTGCATCAGGAGTAACACTCACACATCGTGCCGTGGTTGGTATGTAACCTGGAGGACGTACTGAACGAAAACACGCGGTGACATTTCCAGAATTTGACTGCCTTTGTCGAAAAATGGTAGTCTAAACATGGGCGATGTGCAAAAATTGACGGAATCCCCATAGGCGCAATGCATTAAAATTCATTTGGCCAGGGTGCACTAGGCTTATATTCTGCTGGCGCCTTTTATGTCTCCAGGGGTTCTTTACATGGTATTCTTCTCTATTAGACGATGACATCTTAAAAATTTTATTCTGTTTTGCTGTTAATTGGCATAAACGCTGTCACCCATTGAATTCACATCCTGTAAGGCCGCTTCCCGCATAGCGGCTGAGTATAGTGACAGAGTGCGCCGGCGGGGGGGGTGACCGCGAATTTTGGGATTGATAATGAGTAGTTAAATCTACATTCCATTCAATAAGCAACATAAAATGGATATACATAGTTTGCTGCATTAGTTCGCTAGCGATATCGTTCGCTGGATTCTATAGTATTTCTCTACTGTCAGTCAGACACAGGTGTTACAGTTGTCCTTACATCTTTTTCTGGGCCGATGTTTATGGGTTATAAAAGCTCTACACCCACTTATTCAGGTGTTTCATTGCGGTTTGATTGCATTGAAAATACGGTTCATCAACATAGAAAGTATGAGACAACAACTACAACATCATTGTCTGACCGCCACCACCAACAAAACAGAACTATACATGAAAATACCAGTATTCCAGTTGAGTTGGGAACTACGTCCGACGATATCCACGTTCAACGAGCGTGAAGTCAGAGCCTCAGGATTGTGGGCATTTGCGTTTCATTTCATTGATACGAATACAGAAGGTAACGTGTCATTGCGCTCAATATTCTGCAGTACTCCCCTTTATAAAAGAACGCGGTTTACATATCTGCCAGAAATAAGTAGAAGGTAGCAGGACCTTGGAAAATCACCAGTGATGAATCACCTCGTGTCATAGTCAATATTTATTTGTTGTTGGAGAATCCCTTCCTAATCTTACCGCATTGTCTGCACTCAGCAAACTTTGCGAGAGAGGAACAGAAAGAACAGATGTAATCGGCGCAACGCAAGCGGCGCAGTGGGTGTAACCGCATTTATGTTCCCTGTTCAGTGGTTTTACTGTGCATTAGCATGCATATTAATTTAAAAAATCCCGTCTCCCAATTTAAACAAATAATGTGATAGCACTTGATCGGCTATGATCAGTTTCCTCAGCCGTTCACAACGGCGCTCCTGTAATTTCCGGGATACGGAAAAATCGTCCCCGGTGGGAACCTAGGTTAGAGCGATTAGGTTAGAGTTATTATCAAGGTAAATTGCATGTTGTAAAAACATTTTTGGGACCCCTCATATAGGACCCCGGTTAGCGAATGCTGCCCTGTTGTGCATTTCTCACACACAAAATATGGACTTTGTCGCAGGCAATGCTATGTACCTCGTATCTTTAATGAGCTCCCCTTCGACAGTTTTTCTTTGGAATCGAAGTACAAACTAAAAAAAGCGCTACGGCAACTTTATCATGGGATGTAGTTTTATATGTTCATGTACTGTCAAACTGTATGCCGCTGACTGCTTCAGGCCCAGTGCCACAAGCTTTTCCGCTTAGACGGGCCTGTTTTATTATATTTGTAGTTTGCTTTCTTGAGTAAAATTATTATTATTATTATTTATTATTATTATTATTATTATGTAAGCGAGTGCAGAAAAAAAAATGAATACCGTTTCGAGCAGATTTTCCAGACTGGCATTGTAAGCGCAGTGTGTACAGCCGCTGGTAGATTGAGCCAATTGAGAGCCTCCGAGATACCGGCATCCGTACTATCCGATCACACTTGTACGTCGGCATACAGTAAGTATGCACTAGTAAAACAATACGAAGAGCAACTAAAAATTCCATAATCAGTCAGTACAGGCGGTAGTGACTTGTGAAAACAATAATTGTAGCATGAATCTATAAGAACAAAAAAATAAAAATAAAGTACTCATGTAGCAATAGGAGACAAGCAAAAAGACGTGAATGTCTCGAATCGACAACAACAACAACATAGGTGAATGGATGATGATGATGTGGGATGTTTCCCTGCGTTGAGTGCAGGACCCTACCCCATTCCAAAAAGGTTCACATGAAAGGATGACGAGGGAAGGAAACCCCTACAGTTCGTGAAGGAGGCCGGTGGCCCTCAGAAAGGAAAGAAGAGCGCCAAGTGCACGGCACTGGTGTCCAGGGTTACTCAGGGTCTCGAATCGAACTACGGACCTTTCGTGGCAAAGTCCGACACTTTACCACTCCCGCCTTAAACTCGCGAGGTCAACCATGCACAATGGGGATTATTTCGTGAGTCGGTGGCGAACGGCGTGATAAGGACGAGCGTGGCGCCATCTAGAATCGGGAAAATCGTGAATCGGAGTTGCTCCCCGACTGGTATGGCCTCTTAAGCATAGAAACCCACCAGTACAGTGTACAACAAATGTAGTCTATAAGATACCGTTGTCGTGCGGGAAGTATTACGTTGGTCAAACGGGGTGCTGCCTAAGACTAAAAGAGCATTCATATAATGTTGACAACAAAGAGAAGGATGGTTGACACACCGCTGCAACTCATGTGGGTGTGCACCGAGGTTTTCAGACACGATCTGCGTGTCAAGGTCTTCTTGTCGATTGACACGGGAGATAGTGGAGGCAAACGCAATTGATAAGTTGGGAGATGGTGGTGGTGGTGGTGGTGGCGATAGGGCTTGCCGTTGTCGGCCTCACGTATGTGGGCAACGTCACGACTGACGCCCTGGGGGAATGTGCGTCCTGGGCCGACTTCTAAGGGAACTGTGCCGAGATGAATGTGTGGTGACACCGTCGATCAACCTATCTGGAAAGGAGATAGGATTTCTCTGGCGGAACGAAATGTGACGGCAGGTTTTTGTGGGTTCTGTGTGGCCTTATGGGTTCAGTACACCTTTCCAAAAGTATTGAAAGAAAACGCTAGTTTGTTCTCTTCTGCGTCCGTGTTTTCATCGCGCTACTCTACTACAAGGGCATTTACGCAGGCTATTACAACAGACGGGCGAAAGCGAAGGAGTTCGCGGTCGGGACGTAGGTCTTGCTGCACGATGCTGACCCACATAGTAAGTTACACCCAAGGTGGAGCAGTCCGCACACGGTGGTGGCAAAGGAAAGGCAGCACACGTATCATAGAAGACGCAGAAGGGAAACGCAGGACGGTGCATGCGAATTGGTTAAGGAGCTACCACGCTAGAGTGAATCAGGTCGGGGTGGTGTTCGAGGCGGACGACGACTTCGGAGAGATGAGCTACGCACCTCGCGCATCAATGCGTTCGAATACCGCAAGCGATATCCTAGGAATCATAAAAATTGATCACTTGGCGAGAGAAGAACAAGCAGCTATTGGAGCCATGTTCGCGGAATTCAGCGGCCTATTCTAAAACCATATGGGAATCGCAGGAGAACACCGGATAAGCTTGAGGGAAGGTATAACACCCCGAAAACCGCACAGGTGCCGCATTCCTGAAACACTGAAAGGTGAGGTAAGCCGCCAGGTACAAGAGCTGGTCGCGCAGGGTGTAGTTTACCCCGTGGAGAGCGATCACGCTCACCCGGTTGTGTGTGTGTGTCCAAAAGGGACGGTAGCGTTCGGATGTACGTTGACTACTGAGCATTAACCGCGGTCACGAGGGAGGACGCGTTCCCGATGGCTGTACCGCAAGAGCTGGTCATGCGTGTGGGACGGGCGAGGTACATTACCACCGTGGACTTGCGCCGTGGGTACTGGCAAGTACCACTGGCCCAGGAATCGCAGGCATTGTCTGCCTTAGTGACGCATGAGGGACAGTGCGCGTGGCGGGTTATGTCATTCGGTTTAAAGAATGCTGCCGCGACTTTCCAACGCAATGTAAACGCACTATTGCGCGGCCACGGAGAATGTGCCGCCACCTATGTCGACGACATAGCCATATTCTCGCAAACGTGGGGCGACCACCTCAAACATCTACGAGCAGTGATGAAAGATGGAAGTCACTGAAAAGGCTAGTCAGCTGTAGGACTCGAACCCACATCTTCTGGATTACTCTAGTGGCTTAGTATGTAATTGTCCTTTCTATATGTGTTCCAGCCTCAGAACATCAGTTGTCTCATGGTCTACGAGCAGTGTTTGATGCATTGCGGAAGGCGGGTCTAACGATAGCCGCCGAGAAGTGCCACGTAGCACAGGGATCGATTCCCTACACTGGACATATAATTGGATCCGGACGCCATGCGCCAGATCCGGAGAAGCTGGCAGCGATCAGGGGTCTAAAGAGGCCTAAGACCAAAAAGGACGTGCGTAGCGCCTTGGGGCTGTTCGCGTACTACCAAGAATACATAGCCAATTACGCGGAATTGGCCTTACCGCTGACAGAGCTGACCGGAAAATGGGTATTAAATGTGGTTCCGTGGCCAAACGAGGCCGAAAAGGCGTTCGAAAATCTAAAAGATCCGTTGTCATCGGCCGCAGCTCTCGCAACACCAGACCCGTCTAAGCCGTACTGGCTGTACACGGATGCCTCTGATTATGCCGTCGGGGCATGCTTATAACAAATCTCGGAGGGCAGGGAGGTCCCGATCTCGTTTTGGCAGCACGAACCCCTCGCCAACCCAACAACGCTGGGCGACGATAGAAAAGGAAGCATTTGCGATCATATGGGGCCTCGGGCGTTATGGCAACTGGCAGGGGCGGATCTAGGATTTTTCCGAGGGGGGGGGGGTCCGCTATGGACAAGTGCCAGACTGTGCATGCTGGGATTGGTCCATTGAACTCTATGTTTAAGTCTGGAATCGAGGGGGGTCCGAACCCTTGGACCCTACCCCCCCCCCCCCTAGATCCGTGCCTGGCAACTGGTTGTACGGGGCGGAGGTATTCGTGTTAACGGACTAGAATCCACTCTCGTATCTCACGGAAAGCACACCTCATAGTGCGAAGCTTATGGGGTGGGCGTTGGCCCTGCAGAGATACCGCTTAACAGTCAAATACCGTAAGGGTAAGGCCCACGCCAACGGGGACGCATTGTCGCGTCTAGAAAACGCGGGTTGGGAGCAGGGGAGTCATAGCGAAGGACCCAATTAAGCGCGGTACAGAACATGTGGCAGTGTCCTTGAGGCAGACGGGGGAAGGTATCGCCTGACTATGTGTGACTCTGAAAGTGCTCTTCGGAATTGTTTTAACAATGGTGTCTATGACCGTATGGAGGACTTTTGCACGGCATGTGTGTTTTACGGTCAGTGAAGCAGTGATCACCATTGGACGTTGCAGCGTCGGATGCTGCTATAGCCGGCTACGTGTTCAGACGTTGAGGGACCATTTTTGTGGCCGCATTGGGACCGCCAAGTGTTGTGATGAGGAACTCTTCACTAACGACCAAATTCTTCGTGTGACCATTGTCGACCGTGGAGTCGAACAATGGACTTTGGGAAGGAGGTGTAGAGGTCGTTAGACAGCTCAGTTGGGACGACACTCGCCTGCTACCACGGAGGCTACGCAGCTGCAGCGGGGGCGACAGTGGGCAATTGTTTTCCCCGGCACTAAATCAGGGAAGAGGCTCCCGCGTCTTGCATTGCTCAAAACTACGATGTGCATGACTTAACAGCCGGGACCGTTACTCGTAAATTGGGAGCGAAGGGCGGAGAATTCAGAGGAACTGCTGCTGTCAAAATTTCAACCAGCCCAACCAGGGGCTGATGCAGTTTGAACCAGGGCTGCCCGATTGGTGGTCCCAAGTTAGGGTTGTGGCACAAGTTGTCACCCTTTTAATGGGACTCAGAGGCTAAAAACGGGGAATCTGAGCTGGACAGCGTCGTGAGAAAGTCAAGTTACTTGACTTTCCTCAGTCATGTATTACGGTTGACTCGTGTAAATATAAGTTGTTAATAAATCCCTCGTACATCACGGGAACTTCACTCTCGGCTCCAGTGCAGTGAAGACAGGTAACAGGTCCAGTATCAACCGGACCCGGGAACGACGATTGGGAAGAGAGCATCAACGACTCCTCCAGGTTTATCATCGTCGGGGACTCCGGCTGGCGAACATCACAAAATCATCCCATTTCTACTACAACCATGGCGGCCAAATGCGTTCGTTTGAGGTCATGTGAAAACACCCTATAGTTATGACTCCCACGGGCCACGATGAGAATTACAAACCGTGAACTCCTTTTATATGTACCGTAGTGAAAACCCTGCTCGATAGTGCCGAATATCTCACGTCCAGTTCACAATTCCGTGCATCTGAAGAGGTCTCCGCGAGCGAACTGCTTAAAAAACGTAGTTACCTCCAAAGGCTCATCGATGACCCACGCAAGCGGATACAAGACAACCAGCACAGAAGAACAGAAACTTCCCAAACCACAGGACTGTAACCATCCACTACGTCAGTTGTTCCAAAACTTCGCTGCCCCGCGGCTATTAAAAATATAGACGGCCTCGTCGCGACCCCCCATTCCGTTTTCCCCCTCGCGATGCCGGACGTCTTTCGCTCTCAGCGCATGAACGTTGCCCAAAACGATACACTGACATTTTATTGGAGCTACATTCAGAGCGAGTTCTTTGGGCCAAAAATTCTGCCTAACGCGCTCGGTGTATACTCTCTCCCTCATACTCCGGTACGTCTACTAAACAGCACTGTTGTACCCGTTACCGAAATATGGTATCGCGATATCGATAGTCGTTACTTAAGTAAAAGGTATCGAAATGACGATATCGATACTTCTTTTTTATAGTAACGGAGTACTGCTACCGTTACTAAAAAAAGTAACGCGATACTTTGCCCGATACTTTTGTTGGAAATACGAAGGTGATGCATGTTGGAAACACGAAGATGATGCAACATAGAAATCTCGTTTACGTGAGCACCCCATTTGTACGTATATTAGCAAATTGGGAAATGACAGTTTTGCAGTAAACAGACAGCATGTTTATTATGTAGCTCGGACACTCTGCTTGACGTTTATCAATAGCTGGATCTCAAAGTCTTCTTCTACCATCCTAGCAGACCGTGGTTTCTCCGGCACCTGACAGAGGCCAATATGACAATTACGTTAGTGTCAGGCCCACATATACCGTGGAGTCCAATGATCAAGGAAACATATCCGAAGTTAAGAATACCATAGTACGAGGGGTGTTCAAGTCAAATCGGGACTTTTCATTTTTCGCAAAAGTAAAATGAACTTACAGGCGAGAAATTAGTTTTATTTTCAACGTAATCTCCATCTGCACTAATGCACTTGTCCCAGCGTTTCACGAGGGCTTGGATGCCATCGGCGTAGAAATCCTTACCGGCGCGTAGCAGCCATGATCGGACCGCATTCTTGACCTCGTCGTCGCAGCTGAAGTGGCGGCCCCCAAGGAACGCCTTCAGTGGCCCAAGGAGATGGAAATCGCTGGGGGCGAGGTCTGGACTGTAAGGGGGATGTTTCAGCAACACCCAGCCAAGTTCCTGTAAGATGCGTGTCGTGAGATGCGCGGTATGCGGGCGTGCATTGTCCTGTAGGAGGAGGACTCTTTTGGTGATGAGGCCCGGCCGCTTTTGCTTCGGCGCCTTATGCACATCCCTGAGAACCTGGCAGTAATACGCACTATTGATGGTGGTACCACTGGGCAGAAAATCAACATGAACAACGCCAGCCTTGTCCCAGAAAACCGTGGCCATGACCTTATCCCGCACACGAGGTGCTTCGGAACTTCTTGGAAGCTGGCGAACCCGGATGCTTCCACTGTTTTGATGCGCGTTTAGACTGAAGAGTGAAATGGTGCACCCACGTTTCATCGCACGTGATGATCCGATCAAGGAACGGCTGTCCTTCAGTTTCGAAACGGTACCTTAGCTCTTGGGAGATTTCCAGTCTTCTCTGTTGGTCAAACACGGAGAGCTGCCTCGGGACCCAACGGACACTAACGTTCCGAAACTGGAGGTGTTCATGAATGATAGTGTTCAACGTTCCCACAGAAAGGTCCGTCTTTCGAGCCAGTTCGATACATGTTATCCGTCGGTCCTTGAGGATCAGGCGCTCCACAAGTTGGATGTTCTCAGGAACTCTGACACTGGGCTCTGAGTCACCCCGGCCGGAATCGTCCTGCACCGATGTACGGGCGTCTCGGAATCGTTTGCACCACTCAAACGCTTTGCTGCGGCTAAGTGTATCGTGGCCATACTGAGCCTGAAGTCTTCTGTGAATTTCAGATGACTTTACGCCTTCATTCACGAGAAACCTCATGACAATTCGCTATTCCATATTGTGCGCGCTCACCTCGTTGTCGGCCATCTTGTCCAGCACGTGTCTTCTGTTTTGCACAAACTTTGGACCACCACGTGGTGAACGCGGAGGCGTTTCGCGTGTGAAAATGACGAAAAAGAAGTAGCGCGAGCCATTTGTACACTCAGGAGACAGAAAGTCTCGGTTTGACTTGAACACCCCTCGTACATGTGAGCCGTGGTTATTTCCTCCAGATTTGAAGAAAAAAGGTGAACATGTGTTTGGTATATAATTCCCGTTACGGAGCACGTAGGCGTGTCCACATGCTTGTTGTCGAGCGTTAGACGGACCAGTGACAATGAATGGGAGCAAGAAATGCGGTCCGTGAAGAAAGGGTGGGGCACACAAAAAAAAAAGGTATCGGTATCGGTAACGATACGGAGAT
Source organism: Ornithodoros turicata (assembly GCF_037126465.1). Lineage (NCBI taxonomy): Eukaryota > Metazoa > Arthropoda > Arachnida > Ixodida > Argasidae > Ornithodoros > Ornithodoros turicata. The sequence continues at coordinate 36,748,309 of NC_088205.1, read as the reverse complement.
CGCGTTGCCACAAATTTGTAACGGAAATACTTTTCTGATACCGAGTTAAAAAAGTATCGCGATCCGCACTCCCATACCGAAAAAAAGTATCGATTACTGTAACGGCGTTATGTACAACACTGCTAAACGGTTTCAGAGCTACGAGCGCGATACGCTCCAAGCGAAATTTCCAAGGCCGCTCATTGGTTTTCCGGCCTCCCCCTTCCTCGGTACGTCACGGAGCAGAGCAGAGCAGTACTTACGCCTTACGCGCTCGGCGCTCCGACCTGCAAGCTGCAGAGTGAGAGTTCATCGAGAGCGCAATGCACCGGGAAGCGAGTAAGGCCCGGGTCCCATAGCTTTATGCGAGCAGCTGTAGCAAAGCAGCAGTGGTGCGGCAGCAGCAACACGGCAACATTGCAGCAGAGCAGCTTTTTGCTGCCGCGGCTCTGCTGAGGCGTCCCATAGCTTGTTTTGAATTAGCGGCAGCAGCGGAGGCCCAAAACGTGTTGGCAATTACGGCATTGATTACGTTTCGAACATTCGGAAGGCGTACGCGGTAGCTAAGCCTTTTAGTACACACGTAGGAATGCAATCCTAGGTGAAAGGCGTTTGTGTCTGAGATATATTGTGGATTTGTAGCTCATAAGTGGACTAGCTCATGTGGTAGTGCTCTGAGCCTCATATTACCTGATTGACTCTTCGTTGATGCGTAGTCAGTTTCGTGACATTCAACGTAGGATCGTCCTTTCGCAGTGCTGCGGTTCTGTGGGGACTCTTCTACGGGATTTTGTCGTATAAATGTTGCCTCGTTACTAGTATTCGCTATTTTGATTTACCGTGGCTGTGAAATGCGTACGTTGCTGTTAGTGAAATAAAGCTGTCTAACAAAGGACCCTTCCGCTTGTCATCACTAGTTTCTGCCTGCTTTCACAAGGTAACGCTTTCATTGTCTATCTCTATCAAACTTTTTTGTTGTCTGAACATTGTCTATCTCTATCGAACCCAATCAAGGGTCAGTTTCATTTACAACAACCTAGCTCGCAAGTCGTCGAGCCCCATATGGTTGGTATGGTTTTCATAGAATTTCATTGAAGTAATTTGCTTGTACGTTATCAGGTCACGGGTTATAAAGTACATACCAGAAACCAAGCGAACATGTTATCTGCAACTCTGGTACAACATATGTTTCACGCAGGTTTGGTCGAACGCTTTATTAGCTGCAGATAGTAATATAAATGAATTGAATTATGTCCCGAAAGCGCACTTGATGCGGCGCCGATGATTGAACACTCACTCCAAACCACTGGCAATCACAAGCATGTTCAGTTCTTCAGAAACAAATCACAGAACAACCAGACACAAACCTTCAGCCGTCACCGCCCTGCTAACCCTAAACACCGTCGAACGAAAACAACACCAACGAACCTCCTAATTGGCTCGCGAGAACGGCTGCCGAGGCTGCAGGGCTGCACAGCGACCAAAAAGTCGGGAATTTCTGCTTCTCGGCAGCGCGTGTCGCTGCAGCTCTGTTGCTGTTGGTCTGTTGCTGTTGCTCAAATCGAGGCTATGGGACCCCGCTTTAACACCGTTTAGTAAAAGGGAGCGCGCTCCCGGCGCTTTGGACTCAACCCGCCCTTGCACAACGGCAGGAGCGCCGTCTTTCACTCTACGGTTGTGCTTTCTCACTCCAAAGATGATTTTCATTTGACAGCGGTCAGAGATCGTTCCATTATTAAACGACTAAATCTACGCAAAACTCTGAAACCACAAGCCCGAACGAACGGTTAATCCGGAGCAAATACGGCGCCGTTATCTGCTAACTACCGTATTTTCACGCGTATTAGCCGCGGCTTATGCGCGATTTATTTTTTTCGCGGACGCTCTGCGGCTTATCCGTGGGTGCGGCTTATCTGGTGACTATTTTTCCCTGGTACTTTCCCCATACCCCGGGTTAAACGAAAGGGCCGACAGTGCCTCATGTTTTTCGGAACAGGACCGCCCTGCCAGTGCACGAACAATACCGAACAGGGGCGGGTCCACTCCACATTCCAGTGGACTAACCCGTCAATCTACGAAAAACACGCAACAAGGGCACAATTCGATCTTAGTAAAACACTAGAACTGACCTCCTTTGTTATACATCATGCCGACACCGGAATGTGGACAGGGTTTATGGCCTTCCCCTACGGTCTCCTTTGTCGGCAGACCCACAGGAAGGGTTCAATACACCTGTCATCGGGATAAAACGTGGTCAGCTAAGCGTCAGTTCTCATTTGACGAGAGCAGCAGCATTCGTGGACACGGACACGGCAGTTAGAGGTAAGGCATGGCTCCAACGCCGAGGCACAGCCACGACAGCGGCTTCAAACTAAAAGTCGTCGACTTCGCGGACAAGTACGGGAACAGGGCAGCTGGCAGGGAGTACGGCGCTGACGAGCGTTGAGCGTCTCTGTTGATTTTGTATGTGCATCACTGGTTTAGCGCACAAAGCAGTCGCGTCGTATTACCCGCGGCTTATCTGCGAGTGCGGCTTATCTGCAAAAACATTTTCAAAATGTATCTAAAAACGAGTCCTGCGGCTTATCTGCGGTGCGGCTAATACGCGTGAAAATACGGTACTGTATGCTCGTTCGCTCGTTCACCGACAACGCACACGCTCTAATTCTAGAAGACGCCACTTCGCGGTGCACCGTGAAGGGGGGGGGGGGGTTCAGAAAAAAGTGGAAATTTTGGGAAATAACGACACTGTATGGTTCTGTTAAACATTATTTATTATGTGAGACTACAGATTGTTCCAGCTAAAATTCTTGCACAACTTAGCAAGGAAATTGTAACATTTAGCAATTTAGCAGTGCAGGTGGATATAACATATTGCAGACCAACTGGGTTACGCACTGAATCACTCTCACTTTGAGTAAGTATCGGTGGGCCAGGAAATGCTTGCTTGGAGATTCCTCGAAGCTTTTTGCACGTTGAGATTGCAGTGTACGTACACCAGTTTTAGCACGCGGTCCCCCGTGGGCCTGTTGCGCAGTTTTGTGTGTATGTTTCCAAACTGCGACCAGTTTCGCTCGCAAGACGCAGACGAAGGGGGACTCTGCAGCACCCGACATGCGAGCGGTATCAATGGCTGGTTAGCACATAGCCCTTGCCATCACGTAGACGGCTCCAGATGTATCGCGGATTCCCAAAGTCCTCCCCTGGACCAAATTCAAGTAGATGTTCGATACTCTGCACATATCAGTCTTCCGACGTCAACTGAAAGCTGTTCCGCCTGCTGGAAGATCCAGTCGAACTTGTCTGCAATCTGCGCATCATCATGGTTTTTGCCTCGGTATCTCGGGTCTAGAAGGTTAGCAGCGATGTGAATCCGTCGCAAACAGAACTCTTCGCATCTCCTTGAAACCTCTGTTGTCCGCCCCTTTTCTTCGTGAGTCAAACTGGTGGTCGCCAGCTTCGTGGTCACATCAGCTTTGATGGAATGAAAAACGTCGGGAACGTCCGACAACAAAGCTTTGTCAGATTTGACCGCTGTAACTGCTGAAGAAATTGGCGTCACCAGTTCCAAGCAGCACCGCAAAGCTTTCCAAAACCAGCCTTCGTCCAAGACGGCCTAGTGCACTGATTTTTTCACTTTCAGTTCTTCTTGAATTACCGTTTCCTGGAGTGCTTCTTTATTCTTGAGCAAACTATCAAGAGAGAGCGTGATACTACCCCATCTTGTCTTACTGGGTAACTTGATTCTTGTTTGTGTTGGAACGTTGCAGCAACCACGTGAGTCTGCTTTACATGCTTAATCACTTCTCTGGACACCTTATAAACTTTTGCAATTGTGTTTAGGCGCACTCATTTAGGAGCAGATTCATCAGCGAGGTCATTCATCCAGCGATGTCATTTACGAGCAGATTATGTTCATGAGCGGCGCGTCCAATTGATGTGATATGTGGAAACCTTCCCTTAACCATCTGACATGCTGCCTGCATGTTACATGCATTGTCGGTAACAAGCGCTGCTACTCTGTGAGCTTCAACGTACTCGATCACGCCACAGATCTCGCCGCTGATATATGACGCGCTGTGCCGGTTAGTGCCTGTTTCAGCTGATTTGTAGAACACTGGTGTAGGCGTAGTGAAGATAAAGTTTATCACTGAATCTCCTCAAATATTCGTCCAACCGTCAGTTAGTAAGGGGGGTAGATGTTTATTAGGAAAAGAAGAAAGACTAGCCAGGCAAAGAGTCGGCTTGCTATTCCAAAAGAAAGGAAAAAAAAAAGAAACGAAAGGAAAAGGAAAGAAAGAAAAGAGACACTAGAATAACGTCACATGCAGTGCACGAGTCCTGAGACTCGGAGAAAACCGAGGAGAGCGGCAGTGACAGCCCACTGGCTGGGGTACAGGACGGGGCCAAGGAGAGCGGCCAACGAAAAGTCGTTACAGCCAATCTGGAGCTGACGGCAACGGAGGTGTTCCTATGGTGAAGGTGCTGCTGACAATGCAGGAGCTGGTGTGGGATGTCAGCCTCCACGCCACAGACATTGCAGTTTGGTGAATTTAGCCGACCCATTTTGAAGAGAAGTGAGGGTGTACGGACAACATTGAGTCGTAGGCGGTGGAGAAGGGATTCTTCTTTACGACTGCGGTGGCAAGCGATGACAAACTCCATCAATGGGTCGATAGACCGTAGGAATGGGCTGTAAGTCGTAGTTTTGGCCCAGACTGCCGAGCACATGTGGCACACCGACGGCGAATATAGACGGCATGTGGAGGCAATAAGCGGCAGAGGTGCCAGGGCCGAAGTGTCATCAGACCCAGCGAGCCTCGCTACTGCGTCTGCTCGGGTATTTTCATACAGGCCTATGTGGCCAGGGACTCATTGAAACGTGATGTTGTAACCAGTGGCTAAGAGTTGATTGAATTTCAGGAGTGTCATGGTGTGCAAATCGCTATTATGCTGAGGCGAGATGACGACAATATATCTAATGATGCCTTGCTGTCGGTAAGAATGACCCACGTTCCGTGCCCTGATCCGAGAATCTGCTCCAGTGCTACTAGGATACCAAACAGTTCGGTTTCTGTCGAGGACACTGCATAGGGGAGTTTGAAACCATGCCCCAGGTCTTTATCCGGGATGTAGAAAGCCGCGCTCAAACTATCATGTGTTACTGAGCCATCACTGCATATATGCGACTTAGTCGATGTGTTGAGATTAGTGATGTGTCGTTGGCGAATGAACAGTTCGAAATGAACGAATCCGTGGCACAAACTGAATGAACTCATTCACTACTCTCGATCGTCCCCGTTTTGTCAGGTTTCGCTGCGTTCGCTTCGCAGTTTCTCGTTTCTCCACTCTCCTCCAGTCGATGGTGCGCGTGTCGCCATCTATGTTCGCCGTTGTAAAGCAATGTTGAACGCATGCGCAGTAGTTAGCCAGGCGAAGCTCAGCGCGCGTGGCCCTAATATCTGATGTGTTCGTTCAAATTAGTGAACATTAGGGACTCGTTCGAAAGATTCGTTCGCGAATCATTGACGCCAGTGGATCATGTGACCCTTATCATTACTAGTTTTTTATGTGGAGCCTCTACCGTAGCCACTGAGGCGCCAAATTCGAAGTAGGCAGGCACCAGAGGACTGGTTTAAGATTTCTAAGTACTGATTATTACTAAATACGTACATGAAAAACATGTCCGCCATCTCACATACTAGCCAGAAAGGGCCTTTTCCGGTATACCTGACAAATAAGTTGGATTTATCGAGTGCAGATCACCACCAGCGATACGTATAGCGAGCGGATAATAAACAAAAAATCAGAAAACACATTTTTGATTCTGAATACTTCCACCCATACGACGTCCGCCACAAAGCTCGATATCGATGCGCCGTAGTGAACCAACGCTAAGATTCCAAAGGAGACCAGCAAAAACAACGCCACAACGCAGCGAGTCGCGGAGAACGCAGCGAGTCGCCGAGAACGCAGCGAGTCGCGGAGAACCACCAGCTTCGGTGGCGCAGCGGTAACGCGTGCGACTGGGAGGTCCGCGGTTCGAATCCGCGGGCCGGCTGTGCCGTCTGGGGTTTTTCCTGGGTTTCCCTCAGATGTGTAATAGGCGTATGCCGGCACAGTTCCCCTGAAGTCGGCCCATGGACGCACCACTTCACCCTTTCCTCTCCTCCTCTCCACCACCTTTCCCTTCCCGAGAAACATGCCGCCAAATCAGGCAGGCAGACCTCTCGGGTTCCTCCCAACGACACTCCTCCTCCTCCTCCTCCTCGCGGAGAACCGAAGAACCAGTGCGCCGTTTGAGAGCAAACGATTCCGTTGCTCTTCGATTCAGCTCGCGAGTGAACGGTTCTCCTCGTTCTCCTATTCCTTCGATTCAGTTGAGTTCTCTATCGTTCTTCGATCCCTGGCTTTGCGACTTGCCTTCAGTGCTCTCCGATTCATCCCCGATCGTGGGGCTTGGCCAATCACACACCGGTAAGCTCTCAGTGTGGCCAATCGAGCTCGTGGCCTGTCATATTCAAGCTTCAGAGGAATGCCGACAGATGGCGCCCGCTCCGGAATAGTTGAGTCAAGGGGATGAAACCCGCGAGTTCCTTTGCGGACTAAAGTGAGGCGCTGCGAGCCTTTCGCGTCATCAAACGTCATGAAACGTCAAAATTTTTACGTCGAAGCGCGAGTTCTCTACCGAGAGCATCCCATTGGCTCCTGCGGCCGCTCCCCTGGTATGCGACCTCTCATTGGTCCGTTTGAAATTATAACCTTTTCGTGGCGCGGGAAAGCGGGCACCGCCGTGTCTGGGGTGCCGGAGCAGTTCGCCGTAAAGTTTCGAAATATGGTGCAGCAGGGACGCACGCATAGCATCTTTGCCGGTACCGCTTTGGATGGCTTTTAGTGCCCGCCGATACCGACTCTGCAAAACTCGAATCCTCTTGGATACTTCTGCAAGTAAATTCAGTGATAGATAAGTGGAAGGCGCAGGTCTGCTTCGCTTGCTTGGCGCGACAACGATTCAAGAAGGATCAATACTGTGTTTTTCCACTCGATGGCAGGTAAGTCAGTTCCTATTCCATTCTGCCGCTTAGCGTAGCATAGCATAGCACCGCACCTGTGGCATATACTCAGCATTTCGGCCGGCAGAATTTTTAGTTTTCACGTTTTCTGATCCCTATTCTGGTCTTTCTTGCTCAGGTATCAACTAGGTACTGCTCAACTCATATCTGCTTCCGAAAAGCATCGGCATGGACGCAATAGAATAGATATGCCACTCTGAGTGGTTGGAACATCATCTTTTGGCCTAGCAGCTGCACAGGTTCCTTTGTGACGGGTCAGCCTTGACATATGACACTATATACAAGCAGCAAAGGGTATGGACATGTTTCCTGTCATGCTGGATTTGTGAATGTGTGTGCCTGTGCAGTGAATTTACTGATCTACTGTGAAGTCTTCCACTTGAGACATCAGCTAACAGTGAATGTGAAGTTGCTTCGGCATATTACTCGAACTTCAGAAACAATGTTCATGTAAAGTTCGTGTTTGGCGCAGATACAGAAGACTGCATATGTGTGATTTGGAAATACCAATCCCGAAAAATAAAGCACCTTGTGCAACAGAAAGAGCCAACGCTTCCGCGTTTTATTTATTTCACTGGATGCGAACGAAAATCCAGAACCGCCAAAGCGGCGAGAGAACAGAGGGGAAAGGGAAAGAGAACCCCTCGGCAGCGTCGCTTTACGTCACGCGTCACCCATGGAGACAAAATAAAACAAAGCAAAAAACTACTCTACCGAGGCCCAACGATTGGCCCGACGTCTGAGGTCACGTGAGTTTTTCCCGACAATAGAAATATACTACACGTTCATTCCCCTGGTTGAGTGTTGATTCATTCGACCGCCGGGAACGGCGGAAACACTACCTCGAGCGGGGAGTAAGCTCGATCGTGGGTGGCTTTCGATTCTTACTAGCAGGTCGCAGTGAGTCTCGCTGTTTCCCGTAGACTAAGTTCATTCTTTTCGAAAGAAAAGTGCTGCACGGGTCCATCACCAGTTCTTAAATACATGAGAGGTCCATGGCGAAAAGAATGTGAGAGGGTTGCACTGCTTGAACTAGTTCAGGGCCGGGGTGCAGGCGAAAAGAATGGACCTACTATGAAGGGGACCAAAAAGTAACTATGAAAGTGAACTTGCGTGACCAAAGAAAGCCCTGCCGAGAGGCGGAAGCAAGCGCAAAGTGGACTGAAGAAAATGTAAACTACGAGAGAATTACAGTGCGGCAGAATGAATTGTTTATTTTCTTCATGACAGCGAAAGACGGTCCCATAAACATGCATTCGCTTATCGCAACATATAACCAATATGGCCGGCAGGTGACTGTCAGATTTAACGCGGTAATGTGTTGTACGAACACATCATGGAACACACTCGCCCACAAAACAGAACTCTTACTCAGTTACTGTCTACAACCTACAACCCTGCACATAAGTAGATGCCGGTTCGCCGTTGAGATCAGTCACATGATGTTATGACGTCACGGAAAGATGAACGAAAGAACGAATCTTTTGAACGGTTCAGTAAACCAAACTGAACTGTACGAACGAGTTCACCAAAGTGAACTGGATTGCCCATCACTAGTTGAGATGAGATGCTCCAGTGTGAGCTGGTGGGCCACGACTGCGGGGACGTCTTCCTTTCGCTGTAGACCAGGGATGGTAGAGTAAATACGGGGTCTTATACGGGGGGTACGCCGGTGCGTAGGATCGCGTAGACGCGGAAGAAGGAATGCTCCCTTTCAGACGAGCAATGGCACTGCCAAAAGCAGACGCCGGGCAGTTCTCATTAATGCAACAAAGATAGTAGAGCGGGTGTTGTGTAATGTAGCTGTATAAGCGCGAAGGATATCATCGTCCCGCAGAATGTGAAAGGCTGCTCTCGCGCCTCTGCTAAGGCAGAGTACGTCTCCGTAGACCTGGGGACTACCAAAGAGACGCGGAGACTACAGGCCTGGATTTTGAGTAGTTCCTGTTCTTAGGTTCGACTGAGAGCATGCAGAATGGGTAAGCCATACCGCAATGTCCCCAACACCAGGGCCTGATGGACACGATAGAGGTCAGGGCATGATGGGCCCCAAGCAAGATGCACCAGCAATACGCCTGAGTACACTTACCAAAGAGTTTGCCTCGGTAGCAAGCAGCTTCACATGGTGGGACCACGTCAGGCCACGGTCAATTGTAATACCCAGGTATCGACAGGTCGTGACAAAGGTCAGGGGTGAGCCATCAATGAAAAGCGGGTACTTATGGAATGATCTTTGTGAATGCCATAGCTACCATCTTGCTAAGGCGAGACAACCAAGCCGCGGTCAATGAGGTATCTTGAAATGATGTTTAATGAACCTTGTAGTCGGCGTTGGATTGTGTCACGCCGAACGGCAGAAGTCCAGGTACAGATGTCGTCAGCATATATTGTAATGTCAGTGTTATTAAGCAGCTTGGCAGGAAGAGAAGCCATAATGATATTGAATAAGAGGGGACTGAGGACGCTCCCTTGTGGGACACCACGGTGCACGCCGAACGTCGCAGTATCGCCGTCACCGGTGCGCACAAAGAGGGAGCGGTCAGCCAAAAAGTCTTTGATCCATGGCCAGGGGCGGCCCCCGACTCAGCTTCTGAAAGCGTCGCCATGATTGCGCTATGGAGGATACTGTCGTACGCTTTCTTGACGTCGAGGAAAACAGCGGCTGTCAATAAACCTTCGGCCCTTGCCTGTCGTGTCTTACTGATTAGAGTTATGACGCTGTTCATCGCTGACCGGCCTGGGCGAAATCCCGCCATCACCTCGGGGAAAAAAACGTGCTCTCAAAGTACCAGCTCAGGCGATTGAATATCATACGTTCCAAGCTCTTCCCCACAGAGCTCGTACGAGCTATTGGGCGGAAAGAATCGATGTGAGGCGGCGATTGACCTGGTTTAAGTAAGGGGACCACAATCGCGGTCTTCCACTCGTTAGGGACTTCCCCTTGGCTCCAGCACTCGTTGAAGATCCGGAGGAGGGATGCTCGCCCCGACAGGGGAAGATTCCGAAGGGCCTTATACGTGATCTGGTCTGCTCCAGGGGAGATACGATGAGGAGAGTCCCGTAGTGCAGAGTCGAGCTCGAAAAAGGTAAGGGAGCGGGTTCCTACCACGGGTGTCAGCATCCACGCGCCATAGAGACCGGCGGGCTACTGATGGCGATGCAACGGTAGGGGAGGGGGGGCTCGAGCCCCCCTAACTGCCACGGACCGACCCACGCAAATCGGGCAAATCCGAGGAGAAAATAATATAGGGGGGGGGGGGGGGACCAGTGTGACAATCGCGAAAGTTCTTGCAGCTCATGGCGTCCATCTAAGCAGCACTCTTGAATGGTTTTCAAAGTATGAGCTTTTCAAAATACTTCAAATCTCGTGACACCGCCCCATTGGTCATGACATCCTACATGTAATCGTATTGTGAACGTCCAAATCAATTCTTTTTTTCATCTGTATTTTGCGGTGTGCACAAGTATGTGTGTGTTGTCGCACCCAGTATCAGCGGGGGGAGGGGAAGTGGGGGGAGTTTTCGTATCGATCCCCCCCTACCTTGGAGGTCTGGCTACGCCACTGCTTGATGAGGCCACCGACGAAGAGCTCCACACGACTTGGCTTCATGCACAGCACCGTACAGCTCTTTGACGTGTTGTGGACACTTCTTGCACGCAAGCACATGCCTTCTAAGTCGTGTGGCGTTGGGGAATCCGTGAGACACGTTACAATACTTACAGACTGCCCGCATTTTGCCTGCTGTCGGCAGCTCGCACAAGGAAAAATGCAAACGTCGGACCGCGGACGAACCATTTCCCGAAAGTCAAAATAACCGCTGTGGTGATAGGTGGTGCGGTGAACATGTGCAAACGCACGTGCGCGCCATCTCGAAATGCCGATGACGATCGTTCGCTGCTTTGCACTGATGTTCGCTTCTGGCCTTCTGGCTAATAGCGTTCCGAAAACGAAACTCATTTGGCCCGAAATACTTTCCAAGACCTTCGATATCCTATCCATCATCTTAGAATAAAGTTGTTAGCCACATGGGGTTAATTTTGGCTCTCTTTCGACAACACGACTGGTACGCTTCGCATCAGTAAGTTGGCAACCATGTCAGCAGTCGCCACAGCGTACGCGTTGGAAAAGTGGCCGCTAACGGACATTCTCCCCCGCATCAATAAATCATTTCGTGCTGTGACGATCATGTGGCATAAGTGCAATATGCGTAAGCATTGGGCTGCGGGTATATCGGCGGGTATGCGGATACGCGTCGGGATGTGCGGTTTCGGGTTGAGCGAATGACATTGCTGCGGATGCGAGTCGTGCCCCCGCGGGTGCGGTGCGGTTGCGGGTACGAATTTTCATACCAGCACTCATCTCTAATCATAAACTCCCCATTCATCATCTTAAAATAAAGTTGTTGTTATTGCCTTCAGTCTCTATTCTCTTGGTGTTTCTCTTTTTCTTTTTTTATGTTTTCAGCGGTTTGAGCAATGTGGTGAATCACAGGCAAATTTGCTTGCTCAGACTTGTCGCGCTTAGTGTGCTAACTTGTGTTGCCAAAATTGTATCATGCTGCAGTTTTCCGGATGTTAATGTGACAGTACATCGTAGTTCAGTAGTACATCAAGTTCAGGGAGTACAGAACAGCCTTCCTGGGGTTGGTACTTGGTGAGCGCCGACGCTCAGAAGCCGGCGATTGCGTTGCCATTCGGCACACACTGATTCCCTTCTTGCCTTTGAGGAAAGCATTACTGATGTTAAAGAATTACTCAGTGAAAGAATTACTCTTCTCCTTTCAATTTAGAATGATATGCTTGCTTTAACAAAACAGCCAAAAATCTTACCTTTCCCTTTGAGTTATTTTCAATGACGGACACTCAGCGCTGACTTCCCTATCTATCTTGTCTAGGAAAACGGTGAAATTTCAGACGGCTCCCAGTTTCGTTTATCCAAGTTACATCAAATCAACGACAGCGACAGGGCTGAAGGGTTGAAGGACCGCAAGGTGTGCCTTATGGTCACTGTAGTATGTGGAGACAGTACAAGTGAGCATACCATAAGACACGTCCCTCAGAAAGACGTAGTCGGGGCAACCCCCACTTCTGCAGGTGGATTCTTGGATAGATGACACCAGGTAGAAATCGATAAATTCTGGCATTCATTCAAAGAAGACACCGTTGCGCTTGGCGTCCACGTTGAAGTCACCGGTGAGGGTGACAGGATATAGGTTCGTTCACTGGTGAAAGTTTCAGCCAGGAGCGCATGTATCTTGGCAAGGGGCACGTTGGGAGAAATGTACATGGACACCACCACGATGCCTTTCTTCTTCTTCGTTTCATCTCTTCTGTGTTTCGGCGATGCGACATGTGGGACAAGATCTTCACAAGATTGAGCCCTTAACAGCTGTCGCTGTAATGAGCACAGAACAGAGCAGCCGTATCTCCTGTTGTAACCATGCCTCGTTCACACTTTCTAGTGTTGTGATCTGCGTCTTCCTTTGCCCCCAGAAGCAACGCCACCTAGATACAGAAGGCCTGCTCATTGCATCCTCTCCCTCCTTAGCTACGTGGACATATATAGTCAGAATTCGTCTGCTACTGCAATTCGCTGTTCTGCGAATTCACGAACCGGCAAATGATTGCAGCTTACTTGGAACCTGCAGACCTGAATATTTAGACAAAAAGTGCATCACGCTTTCCAGAAAATCAGTTTTGAGAAAGATTGGGACCGTTTTGCGCTTCATTTCAAAGTTTTCCCATTTAGTACGCGGGGACGTAAGTAGTAATATTATGTTGGGCGCGAGCGGGGTGGCGAAACTACGGAACCCCTGCCACCTGACCCCTGCGCGTATTTTTCCCCGCGCGGCGCGTGTGCGGAGGGTTGTCAGCGCGCTTATCGGCGGGGGGAGGGCTGCGTGCGCGCTTACCCTCTCACATTTTTCAGCCTGGGCCGACTTCTTTCGTCATTTTTCAATCTGTGCCGACTTCAATCGCAATTTTTTTTCAGCTACAACAGGTGTGCAATAGGCGGTTTACATGCAAAGGATCGCCATACACAAAAGTACAAGTGAAAATATATTTATTAAAGTCATTAGTGTCAGGAATTATGTTATGACTCTGTGTGAAGGAGAAAAACTTAGCCAAAAATCTGACGCAATAGCATTGAAGGGGTATCACAATTTTTATTAGTGATGATCACGCAAGTTTTCAATTAAGCTGAAGGAGTAGCACATTTTAATCAAAGGTATTTTTAATCAATACGATTACAATCAAAATTAAAAGTTTTATTATAAAAAGTCTAACATTATTATACGTGAGCACCCTAGCAGAGTTTTAATTACAAAGTTCTGGCGGATGTAACTTCATGCACAACAGCTAATATTCCATTATGACAGAAGTAATAACTGGACTCTCATAGTGCACAACGCTCAACTGCCCTGAACACGATTTAATTAGCAATTAGAGCTTATTGGGACCCCCCACATTAATCAGCACCCTCCAGGGAGCCACCACACTAATTGGGGAGCATCTAACTCGTGTCCAGACCAGCTGAGCGTTGTGCACTACGAGTGTCCATAAAAATAAAAAATAGGTTGAAAATAAAACAGATAGATAAAAATTGAGTGGAGAGAAACAATTTATTCGAAAATCAACGATGCCGTCGCGAAGAAACCGCTCTGGAAGACCCGAGTGACCAGCGCCCGCCATGTTGGTAGTTGGCACCCAGCAGTTGCAGAGATCGACGACAGGTGGCCAAGTAGTTGCAAGGCATCATACCAGATGGCGCCACCATCATAGCTTTATGCGAGAAAGACAGAACAAGACACTAGCGGCAGGTAGAAAATGCCAACACTGCTGAACAAGACTAGGCATGCGAGAGAAAAGGTTTAACCGCTACTGCTAAACAGCACGGAGAAAACAGTACACATCGGGGAAAAGGCAAACGACTAGGCCTAACCATAGCGTCACAACACTATGCAGCTAACACAAGACGGGAACTGCTAAACGTGCGTCAACACGGAGAAAAGGCTTGGTCACTGCTGAACAAGTCTAAACATGCGAGAAAAGGCTTAACACGAGCGCAGTCAAACATCGGCAAATCACTCGTTGGTCAGCGCTAAACACGGGGGCACGGCAAACATGCGAGAAAAGCAGCGCGATAAAACAACGCGGCAAATCACTCACCTTTTCCGCCGCAGCGACGGGTGCGACTGCTCCGTCCAAGAGTCAGGCAGAAACTGAGCTGGTGTGGGGACTGCGGAGCAACCAGGGGAATGAACGTGTAGTATAATTCTATTGTTGGGAAAAACTCACGTGACCTCAAGCGTTGGGCCAATCGTTGGACGTCGGTTGAGTAGCTGTTTGCTTTGCTTTTTTTTGTCTCCCTGGGTGACCTGTGGCGCTGGCGAGGCTTTCCCTTTCCCATCTGTTCTCTCCCTCTCCCCCGCTTTGGCGGTTCGGGGCAGTTCTGGGTGGTTGTGAATCTCCGTTCGCGTCGAGTGAAATAAATAACAAAATGTGGAAGCGTTGGCTGTTTCTGTTACACAAAGTGCTTTATTTTCCGGGATAGGTATTTCCAAAGCACAAATATGAAGTCTGCTGTAGCTGTGCACAACACGAACACGATATGAACATTGTTTCTGAAGTTCGAATGAAATGCCGAAGCAACTTTGCATTCACTGATAGCTGATGTCTCACGTGGAAGATTTCACAGTAGAACAACAGTATATTGGCGGCACAGGCACACACATTCAGAGGTCCTGCATGACAGAGTCCATATTGCTGCTTGTGTAGGCGCCTGGTTGATCCGTCACAAAGGAAACTGTGAAGCTGCTATGCCGAAAGATGATGATCCAACCACTCTGAGCGTCATATTCATTCTACTGTATCCATGCAGATGCTATTCTGAAGCAGATATGAGTTGAGTGCTTATACCTGAACAAGAAAGGCAGGGATCAGAAGCGTGAAAACCAAAAATTCTACCTGCCAAGATGCTGCGTAGATGCCACAGGTGCGGCGCTATGTTATGCTAAGCGGCAAAATAGAATAGGAACTGACTTACCTGTCATCGAGTGAGTAGCGGAAAAACACAGTATTCGTCCTTCTTGAATCGTTGTCGCACCAAGCAAGCGAGGCAGACCTGCTAGACCTGCCTTGCACTTATCTACCACTCAATTGACTTGCAGAAGTATCCATGAGGCACCGAGTTTTTCAGAGTCGGTATCGACAACATGTTAGGGAAGAACACTAAAAACCATCCAAAGCGGTACCGGCGTAGATGCTTTGCTTGCGTCCCTGCTGCACCCAACACATTTCGAAACTTTGCGGCGAGTTGCTGGAGTTGCTCCGGTACCGCCGACACGGTCGCCGGCTTGAGCGCGCCAAGGAAAGTTCATAATTTCAAACCAACCAATGAGCACTCGCACACCGGGGGAGCGGCCTCAGGAGCCAATGGGCTCGTGACGGTTGAGAACTCGCGCTTCGACGTAAAAATTCTGACGTTTCATGACGTTTGATGACGCGAAAAGCTCGCAGCGCCTCACTTTAGTCCGCAAGTGAACTCGCGAGTTTCATCCCCTTGGAGCAACCGAGCACACATCTGCTCTCCGCGACAGCCAGCCAGAAACTGACTGGGACGCCGCGCTGCAAGCCGCGCTGACTAGGAGCGCGCGCGCGCGCGCTCCTAGCGCCCTCTGCGCCGCCCGCCCGCGGGTGGTTTCGGTTTCGCCTCTCCGCTCCTCCCGCTGCGCGCGCGCTCCTAGCAGCGACGGGTGGCTTCTCAGTTTTGGTTTCGCTCTCCTTTCTTTGCGCGCGCGTTTATCCGTATAAAGGCAGCGCGCACCGAGCTCGCGTCATCATTCTGACCAATATGTGGAAAACGCCATGTGTGGTTTATTCTCCTGCATTTCTCGTCGGCGAGGAAAGACAAAAAGCGAAGAACTTCGCGAATTTATTCGCGGCATCGTGGAGGAAGCCTTTCAAGTCCACCGCCTGGAATGGTTGCAAGCACGTGAAGAAATGTGTCAGGACAAGATGAAAACGCTCGACCGCATCTTAGCAGCGGACAGACTGACGAAAAAGAAGTCCAACTTTAGCCTGGATAATCTATATTGGGAACGCAGTTCCGATGTAGAGGACGACGACGACGGCGTGTAAATAAAAGCCATGCATCCACTGATCTCGATTGTAAAAGGCTGGATCGCGGATAGGGAGCACGAGCGTGCGGCAACTGGCCGCCATCTTACTGTACCCAAAACAGTGGCCGCGAGCGATCATGCCGGCTTGTTGTAGTTACGGCTGCACCAGCCGTACGGGCAAAGGAGAGGGCACAACTTTTCACAGGTGAGTCATTCGTTATTAAGGAATAAATTGGCGTTCATTCTGTACATTCCTTTGACGATTTTGAACTGTTTTTTTTTTGCACGAAACCAGCACTTGATGCAAGTTGTAAGATGGCTCTTCTGAGGCTCAAGCGAACGCCCTCGTATTTTACCCGGCGGGAACGATAGTTTGAGGGCATAATGTGTTACAGGGAACATGTTACTCTACAGTGGTAGTGTTGTCATCCGTGTACCTGCGGCACTCGAGCGCTAAACTGCGTGCATTGCTAGCCCGGTACACGGTGTTCTCTACCTAAGGAAGTAAGCAGTCATCTTTTTGAATCAGCTTCGCGAGGAGAGTCTCATCCTTTATGTGTTTGTATTGTTTACTATTTTAGTGTTAAGTCGTAGCAAGGGATGTGGGAGCTTTACGTCGCGAGACAACTGTGATTCTGAAACAAAGTTAAAATCTGGACGGGTTCGTGATCCATTCTAAAATCGAGAGAAAGCCTCAATGCGAGGAGACAACGAAAGGGACAATGGACGAGACAAACACAGCAACGTATTGCCAACCAAAGACTTTTATTTGTGAAGCATGTGCTGTGTTTGTCTCGTCCTTTGTCCCTCTCGTTGTGCCCTCACACTGTTTTTTTTATCGCTATTACATCTGTGATCATGAACGGACAAAGAATGTCTCTGTTGCGGTAATCTCACTGGGATGCGTCATCTAGCTCTTTTGTATCTGACCTTTGTTGTCAGCTGCTTGCAATGACTGCATTAATAATTGGTTGCATGCAATGTTATTTGGGACAGTATATAAGACGTGATCTCTCGATGCAGGTTTCCTCATAGCCGCCCTGTCATACTCAAAAAATGGGTGCAGAACCTGCGCAGAAAAGACTGGACACCATCAAAGACCTCGGTGATCTGCAGCAGGCATTTTGAGGAAGACTGCTTTGACCGGACTGGGCAGACAGTGCGCCTTAAGACCGACGCAATACCTACAAAGTTTGATTTCCCACAGCATCTCCAAAAAGTAAAAGCTTATGCATCACATCCAAATTTTAAAGCTATTCTGGATAGTGTATGATTGCTCTGCATTAACTGTCAAAGATGTGAACCATATATGTACAGTGGACTCTCAGTAATTCAAACCAGCAAGGGACTGGTGATTATTGTGTCAATTACTAGACATACGCATCTAAACGTGGGCTGCAAGGAAGAATTGGGTCATGGGAGCACACTTGTGTGGCACGAATTAGTGCGTGGGTCACCCTAGTTGCGTACATCTACTGTGGGTTACCTTCACGCTGCCACAAGTTTCCTTTCGGACCCCTGGAACTCTCTGTAATCATTTCAGCTGCAATAGGAGTGTCCTGTCAGCATCTCAACTGCTTGCAAAGCTGTCAACATATTAAGAAATGACACAGTTTTGAAGATTTCACATTCTGGAAATTTGCAACAGCAGAGGCTGTCAGATTGCGACCTACTGAAAGTTTTGTTTTACGGGAGCAGATATGTGGTGGCCATTTCTTCAAGGTAGGCATATCTTATAAGGGAATGAAAAGTGTGAAATTAGCAAAAGTGCTGTTTGAATTTTTAATACACTGGACACATAACCTGCAAACCCAAAATTTTGAACTTGTTTGAGCTACGGTAGTTTGATCCCCTTTTCCAGGACACTTAAGTAACCAGAAAAAATAAACTGCCCACAAGTGTGAATTATCAGAGCTTACATTAATGAGAGCCCACTGTACAGAGATCAGCATACATGGGTAAATAAAAGGATGGTGTTTCCAATGTGAAATTGGATTCAGCAGTTTTGCATACTCCCCCATACGGCATCATTCCTGAAATAAAAGTATCGTCTCCTTGCACATTCCCTGTACCTTCGAAATGCATAATGGCAATAAATAACTGCTGAACTTAAAACTGTTTATTGTCTTTGTTCTTACAACATAACATCTTGGAACTTATTTACGAAACCATATTTCGTTACATCTTTGTCACACAGAATGTACAACCAAGAAAGCCCCCTGCCATAGAGGGGTAGACAGAGGACTAGACATAACGTAGAGCAGGATACCACTGGTAGCACGGCACAGTCTTGGGGCACACCAGGGCCATCATCAGAACTGTCACAAGCCTCATATGGTCCTGCAGCAGACCATACACACGTAGTGCAAGAGAGTCCTCGTACATTAAAACGGAAGGTGAACGTCGCAGTCGAGGCACTAGAAAGTGCAAGCAAAAAAGTGAAGCATACCCAGGAGAAGAATTTGAGACTGAAGGAAAAGGTGGTAACTACAGAAAGTGTAATAGAAGACCTCCAGAAAAAGTCACTGGTTTCAAAACAGTGCAGCGACATTCTCCGTGGCTCCCTTTCGGATGTGCAGTTGGGTTTGGTGCTACGTACTATACACAACAAACATGGGAAGATCAGCAGAGAGCAGTACCCCCCATCCCTACGTAGTTTTGCTCTCACGCTGCAGTTCTACTCCGCAAAAGTGTATGAGTATGTGAGAAAGACGTTCAATTTGGCTCTTCCGCACCAGGCAACAATCAGGTCATGGTACAGTGCAATCCATGGTGAGCCAGGATTTACACAGGAAGCATTTGATGCCTTGAAAGCAAGAGTAGAAGAGCAGCGGAAGCTATCTAAACGTGTCGTGTGTTCACTAATGCTCGATGAAATGAGCATAAAGAAGCAGATTCAGTTCACAGGACAGTCCTTTAATGGTTTCATAAACCTAGGCACTGGCATTGACGACGACAGTCAGGAACCAGCTACGCAAGCTCTTGTATTCCTTGTGGTTGTTTTGGACAGTAACTGGAAAGTGCCATGTGCATACTTTCTCATCAACAGCCTAAGTGGGGAGGAAAAGGCAAACCTTATGAGCCTCTGCCTTCAAAAGCTACATGACATTGGAATTCTAATAGCTGCAGTTGTGAGTGACGGCCTGGGCTCTAACCTCACCATGTTTCAAGACCTTGGTGCAGACATGAAAAGCCCTGACATCAGGCCATGGTTTCAGCACCCTTCTGATTCTTCCTGGAGAGTTCATGTAATCCTCGATGCTTGCCACATGCTGAAGCTCATTCGTAATGCCCTGGCAACAATGGGAACCCTGAAAGACAGCAATGGAGGCACAATAAAGTGGTCCTACCTCGTATGCCTCCAAAATTTGCAGCAATCGGAAGGGCTTCACGCCGGAAACAAGCTCAAGGCTGCTCACATTGACTGGGGAAGTCAGAAGATGAAGGTGAATTTGGCAGCTCAGACAATCAGCTCAAGTGTTGCGGATGCTCTGGAGTGCTGTGACAGGAACATAAACAGTCCAATGTTTCGTGGATGTGAGGCAACAGTGGAATTCCTCAGGAAGTTCGATCGTCTGTTCGACATCATGAACTCCCGCAATCCCCTGGCAAAGAACTTCAAAGCACCCATCCGGTATCCAACCCGCCACCTTTGGATTCCATTCTTCAACGAGATGACTGCATATATTGGCAACCTGAAAGATGCATCTGGAAAGCCAATATTAGAATCCCCACGAAAAACAGGCTCCCTTGGATTCCTGATCAACATGGCAAGCATTCAAAGCCTATGCAGCCATCTTCTTTCGGGAGATCATGCACTCTTAAGGTATCTGCTGACATACAAACTCTCTCAAGACCACCTCGAACTTTTCTTTTGTGCGTTGAGGGGTAAAGGTGGGTGGGGGGTAAAGGTGGCAATAATCCAACGGCAGGACACTTCATGGCTGCATACAAGAGGCTCCTTGTTCACCATGAAATCGAGCCTACAGCACGAGGTAATTGTATCGTCCAAGACTCCACACGTATACCGACTGTGACAGCCGCAGCAGCAGCTACTTCCCTTGACGAACTTGACATTCATGCATCACGCTATTTTGGTACTGCACAGAGTGAACGTGTTGAAGACCACGACTACGCGGATGTACATGATACAGAGCAACTGTCAACCTTTGTTGAAGATGTTGTGGGGTACATCGCGGGCTACGTTGTCAAGATGGTGACAAGAAAGATCTCCTGTGCTGACTGCATTGACGCTCTCACAGACAGAACTCTACACAGTGCTCTTCTTCGTCGAAAGTCTCGAGGTGGTCTGATTAGTGCGTCTCAGAGTGCCATCACCATTTGTAAAACAACAGAAAAACGTGTTCGTCAAATACTTCATATCTCAGACGGAACCTTGTCATCCAATGCTCAGCTTGGGCAGCTTCTCACAAGGGCCGTCTTGCAGGACATCCTGTGCACGTCTGCAAGACTGGACATTTTTCCTACTTTGAGCCAGCACATGTTTGAGTGCAGTGCAGACGAAAACCATGTCATTCGCCTTGCAAAACATGTTGCAGACTGTTATGGGAAGGTAAGACTTTATCACCTTGCCAAACAGTACACGGAGAAGGTGACTGCAAGGTCACGTCTGCGTAAGAGGTTGTCAAGAATTATAGTTTTTAACAATCAGCTTATGATGTTCATCTTTAGATGAGAATGTGAGCATGAATTGACGTTATGGCATATATTTGATCGCAGATGCAGATGGATAAAAAGCAATAAAAAGAGATCATACATGTGTTAAATAGATCAAAATAATAGATCAAACAAAACCGGAAGGGCATGTGGCAAGAGTGGACTCTTCCCCCATGCCATCTCAAATGGGGAAGCTGTCCAGCTTGGGATCTCAAGTAGGTGAATTGCCCATTCTGGAAACAAAATGGTACCTGTGAGGGTCCAGCTGGGACCATATGAGGCCCAAGTGGTACCACTTATACTTCACCAAAGTGGAACCAGCCACTCCACTTGGGAATCCAGCTGGTACAATTCACATTCAACTGCATGGAACCATTCCGGGACCGGTCAGGATTTTTCGCCTGAGATTACTTCGACGTCCATATTGCGCGAAAGCCATACCAACCACATTTCCTGTGGGGCTCGACGACTTGCGAGCTAGGTTGTTGTAAAGGAAACTGACTCTTGAAAGGGGTTTGACAGAGATAGACAACGTTCAGACAACAAAAAAGTTCGATAGAGATAGATACCCAGTAAACCCCGAATATCCAGGGGATATCCGGGATAGGTCCCGAACGTCCCGCATGTCCAGATATCCTTGGATACCCGATGTACACCCCGGAATGGCGTTTGGGAAAATGCGAACGTCGCAGTTACGTCTGAACCTGGACATGCATAGGGCAGAAGCGAAATGGCGCTGACAAGCTGCTGGTGCATGACTGTGAAGTAAGACCTCCTTGTCTCGGGTCTTACTTCACAGTCATGCATAGGGCATGCGTGCCATCTTTCTGATAGCCTTCTTTGCGTTTGCAGAACACTCAGGTACCGTATGTTGTTTGGTGTGCGTTCACTTATACCACGTTGTACTGCTTAATACGGTATAATAATGTGTCTCACATTCTTTAAAGTTTACAAGGAAAACTTAATCGACGCTCGGAGAATGCTTTTGGAGCGATATGCAGAACCAGGAGAACATTAGAGAACAGGAAACCGAAGCTCACATCAGCGCTTGCAATCCGCATTATTTACTTTGTGACACAAAACTTGTGCAGAAACTCTGCCGCTGCTTTTCGTTTACCCGTGTGGTCACCGCCAACTGCTCTAACAGTCAGAAGCTGCTACAATGATCTGCGAGAGTGGAATAATACAGTGTTGTTTCTTAAAGCACCGATTTCTAAACAACGACCTTTGTTGCCACTGACAGCATAATATCATGCGTTATCATTCAGCATATAGATAATTTTTCGACGCGCTACGAACGTATAGCATCGCAGCGGTCGCTATTGTGGCGCGGATGCGAGCCAAATTGGTATCCAATCCAAGACCGGCTTGCTTGCTTTTTGTCGTTGCGCGCGTTTACGACTTTGAAGATTGGCGGTTCGAAAGCTGTAAGTGCATGCGCCGGTCCGCGGGCATCTAAAGTGAACACGATTTACTTTACAGCACAGAAGAAGCCTCCTTCTTGAAGTATGAAGCCCGACAATGTAAATACGTCTCACTTTTTTATGCGTCGCGTTCCCCAAGAACACTCGCGATCCTCAGGACGTCCACAAAGTGTCATCGCGTCCTCGTCCGTGATGGGATGCCCGGAGGAGATCCAGAGAGCGTCATCATGGGATCTTCCAGTTATAGTCATTTGCCCACATGCTGCGGCCGTCAGCCGGAGTACATATATCGGAGAAGTAAATTAGTTTAATACTGCATTGTGCATTTCAATGCCTGCACCCATGCATTATTTAGTGTTCCGGTTTGTATGTCATAACCAAATTCAACTGAACCAGCAGTGATCATGTATAAACTACAAAAAATGCTACCAAGAGAAAAATACAAAAAATGCAGGGTACAAATACAAATTGAATTATTTCAATTGATACTCCATGCACTGGGTTCAATGTGCGATAAAATATAGCTTGCTAGATCTTTCATTGTGATCTTGTTGCCATGAACATCCGAGCAAGGTGACCGACGGGATGCTGTACGGAGCATGTCCGTGGAAGATACAGAAAAGTGATGGCATATTACAGCGCGTGCTTGACTTTCGATTGATCTTTTAAATCAACCATAGAGTTAATACAGGAAGACTCCAGAGAACGTACTTGGCGCGCCGTCAATGGGATTCTCCTATCCCCGAGTGCGACCGCCCGGGCGCAGCCATCCGTTGGTCATGGACAGTGTTAGTGGACGAATTTCTGCCCCCTAACAACAGCGGAGCTGCTCCGTTTGTTGCCAACCCTGTGCCGTCACGTGGGATAACAAACGGGGAAACGAGCCGATGGAGGTAACGACGTCCAGCGTAGGAAGCGAGACAAGCCGTGTAATTGCGTTGAGTACGTACGAACCTTCGGGATACGTGCAGAATTGAGTAGGGCTATCGGAATCACAGGATAAACGTTGTCATATCAAACGTGAATCATATTTTATCTATGAGATTCCCTGCGGCACCGCCAACCCTTTGCTTTCGCCCAACACAGATGAACATATTTACCGCCTATGACATGTTGAGGTGGCGTTTGTATGCTTGGCGAGCGAAATCAATAAATCGTTATCCATCGTAACAAATGTAGACATGTATTTTCGAAGACAACAATAATCCAAAGATGAATACACACAGTTAACCGTCATCTTCATGCTGCTCTGCGAACCAACGGGAACCGGAAATGGCAAAAACGAAACCACCCGCCATTCCATGCTCTGGTCTGTCGAGTTTCGTGATAATAAAGTGACGAACAAACGACAGCACACAACCAAGAGATGTAGTGGGAAGATGTTCACTGCTTTTTTGTTTAACAAATATATATGAATATATGAGACACCCACACAGTACGCAGAATTTAGATAGCAAGTGATGAATTTAGGAAAACAAGCACGTCAAGTTTAGCGGAATGAAGCAGCCAAAGGAAAGCAACGCCTTCCATGACCAGCGGATGGCAGCTCCCTTGTCGTCACGCTTTTTTGAGCGAGTCCGACCCCCATGAAATCAACTAAGTAGGAAACACGGACGTTACCTTGGTTGTAACCTAATACTATAAGGAATTCGTCACTGCAGTGTTGCTTATTCGCGACTCCAGTGAATTATAGGTGGCGCCCCGAAATTCCAAGATGGCGGACGAGTGCAGGTCTGCCGAGCTAAGCGAGCGTAGGGACTGCAGTGTCGACCGAAGTATGTTAATCTGTTTCAGTTATTCGTACGCATAAATTGACGTGCTTCATGACAAAGAAATTAATTTTGTCTTCTGGTAATCTCATACTGTGCCAGTTCAACTCAGAGAAGTAGGAAAAAGGTTTCCGTCGTCGGAGTTTGTTTACAAACGTGAGTCGAACGAACGAAGGAGGCATTTTAGAATCTAAGAAGGCAAAGCAGGGATTAGTTTCTTAAGATGCGTGACTTAGCATGTATTTTGGATTGTGGATTAGTAGTCTGCAAGGTAATGCCATTTTTGAGTTTCTCCTCCGATAGTCCCGTAGTATGTGAGTGCTGCAAATGAACAACAGCTCCGTATGAAGTGTAGTGTCTCTAGGAATTAGATAGTTCTTGTCCGAACTTTGATGCTCAAGTAATCGTAAAAAATTGTGATGAACAAGTTAACGTACACATGGGCATTTGGAAGAACTCAAGAGATAGCGTCTCTGTTTGGTTTGGTGATGACAAAACGTGCTCATATGACGTGACGTTTGCATAACTCTGACTGCATATCAAATGCATACGTGAACGATACATATTTTGAAATCCTGTGGCACACACGCGTATATCTGACACTTTGTCTTCACTTAACACCATACATGTGCAATTATTTAACATGCCATATGTTGCGCGGCGAAAATCTGAGCGCTGCAAACATGCTCTGGCACAGTGAAGTATTCTTTTTCTGCACTGCTCTTGGAATTCACGTACAACTTAGTTGATACTTTTATCTTTGCGAGTCATTCGTTGATACGTGTGAGACACCAGACAGAGGCTTTCTCTCGCAGAGAACACCCATAGTGGATGCTTGTCTACGCCGCATTAGTACGGTGATATTGTTTACTTTGCATGAGGTTTGAAAATGCATACATGTCAGCAAGACAAAGACCTGCCGGTTCCTTGTTCTGTATTCTGAAGAGTAATATTATGATGAAACCGCGGCGACACAGTCGATCACGAAAGTGTGCGATGGGTCAACACATATGAGAATTTCGTTCTTCTTGATTAGGAAATGACGAAAAGAAAGCGCGGCGTATTTCCAACATGCTGAGAAGAAATTCGTACTGCAACATTCCTGTTTTCGATTTCGATACATTCTTTGTTGCCGGCTTTCTGTCCATAAGCAGGAGAAACGTGTTCTGCTGTACTGCTTCCCGGCCCCGACGCGATCTCGAACCTGCACTCGCAGCTTTTCGAAATCCCCACCAGGTGGCTACGGCTTCGCTAGAGTCGCGAATACATGAAATTGAATTAAACGTAGGTACCTTACCCCTCGTTTTGACCCTCACCCTTTGTTTTATCTGCGAAGGGAGATGCCCCTGCCGCTTATTTCTTTCAAAGTGGACTCCCTTAGACTTAGTGGCACAGGACCTTTTATATTTTTGCTTTTTGTACCGCGGCAGCATTCTACGTCATCGAAAATAATCGATGAGAAGGAAAGGAAAATGACAGGTTGGTGGCCGAGGTTGAAAAACTGCAAAAAAGAGAGTTGGTTTACAGGTGGCGCCGTCACCGTGGAACACTGATGCAGCCACAGAGCTTCGGCTATTTTTCCTTTGTATGTGTAGTTGCTGGCTTGCACTGTGGCCTCCACAGGTGGCGCCGTCACCGTGGAACGCCTGATGTCTCGCCGAGACACACTGTTATGGCCAGTTCTCACTTGGCGACGCCCGACGCGGCGTCGTGAGCGGGCGGCGGAAGTAGAGGCGCATTTCCGCCGCCCCGTCAGCACGCACAATTTTCATGTTCCCACCACAGTGGCCTTCCGTCGTCCAAAGCAGACGAAAAACCTGGGGGCGTGGCCTTTCTGTGTCACCTAATTGGTCGCCAGCTGTCGTTCTCGGCAGCCCTCGCCGACGTCGTGAAAGAAGTTCGACATTACAGTTTTTTTGGCTCGACGTCTCTCCTCTCCCGACTCCGGAAATGCGCGTCTATTTGCGCCGCCCGCTCACGACGCCGCGTCGGGCGTCGCCAAGTGAGAACTGGCCCTTAGCTCCGACCCAAGATCGTGCTACTTCCCTGCACCGGGCTGACGAGCTCCAAGTAGAGCGAAACAGCCGTCCTCGGCTGGGAGTGCACGATCAAATTATAAACATATTGTGAGGAAGATCACCGATCGCAATCATCCCCATCGCTCTGACCATCGCGCGACACCGCGCCCAATTCATTCTGGTCTCGGCCTCCATCCTTTCCGGCTGCTATTAAAAACCCTACCTCCATTGGCTACACCTGTCTCGGCATGAAGAAAAAACAAAGCGCGAATAGACGCAACGGAAGAAGAGAAGACGGGACAGGCGCTGACTCCAACGAACAGTTTAATGACACAAAAACCATTACGCAGGC
This sequence comes from Ornithodoros turicata, assembly GCF_037126465.1. Classification (NCBI taxonomy): domain Eukaryota; kingdom Metazoa; phylum Arthropoda; class Arachnida; order Ixodida; family Argasidae; genus Ornithodoros; species Ornithodoros turicata. The sequence continues at coordinate 36,721,895 of NC_088205.1, read as the reverse complement.
GCACAGCCGCCAACCCAGTCACCCCACCTCGACCCATAAGCGCACGAGCTCAGACCGACACAATCGCTACCGCCTCGACAACATCCTCCTCTCCCCCGATAACAAAGACAGAGAAGTTTTACTCACACACCTACTGCCTCTATCCCCGATAAAAAACGCTTCAGATAACTCCCGCGCACCCTTATCTCTGCTCTTAGCTAGCACGACAATCTGACTAAATAGCGGAGTGCACTTACATTTGGTAACATGCATAGGCAAATGACGTGTGTCCACACTAGACAAATACCTTTTAGACAAAGACCTTTCATGCTCTCTGGCCCTGTCGTTAACACACCGGCCGGTCTGGCCAATGTATACCCTATCGCATGTAAGCGGGATCTCGTAAACTACCCCCACCGCACAGTTGACGTACTGGTGCTGATGGCTCTTGTCACAAGAGACTTTAGGCTTACTACGATCAACTTTCGAACACAGGCCCGAGAGCTTGCAAGGTGCCGAAAACACCATAGGCACACCGTACCTATTAGCCACTCTTTTCAAATTGTGCGATACTCTGTGCACGTACGGAACAACCATACATCTTGTAGAACCCCTCGCAACTTCCCCCCTAGGTTTCCGCACCTTGCCTTTGACCTTTTGGAGAAGGCCTTCGGCGACACTCGCGAACACCCTTGTGGGAAAGCCAGCAGCACTCAACCTATCAACCTGGGCCGCGAAACTCTCCAACATAACGTGCTCACAAGACTTCTTTAAAGCAGATTCCAAGCAAAGCAAAGCAATAGCGCGCTTCACAGTCTTAGATTGGGCAGAATCAAAAGGCAACAGGTCCTTCTTTGCCCTCGGGTGGTAGGCCCAACACAAGCGATTCTCCCCAACACGGATGTTAACGTCCAAGAACTGTATACGCCCGTTCGCCTGTAGTTCTGACGTGAACGACAACCCTTTCCCCCCACAGCCAAAATGTTGTAATACAACACTAACAATATTCTCATAGCAATCATCAGCGCGCCGCCCCACCACAACCAGGAAATCGTCAACGTACCGACAAATTCTAAGCACAGAACCATCATCCAGAACAGATCTCACCCTTCTGTCCACCGCGGAAAGAAAAATATCGCATAAAACCGGCGCGATACACGACCCGATGCAAATACCCCGACGCTGCAAAAACAGCCTATCCTCATGCTGCACTACCGTCGCTCCCAAATAGAACTCTAAAAGGGTCATGAAGTTATCCACGGCAAGTCCAGAAGCGTTCTGAAATGCGATCACACCATTCACCTCAATGCAGTCCCTGACAACACGAAACAGTTCCTGGTGAGGCACAGAATAGAATAAATCCACCACGTCCACGGAGAACAGCTGTCGAAACAGCTGTTCGGAGTGCACAATCGCAGGACGTGAGTAGACAAACGAAGTTTCGTCTACGTTTGTCTACTTACGTCCTGTCTCTGCGCTGTTTTTTGTGTCAGTGTGTACCAACTCGCCCACACCGTTGCTTAGACGCAGTTAAACTATAAACATATGCTCAACGTGCAGCCACAGAGCTTCGGCTCTTTTATATCTACTTGCTGGCTTGCACTGCGGCCTCCACAGGTAGCGCCGTCAACGTGGAACACTGATGTCTCGCCGAGACGCACTGTAGCGCCGACCAAAGATCGTGTTACTTCCCTGCTCCGGCCTGACGAGCTCCGAGTAGAGCGAAACAGCTGTCCTCCGCTGGGAGTGCACGATCAAATTATAAACATATGCTCAACGTGCACCCACAGAGATTTGGCTATTTTCCTTTTGTATGTGTACTTTCTGGCTTGCACTGCGGCCTCCACAGCTGGCGCCTTCACCGTCGAACATTGATGTCTCGCCGAGACACACTGTTAGCGCCGACCCAAGGTCGTGTTACTTCCCTGCGCCGGGCTGACGAGCTCCAAGTAGAGCGAAACAGCTGTCCTCGGCTGGGAGTGCACGATCAAATTATAAACATATGCTCAACGTGCACCGACAGAGCTTCGGGTATTTTTCCTTTTTATATCTACTTGCTGGCTTGCACTGCGGCCTCCACAGGTGGGCGCCGTCTCCGTGGAAAACTGTTGTCTCGCCGAGACGCACAGTTAGCGCCGAAACAAGATCGTGTTACTCCCCTGCGCCGGGCTGCGAGCTCCAAGTATAGCGAAACAGCTGTCCTCGGCTGGGAATGCACGATCAGATTATAAACATATGCTCAACGTGCAGCCGCAGAGCTTCGGCTGTTTTCTTTTGTATGTGTACTTGCTGGCTTGCACTGTGGCCTCCACAGGTGGCACCTCCTCTGTGGAACACTGATGCCTCGCCGAGATACACTGTAAAGCGCGGACCCCATAACAAGCGACACGCGACGCGCTGCAGAATTTGTCGCTGTCGCGTCTGGTCATGGCGCGACTTCCTGGTCCATTTGAGCAGCGACATTTCGTCACCGAGAAATGATGTTTTTGGAGAAGCAATGCTTATTTTATTCGAGCTAAGTTGTAAATTGCCATAAATATACCAAAAATAGTATTTCATTCGTCAAAACGAGGAGAAATTGTAATGAAGTTGCTATGTAATATTCGCCGCAACGCAGTGGCGCTGTGGTTGAAGTACCCAACGCCCCGCCCACTTCTTCGTCTGCTAGTTTTGTTGGTTGCCCTCTCCACCCTCTCCCTTGCCCACGCGTTCAGTTCTTGTTTCACGCCGCCAAATCTAGCTGGTTTTGTCAAACAACAGGCAACGAACTCAGCGACATGCTACAAATATCTACTGGGAGTAGATGCAGAAATATTGAGCCGCGACAAAGCTTTTTTGACGCTCGTGTGGCGGCAGTGACGTCGATTTTGTCGCTTCTCGCGTGTATCTGCCACGTGTCGCTTGTTATGGGATTCGGGCTTTAGCGCCGACCAAAGATCGTGTTACTTCCCTGCTCCGGCCTGACGAGCTCCGAGTAGAGGGAAACAGCTGTCCTCCGCTGGGAGTGCACGATCAAATTATAAACATATGCTCAACGTACAGTCATAGAGCTTCGGCAATTTTTCCTTTTGATATCTACTTACTGGCTTGCACTGCGACCTGCACAGGTGGCGCCGTCACCGTGGAACACTGATGTCTTGCCGAGACGCACTGTTTGCGCCGACCAAAGATCGTGTTACTTCCCTGCTCCGGCCTGACGAGCTCCGAGTAGAGCGAAACAGCTGTCCTCCGCTGGGAGAGCACGATCAAATTATAAACATATGCTCAACGTGCAGTCACAGAGCTTCGGCAATTTTTCCTTTTGATATCTACTTACTGGCTTGCAGAGTGGCCTCCACAAGTGGCACCGTCTCCGTGGGACACTGATGTCTCGCCGAGACGCACTGTTAGCGCCGACCAAAGATCGTGTTACTTCCCTGCTCCGGCCTGACGAGCTCCGAATAGAGCGAAACAGCTGTCCTCCGCTGGGAGTGCACGATCAAATTATAAACATATGCTCAACGTGCAGTCACAGAGCTTCGGCAATTTTTCCTTTTGATATCTACTTACTGGCTTGCAGTGTGGCCTCCACAAGTGGCACCGTCTCCGTGGGACACTGATGTCTCGCCGAGACGCACTGTTAGCGCCGACCAAAGATCGTGTTACTTCCCTGCTCCGGCCTGACGAGCTCCGAGTAGAGCGAAACAGCTGTCCTCCGCTGGGAGAGCACGATCAAATTATAAACATATGCTCAACGTGCAGTCACAGAGCTTCGGCAATTTTTCCTTTTGATATCTACTTACTGGCTTGCAGTGTGGCCTCCACAAGTGGCACCGTCTCCGTGGGACACTGATGTCTCGCCGAGACGCACTGTTAGCGCCGACCAAAGATCGTGTTACTTCCCTGCTCCGGCCTGACGAGCTCCGAGTAGAGGGAAACAGCTGTCCTCCGCTGGGAGAGCACGATCAAATTATAAACATATGCTCAACGTGCAGTCACAGAGCTTCGGCAATTTTTCCTTTTGATATCTACTTACTGGCTTGCAGTGTGGCCTCCACAAGTGGCACCGTCTCCGTGGGACACTGATGTCTCGCCGAGACGCACTGTTAGCGCCGACCAAAGATCGTGTTACTTCCCTGCTCCGGTCTCACGAGCTCCGAATAGAGCGAAACAGCTGTCCTCCGCTGGGAGTGCACGATCAAATTATAAACATATGCTCAACGTGCAGTCACAGAGCTTCGGCAATTTTTCCTTTTGATATCTACTTACTGGCTTGCAGTGTGGCCTCCACAAGTGGCACCGTCTCTGTGCGACACTGATGTCTCGCCGAGACGCACTGTTAGCGCCGACCAAAGATCGTGTTACTTCCCTGCTCCGGCCTGACGAGCTCCGAGTAGAGGGAAACAGCTGTCCTCCGCTGGGAGTGCACGATCAAATTATAAACATATGCTCAACGTGCAGTCACAGAGCTTCGGCAATTTTTCCTTTTGATATCTACTTACTGGCTTGCAGTGTGGCCTCCACAAGTGGCACCGTCTCCGTGGGACACTGATGTCTCGCCGAGACGCACTGTTAGCGCCGACCAAAGATCGTGTTACTTCCCTGCTCCGGCCTGACGAGCTCCGAGTAGAGCGAAACAGCTGTCCTCCGCTGGGAGAGCACGATCAAATTATAAACATATGCTCAACGTGCAGTCACAGAGCTTCGGCAATTTTTCCTTTTGATATCTACTTACTGGCTTGCAGTGTGGCCTCCACAAGTGGCACCGTCTCCGTGGGACACTGATGTCTCGCCGAGACGCACTGTTAGCGCCGACCAAAGATCGTGTTACTTCCCTGCTCCGGCCTGACGAGCTCCGAGTAGAGGGAAACAGCTGTCCTCCGCTGGGAGAGCACGATCAAATTATAAACATATGCTCAACGTGCAGTCACAGAGCTTCGGCAATTTTTCCTTTTGATATCTACTTACTGGCTTGCAGTGTGGCCTCCACAAGTGGCACCGTCTCCGTGGGACACTGATGTCTCGCCGAGACGCACTGTTAGCGCCGACCAAAGATCGTGTTACTTCCCTGCTCCGGTCTCACGAGCTCCGAATAGAGCGAAACAGCTGTCCTCCGCTGGGAGTGCACGATCAAATTATAAACATATGCTCAACGTGCAGTCACAGAGCTTCGGCAATTTTTCCTTTTGATATCTACTTACTGGCTTGCAGTGTGGCCTCCACAAGTGGCACCGTCTCTGTGGGACACTGATGTCTCGCCGAGACGCACTGTTAGCGCCGACCAAAGATCGTGTTACTTCCCTGCTCCGGTCTCACGAGCTCCGAGTAGAGCGAAACAGCTGTCCTCCGCTGGGAGTGCACGATCAAATTATAAACATATGCTCAACGTGCAGTCACAGAGCTTCGGCAATTTTTCCTTTTGATATCTACTTACTGGCTTGTAGTGTGGCCTCCACAAGTGGCACCGTCTCAGTGGGACACTGATGTCTCGCCGAGACACACTGTTAGCGCCGACCAAAGATCGTGTTACTTCCCTGCTCCGGCCTGACGAGCTCCGAGTAGAGCGAAACAGCTGTCCTCCGCTGGGAGTGCACGATCAAATTATAAACATATGCTCAACGTGCAGTCACAGAGCTTCTGCAATTTTTCCTTTTTATATCTACTTACTGGCTTGCACTGTGGCCTCCACAAGTGGCACCGTCTCCGTAGGACACTGATGTCTCGCCAAGACACACTGTTAGCGCGGACCAAAGATCGTGTTACTTCCCTGCTCCGGCCTGACGAGCTCCGAGTAGAGGGAAACAGCTGTCCTCCGCTGGGAGTGCACGATCAAATTATAAACATATGCTCAACGTGCAGTCACAGAGCTTCGGCAATTTTTCCTTTTTATATCTACTTACTGGCTTGCACTGTGGCCTCCACAAGTGGCACCGTCTCCGTAGGACACTGATGTCTCGCCAAGACACACTGTTAGCGCCGACCAAAGATCGTGTTACTTCCCTGCTCCGGCCTGACGAGCTCCGAGTAGAGGGAAACAGCTGTCCTCCGCTGGGAGTGCACGATCAAATTATAAACATATGCTCAACGTGCAGTCACAGAGCTTCGGCTATTTTTTCTTTGTATGTGTACTTGCTGGCTTGCACTGTGGCCTCCACAGGTGGCGCCGTCACCGTGGAACACTGATGCCTCGCCGAGACACACTGTTAGCGCCGACCCAAGATCGTGTTACTTCTCTGCGCCGGGCTGACGAGCTCCAAGTATAGCGAAAGAGCTGTCCTCGGCTGGGATTGCACGATCAAATTATAAACACGTGCACCCACAAAGCTTCGGCTATTTTTCCTTTGTATATGTACTTGCTGGCTTGCACTGCGACCTGCACAGGTGGCGCCGTCACCGTGGAACACTGATGTCTTGCCGAGACACACTGTTTGCGCCGACCAAAGATCGTGTTACTTCCCTGCTCCGGCCTGACGAGCTCCGAGTAGAGCGAAACAGCTGTCCTCCGCTGGGAGTGCACGATCAAATTATAAACATATGCTCAACGTGCAGTCACAGAGCTTCGGCAATTTTTCCTTTTGATATCTACTTACTGGCTTGCAGTGTGGCCTCCACAAGTGGCACCGTCTCCGTGGGACACTGATGTCTCGCCGAGACGCACTGTTAGCGCCGACCAAAGATCGTGTTACTTACCTGCTCCGGCCTGATGAGCTCCGAGTAGAGGGAAACAGCTGTCCTCCGCTGGGAGTGCACGATCAAATTATAAACATATGCTCAACGTGCAGTCACAGAGCTTCGGCAATTTTTCCTTTTGATATCTACTTACTGGCTTGCAGTGTGGCCTCCACAAGTGGCACCGTCTCCGTGGGACACTGATGTCTCGCCGAGACGCACTGTTAGCGCCGACCAAAGATCGTGTTACTTCCCTGCTCCGGCCTGACGAGCTCCGAGTAGAGCGAAACAGCTGTCCTCCGCTGGGAGTGCACGATCAAATTATAAACATATGCTCAACGTGCAGTCACAGAGCTTCGGCAATTTTTCCTTTTGATATCTACTTACTGGCTTGCAGTGTGGCCTCCACAAGTGGCACCGTCTCCGTGGGACACTGATGTCTCGCCGAGACGCACTGTTAGCGCCGACCAAAGATCGTGTTACTTCCCTGCTCCGGCCTGACGAGCTCCGAGTAGAGGGAAACAGCTGTCCTCCGCTGGGAGTGCACGATCAAATTATAAACATATGCTCAACGTGCAGTCACAGAGCTTCGGCAATTTTTCCTTTTGATATCTACTTACTGGCTTGCAGTGTGGCCTCCACAAGTGGCACCGTCTCCGTGGGACACTGATGTCTTGCCGAGACGCACTGTTAGCGCCGACCAAAGATCGTGTTACTTCCCTGCTCCGGCCTGACGATCTCCGAGTAGAGCGAAACAGCTGTCCTCCGCTGGGAGTGCACGATCAAATTATAAACATATGCTCAACGTGCAGTCACAGAGCTTCGGCAATTTTTCCTTTTTATATCTACTTACTGGCTTGCACTGTGGCCTCCACAAGTGGCACCGTCTCCGTGGGACACTGATGTCTCGCCGAGACGCACTGTAGCGCCGACCAAAGATCGTGTTACTTCCCTGCTCCGGCCTGACGAGCTCCGAATAGAGCGAAACAGCTGTCCTCCGCTGGGAGTGCACGATCAAATTATAAACATATGCTCAACGTGCAGTCACAGAGCTTCGGCAATTTTTCCTTTTGATAACTACTTACTGGCTTGCAGTGTGGCCTCCACAAGTGGCACCGTCTCCGTGGGACACTGATGTCTCGCCGAGACGCACTGTAGCGCCGACCAAAGATCGTGTTACTTCCCTGCTCCGGCCTGACGAGCTCCGAGTAGAGCGAAACAGCTGTCCTCCGCTGGGAATGCACGATCAAATTATAAACATATGCTCAACGTGCAGTCACAGAGCTTCGGCAATTTTTCCTTTTGATATCTACTTACTGGCTTGCAGTGTGGCCTCCACAAGTGGCACCGTCTCCGTGGGACACTGATGTCTCGCCGAGACACACTGTTAGCGCCGACCAAAGATCGTGTTACTTCCCTGCTCCGGCCTGACGAGCTCCGAGTAGAGCGAAACAGCTGTCCTCCGCTGGGAGTGCACGATCAAATTATAAACATATGCTCAACGTGCAGTCACAGAGCTTCGGCAATTTTTCCTTTTTATATCTACTTACTGGCTTGCAGTGTGGCCTCCACAAGTGGCACCGTCTCCGTGGGACACTGATGTCTCGCCGAGACGCACTGTAGCGCCGACCAAAGATCGTGTTACTTCCCTGCTCCGGCCTGACGAGCTCCGAGTAGAGCGAAACAGCTGTCCTCCGCTGGGAATGCACGATCAAATTATAAACATATGCTCAACGTGCAGTCACAGAGCTTCGGCAATTTTTCCTTTTGATAACTACTTACTGGCTTGCAGTGTGGCCTCCACAAGTGGCACCGTCTCCGTGGGACACTGATGTCTCGCCGAGACGCACTGTAGCGCCGACCAAAGATCGTGTTACTTCCCTGCTCCGGCCTGACGAGCTCCGAGTAGAGCGAAACAGCTGTCCTCCGCTGGGAATGCACGATCAAATTATAAACATATGCTCAACGTGCAGTCACAGAGCTTCGGCAATTTTTCCTTTTGATATCTACTTACTGGCTTGCAGTGTGGCCTCCACAAGTGGCACCGTCTCCGTGGGACACTGATGTCTCGCCGAGACGCACTGTTAGCGCCGACCAAAGATCGTGTTACTTCCCTGCTCCGGCCTGACGAGCTCCGAGTAGAGCGAAACAGCTGTCCTCCGCTGGGAGTGCACGATCAAATTATAAACATATGCTCAACGTGCAGTCACAGAGCTTCGGCAATTTTTCCTTTTGATAATTACTTACTGGCTTGCAGTGTGGCCTCCACAAGTGGCACCGTCTCCGTGGGACACTGATGTCTCGCCGAGACGCACTGTTAGCGCCGACCAAAGATCGTGTTACTTCCCTGCTCCGGCCTGACGAGCTCCGAGTAGACCGAAACAGCTGTCCTCCGCTGGGAGTGCACGATCAAATTATAAACATATGCTCAACGTGCAGTCACAGAGCTTCGGCAATTTTTCCTTTTGATATCTACTTACTGGCTTGCAGTGTGGCCTCCACAAGTGGCACCGTCACCGTGGGACACTGATGTCTCGCCGAGACGCACTGTTAGCGCCGACCAAAGATCGTGTTACTTCCCTGCTCCGGCCTGACGAGCTCCGAGTAGACCGAAACAGCTGTCCTCCGCTGGGAGTGCACGATCAAATTATAAACATATGCTCAACGTGCAGTCACAGAGCTTCGGCAATTTTTCCTTTTGATATCTACTTACTGGCTTGCAGTGTGGCCTCCACAAGTGGCACCGTCTCCGTGGGACACTGATGTCTCGCCGAGACGCACTGTTAGCGCCGACCAAAGATCGTGTTACTTCCCTGCTCCGGCCTGACGAGCTCCGAGTAGAGCGAAACAGCTGTCCTCCGCTGGGAGTGCACGATCAAATTATAAACATATGCTCAACGTGCAGTCACAGAGCTTCGGCTATTTTTTCTTTGTATGTGTACTTGCTGGCTTGCACTGTGGCCTCCACAGGTGTCGCCGTCACCGTGGAACACTGATGCCTCGCCGAGACACACTGTTAGCGCCGACCCAAGATCGTGTTACTTCTCTGCGCCGGGCTGACGAGCTCCAAGTATAGCGAAAGAGCTGTCCTCGGCTGGGATTGCACGATCAAATTATAAACACGTGCACCCACAAAGCTTCGGCTATTTTTCCTTTGTATATGTACTTGCTGGCTTGCACTGCGACCTGCACAGGTGGCGCCGTCACCGTGGAACACTGATGTCTTGCCGAGACACACTGTTTGCGCCGACCAAAGATCGTGTTACTTCCCTGCTCCGGCCTGACGAGCTCCGAGTAGAGCGAAACAGCTGTCCTCCGCTGGGAGTGCACGATCAAATTATAAACATATGCTCAACGTGCAGTCACAGAGCTTCGGCAATTTTTCCTTTTGATATCTACTTACTGGCTTGCAGTGTGGCCTCCACAAGTGGCACCGTCTCCGTGGGACACTGATGTCTCGCCGAGACACACTGTTAGCGCCGACCAAAGATCGTGTTACTTCCCTGCTCCGGCCTGACGAGCTCCGAGTAGAGCGAAACAGCTGTCCTCCGCTGGGAGTGCACGATCAAATTATAAACATATGCTCAACGTGCAGTCACAGAGCTTCGGCAATTTTTCCTTTTTATATCTACTTACTGGCTTGCACTGTGGCCTCCACAAGTGGCACCGTCTCCGTGGGACACTGATGTCTCGCCGAGACGCACTGTAGCGCCGACCAAAGATCGTGTTACTTCCCTGCTCCGGCCTGACGAGCTCCGAATAGAGCGAAACAGCTGTCCTCCGCTGGGAGTGCACGATCAAATTATAAACATATGCTCAACGTGCAGTCACAGAGCTTCGGCAATTTTTCCTTTTGATAACTACTTACTGGCTTGCAGTGTGGCCTCCACAAGTGGCACCGTCTCCGTGGGACACTGATGTCTCGCCGAGACGCACTGTAGCGCCGACCAAAGATCGTGTTACTTCCCTGCTCCGGCCTGACGAGCTCCGAGTAGAGCGAAACAGCTGTCCTCCGCTGGGAGTGCACGATCAAATTATAAACATATGCTCAACGTGCAGTCACAGAGCTTCGGCAATTTTTCCTTTTGATAACTACTTACTGGCTTGCAGTGTGGCCTCCACAAGTGGCACCGTCTCCGTGGGACACTGATGTCTCGCCGAGACGCACTGTAGCGCCGACCAAAGATCGTGTTACTTCCCTGCTCCGGCCTGACGAGCTCCGAGTAGAGCGAAACAGCTGTCCTCCGCTGGGAGTGCACGATCAAATTATAAACATATGCTCAACGTGCAGTCACAGAGCTTCGGCAATTTTTCCTTTTGATAACTACTTACTGGCTTGCAGTGTGGCCTCCACAAGTGGCACCGTCTCCGTGGGACACTGATGTCTCGCCGAGACGCACTGTAGCGCCGACCAAAGATCGTGTTACTTCCCTGCTCCGGCCTGACGAGCTCCGAGTAGAGCGAAACAGCTGTCCTCCGCTGGGAATGCACGATCAAATTATAAACATATGCTCAACGTGCAGTCACAGAGCTTCGGCAATTTTTCCTTTTGATATCTACTTACTGGCTTGCAGTGTGGCCTCCACAAGTGGCACCGTCTCCGTGGGACACTGATGTCTCGCCGAGACACACTGTAGCGCCGACCAAAGATCGTGTTACTTCCCTGCTCCGGCCTGACGAGCTCCGAGTAGAGCGAAACAGCTGTCCTCCGCTGGGAGTGCACGATCAAATTATAAACATATGCTCAACGTGCAGTCACAGAGCTTCGGCAATTTTTCCTTTTGATAATTACTTACTGGCTTGCAGTGTGGCCTCCACAAGTGGCACCGTCTCCGTGGGACACTGATGTCTCGCCGAGACGCACTGTTAGCGCCGACCAAAGATCGTGTTACTTCCCTGCTCCGGCCTGACGAGCTCCGAGTAGACCGAAACAGCTGTCCTCCGCTGGGAGTGCACGATCAAATTATAAACATATGCTCAACGTGCAGTCACAGAGCTTCGGCAATTTTTCCTTTTGATAATTACTTACTGGCTTGCAGTGTGGCCTCCACAAGTGGCACCGTCTCCGTGGGACACTGATGTCTCGCCGAGACGCACTGTTAGCGCCGACCAAAGATCGTGTTACTTCCCTGCTCCGGCCTGACGAGCTCCGAGTAGACCGAAACAGCTGTCCTCCGCTGGGAGTGCACGATCAAATTATAAACATATGCTCAACGTGCAGTCACAGAGCTTCGGCAATTTTTCCTTTTGATATCTACTTACTGGCTTGCAGTGTGGCCTCCACAAGTGGCACCGTCTCCGTGGGACACTGATGTCTCGCCGAGACGCACTGTTAGCGCCGACCAAAGATCGTGTTACTTCCCTGCTCCGGCCTGACGAGCTCCGAGTAGACCGAAACAGCTGTCCTCCGCTGGGAGTGCACGATCAAATTATAAACATATGCTCAACGTGCAGTCACAGAGCTTCGGCAATTTTTCCTTTTGATATCTACTTACTGGCTTGCAGTGTGGCCTCCACAAGTGGCACCGTCTCCGTGGGACACTGATGTCTCGCCGAGACACACTGTTAGCGCCGACCAAAGATCGTGTTACTTCCCTGCTCCGGCCTGACGAGCTCCGAGTAGAGCGAAACAGCTGTCCTCCGCTGGGAGTGCACGATCAAATTATAAACATATGCTCAACGTGCAGTCACAGAGCTTCGGCTATTTTTTCTTTGTATGTGTACTTGCTGGCTTGCACTGTGGCCTCCACAGGTGTCGCCGTCACCGTGGAACACTGATGCCTCGCCGAGACACACTGTTAGCGCCGACCCAAGATCGTGTTACTTCTCTGCGCCGGGCTGACGAGCTCCAAGTATAGCGAAAGAGCTGTCCTCGGCTGGGATTGCACGATCAAATTATAAACACGTGCACCCACAAAGCTTCGGCTATTTTTCCTTTGTATATGTACTTGCTGGCTTGCACTGCGACCTGCACAGGTGGCGCCGTCACCGTGGAACACTGATGTCTTGCCGAGACACACTGTTTGCGCCGACCAAAGATCGTGTTACTTCCCTGCTCCGGCCTGACGAGCTCCGAGTAGAGCGAAACAGCTGTCCTCCGCTGGGAGTGCACGATCAAATTATAAACATATGCTCAACGTGCAGTCACAGAGCTTCGGCAATTTTTCCTTTTGATATCTACTTACTGGCTTGCACTGTGGCCTCCACAAGTGGCACCGTCTCCGTGGGACACTGATGTCTCGCCGAGACACACTGTTAGCGCCGACCAAAGATCGTGTTACTTCCCTGCTCCGGCCTGACGAGCTCCGAGTAGAGCGAAACAGCTGTCCTCCGCTGGGAGTGCACGATCAAATTATAAACATATGCTCAACGTGCAGTCACAGAGCTTCGGCAATTTTTCCTTTTTATATCTACTTACTGGCTTGCACTGTGGCCTCCACAAGTGGCACCGTCTCCGTGGGACACTGATGTCTCGCCGAGACACACTGTTAGCGCCGACCAAAGATCGTGTTACTTCCCTGCTCCGGCCTGACGAGCTCCGAGTAGAGGGAAACAGCTGTCCTCCGCTGGGAGTGCACGATCAAATTATAAACATATGCTCAACGTGCAGTCACAGAGCTTCGGCTATTTTTTCTTTGTATGTGTACTTGCTGGCTTGCACTGTGGCCTCCACAGGTGGCGCCGTCACCGTGGAACACTGATGCCTCGCCGAGACACACTGTTAGCGCCGACCCAAGATCGTGTTACTTCTCTGCGCCGGGCTGACGAGCTCCAAGTATAGCGAAAGAGCTGTCCTCGGCTGGGATTGCACGATCAAATTATAAACACGTGCACCCACAAAGCTTCGGCTATTTTTCCTTTGTATATGTACTTGCTGGCTTGCACTGCGACCTGCACAGGTGGCGCCGTCACCGTGGAACATTGATGTCCTGCCGAGACACACTGTTTGCGCCGACCCAAGATCGTGTCACTTCCCTGGGCTTTGCTGACGAGCTCCAGGTAGAGCGAAACAGCTGTCCTCGGCTGGGAGTGCACGATCACATTGTAAACATATGATTAACGTGCAGCCACAGAGCTTCGGCCGCTTTTCCTTTTAATATCTACTTGCTGCCTTGCACTGTGGCCTCCACAGGTGGCGCCGTCTCCGTGGAACACTGATGTCTCGCCGAGACACACTGTTAGCGCGGACCCAAGATCGTGTCACTTCCCTGAGCCGGGCTCACGAGCTCCAAGTATAGCGAAAGAGCTGTCCTCGGCAGGGATTGCACGATCAAATTATAAACACGTGCACCCACAAAGCTTCGGCTATTTTTCCTTTGTATATGTACTTGCTGGCTTGCACTGCGACCTGCACAGGTGGCGCCATCACCGTGGAACATTGATGTCTTGTCGATACACACTGTTTGCGTCGACCCAAGATCGTGTCACTTCCCTGGGCATTGCTGACGAGCTCCAGGTAGAGCGAAACAGCTGTCCTCGGCTGGGAGTGCGCGCTCAAATTATAAACATATGCTCAACGTGCAACCACAGAGCTTCTGCTATTTTTCCTTTGTATATATATGCGACATTTATATCTATATATATATACGTCGCATGTGTATATATATACAGGGTGTCCGAGCTAAATGCAAACACATTTAAAAAATATATATATATCACTTTTTCCGAGATGAAATCAATTGCAATATAGCATATCCTGAAGGGCAATCCCTAAGAGGGCATTAGCAGACTCCTAAGGCAATGTCTTAATTAACTTTCAATAATGAACTTTTTAATTATAAAAGCTACGAAGTTGTTCCAATGAGAACATCTGTTCCTTTCGGTAACCTGATACCAGAGCCGTTTTCAGAACAAAAATCCGTTCTATATATCGTCCGCAAAAAATTCGTGAATGAACACCATTTCTTTCTTTATCTTGTTCATTGGGCATCTTCGGAGACCCGTCTTTCCTCCACCCCCAATGTGAGAGGGTAAAAGAGCACACTGTCGCCTCTTGCGTCCTGGAAGATTAAAAGAGAACAGAAAATGCAACCCAAGATAAGAGCAGTTCCGATAGCGTTACCCGATACATGTGTTTTTGTTTTGTTTCCGCAAGTTAAAGCTCATCTTCGACGCATGAGGCGGCACTGTGCTCCTTCACCCTCTCACATTGGGCGTGAAGGAAAGACGCGTCTCCGAAGATGCGCAATTAACAAAATAAAGAAAAAATGGTGTTCCTTCACGAATTTTTTGCGGACAATCTGCCGAACGGATTTTTGTTCTGAAAACGGCTACGATATCAGGTGACCGAAAGGAACAGATGTTCTCATTGGGACAACTTCGTAGCTTTTATAATTAAAAACTTAATTAACGATTTTTAGGTAAATATTCATTCGACGATTGATCAACAGATCGCCAAGAACGCCCGCCGGCCCAGAGATGATAGAAGTGAAACAGGATATCTATAGCAGTAGTAGAGAGGGGTTGAGAACCCAGCCCCATGAGAAACTACGGCACCCCCCTACCCTGAGCCCTGCGCGTATTTTTCCCTGCGCGGCGCGTGTGGGGAGGGTTGTCCACGTGATTATCGGCGGGGGAGGGCTGCGCGTGCGCTCATCGTAGCATATTTTTCAGCCTGGGCAGACTTCTTTGGCCGACTTCACATATTTTTCCGATACAGCAGGTGAACGGTTTACATGCAGAGACATGCAAAGAAGGGCCATACACAAAAGTACAAGTGAAAATATATTTATTAAAGTCATTAGGAATTATGTTATGACTCCGCGTGAATGGGAAAAACTTAGCCAAAAATCTGAAATAGAAGGAACACAATACACGTAACAATACTTATTACAGGTATGATACATTAGCATTGAATAGATATCACAAATCAAACACAATATTTTTTATTAGTGGAAGTTTTCAATGAATCCGAAGTGATAGCGCATTTAATCAAAGAAGATATTCTTAATCAATACGATTACTATCAAAATTACAAATTGTATTATAAAACGTCTAATATTCCTATATGTGAGAACCATCAGTGCAATAGCGGGAAGTTCTGATAGTTGTATGCAGTTAAATGTGAACAGCAGAGACTCTGGAGGACTATGAGACACGAACACAAGAAGAAATAAAATCTATACCACTACATTGGTTAATCAAAACAACATAGTAATCTATCATTCAGAAAATGAAAAAAATCAAACTCATCAGGAAATAGGCATGTTAAAAATGAACTTCACCACATAGCACGCTCCTAGCCAACAATCAGAACAAAGAACGACACGAACACAAGGGGAAATAAAATCTATACCAATACAAAGAAGATATTCCACTTCACCACATAGCACACTCCAAGCCAACAAACAGAACAAAGAACGACACGAACACAAGAGGAAATAAAATCTATACCAATACAAAGAAGATATTCCTCTTCACCACATAGCACACTCCTAGCCAACAAACAGAACAAAGAACGACACGAACACAAGAGGAAATAAAATCTATACCAATACAAAGAAGATATTCCACTTCACCACATATCACGCTCCAAGCCAACAAACAGAACAAAGAACGACACGAACACAAGAGGAAATAAAATCTATACCAATACAAAGAAGATATTCCTCTTCACCACATAGCACACTCCTAGCCAACAAACAGGACAAAGAACGACACGAACACAAGAGGAAATAAAATCTATACCAATACAAAGAAGATATTCCTCTTCACCACATAGCACACTCCTAGCCAACAAACAGGACAAAGAACGACACGAACACAAGAGGAAATAAAATCTATACCAATACAAAGAAGGTATTCCACTTCACCACATAGCACACTCCCAGCCAACAAGCAGAACACGAACGACAAGAACACAAGAGGAAATAAAATCTATACCACTACAAAGAAGATATTCCACTTCACCACATAGCACACTCCTAGCCAACAAACAGGACAAAGAACGACACGAACACAAGAGGAAATAAAATCTATACCAATACAAAGAAGATATTCCACTTCACCACATAGCACACTCCCAGCCAACAAACAGGACAAAGAACGACACGAACACAAGAGGAAATAAAATCTATACCACTACAAAGAAGATATTCCACTTCACCACATAGCACACTCCTAGCCAACAAACAGGACAAAGAACGACACGAACACAAGAGGAAATAAAATCTATACCAATACAAAGAAGATATTCCACTTCACCACATAGCACACTCCCAGCCAACAAACAGGACAAAGAACGACACGAACACAAGAGGAAATAAAATCTATACCACTACAAAGAAGATATTCCACTTCACCACATAGCACACTCCCAGCCAACAAACAGGACAAAGAACGACACGAACACAAGAGGAAATAAAATCTATACCAATACAAAGAAGATATTCCACTTCACCACATAGCACACTCCCAGCCAACAAACAGGACAAAGAACGACACGAACACAAGAGGAAATAAAATCTATACCACTACAAAGAAGATATTCCACTTCACCACATAGCACACTCCTAGCCAACAAACAGAGCAAAGAACGACACGAACACAAGAGGAAATAAAATCTATACCATGATAGTAACGAAAATCTCCAACCAAGTTACAGGACGGGGATACCCTTGGTTGGAGATTTTCGTTACTATCATAGTTCTCACCCAACCAGACACACTTGTGTCGAATATGTTCACTTTCAAATCTATACCAATACAAAGAAGATATTCCTAATCAAAACAACATAGTAATCTATCATTCAGTAAATGAAAAAATCAAACTCATCAGAAAATAGACATGTTAAAAACTTAACCACATAGCACGCTTCTAGCCAACAACCAGATCTAATGATATCTACCCTGATTTGTAGAAGACGGGTGCCGATAGATGTATGGAAGACCATGGAATACGAACGACAAGAGGAAATAAAATCTACACCACTACAAAGAAGTTATTCTTAATCAAAACAACATAGTAATCTATCATTCAGAAAATCAGAAGAAAAAATCAAACTCATCAGAAAATTAATATTCCTATACGTGAGTACCATCTTTGCAATAGCGTGAATATTTGTCATAACATTTCGAGCGCAATAGGGAATCTCAGTTTCATATTCCAACATTACTGAACTTTTAATATCTTATTAAGTGAACAGCATAGACGTAAGGAAATAACGAGAAACAACACAATCATCAGCTACAATTAATAGAGAGCCAAACCTGCGCACCATCCAACACATAGAGAAATAATAGCTAATCAATCTATCAATGGCGAAATAGCACAGACTTAACGCTGAAGAACAGAGGAACACACGGCGACACGTAAACATCAACAGAGGAAAATAATCTATCAATATACAATTTTCATTCTAACAAACACTACGAACCTTGATGGAGGTATCCAAGACATAGGAAATATGCACTGTTTTCACTCTTTTCCTCAAAGCCAGGAGACTTTATGTCTATATCTATGCGACCATAGCACAGCGCATGCTTTATCACTCAGAGGGTTAGGGGCTATATTACTTTGTCCAGCAAACGGGGCGCTCTAGAGGTCAGATAAGAGAGTTCAAAGGCGATATAGTTTATTATGCAGCGCAAATAGATGTCGATATCACTCGCTGGGGTCACTATCTTTTCGTATCCTTTCCCTGAAATGGAAATCTTTCGTCAAAGTGGTTGACAAGTCGGCTAAGTTTGTAGAGATGCGATATTGTTATTGAAGATGTAGAGAAAGTCCAAATTATTAATTGGTAGCAACGATACTCAATCAAAAACGAGAAACAAATTTAATTACGTCAATTTTTGTAATATCTTGCACCAGAAATTTCTAATGAACCACACAGAAATATCAAATGTGAAATGCAACTCAGAGTTATGAGACATTCCCATCTTAGAGGTACTTACTTATGTCAATCGAGTGAACAATTGAAACAAATACAAGACAATAATTATCTCGAGCGGTAAGTTCACAACTCATAGAATATCAGTCGAGTGAATACTTGAAACAAAATCAAAACAATAATTCTCACGACAGGTGGAGATTCTAAATCAGATAATAAAATTTTAATCAATAAAATAAACATAGATATGCTTTTAATTAAGTGTAGACGTGCACTTGAAAACAGAAGAGACAATTGCTCTACATTGAAAAGATGGACAGATTTTGTACGCGATACGATAAGTCATGGGAAGATGTGATAAAAAACTGCTTCGAAAAGGAGGAGCCGCGAAACGATTTCATTATCGCTGCATTTCAATACGTCCTAGACATGGTCGTATTCGGAGATATGGTACAAACTACAGAACTGAAGGAGCAAAAATTTATATGCCGAATCTACAATACTTATAAAAATATCTGCACATCAACGTCGGAAGGACCATTGGGATTGATGGCGGAGTTTTTGAGGTTTGCCAACGAAGAATTGAAATACACTAGACCAGATGTAATTGTGATCATTGCAATGGGCATTGCGTACATCAAGAAAGCAGTCGGATCAAATTATCATATACAGGCGGTCTATATCGCACGATTCATTACGGATTTGTTGAAATTACACATATCTGAGATGGAAAGTACATAAAATCTTATCACGTGATATATTCCACTACCACGGCAACGCAATTATTTTCTTCTACCAGTCCCTGCAACGATGTCGAATCAACAGAAGTTCAATATTGTCGTGCAAGGTCTGATGTATTATCACCTGTTGAAACTCAACAAACATATCAATTGCGGTGGACCACCGGACGATTTTCATCTAATACTCTCTTGTACGCCATTCAAGAACCTTCATACAAAGAAAGGAAGCATCAATAAGAGACTGTGCAAGTTCATCGCGACAAAGTGCAAGTTGTTGAAGCAATACAAACACGGCGACAACATAGCGCCTGCGTTAATCAACGCTGGATTCAAGCGCCCAATAATCAGAATAAACTATTTAATGTCTTCGGAATTCATCAATGAAGACAACAAACGAAAACTTCAGAGTTTGAAATAGAATTGTAATTTATCGAAATAAACAAATGTATAAATGAAACAATAATTGTAATCTTTGTCATCATTAAAATGAACTCTTCGCATCACAATGAAAAACACTTTACATTTAGCATGGCTAGACTGAGAACAATGATCGCTAAGGAAACGAATATTCCACAATTTGTGTAAGAATTATCATATGGAATGAGACCTGACCACCAAATAGGTTTTACTCTACACTCTGTACAAATTCAATACCCGATGGATAGAATTGCCGGAGAAGGATCGGTCATTGAAATTTAGAGACATGATACATCGGTCTATGATTACAAAAAGGATCACTAATCTCATGTGAAAACGTATCATATTTCATGAATTAAATTCCACAGTGCATGTATATTTCTCAATCAGTTGCACTATCCCAGACTTAGTAAAAGAAGAAAAGGCCTCTTTGACAAGCAACCCGATTGGAGTGCGGAACAGATAAATAAACATTTTTGTCAACACAGTTGTCCATTGTTTGAGTAGGAAAAAGGAGCCATCCAAGGCTTGCAGTGGGGGCCAAGATATGGCAAAACGGGAAATAAGGCAAGATAACTGATTGCGGCGGGTCGTTTGCGACAACTTTTACAATCGCATTGGGGTTCACTGCCTGGGAGATAATACGAAGCCTTCGCGAAAAGCGAATCTATTATCAGATGCCACAATGCAAACGAAAGACTTTACGAGCACGACGTACAGGTCAAGTCTACGTTTCTAATCACGTAGTCTTCGTAACACACGGCACACAAACGTATATGAAATCATTTCCAAGTGGCAATCAGATTTTGGGAGAAGCGGATCACACAACAGCCATCAGAAGTGTTTAACCAATGTACAATGAAGATGAGCGTTATGCATAAACACAATGGAAGATATGTTATATTAATTATAATAACCAGATCAGCGCAGGTCACAGATAAACCTAGATCCAATTCACAAAATATACTCGAGATTTCCCGTAACCATACAGAAAACCTATCACATTATTTTAGTGTCATGACATCTGGGCACTACAATTGGAAAGGCCATACTTTAATTTATAAGTCTTTAGCTCATAACATTGTAAAACGCAAACTCATCGTTAAAGATCATTTTCTTTAAATTTCCAAAGCCAAAACTGCACGCTATTTCTTGCATTTTTCTAAGATATAGATTAAAAAGTTGTGCATATACTCACACATACTATACAAGATATTTGATTGTGGTTTAATTGCTAAAATTTATCGATTCACATTCAGGAGAAGTGGTGACTACCACACATCAGTAAGAGTTTAATTACAATTTGAACAGGTATTGCGATTTATGATCAGTGTTGTAGAATGTGTAATTTCACAATACGCAAGCTTTAGGTCGCTCACTTTGACGAGCACTCTTTCATGATGTCAGAGAAGTTATTCGAATGGATTGATATTTTCTGTATACACTATAACATAATGCGAATTCTTTATGTCGCGGATATTAAAAGTTACGAATATTTTTCGAACGAAAATTTACTTAAGACTCGAAGAAAGGGTCACCCGCGTCGTCGAAGACGTTTCGGCAACACGCCGGGCCGCGTTTCCATAATGCCGTACCCGAAACCGAACGCGATTCTGCGCCCGACGCGTTAACGCGGTACCGCACGCGAGCGTGTTGCTTTTTCTGGAAACGAGTTCGTCGACCCGGGTGACCCTTTCTTCGAGTCTTAAGTAAATTTTCGTTCGAAAAATATTCGTAACTTTTAATATCCGCGACATAAAGAATTCGCATTATGTTATAGTGTATCAGAAAGTATATCACACCTATATCCTATACCGATATCTATACCGATATCAGGTGACCGAAAGGAACAGATGTTCTCATTGGGACAACTTTGTAGATTTTATAATTAAAAAGTTAATTAATGAAAGTTAATTAAGACATTGCCTTTGAACTTTGCTAATGCCCTCCTAGGGAGTGCCCTTCAGCGTATGCTATATTGCAATTGATTTCATCTTGGAAAAAGTGTGATATATATTTTTTAAAAATATGTTTGCAGTTAGCTGGGACACCCTGTATATAGCTGTATTAGGCTTGGAGTGCGCGATCAACCTATAAAATAGACTACAAGTAATGAAGAGACTTGGGAAGCCGTATCAGGATTAAAAACAGTTGCTACTGTTGCGATACTCTGCATAGCTTTTGTTGGGTCTGCGGTTATCCGTGGAGGACATCATATTTCTGAAAAAAAAAAAGTGAGGTTCGCTTGGCAATTTTCAAAGTTCAATTGAAAAAAATTAATTTACCGCACTCTAAAATTCCCCAAAGCCTTCCTCAATGATGGCAAAAGTTTCCAGAACGTAAATGCCGAAAGTCCGACAATCCTCCGGCGAGTACGTCGCCAGTTATAATTTTTTATCACCTTAGGTGAAACACCCTGTATACAGGTTGCGGCACGAAACGTGTCATTTGGGGTTTATAAGACAACGGCAGAACGGAAAAATATGCGGTCAACGGCTCCCGTGCGGCACTTAAGTTTGCCATCTTCAAAAAATATTTTTGTCGAATTTCAATTGAATAAACTCTGAAATTTGCCTAGTCAACATGACGTTTTTTTTTTCTTTTTTTCTTTTTTTTTACGGATCCAGGAAGCCCATGGCGAACTTAGTCGAATACACCGGAAGCCGAAATCTCTAATGCTACAGCGAGTGCAAAAAAAAAATTGTGAAAATCGGCTTTCTCTGACGCGCGTATTTCAACGGCGCACGAAATCGGCCGCTGAGAGAAGGACATGCTCCTGCTCTGTACCAATGGGAATCCATGTAGCATCAAATTATTATCGCGATGTCTCTTCCTTTCCCTTTCCTCTTGTTTTTTGCAGTGTTCTGTCTATCATGTGGGCAGGGGCATGTCTTCCTCTCATCCATCTTTGCGGCCGATTTCGTGCGCCGTTGAAATACGCGGAACAAACACGCGCGGTGAGTGCTGGAGTCAGAGCTCTCCGATTCCCGCACTCACCGCGCGTGTTTGTTCCGTGGGTAAGGCTTGTAACCCTCTCCCCCCTCGTGTGGCATGTCAATGTAACCTCCTTTCTTCGCAGCTTTGCGATCAAACTACGAGCTGCCAAAAAGAGGCGGAGCCAAGGGCTCATTTCCACAGATTTTCGACGAATTTATTTCGGCAATTGCCATTGCATTACGGGTGGGATTATGGCTATGCTGAGTAAAATGACCACGGGGAACCCATTTCCGCAAAGAAAACGTTAGGTTGCCTTGGGAAATTTCCGAGTTCAATTCAAGAAATTAACTTTCCGTCAATTGAAATTAAATAAAAATGTTACCAATATGTGGCAAAAGTTATTGGCAGAAAAAAATCCCTTGACCGCATGTCTCTCCGGGGCCTACGTTTTTTACTATGGATTTCTATCATGGTTGGTGGACCACCCTGTATATACATTTTGCTTCCACGCCATTGCATGACGGATAATACGAAGTAAGAAGGGAGTTGCCTCAGGACAGAAGCCGCCGATATTTCGAACAGAGACTGTTCTTCTTCTGGGCCCAGAAGAAGAACAGTCTCTGTTCGAAATATCGGCGGCTTCTGTCCTGAGGCAACTCCCTTCCTACATCTCTACCGGTTCGCTGGATTTCTACCCATCTACGGATAATACGAAGGTATTTTACGGATCAATTATGAGAAGCAAAAATTGGCGAAATTCTGAGTTGGATGCTGTGAATCATGTTTGCGTGTATTTCTTGAACCTGGAATTGTTTCTGCATTGCCACTTTCGTTGATTCTAGTTTCTACTGATTCAACTGACGTTCTCTCCCCATCTATGCTGAGAAGAGTTGATTAAACGCTCGCTTTCCGCATGCCACGAAACACCTCTCGTCAAGATGCTGCATTAATTCATCGAATGCGATAGATGTGGCTTTTACAGCTCAGTGGCGTTACCGCTTGAGACAAGTTGACTCCCCCAGATGCTATCACTGCAGTCCTCTAGAAGATCTAGAGCACATTCTGCTTTATTGCCCGTACTACCAACCTTCCCGAACCGCACTCTCCAGGATTCTCGCCCCCCCCCCCCCCTATCTCTCTCAAAATTGCTTGGTCCCTGGCCAAATGCAGCCCAAAAAACGCTCTGCCCTCAAAGCTCTTTTGACATTTTTGGACACAATGGGACTTCGATCCTTATTGTGAATGGGCTCATTATTTCATTCCCCACATCACCACCAGCAATGGAGTAGAGTATCTCCACTGGCGATGAAGTTCCCCATTCATCATATTAAAATAAAGTTGTTGTTGTTGTATAGTTTCTATCTTTTACAGTTTAGTTTTTGTGATTTTTAGCATTTTAGCTCAGAGTAGACTTCGATCCGTCGCGAGTCTTTCTTCTGCGCACTTCCAGTATAGTGGACTACATTCTGGCCATACAATACTACCTGGACTATCGTCGTTATCTTTCCCTGGCGGCGTGTCTTCTTGATGAGAGATCTAAGATTATATTCCATTAAAAACGCGGTACTAATTTGGGTCAAACATTCCATAATTTGGGGCAAAAGTGAACTCTCTTATAAGCTTTGGACTTGTTTGGTAGCACTTTACCAACACATACAACGGCAAGTCTATTTCGACATTACCAACCCCCCACCCCCACCCCAAACACGTACTCTTTGGTGCCCTATATAGTTGGCATCACATTTGTGCTAGTTTGCACCACCCGAAAGATCTCCACTGACAGGCCATGACTTCGCCAATGTCAGCTACTACTTTTATGACGTGACTGGAACAGGAAGGTATCCTTCTAGAGCATGTCTTCTTCACATGAAGACATAAAAGGAGCACAGAGGAAAAGCGGTGCACGCGCCGGGTGCTGGCGTGCGGTCCATCATGGCCACACGCCAGACCATGGCGGTGGATGTGACTCCAGATTGTGTGGGCACCCCTTTGATGGCCTTTGGCCAACCCGGTCCCGTAGGTGTCGTAACTATTTTCAGCAACTGGGGACCATTGCCAGTGACTGTGGCGTGTCCCTATTGCCACACATTCGTTACAACACAAGTGTGTCCACAACCTGGTATTCTCACCTGGTTGCTGTGCAGCGCTATGGCTCTGCTTGGCTGTCCGTTTGGTTGCTGCTTCATCCCGTTCTGTGTGTATGAATGCCAGGACGTTGAACATTTTTGTCCGAACTGCAGACGCATCCTGGGTGTATTCCGCAGGATCTAACAAAGGAATCAGCCCGACCTGAATGACATTCATACAGGTACAGCCTCTAAAAGCTAATCATAGAAAGTTTGTTTGTTCGTTACGTTACGTACGTTTGTTGTTGTACGAGAATATAGTATTCTTTCCGAAGACCATACTTGCATGGCAGAGAGCGGGTGATTTATTTCTACATTGAGAATATGAAATAAACCGGTGATTGTCTCCTGGGTGGCTTATCCCAGGAAGGCCAAGTACAATCAAAATGAACAAGTCATCTCTTGTGTGTTCCAGCCTCAGAACAGTCACTCTCTGAAATTAAAATGTACTAAACGAAACCGTAAGAAATGTGTTCACCTCGCGCATGCGCGAGACTTCGCGCCATCTCTGGAGGTGTAGACGCACTTAACTACATTCGGCCATAGAACGATTAGTCAGCTGATGTCGTTTGATGCATGTGCATAACAAATTGTTGGTGTACGACCAGAAGTCTCGGCTGTTTTTTTCATTTTTTTCATTTCCAGACGCTTCTAAGAACTTTCTAAGTGGAGCGTGATATGTAAGACTATTGCCAGTCTTGCGTTGTGGGCTTCCTTTTCGCCTCTGTGACTCACGGTACTGGTACACTTACTACTTAATCTGTGGCGTTTTCCATTTGATGACGCACTAGTTATAACATAATATTTGGATACTCGCCTGTGGACCCATATACGACATCTTGTCATTTCAACAAAAGAGTAGGTGTCGACTTGCTGTAAGTTACGAGACACCTGTACCAGATGGTATTTTCCTCAAGGGCAACGCAATGGATGTAGGATATAAACAGGGGCCACCGCCTGCGTACCAGGAACCCCGACCAGTATATCAAGAAGCTCCTCCACCGTACCAGCCGACTGCGCCTCCTCCAGCAGGATTTGCACCACCACCACCACAACGTATGTAAGCGCAATGTACGTGCTTTCCAGCAAGTGAACATACGTCTTCTCAGCTGCTGTTCCACGCATCGTTGTGCTGAGCCAGTGGGGACCCTATCCAGTGCAGGCGACTTGTCCTAACTGCGGTGCTACAGTACTTACCTCGACATCATCGACCCCGGGCCTGCTTACATGGTTACTGTCTGGAGCACTCGTCCTCCTCGGGTAAGGGACAAACTGGCGTTTTAAGAGATCTGCTGTACGGGATCATTCGGATAAGCTTGAAAAGAAAGACTACTGCATTGTGCTGTCTGTTTCTTCAGAGGCATAATTCATACATTGACCTCCCCCCCCCCCCCCCCCCCCCCACCTGGCTCTGGTCTCAGTAGAGCTACACCTTATTGGTGGTCGGTAAGACACTGCGTTGAGAGCAGTACAGGGAAGAAGCAGCTTTTGATGGGGCAATCAGTTCTGCCTTCAAAAGACAATATGAGTGCAGGAAGGAGAATGACACCCATTGAAACGAGTTCACATTTCTCCCCACCGCATACCTGGTTATGTAATAACTAGAGAGCGGATTTCCTGGCATATGCCTTTTTGTCAGGAGACATACAGATGCTGTCTTTCAATGTTCTAAGAATGAATCAGGTCGAAGGGGGCCCATTAGTACCCTAATGTTACTGCCTTTCTTTGCCTCTTTTTGTGATTAGTGCCTTTTTTTAAATAGGTGGCAATAAGTGCATAAACAGGTACTTTTTAACTTGCTACTTGGTGTTTATTTTATAGTTTTTGCAAAAAAAAAAAAAAGTTTGTAACAGTCGAGGACACGCTTCGCCGCGCTACATCACACAATGCAAGTGTCTCCCCCGTGACAGAAAGTACCGTTGCAACCTGTGCAACACCGTGTCTGCCCTTGCAGCTGTACTTAGTGGTGACCAGGGCTGTATAAGTTACTCGTAAAGTGTAGGTATAACTTACAGCTACATGACTTTAAAAGTAACTAAGTTACAGGAAGAGTTACTTAGACTGAAATGTACCTCAGTTACTTGTGAAATGTTATTAAGTTACTTCTCATACTTCCAGTTTTTCATGTTCAAGGTGACCACGTGTAAAACTTTGGAACACAATGTATCAAACGTAGTGCTTGTTGAAAATCAACTTCGGAACAACCCACATACTCACGTGCTGTCAAAGTCAAGCTGATAATGCTGATAAATTTGTGCTTAACAGCAGGACATTTTTTAAGTTCTCATTGGAATCACTCTGTAATGTTCCACCCCAGGACCTAACACTCGCATAGAAATTCGATTGAAGAAGTAACTTTTCTCAGAGTACAAGTTACGCGAAAAAGTAATTAAATTACAGTTACAGACACACGTTTCAGAAAGTAGTCTTTTACAGTAATTAGTTACACAAACAGTAATTACTTACAGTAACGCAATTACTTGTAATTAGTTCCTTTACAGCTCTGATGGTGACGCTCCTTTTGTTCCCGACGATATCCCTCACGAGTACAGGCACGCACTACCAAATCGGTGGACGTCGTGAGGTCGTTCTCAGCATGCAGGACAATTCGTATTGATAGGCGACAAAATTTCATGCTGGAACACATTGAAATGATGCTTGTTTTCTACTGTCTTCACACTTTCATTAAGAGGGAATCACTTCAGATATCTATGGGCGATTTTCGTTCGCACAAGACACTTGAGCGCTCTAAACTATCATCTTAAGATTGGTACTGGCGTGTTCTCTTAGCTTTTCTCTAGTCAATGACTTATTTTTAGGGGACAAGATTGAGCCGTTGACTTTTAATAAATTAAAGTTTGGCGCGTCTCGAACATGTGCTGCCATCTCGATAGAGTGTCGCACACTAAAATGTTTGCGCATTTGGGCTCAGTACAAATCAACGGATAGTCCTGGAATTCTACAAAATGTGTCATTGACGAGGGTAAAGCAAGGAGAACACGCCAGTTCTTCCGTTTTTACGACATTTTACGCCGTTTCTGAGCGGTGTTCGAACAAACTTTCTCTATTGTCTTGCGCAGAAGTGATTCCGCCTTAAGAAGACTCATGCATGGTGCATGGAGTTCAATTCCAAAATAAAGATTGCCATGCGATCTGAACGATTTTCTGGATGTCAAAATCTCCATAATATTTTTCTTCCTATTCCTCTCTCTCGCTTGCTGTGTGGAATCTTTGCAGTGCAACCGAGGAACAACTTGAGAAGTTTTACTTCAAGCGTATCATTTCTGAGCAGCAATTGTCACAGAAGTGCACGCGATAGACTGGTATGTTACCATCAAGCAACCAATGCTGACAGTATCGCTCGTAGTGCTGGTAGTTCAATACTGATTGTGGCAATTCCGAGAAAACTTTGCCTTTCTGTGCCACTTTAAGTGCCTTTTTAGGCGTCTAAAACGCATTTTGTTAGTGCCATAAAATCCGCTCTCTAGTGATAACGGATCTTTTCTGAGAAGCCCACTTAGTTGAAGTGTCTGTTATCTCCGAGCTGATAGTTATCACGCAGTCTGAAATAGAAAATGCTAGCATTTTCTTGCATTTGTTTTTTGTCAGTTCTGTATCGTGAATTCCATCGACTCGTGCAACCAAGAAGGAACCAACTCGCTAGTCCACGCAGTGTTGGCTAACTGACATCAAAATTCTTTATTTATGTAATAACGAATTCCACTGGTCATTGCAGTGCAGAAAGACTTACACTGGCTTGAGCATGCATGTTACAGTGGTTGTTTCAGTGCAACATGCGTCAAGGTTTGATTGGTCATTCTGTTTGTTTCCACACTGAACCCCCACTGGCACACTACACAGCTGCACGAAAATGACCAGCGCAATTCATCATAACTACATGTCTACCTTTTGCACCATGACAGTGCTGTTGTTAGGGCTTGCCACTTGAGGATTAGTTCTACAAGTTTCGTGACCATTGTGAAGGTGTGTGATTTTATATTCTTGTTCGTTTCATCACATCTCAGTCTTCTACCAGCAGTTGCTACTAGAGCTATGAAGTAATTAGTTACAAATAACAAAGTTACTGTAATTAATTACTGTATCTAAGTACTTTCTAAAATCAGTAACTATAACTTACTTACATTTTGCTTGTAACTTGTAACAAGAGGAATGTGGCTTTCGCTCTATTTTTTTTTGTGTGTTGAGTTCTCAGAGTATCTGTTGCATCAGTCATGTCAGCAACCTTCATCAATCAGTTCAAGTTCTATGGCAGACAAGTTATCGGGGGACACACACATATCCATGTGTGATGGAATGGTGGCACTGAATGCGCGCAGTTCTAATCTGGGTGTTTCCACATCTCTTAACAACTTCGTCCAATGCTCTGTGGACTGAGAGATTGACCACTAGAGATGCTATTACTAAGTGGAAATCGACAGACATTGCATGTGGCTGCTCGCCAAGTAAAACGCTGTCGAGGTACACTAAACACAACATACATGCACAACATGCCTTGTGTACCTTTTGTGAGACCCTTCCAGACTATTTATGAGTTTCACATTTTGTTTTGCGGACCTCCTATCGAGCAGAGAACAGGAAGCCTTGTGTACAATACTTTAAAATTGGGCTATTTCTCAACTTTCATTTTGATTGATCCAGTTGTGGTTGGTCTGTGTGCACTTAATGTTCAATCATGCAAGTAGTGCTAGTTCTAGTAAGTTCTCGCCGTTGTTAGATGTGCTATCTACTTTCTTTTGTTTGATGTTTCGTTACTTTGAAGGCACCAGTGGCGAAGCCGGGGGGAGTTTTGGTTGTTCACTCTAGAGCACTGCACGGGCCCAGGCTTGGCGTTTTTTAGGCGGGCCAGGCTCGGGCTTCAGCCACCGGGCCCGGGCCGGGTACGGGCATGTACGGGAACATATTTCACTTCACGAGACTGGACAGCTGAATTTTCGCGTTACTTTTTTTCCCCATTGAGTATGGGATATCAGGTATTCTCATCTGAGAACTATCACTTTTTTACATGTGATCATGCTGATTTCGTTGAATGGGTGTGGATTTCACGCATGCACTCACACAAATTTGGGGATGATTGGTGTGGGTTCTTGCACGAGCGTCAGTTAGGTTAAGTGTTGGGACATATTTCGTTCTCGTGAGGGTCCGGCACAAGGTTCAGTGAGGTTAAGTGTTTTGACATATTTCGTTTTTATGAGAGTCCGGCAAGAGGGTCGGTTAGGTTAGGTGTTCTGACATATATTTCGTTCGCGTGAGAGTTCAGGAAAGAGGAACACCGGAGCATGTGCAATAGAGCGCCGATGAGTCTCTCTTGAACCATACGCACGCACGCTGCGTTCCCAAGTAAGCAACAACCAAGCACAGAGCAGCTGGCCGGCAGAGAAATACAGCCGCTGCTGCGTTCGAGTGTACCTCCTGACTCTCCACCAATTAGCTGCGTCCTTTTCCTTGCTGCGTTGTGCTCTTTAGTAAACCTAAATACGCCTCCGAACCTCGAGAACAAATAGAGCACAGGCAGCAGAGGCAGCCGGGCCTGGGCCGGGCACGGGCCATGAAAATTAGGCCCGTGCAGTGCTCTAGTTCACTCCCCCTCTGAAATCTTCCCTCTGGGAAAATCTCCCCCATGTAAAGTTCCCGTAGAACCCCTTCAGAATATTTTCCTGGCTATGCTACTGAAAGGTGCATAACCTCAACTAATCCAAGAGTAACTCAATTGCATTGAATGAGTAAGTGTAACAGAGTTACATTTTAGTTTCAGCAACTTTTCCTGTAACCAACTTACTTACATTTCTTGAGTAACCTACACAGCTCTGGTTACTACATCATGGCCATAGTACGTTCATGCAACTGTGCATCATCAAAGGTTGCAGTCTTCAAAATTCGGATGCAGCCAAGGGCTTTCATAAATGCATGTATCAGGTCAGACTTGTACATAACTTAATACTGTACTCAAGTTACTCCATCTTAAACACCTTTGGGAGTAACTTGTACTTATTTCTTAAGTTACTCCTACAATACTCCCTTTCATTTTATTTTTTTGGAACACAGGAAGGTGAGAAGAAGGTAACTTTGTCTGTTTTGGTTGGGTGCTATGCCACTTGCGTACATTTCATCTGATCTATTCGGGGTACCCCCGGTCCTCCTGCACCGTAGCTTGCATTAGTGGGCGGCACCTTAGGTTTAGGGACTATGCGGGGCAACGTGTTGGCCTGAAGAGCATGTTGGTGAACGATTGGGGGTCTGTCGAAGCCAGGGGAATGGGCCGGTGTTTCATGGAGTCTTAGCGAGCCAAGACAGCTACAAATGCTAATAACTGAAAGCCATCATCGATTAAAATGCTAGATAGTTTAAGGTGGTTTGCTCACTTGTGTTGGCTCTTTCTTTGAGCACGGCATTGGGTACCCGTGCGAGCAATATTATCGGGAGAGAGGAAAAGAAGGCTATCTGAACAAGGATCCGTGTTTATCTTCACTTGGTATTTGTTTCACAAAAATTGCAACTTGATAGTAACTTCAAAACAATGAGTTATCGTTTGGAGTATTTAGCATTCTACTGAAATACTTTTCAAGGTTGAGTAGTTTGTAGTTAGGGTTGTAGTACTCTACTGAGATGCTGTTGTGCCTGGTATTCAGTAAATAATTTTTTTTTAGTATCTTGTACAAGCCTACATCACGTGTATCTAGCAGTGACTGATTTTGGATAGCTGAAACCTTCCAAACTAGAATGGAGAGGAGGAATCATGCCCAAGATTATGGCTTGCTTTTTTCGAGCGTCC
The DNA here is from genome assembly GCF_037126465.1 of Ornithodoros turicata. Classification (NCBI taxonomy): domain Eukaryota; kingdom Metazoa; phylum Arthropoda; class Arachnida; order Ixodida; family Argasidae; genus Ornithodoros; species Ornithodoros turicata. Next base: position 36,690,428 of record NC_088205.1, on the reverse strand, counting down.
ATTGTGTTTGTGAGGGCATCAGTTGAGTAACAGGAATAGCTAGGTTGGGTCCCTTGGCACCCTATGTATCCTAAACCTCCAGGTGCATCAAAGGGAAAGTTTGCTCCCTACTGTAAAAAACATGTATGCCTAGCAGGCCCATTTGTCTACAAACCCTGCGCGACCTCTCGTTCGAACATGTTTCTAGGGTTGTTCATGCGAGCTGTCAGCAGACCAGGACCCAGAGGGAGGCACAAAGAGGAGCACCTCCTCATCAGCAGATCCCTATGACGTTCTGCTAGGATAGTCATGTGTGAGAATCCTCTCCTCATTCTCTGCAGCAGGATGCAAAGCAGTAATAGATTACAGCGTTATTAATGGACATTTTTGTCCCCAACAAAAACTGTTCATAAAGCGAGTCATCCATATCGTAGAATATTACAGAAAATCAAAAGAAGTTTGTGGAGGAAGGAATGCAGTAACTGGAGTTTGTTGACATGTATAATGATGTGCAACTTGTAGACAAAATCTTGGCAACATGCAGAGTGTGGTACTGGTCACTATTGCCACAAAAAATAAGCGGTGTTTGTAGCGCCTCGTGGGAAATGACAGCTGTGATGGTGATCTTGAAACGCGTGTGCACTGCATTGAGTCACTGTCAGTTCTTCAGAGAAGTTAAATGACGACCTCTGTGGCTGGAACATCTCCTTCTGAAGCCTGTATCCTTGCTGTTTTTTCCCCTGAAAAAGCTGTTCCTCTGTTGCATGCTGCGAAATGTTTGCTCAATGGTAGATGAAGTTCCCTCAATACTGATGCCGTCCATAATAACGGGACAGAAATACATAGGGCTCTACGCATAGGTTCGGTACCTTATTGCACTGTCCATTGTCCAAAGAGCAAGTTTTCATATCAATGAGACATAAATACGCTGAAAAAGTTTGGTCCCCATAAGAATGGTCTATATTCTGAGTGGTCCATATTAATGAGGCATGACTGTGCACCACTTGAGTTTGCAAAAAGTGATGCAGTAAGTTAGGAAATGCACTACCCATGACAACAAAAATCTACGAATTGATGCTTGGAGAGCAAACTATTCCTTTAAGATCAGTCTTGTTTTAAGGAATGGATGAAGTAATGAATTGGTACTGGTTGGCCATGTGCCATGGAAGAGTCCCTGACTAAAGTTCTCTAAAGGTAAGAGCACAAGTACAGATACGTTTGACTTTGCAGAAGACTAAACGCAAGAAAAAGTACTGTGCATTTGCCCCTACTGACAATAAACAATTTTGCATGTGCACATCCATAAGCAGGGCTCTAGCTGTCCATTCAAAGCTCTCACAGAGCACCCACTGTACTGTGTTACTTATTAATATGCAAGTATTATGACTGATTGTATCTGATGACCTTGCAAAATGAGATTTGTCCAGTGAGTCACAGAAGAGGAAAGCTCCTTATGATTGCTTGTGCTACCATTTCATCATCATAAGGTCTTGCATGGTTGATAGTGTGGGCTCCAGTGACCAGACAATGTTACATAAAAGAGATGTAGATTTAAAAAAACACTATCTAACACAATTTTTGTTCATAGTCACATTATTTTATTTGCAAACTCTCACGTCTTTGTGACGTATCTAACCCTTTATATGTGTGCTTTGGTGTTTGAGCATGTTGGGTTCAAAGCAATTAGTATTGTCGTAAGAATTTGCACGTTTCTTTTGTAAGAATTTGCACGTAACGTCTCTCCTAGTGTGTTGGGTAATTCTTTTAATACTGTGAATCTTTCTGCTACTTAATGAAGTGAAAAATAAATGTGCAGGTGCTGGTTTGGTTGCTGCCTAGTGCCTTGCTGTGTTGCAGAATGCCAGGACGTTGAACATCATTGCCCCAGCTGCAAGCGACACTTGGCCACTTTTCGACGTCTGTGACATCTCTACGTTCCGCCGCTGTCCAATAAAGATTTTTCCTCCGGCATCTTGCCACCAGCTAGGAATATAACTTCCTCTGCAAAAGCCAGGGATTTCATTGATAAGGGAACGGACTCTCATGGAATAACCACTAGACTATATGTACCATGAGAAAACTGAGTTTTGTAATACAGTTTTACACTCAAAATCATGCATTGTAGCAGTGTGTTGTGCGAGGGTAAATAAAGGGTACTTGTTTGTACTTGTTTGTTCAGCAATCACTGTTTCATGAAATGTACTACACTTTAGCTTCATGGCATTTCAAAGTTTATACATGCTTTGTACTTTGCTATATCTACATAGTTGCAAGACACTCTTGTGCAATGCAACTTCTGTGCCTATATTAGGCTCCATGCACAAGAAATCTGCTTGTACTGCAATACTTCTCCGATAGCTTTGATGACTCGAAACATGAGCTACCTATTCCCATAAAGAAGAAAGGTAACTAGGCATACACAAGGTCTCTGCTTCTCTATCTTCCCGCAGCCCACCTCCAGAGTGTCTCCATTTGATGCCATGAGCACATCTTGCATCCTGTCATGGTATCAAGGCTAAATGCTCGAGAATCTGATTTGTTTCATTTTTGATGGATATAGGGAAGATATTTTTCAGTACAGATTTGTTTCTATACGATAGTTTTTCAAATTTAGTGCTTGTGCTAGGGCAAACTGGGGATGAGTCAGTCACTTCATTCGTGGTTGTATGCAGCACAGTTGAGCTATATTCATGTAAACACAAATTACTAGTGCACATGTGCGAACATGGCAAGGCAAGAAAAATGGACAAAGCAAGGTCGAGCAGCATCACCACCATGCTGCTACTCCATGAAGGAGGTATGTGTGGCTAGAGTGCTGCTTTTACTGTGGTTGTCTTGCTTGCAGGCTTGTGTGGAAGGCATGGTAAATTTTGCAATGTGCTGCCCAGCTTGCATGAGTAGTAACGCAGAATACAAGAGCTTAATACCACACCCTGTTGAAGTGCCCCAGTCCACTACTGGTATTAAAATGGTAGGCACTAATCAATTTCATTATATTCAAAACAGTGGTATGCTAGGGTTCTTTAGAGCGCTGATGGCTAATGTTAATATTAACATTAGCCATCAGCGCTCTAAAGAACACTGACTGAAAGACAAGACAGACAGAACACATCACTGACTTGCAACTGACAAAGCAGCCCGCAAATACGTCTTCTGCATTCCGAGATCCATTATCCCAAAGAAGAGATAAACACGTGCAAGAGGAATGACGCAGATGTCACAAGGCAACCCTAAGAGCGTGTTTACGTGCATCATCGTCGTTGTATTAAAAAATTGTGTCTGTACATAAAGCTTTGTCAGTTGCAAGTCAGCGATGTGTCATGTCTCTCTTGCCTTTCAGTCTCTCCTTTTTTTTTACTGCCAATGGCTACGGTTCATTATATTCTGTCAGCATTAGCAAATAATGCACAACCGTCAGATAATATATTTAAGAATCACAACTGCATAGTGTGAAGGGATGCCACTGTGACATTAGAGAACCCGGCACAAAATGCAACACCAAGGCCAAGAGAACGTAAGTGACTGGTACTGTATTGTAATTGAGAATGACCTATGCGCAAGCCACAGATTCTCTACAACTTGCATACTTTGTAATACCCTTGTCAGTTCCTTGGGCAATTCGGTGCCATGCCAAAGGGTAATGGGTCTCTTTCTCCATAAAAGGTCGGAAAGGGAAGTCTGCTTCCTTCACCTCAGTGTTAATTTGCCTTCCTTGTAAAAACTACTAAATGGATAGCACTTGAAGAATTTTGTAGAGCTGTACCTCATTATTATGGACACTTTTGTCCCCAACAAAAGTTGTCCATCAATACTGATGCTGTCCATAATGATGAGACACAAATATGTAGGGCTCTGCAGGTTCGGTACCTTACTGTACGGAATAGCAAGTTTCCATATTAGCGAGGCACGACTGTACTTTGAGGCACAATTCTCGAAACAGATTTTAAGGATTGGCCGTCATGTTTTATGAAAAGTGAATGATGGCAGATATAGAAAAGGTGCCAACCTCTTCTTCAACTGCCATCATTCAATTGACAGCTGGGGGTTGTGTTTGTCCTTCTATGTTTAACATTTATTGGTCCAGACCAGACCTGTAAAAATTTATTTTCACAAGTACCTGATTTACTATTACAACTACATGCTCATTATTCGTTACAATTACAAAATAAAAATTGTAACACAATTAGAACTACAATAACTCTGAAAAGTAATTGAGTTACAGTGAATTACATTAGTTTCAATATATTTTTTGCTATATAACTTTATTGTACATCTTTTGAAAATACAGATTAGTGGATTAGACTAATGACAAGAACATGACTAGTGGTGTTGGGGTACAATACTTAGAATCGTACAGTGTTAGAATTGCTTGAGAAATCTGCTTATTACTTAGCAGAAACATTAGATCATGCACACCAGTGGCACAGCCAGAGGGGGGCTTTTGGGGGTTCTTTTTCCCATAGTGTGGCACTTTTGTTTTCGCCATACTCAAAGGCAAAGAAACTTTCAGTGGCCTCCTCATCAGATGACTGGTTGTGACCATTCATTCTTTAATGTGCCATTGCCGATTGTTTTAAATTTTCATCTGGGATCCAGTATGTCTTGAACCTGGGCACTGAACCTAGCATGCATGATAGTACTTGTGATGAGATCCGTAGCTAACATTTGCTGACTACCATCATGGTTGGTAGCCATCCCAGCCAACCATACGTAGAAGACAAATGTGAATAAACATGCCCAGGATCAGATTGTGCTGGCGAAGCATGAAACATTCACACTGAGACGGGGCATTGCAGGAGGATGCTACGACTCTTGATATCGATAGCACCATTTGCATTAGCTGCCGATGCACAACAACTTGGTTTTACGCCGACCAGAGTGTCTCGTTCTCCCATTTGACCGTTACACACCCACGACCTACTACTATACTAATCCCGGGCATACAGCAATGCCTATGGGAGAGCCGGGTCAACGAATAGTTACACTAGTGGCCACTTAAAGCGCTACTTAGCATTATTGGAGATAAGAAGTGTATACATTATTATCACCATTGCCACCGTCGTTTGTCTGCTACACAAGCCTGCTGTTTGCTATGCATGCACTGCCCACTTTGTCGTCAACATGCCTAAAGCCCACCATTTATTGCTGCGGTTACGGCAAATCACATGTTAACGAACTACACCAAACTCATAACGAAGTGGCGACTGCCAGAACTACTACCCCAGTGCCGGGAGCTTTGCGCATGTCCAGGTATCTGTAGTTGTGTTCTACCTAAGAACGGCATCTCAGTCGCTGAAGTAGAAATTTATATTATATCCTTAGTACATATAAATATGAAAATAACTTTTGTCAAAAGCAGTCTTGGGAAGTAACTTAGTTAGAAGCAGGGTGATGAACCAAACCTGAACCATTATTTTTGCCGGAACCGAACCCGATTCGGCCGATCGGCAGTTCTCATGACACTGTTGAACCCGAAATGGAGCAGAACCGGAAAAAATAATAGCGGTAGCCAGTTCGCAACAAAACGGTTTGGACATAAAAGAAGTCAGCGTAAGAGTTCAAGTGCCTCTCAATCCCCGAACGAGGACACTTTGGTCTCCATATCATGCATTTCGTAAATTTTCACCTAGCAGTCAAACGACGACGTATAATAAGTATGCTTCAGCGTCTTTTTTAACACACTGAAGCGCAGTTGTCCTTATGAGCACCGCAGCTAGCGCCCCACACAAGGGCTGCGGCATCTGCTCTTCAGAAAGGAGGTGTCATGTGAACGAATGAAGCAGGAATGGAGTAGGCCAGTTGTGTAGCTCTATAGGACGAATATGTGATTAAGAGGGGATGTACCCCGCGCCGTTTCGTCGTTTCTGGGCATGAGATGGCGCCGGGGTCTACCCAGCCACGAGGTGGCGCTAGGGGCGCCGAGTGCTGTAACTAGTGCCATTGTTCAAGAAGTGCGCGATACAGCGCAAGGGCATGTAGTCCCAACAGCATGCGTGACCTTGTTGTTTTTGTTTGCCCCGACTTCGCTCGGGATGCGCGGTTAATCTCCTAAACAAAGAGGGGTACTTGAGGAGAACGCAGCTTTGAGGAACAAAGGCATCTATTCATGTGTCTGTCGGCTGCTTCCTTGGTTTGCACTCTGTTCGACTTGTGTATCGTTTTGCTGCTTCACCAAAATCTCCCGGCTGGAAGAATAGAAAACGGTTCATGATGGCGATGGCATTTATTAGCTTCTCAGTTATGAGCTTTATGCAACTGACTCACCGGTAGCTTTTCGCTGCCTTATTTGCCGAAACCAAGCTGTCCGACTTTTTTCGTCGCTCTGTCTACTCTTTTCACTATAACATATGAAGCTGATCTATCACACCCCCAGTGATAGCATTGAAAGTGGTATTTGTTTATAAATATCTGGAGAACTTTCACCTGCATATTATGGGAAAGAGAATGGATTGGGTTTCAGATAGCGAGGTAACTGACTTTAATAAATAGGGCTATAACGATACTGTACACGGAGCACATTACAACAAAATTACACTAAGAACATAGAGCTTCGCTGATCAATTGCAGATGCAGAACACAGAATACGCAACCAGCACAACTGGAACGGCTCATACAACAGCATAAATAAATAAAGAAAGAAAGAAAGAAAGAATCATCCGGGCCGTTATGACTAGACGCCGTTTGTTCTATTTGGGAGGCCGCAAGACAATGGGGATGTTGTGCTTATCTCACTAGTATTTATTATCATCATTATTTTGGCGAGTGCCAAATTTTCAGTTGCTCAGCTCATCATCGCCGCTCGTCCCTGCGCCAAACATATCTTTTGACGCTTCCAGATGTTCGGAACAAACACGCACACAGGAACCAAGCGAATCGACGGGACAGTCCGAACTGCAAGGACGAGCCCAATACCGAGAATAGCATGCCGAGTCATTACATGCCCACTTGTGCCCGCTTCTCAAAGGCTGGCGCGGATAAGCCACACAGCAGGAAAAAGAATAGCCCCGCTGTAGTGGAGCTTAGCGCCCTTCCCCTTTTTCCTGGGAAAGGGAAACTCGGATAGTATGCTGAAATAAGGGTCACACTTGGTGGATAAATACCTTCTGGACGTAAAGCCCGCGTCGTGGCAGCACCGGGCAGCAGACAAAGTTGTCCCGAGAAAGCGCTGTACATACCCTCAGAGATTTTCATTTATCTCAAGAACGGCTGACTTTACACTCGAGATAGTGGTACCAAAACGTTTAGGACACATTTTAGAAGAAAATGGATTGAGCAAATGTCGCCTAGGATGATTTCTTTTTCTGCTATTCGCTTCAGAAGTCTAAGGTCAATTTTTGGCTATTTTCCACACGTTCTACAACGTCTCAACGAAAAATCCAAGCGAAAATTTAAAATTTGAAAAATCCATTTTCTCATAATTGTTAAAAGCTATCAAATGAGACCGATATCGTGAAGATCGGAGGAGTATTTATCGAGAAAAATGGAAAAGTTTGCCCCATAGAAAATACATGGGGCCGCGACGGGTGATATCCCCTCTTAAGCAAGCGCCCAACATTTCCTTTTACACATGAGCAGAAGAATTAAACAAGTCAGAAACATGAGAAGTGGAGAAGGAGCGTACGCAGAATGGTGCCAGTTTGATTGGTCTTGGTTTGAAAAGTAAATACAGTTCTGCTTACTGGTAGTACAATTATGTCATGATACATTGCCTTTGTGTTGTGGATTAACTGGTACACTGCTGCGAGCTCAGACAGAGCAAGACTGGCAGACTTATTTTCGACATGCTTCAGTACGGTTTCAGATCAATTCACACTGCGAACGCAGTGTGCCGGAAAGTACCGTCGTCTATGTAAAATGCTGTCCATCTTATTAGGCTTCCTTTGTATCTTGCTGGTACTGTGTATGTGAAAAAAGAGATTTCGCTAACAGAAAGTGGCAGGACTACAACACTTCATCAACGTGGACGCTATTTGCAAGTGTTCATCCATTTCTCCTTTCTCTCCCTAAGGGGAGTACCTGACCACTAAAAACGTCAATGCAGACAACAGCAGTAAGCTATTAGCCACGCATTTCCTGATAAAAACAGTTTTATGGGAGATATAATATGGAAGCATTGAACCGGTTCGATTTTTGGCGTAGCCAAACCGGAACTGAACCGGAACGGAATTCAAGGAACGTGACCCCGAACTGAACCCATATTTTTTGCAGTTCGACACCCTGGTTAGCAGTAACTAGTTACTGGAAAAGTAACTAGTTAATTACTCTTGATAAGAAAGTATATCTCAGCTGTAACTAGTTACCTTCAGAATTGTAAATTTTTTGCAGTAATTTAGGAAGGTTTTTGCATTTTCTTCCTCCACCCATTGCTGCCTGTTATTCGTGGCTCACATAGCTGCCCGTAGCTCTGAAAGAATGCATATCTAAAAAGGGTGCAGCTATCACCGCCACTCAGAAACAAGCGAATGCATTGCATTTGGAGGGGACTACCCCTGGTAACATCTCACTATATGCAAGGATATGCTCCAAGTACTGTTGCACAGACGTAAAACACTCGTACTCTTGCCAAAGGTCTCAAATTAAAGTTGATTTTGGCAATGCTACGCTGTAAAACGGAACCATTGCACTGATGACAAGAAAACAATTGGGTCATTCCAAATGCTGCGCTTGATCATCCCAGATTTCTTTCAAATAAATTGTGGTTGATTATTCCAATGCAGCCAATGCTCTTCCAGCTTATTTTTTTACGCAAAAAGCCTTTTTTTTCACTCTGTGACTGCCTTTTGAAGATTGCGAAGGGACATGTGACCTACCTGGTGAAAAAAAAAAATTCTTACAAAATAGCTTTTTTTGCAAATTCCAACCAAATCTCTTCTGAGTGATGGCAAAGCATAACACTTTTGTGCCAAGACCCATTGAAGGTTGCCGGACACTTTTTATCGACAGTTTACTGTCCCTGAGAAAACTGCAAAAATTCTAGAAATTGTGGAATTTTTTACAGAACTCTGCAATTTTTTTTCAGAGACAGTTAAACTGTTTAGCGCTGTTGTCTAGGTGGCATAGAACATGTTGGAAATATTTTGAGGCGGACAGACTTGGAAGAGGACACGGAAAAAAATGCTGAAGTCTGTAAATATTACTTTTTATCACATATTGATCTGTTATTTACACAGTGAGGTGGTCCTGATAAAAATGAGACAAATTGCATTTGATAGTATGCCCCTTGAACATTTATTTTGCAAAGTTTCATCAGAACATTTTTTATTTTTGCAGTAAAATAATTGGGGAGGGTTCAGTCGCATTCGAGCCGTAGCGTTTTATGTGAAAACGTCACGATCTCCGAATCCTTTGCTCCCTTGCAGGATTTTAGTGAAATAAATACAAGACTTTACTCATGTATTAATTCCATTCATTCGTCATTTATTATTCGAGGGTGCTTGCACCTCGTGCGGCTTGCTATGCGGCAGTCGAATTTGTCTCCGCCGCTGATCTTCTTCGGATCTCTTGTATCTCTCTTGATCGCTCAGTGCTGGACTTTGGGGGCTTTTTGGGTTCCTCTCGAGCCACCCTTTCTTGTGATTGCCGTTTGCTTCAATTCTGATCATATTTTAGGTTCATGTATGCCGACATTCTGGCAAAATTTTGATATTCAAATTTGCAAGTTTATAAAATTTTGGTTATTGTTGTGGAAGCGAATATCACTTAAGGTCCAAGTAGAACTTCTCAAGCCCTTTCCAACGACACCTCGATCGGCGTCCTAGCTTCAAGCGTTCGCAAGATAGACTGCCTGCAATGTATGCGTACCCCTATATTTCCGTCTCTTTCACACGCACCCGCCGCAATGACCTCGTTAGCTAGAATTTTGCACATGTAGGCTATCTGGATTTAGCCGGTTGGTTGCTATCGGTTTATTACTCACTGAGTTATCGCGTCAGGAAATTCAGCATAATTTCGCTGCATTATAAATTTTGACCTGGCTGTCAAACCGAACCTACAGATGTTTTCATGTCAAAATTTTTTTTTACTTGACCACCCCTGCACTCATCCGGCGTTGCCCTGCAAGGCTGCTTCACCCCACGACATATCGCCGCCGCTTCCACCAAACACACACGGGAGCCGACCAACCCGATTTGCGTTCTTCAGTGGGAAAAACAACTTGTAGATTATCACGAGAACAGCCTACTGCGGCGACACAGTTCAATAAGAGTACTGGGCCTAAGGATGTACTTCGGTGACGACGGGCACTGGCGGGCTATTGAATCCATGTTTAAGCGATGACAGACACAACACTTACCAACACAGACTCTAGGGCACCAGGCAATAAAGGGTGTGCAATAAACAGGGAAAGCACAACAGCTTAAGAGGCCATACCAGTCGGGGAGCAACTCCGATTCACGATTTTCCGGATTCTAGATGGCGCTACGCTCGTCCTTATCACGCCGTTCGCCACCGACTCACGAAATAATCCCCATTGTGCATGGTTGACCTCGCGAGTTTAAGGGGGCCCGCGCCCTCTGCGCTGTTTGTCGAGTGGTAAAGTGTCGGACTTTGCCACGAAAGGTCCGTAGTTCGATTCGAGACATTCACGTCTTTTTGCTTGTCTCCTATTGCTACATGAGTACTTTATTTTTATTTTTTTGTTCTTATATATTCATGCTACAATTATTGTTTTCACAAGTCACTACCGCCTGTACCGACTGATTATGGAATTTTTAGTTGCTCTTCGTATTGTTTTACTAGTGCATACTTACTGTATGCCGACGTACAAGTGTGATCGGATAGTACGGATGCTGGTATCTCGGAGGCTCTCAATTGGATCTACCAGCGGCTGTAAATTAGGCTATAAACATTGCCTACACACAGCGCTTACAATGCCAGTCTGGAAAATCTGCTCGAAACGGTATTCCTTTTTTTTTTCTGCACTCGCTTACATAATAATAATAATAAATAATAATAATAATAATTTTACTCAAGAAAGCAAACTACAAATATAATAAAACAGGCCTGTCTAAGCGGAAAAGCTTGTGGCACTGGGCCTGAAGCAGTCAGCGGCATACAGTTTGAGAGTACATGAACATATAAAGGTACTACATCCCATGATAAAGTTGCCGTAGCGCTTTTTTTAGTTTGTACTTCGATTCCAAAGAAAAACTGTCGAAGGGGAGCTCATTAAAGATACGAGGTAAATAGCATTGCCTGCGACAAAGTCCATATTTTGTGTGTGAGAAATGCACAACAGGGCAGCATTCGCTAACCGGGGTCCTATATGAGGGGTCCCAAAAATGTTTTTACAACATGCAATTTACCTTGATAATAACTCTAACCTAATCGCTCTAACCTAGGTTCCCACTGGGGACGATTTTTCCGTATCCCGGAAATTACAGGAGCGCCGTTGTGAACAGCTGAGGAAACGGATCATAGCCGATCAAGTGCTATCACATTATTTGTTTAAATTGGGAGACGGGATTTTTAAATTAACATGCATGCTAATGCACAGTAAAACCACTGAACAAGGAACATAAATGCGGTTACACCCACTGCGCCGCTTGCGTTGCGCCGATTTCATCTGTTCTTTCTGTTCCTCTCTCGCAAAGTTTGCCGAGTGCAGACAATGCGGTAAGAATAGGCAGGGATTCTCCAACAACAAATAAATATTGACTATGACACGAGGTGATTCATCACTGGTGATTTTCCAAGGTCCTGCTACCTTCTACTTATTTCTGGCAGATATGTAAGCCGCGTTCTTTTATAAAGGGGAGTACTACAGAATACTGAGCGCAATGACACATTACCTTCTGTATTCGTATCAATGAAATGAAACGCAAATGCCCACAATCCTGAGGCTCTGACTTCACGCTCGTTGAACGTGGATATCGTCGGACGTAGTTCCCAACTCAGCTGGAATACTGGTATTTTCATATATAGTTCTGTTTTGTTGGTGGTGGCGGTCAGACAATAATGTTGTAGTTGTTGTCTCATACTTTCTATGTTGATGAACCGTAATTTCAATGCAATCAAACCGCAATGAAACACCTGAATAAGTGGGTGTAGAGCTTTTATAACCCATAAACATCGGCCCAGAAAAAGATGTAAGGACAACTGTAACACCTGTGTCTGACTGACAGTAGAGAAATACTATAGGATCCAGTGAACGATATCGCTAGCGAACTAATGCAGCAAATTATGTATATCTATTTTATGTTGCTTATTGAATGGAATGTAGATTTAACTACTCATTATTAACACATAAAAAAAGAAAAAAAGCACCCTATGTCTCCCAATTTCAACAAATCCGCAAAGCGAACGATAACATTCGGTCGGCTGTGATGTATTTCATCGGCTGTCTAGATTTCAGTTCTTACCTGCATCTATATTTCAGGGGCTTTTAATGCACAATTATCCTCACTTTACCCACCACACACTTTCTTTTCGTAGTAAACATATTGTAGATGATTGTTTTTCATATTCGCTGGCTAGTCTATTTGCGAGCACCAAATGCTATGCATTCCAGTTATTTGATTTCTAATACAATAGCCACAAAACTTTTTCATAATCTACACCATCCCATTCAGTGGTCATTCACTGGAGTGCTCACCCGGTGTCTCTTTGGCCTTTCCATTTTCAGCCTTCTGACAGTTCGGCGTTATGATTTTTTGGTCTTTTGGCTGTCGGCCTTCTGATAGTTCGGCGTCATGATTTTCGGCCTTTTGATAGGTTCAATCAGCCTAAATAAATGCATTGCATTTAGCAACAGCTATTCAAAAAAATGAAAAAAAAAGGAGAAGGAGGAAGCTCCTAAAATCCCTTGAATTCCATCTTTATGTATAAATGAACAAGACAAGACAAGATAAAATCAAAGGAACTTGACGCGCGACGAGGTCTCGGAGCACGATTTCCGTCTCATAATTGCGCTAATTATTACACGGAAACTTCAGTACTATATTTTTAGACACTCCTTGGTTTTCACAGGGTACTTCACATTACATTTACACCAGACCTTTCGTTCAGCGTAGACACTAGTTCAGCGGAGAATCCCCAGTGACCCGGAGCTTTTCCTTATCTTCCTAAGAAGGCCTCCCTCTGTGCGCCGTGCAAAGACAGACGGGTACAGGTTTTGGGTCATCCAACGTGCAACTAGCAAGGATTGTCGAAAGATGGAAAATCTAGGGAACCGGTCTCGAAAAATTGGCCGTATCTCAAAATAATGTGATCGAAGTCCCCGTTGCAAAATAAACTACTGTAAATAAATGTTATCATGGCTGTTATTATGGCTGTTTCTGCGCGGAAACTGCCAAAGCCCACTTAGACTAACCTGAACATGAAAATGCAAACACCGAACTTTTACTAACCTAATAATCAACTAACTAACGTGCCGTTCCGTCGCGTCCATTTCATTTATCTCCTATTTGTTAATTTTATTTATTTATTTATTTATTTTATGTATTTTTGGAATAGCAAGCCGACGTCCCGTTTGGCTGACCTTTAGCCAGTTTTTTTTTTTTTTCCTTTTCGTCTAATAAATATATCCCCCTCCCCCGTCGCTGTCGTTGGTTTTCCTTGCTACGCGAACGTGAATTTGGGTTCCGGAAAAGACTGTTGCTCATTGCATGGGCGGAAATAATTGTGCAGCGGCCGCTTGATCGATTTTTCTTATTGGTTCACGTGGAGCGTTCATGAAAAAAAAAAAGAAAATAATAAAGATAAAAATAAATCGATCAATAAAAGAAAGAAAGAGAAACAACAAATAAAGCTGCAGTTCTAAGTACCGTTATCCTAAGAAACATTTATCTGTGTGTAATCCGCATGCTGGCTGTTTCAACATTACGAACATTACAGGGCAGTCCTGTTGAACGTTACTGGAATGTTTGTGAAGTCGCCCTTCCACTAACCGTAAATACGAGAGATTCTCGTTAGCCTTATGAGACAGTTCAGTTGACTGAGTAAGCACAAACCCGAAACGGCAAAATCGAGCAAATTGACGTTTCATGTCAAGCTAATAAACTCATCTCACTTCTCTATAAGCGCTCCGAAAAAAGAAGAGGTTTATTGGTCTCGGTGGTCTCTTACACGGGCCGCGACAACGCTGGCTCGCCTACCCAACGTTCCCCCCCCCGACAATGCTGGCTGACGATAATCCCTTTACGAGCAGCTAAGTAAGCTTTTGTTCTGGTCTCCAAGGCCATGCTCTAAGTCCGCTGTCCATGAAAGTAAAGAGGAGAGAGGGATCACTACAGTGCGCGTGCGCGCAGCATGGTCGGCGGATGGATACGGTCAAAATGTTCCGCGCAGTTTTTCCTGTCCTACGGCTAGAGGGCGACACAGAATGACGCGGTTTACGGGGCTTTGAGACGGTATTTATCCGTACTCACTTTTCATGCTTTTTTAGAAAAACGGAAAGTGGTAGACATATAAATTTGATGTCTATCGATTCCTGAAATAATTCCAGAGAAAGTAAATGGAAAGTTTTTTTTCGAAATGGCTATAGAAGTTTAATAAAACCTGTTCAAAGAGGGAGGAGAAAAATTGTGTATTTTTTTCGCATGCGTGACGTCGCCGTAAAATACATACGGCATATATGAGAAATCCTGTAGCGTAAATAGTTTCATCTCGTCTTCCTCTTTATGATGAAAGCACTCGCGTCAAAATCTGTGCGGCGGTTACCGAGAGAAAGCATAAAAACTGTTCCATAGGAAATACATTGGGACGGAGAGCTGGTATGCCCTCTTAATTCTTTTGGCTACCACCAAGGAAACAAGAACAGAAGGGACGACTAAAACTGTCCAAGTGAAGTCACTGAATATGAGAAGCCAGCTCAGCAGGCTGGTCTCACTTCCGATCAGAGTGAGCTAGATATAATAGGTGCAGACCCATTGTCGCTGAAGTGCATCCTGTGCTCCAGTGCTCCTTGTGTACTGCGCCGCCGCAGGAGGCCGTTCTCATGAGTACCTGAAGCTTACTGGAAAGTTAATTTGTACAACATGTTTCTACTACACACGTGATAAACACTTTTGGTTTGGGAATTCTGTGCCTTTTTGTACTATGTTTAACCAGCTCACCTGCTACAATAGTGGTAGTGATGTGTTCTACACCCTTTGCGTCCGTCACATGACCATACATGAGGCGACCCTGCACAAAAATCCGTGTGCCTTTGCGCAGGAATTGGTAAACAGAGTTCCGTAGGAAAGGTTTGAAGACACTTATTCGGTGCCACTGTGTCTTCTGCTCCACCTCTCCTGAAAAATATGGTCAATACAATTGTCCTCGTGATCAAAAGTGATACATCGATGAATTTGAGCCTAACGATGAGAAAGTCAGAGGCCAAAATATGACAGGAAATCACTGTCACGCAAGCGTTGTGCTGAAAAGTGTAAACGTTAGCAGCCGTGGGGATTTTCATTAGATTCTGCCTCCAAAGCTGCAATGTCACAGTGTTGTTGCACAAGTGTCTCTCTCCTCTGCCGTGACTCACCTGTCTCATACTTGTAGTTACTGTTAGTAGCCAAAGTGAACACCACCACAGGATTACTATCACTGCCCCTCAGCTGCGGTTCTATGCCAACACGACCCAGAAGTGTCACTTGGTTGAGACCTTGAGGGCATCAGTCAGGATAATAAACAGAACGCTCACGACCAACCAGAGATTCCTTACTTTTTTCTACGGCTGCCTTTTCATCGCAGAAATAACGTCGCTGCGGTACACAATGCCAAACGGCACACCTGATTTGCGTTGATGTACGAATAAAACTTAAGAAAAGGCGCATGTTTTTCTTTCTCAAGCCTTTTCTGTGCATCTATATGCCAGTCTGCTAAATTGGGAATCCAGTAAACCACGAGAGTAAACAAACGTCCAGCAGCACGTGGTTGAGCTTGCTGAACACGAAAACAAAACACCTCTAACCGGAACCGGAACTACAGTAAACACTACAATCAACAGTAGCGAAAATACCTGGAAGAACACACCACCACCAACCAGTAGTAAGCTAGAGCCAACCAAAGCTGCCATGCAAAAAACATTTGGCGGCAATTGCTGACATCATGTTCTGCTCTCTCTGTCCTCTATATTTGCGATATTTCTGCAACGAACTCTTTCGAAGCGTAGGAACACAAATTAATGGTGCGGAACGGCGGAACTTCCACGGAACCGGACGTCTCAAATTGTCTCAAAGCCATTCTCGGTCGGCCGGCTATGTCTAGTATGTAGTGCATACTCGTAGGGAACTTGACATGTTACCTGCGAGTTCGTTGATTTTCAAAGTTTCTGATTTATCACTAGAGTTGCCAATAAAGAACAGGCTTCGCGGATCGTAGAATGTCTGCACCAGTCTGCACCTTGCGTGCTCATAGACGGCAGTAGTAGCTAATGGCTGAAGCAGACAGCTCAGTAGTAGTCTAGCGCGGCAGTAATGGGGAATTCCTGCGTTTCATATTCGTTTTCACGCAAACGATTGATCTTGATATTGACTTTCGAATGAGCGGCACCTAGAAATATATTGGGGGGTGCAATGGTATCAATAATCAAAAACCAAATCCTGAAGCACTTATCCAAGTAAGTTGTCTTGCGTGACAAGCAGGAAGTGGTTGTGGTTATTGTACCGTTATATTTCCAGATTTGCCAAGAATCTGTCGCTGGACCAGATTCAGCTTAGCACACTACGTGGCCATTGCGAGCTTCATCATCTTGAACTTGACGAGCTCCTTTTAGCTGACCTTTTGGAACTGCCGCCTTGGCTTGTGCTTACACGGGCTGTATGCAATTATGTCACCCTCAAGGTGCGTTATTGCATGTGCCTTCTTATTGTAGACCCCTACACACATTCAATCTCATGTAAAACAGGGAAAAGTTTTCTGGGAGATGTGTAAATCTACTCCAATCACATTTTGGTGTCACAGTTACATAATGCTGATAATAGTGTCTCCGTGACACTTGCTTGATAAACAATGCTAGAGATGCCGTTTCGTACCACTTTAGGTTCTGGGTCGCCTTCCTCCTCCAAACACTTCTGTGGGGAGGCGAAGACTTTCAACAACATCCACCACATTTTGCTGTGTTCCCTATCAAATGGGCTGATGGGTAGCCACCAATGCAATAGGCTGGCAGTTCCATCCTCTATGTTCTTACAAAAGATAAATATTTAAATCTATCGGTTTCGCTGTTGGATAACTCAACCTGTTTCCCATATGAGTGGAGCTTAGATCCCCGAGGACACATGTCCCAATATAGGAGCACTTGTTATGCAGCACGTAGTTGTACAATTGCTTTTCCTGTAACCTTCGAAAGGTGTCATATTTGCCTGCAGTAATGGTTGCCTTGCAGACTGTCTTCTTCTGTACTTGGAAGAAATAAGTTTGACTTCCGTCTGTTTCTAATTTTAAGCTTTACTCTTCTTGTTTGTCACCCTATTTGGTCAGGGAATCGAATGTTTTTTGGACCATGTCTACATTCATGTCATGTCACAGTTTTAGAGAAGCTGAAATTCTGGGCTTAGTGATACGTAGTGCCCGGGACTTTATGCAAATGCATATTTTTTTTGTAGGCGTTTTGTTGTTTCCCCCACATGTCTCCAGGCACGGAGAGCACAAAAAAAATGTGTTTCGTTATGCATATATTTGCATATTTTTGACAAATTCTTAAAAGTGCATATGACAGCATATATCTGCATATGTACATGTTTCTACTGCATATTTTTTGCTCTGGTGTGCCTTCCCAGGTTTCCTGCCAGGTTGAGCTCTGACACACTCACTTTTCTAGGACAACTTATGCGACACATGCTGTGTCGCAGCTGCATGACTAACCTGGAGCACCTCTGGTTTTAAACAGTCTGCAGGTGATGCATAGGCTGCTAACGCTTCACCACAATGCTTTCTTTAACTGAGGCTCGCTGCTTGCTTCTGAGTTGTTACACTGAATTGCGCAATGGCAGGTGACATTACGACTCTACTCCGGGGGTCGGACGCTGCATCGCGTCTCCCTTTCCCATTCACACTTTGTGGTTCATTCCGCAAAGGTTGGACGTGCACACGCAGAATATGGAAGAGTTCTCTCTTCTTGGTTTTCCTCCTGTGTAAGGTGCGACAATGCCGAAAACAGCGTCTTCACGTCTGAGGCAGTTGGCAGCTGAGCTCAAAGGCACATTCAAGACGGATGGATCCGTCTTGTTTTGCCTGGCATTCGAGAAAGCTGTAAATGCTGACAGACGTTTTCTCGTTCATCAGCACTTAAAGACAGCGAAGCACCAAGAGGCCAGTCAACGAAAGTCAGGTTGCATGCAGCAACTTATGGACTAGAGTGCACCTTCTACGTCCAAATGTTCTGACTTTGCGATGGGTCTTCTGTGCTGCAAATATTCCCTTTTGGAAGCTGGAAGAGCTACAGGTATTTCTGAGCTACAGTTCTGAGCTACAGGTATTTCTTGAGAAGTACACAGGCCGGCAAATCCCTCATGAACCGAAAATACGAAAAGGCTACCTGCATCGGTGCTATCAGGCTACCCTTCAAAACATCCTTGAGAATCTGAAGTCACAGAAAGTGTGGATATCCGTAGACGAAACAACAGATGGTTCAGGATGCTGCGTAGCCTCTGTTGTCATCGAACCACTTGGGCTGGACACATGTGAAAAGAGCTACCTACTGACAGTTGAGGGGCTTTTAAAGGTCAATCATTCGACAGTGGCAGAGCTCTTCATAGACTGTCTTTGGGTGCTCAACAGGTATGTGGATGCAAATAACGTGCTGCTTTTTGTTACGGATGCTGATGCAGCTCCTTACATGGTGAAGGCCGGTGCCGCTCTTCGTGTCATATACAAAAAAATTGTTCACGTCACCTGCACAGCTCACACGCTACACACAGTGTTGCAGAGGAAGTTCATGGCTGTTTCCAAAATGTTGATGACCTCTTATCGAACACGAAGAAAGTGTTTGCAAAGAGTCCCATGCGTGTGCAGCTCTTTAAGGATTTGGCGCCAGATGTGGCTTTGCCTCTTCAGCCTGTGCTGACCAGCTGGGGCACGTGGATCGAAGCACCAAAATATTATGCCGCAAATTTTGAAATCGTGCGTCAAGTGGTCAGCAAGCTCAAAAAAGAAGACGCCGCAAGCATTCTTTCGGCGCAGCGACTCTTTGAAGATGTTAGCGTGAAAAATGGCTTAGCAGTTATTGAAGCTAATTTCTCATTTCTTCCCGCTTCCATCACAAAGTTGGAGTCCACAAACTTGACTCTCGTGGAGGCTTTGGACATCGTTTGGGACGTGCAGGATTCCTTACAAAGGGCTCAAGGTGCATGTGCATTGCTTGCAGTGCTGTTGTTAAAGCAAACCTTGAAGTCAACTTGACTCTCGTGGAGGCTTTGGACATCGTTTGGGACGTGCAGGATTCCTTACAAAGGGCTCAAGGTGCATGTGCATTGCTTGCAGTGCTGTTGTTAAAGCAAACCTTGAAGTCAACTTGACTCTCGTGGAGGCTTTGGACATCGTTTGGGACGTGCAGGATTCCTTACAAAGGGCTCAAGGCGCATGTGCATTGCTTGCAGTGCTGTTGTTAAAGCAAACCTTGAAGTCGTGCTTGACAAAAATAAGGGGCTGAAACTGTTGCAGTCCGTGGGCACCATGCATGAAGGCACAGAACAAGATTCCGAAACTCTGTCTGCATATAGCACAGATGAACTAGCTCATTTCAAGTTCGCAGGGATATCGTCTTGTGATGTAGAATGCACATTTTCTCGATACAAGACTGTATTGTCCGACAACGGGATGGCTTTCAAATTTGAAACTTAAAAATTGCTTTGGTTACGTACTGTAATGTTTTATAGTTCAGAGTTGGCTTCAATACAAAATGTGCCTTTAACATTCTATGATCCATTTCTGTTCATTATTTTTCTGCACAAAGAGGTTCATGAAATACAATAGGCTTTTGTGCCATACTCGTAGTATCACGTTTCATGAAGCGAAAATTTTGCTATGCATATTTTGAGCATATTCGACTGTTGCGTTTTTTTTTCTTCTTTTTTTGCATATGTATTTGCATGCATATTTTTGAAGATTTTTGTGCATAAAGTCCCGGGCCCTAGTGATACGGATGACACAGTCTCACATCTACTATCTGCTACTTTCTTTATCAGGAAGGCCTCAAGAATATTTGTCGTCTTTTGAAATCTCAGAATAATTGTGCTATTAGACAATGGGATACAGCTGCATCTGCTTTCCGCCAAGTGACCATTAATCACAACTCTAACAACACAGCTATGAAAGAACTGGTGTTCTGAGGCTGGAACAACATAGAAGGGACAAATACATACAAAGCATCAATGACTTTCAGTGACTGACTCAGTGACTTTCATCTTTCATCGTTAACACAGCTATGCTTCCCTTGGGCAATCATTTATGCAGCGTCCCATCTGACCATTCTATGACATGACACACTACAAGGAAATTCTATACGCAGTACCCTGCAGCAGCATAACTGTAGTATTGCTAAAGGCGTGATTAGTGGCCACTTCGGGGTGCATGTAAAGAGATGTGGCCCATGCCCTACACCCTGTGGAGCACCTGGCTAATCGTGCTGCCTATGGGATTTGTTGTCAAGCTGATGTAGCCGAGTGTAATGGTCTGGTTTTAACCTCTTATTAACTGCCCTTCTTGCATAGGCCACGCCTAAGGGGGGCAAGCAATCACCTGTGTGACAACAGCGACAACTTTATTTAATAATGGCGAATGGAGAACTCCGAAGGGATGTCTCCTGTGTGAGCTTCCTTCAGAGTTCCAACAACTTCATGACACAAAGCATGCCTGACCGATTATGTGATTGAATTCCTGTACTTTTTTTTTTCCTTACCCCCTCATGTAGTCACATGGCATATGTGGTGCAGGGGCGGACCCAGACCCTTGGTTTGGGGGAGGGGGATTGCTTTGTTGAAGCGCGTAGTGGGGGAGAGGGAAATCCAATGTTTTGGGGGGCGAATTTCCCTCCAGATCCGTCTCTGATGTGGTCTCTGATGTGTTCGCTCCGCAGTGTAAGATTGCACTCGGGTAACATGTCTGGTAGGGAGTCTGACTGGGAATTCCAAAGGAAGTATGTAGACGCTTCAGTAAACATGGCTCTGGAAATTTAGAGAACTGTCTGTCTTAATGCATCTGGCTCAACAGCTTTTGTTGAATACTCACACTTTAAATGTAGAACACAAAACTTTTGGCACTGCATTGGACTGAGCATTTTGAGTCAGCGACCATCGGTGCCAACCATTCTGTCACAGTTTTCAGGGTACCGGGTACTCAGATGCCGCAGGGTTTCCATGCATGCTCATGCATGCATCAACATGGTGATACTTTTCTTTTCTTTTGGGTGACATTACTGGCATCAAGCTTTGGTCTTCATTATTGTGTGACTTAGTGTGCACATTCAAGTCAACGTTGCCTTTGCAGTGCAGGAAATAGGCAGCTCCACTGTCTTTTTGTCTGAGACTTGCATTGCACCTTTTTGAGAATTGGTGAAACGTGGCTCGTGCGATGCGAAAACTGCTAAAGAAATTGCATTATGTGGCTATCCACATATTCTCACTTTATTTATGAAGCATTGTACTAACTTGTACTGCGGCTTGTACTGCAAGCTGTAACTGTAAGCTTGTACTGCACTTAAGCTACTCAAACAAGACCTCAACACACAGATTGATGGCATCCATTGGGGAAGCATCTGTTCAGGGTGCATGCCCTGCATATTTATGAGACATTTGTTTGTAGAAAAGTCATGCTCAACTGTTTCTCAGATATGAAATGGACATACTGAGAGCAGTAAGAGCAGGGTATGCAGGCGAAAATTTCCTATCGTATACCATATGTGTCGTGTGTGTGTTCCAGAAATGTTACAAGTATAACTGATTGATAATGACAGAAATGGGAGCCATCCTGTTTCTGCACATAGCACTAGGTCCTTATTTGCAGGTGTTTGTAACACTTTATAACACTTTATTTGAAGCATGTACTGCAAAGCAGCATGAAGATTCCTTCCAGCTACGCTTTTAGGCTACTTTGGATCGTGGATATTATACGGTACTAAATGCTGTTGAGGTGATAACATTATTGCATTCTGTTTGCAGATTCAATGGACAAAGCTCAAGTCGGTTCCCATTCACCTGGTGAGAACGCTTGGCATAACTTTGTGCAGCTGTGTTAGTAGTGCTTTCCACAGGTACTTGATGAGGTGCTGGTGGAGATGGAGACCAGCAGGGAACCCCGTGCTGCCGGAAATGCAAGCTACAGGTAGGTTACATTACACAAGAGGCTGAAACATTTAGAGAAAGAAAGCAGAAAGGAGGCAGAGGTATACAACGAAACAGATCTACCTTTTTGAACCAAGACATAGGAGGCAACCAAAGCAGTATATAATGCAGTATTCAGCGTTGTAGTGTCTCATCTGTGTGGTGTATCTGCACCGGTATGGTCTCTAGTCTTGTACCAACTGCCCCAAGTATACACGTTAGTCAGTATAATGCAATTACAAACAACGCTTCCCTCAAGTATGAAAAGTCTGTCTATCGATTCAGTCTCAGCCATCAAGATGCAACTGGACGGTATATCGTGGCCTTCCTCCATGTTCGACCAACTGTGTGTCCCAGTCTATCCTCCTTTTACACTATTTAGAACTTGAACATGTGCTGCCTGGACGAGTTTCACATGTTACATTGACCACAAAGAGGTCACTCGGATCTCGAGGAAGTATATGTCCGCTTGACTCTAGAGCCTGTGTAAAGTGTGCCCTAAAAAGGTGTATTTTTGTGCTTTCTCCTGTGGCTCCACAATACAGTTGGAAATGGGGTAATGCTATTGGGGAAAAGATTGCAGTGCTCACCCTTGTCAGAAATAGCAAGTAAACTGAGATCCAGTCGCTGCTAAAATATCAATACATAATAGCTATACTCGTGGCACATCACTGTCCGCTCATGACCAAAGCTGTGTAGGTTACTCTGAAAGAAGGTAATTAACTTACAAGTATAGTTACGTGACTTGAAAGTAATTAAGTTACCTGGACTATTATATAATACATTTAGAGCCAATGTATTCTGGCAATGAGTTATTCTGGATATACTTCATGTTAAGTACATTTAAAGAGGCCACACATCAAAACGTTTCCCACAAAATAATTGAAAACAAGATTTCTTCATGCTAGAAGTTCAATACTTAGATAATGGACTAGACGATGTAAATGTTTATGCAAATAACGAAAATCGTATCTAGAATACACTGAAACAAGACTTGGAAAAGAAAGCGATATCAAGCACTGCCGTGAAAGTACCACTTATATGTCACTACACACATGATACTGAAGTGGTACATACAGACCACCATAAATTAAATTTATGAAAAATGGAAGTTAAAACTTTATATCGTTAAAGCGGTTGCGGCACTTCGCCCCAAGTTATCCCAGATCGTAAAACACGGTTTCTTTAATCGATGTGAACCTGGATTCCAAGTTTTACAGCAAAGGGGGTAATAGACATAGCGTAGATAACCACTGCTGCGAATACCGAAACTCATCCTGTTCTGGCATCACAGCAGTCATCTCTGCCACTGAGGCAACATGAGAGAGGTCAAGTGCTTACGACTATCAGTGGGGACGGCCATTTGTGTCACGCCTCTGATGTCAGAGCGTAACACGTACGTGTGTTCAAGGGTTTATATCTCACCAAGTATGACACATAGAAAAATAATTCTTTTTTCCTCAGTACTGTTGCACACAGTACAATGTGTGCATCATGTAATATCACATCTACAAATGTGTCACAGCACCTTTAACTGACTGATATGAGTGTTGAGATCAAGAGGGTAAAATAATACACAGTCCAGCTTGTTGAAACATCGTCAAGAAAAATAATAAGGAAAGAATGAAACACGAAGTCAGAGTAGCTATTTAATACGTAAACTTTCGGGCAGAGCCTGCCCTTCTTCAGACAAAAAGAGCAGTTAAAACATTGCCTATATAAGGAGTGGGATCGGTGAGAGGAGGAACCAAAGAATAAGAGAGAAGCAATGCAAGGATGAAATCACAAAGAACAAAACAGAAGGATACACTGGATAGATATCTTACGCCAAGACCGTTGGAAGAAACGTACACCACTTTTTCTGTTTGAATTTCTGCCGGCCGCGCTTGTCCGTTCAAAAAGAAGGAAACGGTTAAATACAAGTTTCTTACAGCTAATGTGACTGGTGTGAAAAAATTACTTGTGCATCCAAAAGCTGGATAGTGACATGTTATAAAAACAATGCACACACACCAAGATAATGAGGGTAGGGACTTGATTCTCCCTCAGGGACTAGGGATAATCAAGGACTTCAATGTGTTGGTACTTTTCTCAGGCTCTACCTGTCTGAGGTTCTTAGCAGTGCTGCTATTATTCTACTACTAGAGCTTGTCCTGGAGTATAACAACTTTGTATTTTCTAACACTCACTATGTACAAGTCCATGGAGCCGCAATGGGTTCACGCGTATCTCCAAATTATGCTAATTTTTTTATGGGGTCATTTGAGAAAAGAACACTTGAGAGCTTTGACGTACAGCCATTAATTTACTACAGGTATATTGATGATATATTTGTGATTTGGTCAGGTGACGAAATATCTTTGAAAACATTTTTCGATCACTTCAGTTCACTACATAGTTCCACCAAATTTTCTTGCACTTTCTCATACCACACAGTGAATTTCTCGATGTTACAGTTTTTCATAAAGATGGCAAGTTAGTAACTGACCTCTTCAAGAAACCTACAGACTGTTGTCAGTACCTTCATTTCGATAGTTATCATCCCCATACACAAAAGAAAAATATCCCCTACGGTCAATTCTTGCGACTAAAACGTATTTGTTCCGATGGGGTGTATAGTTTTTCCAAGGAAAAACAACAACTTTATTTTCGACCTTGGAGAGTGGGGAGTTTCATCGCCACAGGCGATACTCTACCCCATTGCTGGATGGAATGGGGGGAATAAAATAACGAGCCCCTTCACAATAACGATCGAAGTCCGATGGTGTCCAGAAATGTCAGAAGAGCTTTGAGCGCAGAGCGTTGCTGGGCTGGATTGGGCCAGGGACCAAGCAATTTCGATAGGGAGAAAGGGCGAGAGTCCAGCTGACGAAGAGACTCGGAGAGTGTGGTTCGGGAAGGTTCGTAGTGAGGGCAATGAAGAAGAATGTGCTCCAGATCCTCAAGAGCACCCCAGTGGCAGCAGGTGGGAGAGTCAACTTGCCTCAAGCGGTAACGCCACTGAGCTGTAAAGGCCACATCGAGGCGCATTCGGTGGATTAATGCAGCATCTTGACGAGAGGTGTTTCGTGGCATGCGGAAAGCGAGCGTGGGATGAACCCTGTTCAACATAGAGGGGGGAAGAATGTCGGTTGTCCGTTGGCGGGAAGCCAGGGGTGTCACTAGGCGTCACAGAATGGAACGGCGGTCTCCTCTCAGCAGAACAATACGGGTCCGTTTCCGATACGAGAGTGCTGCTTCTGCGGCACTGTCGGCCTGCTCGTTCCCCACGACACCACAGTGGGCTGGAACCCACTGGAGAACTAGCCTGTGGCCTGCGGCGTAGATAGTGTGGTAAGCCATTAGCACGTCTGTGACTAGGGGTGCGGATGGGCCTCGTATGCCGGAATTTTCAATTGCTTGAAGGGCAGATTTGGAGTCTGTAAAGACTGCCCATTCCCGGGGTGGAAAATCAGCGATGTGTTGTAGAAAGAAAAGAATGGCATAGTGTTCCGCAGCTGTGGAGGAGGTTGGATGTGAGAGGCGTCTTCCGTGCACGACGCCTTCGGATGGAATGACGAAGGCTGAGGCGGACTTGTTGTTTCGGGATGCGCCATCAGTGTATGCTGCCGTAAACGTAGAAAACTTCGCGTCTATCAGAGCATGAAAATGGGCTCGGAGGACTTGAGGGGGGACCTGATCTCTTCATTCCAGAAGGTTTGGGAGGCGTACAAAAGTGGGCGGTACCAGGGGGCTTCCGGCGGTATAGTGTCCTTAGTTATGAAGCCAGTGAGAGTCTGGCGTGTCCTCTGCGCTACTCGATAGAAGTCGCTTTCAGGGCGGTATCGAATTTTCCTGAGTAGCGGGTGGCGGGGAATGTGAGCACACAAACGGAGGTAGTGCCGAGCCGTTTCCCGTTCACGGAGAACTTCAATCGAGAGCTCACCAGCTTCAGCCAGTACTTGCCGTGTTTCAGCCATTCTTGGAGCTCCGAGGCATCGACGAAGGCTTCGAGCAAACAGGGACCGAAGTGTATTTAATGAAGTTGTTGATATCCTGTGCAGAATAGGAAGGCTTTAAAGCACAGTTGCCCTCACCAATGCCGCGTGAACCGCGAGCAGGGAACGCTGATCACAGCCCCATCCTGAGCCAGAAAGATGTTGAATTGCGGGGAGCCATCGCTGCACTTTAGTTTCAAGATGTTTAATGTGCCAAGCCCAGCGCAAGTCTGAGTCGATTATCACGCCAAGGAAGCGGTGAAAGCGTACCGGGCTTCTTTAAGCCAAGCCAAAGAGGGAAATTGGCCATAGCTTTACGCGTGAAAGGGAGCTCGAGCTGTATAGCCTTCAGGATGCCAAAACATGTCTGTGGATTTCTTACAACGAGGATACCCCCGTGCTTTAGTTAAAGATGCTCTACAGAAGTCATTCCAGAAACAGAGAGATTCTCTTTTAAAACCAATAATTAAAAGGGAGAGGTCAAACTTAATTTTCGCTACTCAGTACAGTAATGCTTTGAAGAAATTCAAAACAATTCTAGATCGTCATATTAACATCGTACACGCAGGCAGCAAATTAAAAGAAATATTCTCGCATGCTCCTACCGTAGCGTTTCGGCGCCATATCATAACATCCGCAGCAGACTTTGTTCCTCTAACGTACAGAAACAGCCCTCAGGCTTAAACCCCTTGTAATAACGATGCCAAACTTGTAAACATATCTTTCCTTGCACCAGAATCAAAAGTCACACCAGCAATTTTGAGTTCAAAATTAGACAACCTTTAAACTGTTGTTCATATAACATTTGCTACACAATATTTTGTTGAAGGTGTAGTTTACAGTGCATTGGAGTCTTGCAATTCCATGCGCGAAAGTTTTTATGGACACAAAGGTGACATTTTCCATAAAAGACAAACTCCCATATCTGTGCATTTCAGTCTCCCAGGTCACGATTATAATGAAGATTTAAAGATTGTAATTTTAAAATCTGGTTTCACTAACGATTATAAGCGTAAGAATAGAGAATTCTTTTTAATTGCAAAGTTTCACAGTCTGGTTCCCCATTGTATAAATGTACAGGATGATTTCAGGCAGCATCGGGCAGGGTGGTCCGGTCGACCCCTCAGATTTTTTTCGTTCCAATAAATATTGGAGCCTAGTGCTTAGGAAGTACATTGGCGGAAGAAATAGCTGAAAATGTCTTCTTATAGTTGTTTTTTACAAAAAATAATGTTCAAGACTGATGATTTGGAGCACTGTGCTTCCTCGCAATTTTCAGGCCCCGTATTTTCGTAACCATTAACGCCATGCAGTTAATTATTTCCACACTTATTGACCATGTGTTGCTGTACTGTTTGCTCTATCTTTGAGGTTCTAGGTTTTGCAGGTGTCCAGATAAAAAAATCGCAAAGTCGCCTCATTTGCAAAAAATCGGGACTTTTTTGGCGAGTAACTGCTTTTCTGCAAATATCAGAATATTAACATGAGTCACACCATTCTGTTTGTCTTTAAACGCTCCGTCCATTCATATAAAAGAAATTGTTGGAAAAGCTCGGACATACTTCCTAATGCGCGTTTAGTGAGGAGTGATAAGGCGAAAACGTGCTTCGGTTGAGTATTTTCCATATTCGCCCACTTGTGACGTGGTTGATATTCCTCACACATATTGTTCATAACAAGCTCGCATGGCGTAGTGAAAAAAAATTTCTCTTCAGAAATGTATGAAGTTCATTTTCGGGCTTTCCGCGCACACCTGCCGTGGCCGTTTAGTGATGGCCGCAGCGAGGGCGGACAGCGGAGTTTCATCCCTTCGTGGATTCATATTACATTTGAGATAGTCAAGTTCTGGTTTATAAGGTTTATTACGAAACAAAGTTCAAATATCAATCTACAAAGACAGGAGTTACGCTCCGTAGGTTGACATGAACGTTGGCATACACGCAAAACACAAATTAAAAGCACGTACGATCCTTAATTGATTACAAACAGAAAAGGGGACAAAGTCTCACAGTGGAAGGCTACTTTCCTCTATGCACTCTTAGAAGTTTTTGCTGTGTACACCTCACGAACCCCATTACCTGTTCATTCTACTTTCTCACACATGTGAGGACTGTATTCCAGGAACGGACTGGAGGTGTTCCCATTCTCGTTTTTTGGTTGTACGAAAGTTTGCAATGCTTTGCGCCACCATATGAAGCATCTGAATATTGGGCAGCTTCGCATTTCTAATTATCTTATTTGCCGTACATCTCAGGTTGTACAGTCTGGCATTGTGCTTAACTATGCCACCGACACCATCGCATCCACTCTTCCCATGTCCCGTTGCAGTAAACACCCACTTTGCTACTAGGTAGCTTTTGCTTCGTAGTTCTTAATCACTGCAGTACTTACCACCATAGTCCACAGAGAACATACGGTCTGTGCTGTGAGCTCTCTTCATTGTACGCCGTTACAAAGGAACACTGAGGTTTTTGTGTTCTCACACACAGCTGGAATAGAATGTGTTCTGCCTAGACGAAGTGGCATGAAGACAACAGGAGCGACGGAAAGAGGCGCTTTTACCACTTCTGTCGATCACCTCACCGTAACTACTGAGAAAGCGGATTATGTTTCACTGCTTTATGACACATGATCTCATCCATCCTGCCAGAAATGCGAAGCTTCTTAGTTTGCACCTTGTGTGTGACCTTCGTCAAATTTCGGCGCCATAAAACGCTACCGCGGCTTCGAGACCGTGCCATACATGGTCTGTGATGGGGTTAGATTTGAGTGTCTGCAACGGAACCGCGGCCATTCCTGAAGTGAGTTCTTTTTTTCACTACACTATGCGAGCTTGTCATGAACAACATGTGTGATGAATATGAACCATGTCACGAGTTTGCAAATATGGAAAATACGCTACCGAAGTTGCGCGTTTTTGCCTTACCACCCCTCACTAAACGTGCCTCAGGAAGTATGTCCGAGATTTTCCAACAATCTCTTTTATATGGATGGACAGAGCATTTAAATATTAACAAAACGATGTCACCCATGTTAACCCTCTGGTATTTGCAGAAAAGCAGTTACGCGCCGAAAAAGTGAAATTTTTTGGAAATGACGCGACTTTGCGATTTTTTATCTGGGCACCTGCAAAACCAAGAATATCAAAGATATAGCAAAGAGTACAGCAGAACATCGGCAATAAGCATGGAAAAAATTAACTGCATGGCCTTATTGGTTACTAAGATACGAGGTCTGAAAATTGCGAGGAAGCGCTGGGCTAGAAATTGTCAGTCTTGAACACTATTTAAAAAAAACAAAAAACTATAAGCTATTTCCTCCGCCGATGTACAGGCATCGCCACCCTTAACCGTAGCGCGGGAGTACGTGGCCTGCTTACATGCAAGCGCCGCCTTGTGTCGATGCTGGGGCGAGCTGGGGTTGCTGGGGTGGAGACTCTGGGGCCCTCAGTGCCGTGTATGCCAAAGGGAGTCTGGCCATTAATGGTACCTGCCTATACCTGAGGCTCCACCTACTTTTTGAGGTATCTAGCCAATCACAGGTCGAAATACAGTTATCTATTTTTACATCCATCCAATACTTATACCTCACCCTTATTTACTGGGCGCTACCATTTTGGAGAAATTGATTGATTTGGATTGAAACTGATATCACGGGTGGCAGACCAAAACGACGAATTTTGCGCCCACTTTTATCAACGCCATCTGCTTGGAGAGAGGCATGTTGGGAAGCCTCAGAATTGCAGAAATGGTTGCTGGCAGAAGTGATTGGCCAGGATGGCGGTACAACCGCTTCTTCGTTGCAGACGACAGCCTGTACGAAGTTTTATATCACGTAATGTAAGTACATTGAATCAAAAAGGAGCAAAGATGTATGTATAAATAAAATGCAATTATATAATTCAAAATCCTATGCATAAGGGTCGTCCTTCTTGCCATTTTCCTGGTATCACGATCTTAACTAGGCCTAACGTTATCGACGAAACATCCCATTTTCACGTAAGTAATGATGGCGGAGCGAAAGTTGAAGCTGATTTTGCACATGCCTACATAAGGATATATACTCACAGTATGAAATTAAAGTAGTCTATGAAAAATTTTTGTCACAAAATCTCCGCTTCGCAGTTCCAAGCACCATCCTCCATCTTGGAGAAAATTTGATGTCATGGCAGCCCCCATGGAAAACGGTAACCAATGAAATGCGCCTAAGTTTGATTGACAGGTCGAGCCTCTTTTTTAGGCTCCTCCTAATGGCCAGACTCCCTTTGGCATACACGACACTGGGGGCCCTGGTGCACAAGCACCCCCTCTCGACGAGGACTCTGCAAGCACGCACGGATCACCTGCTCAGTTACCTATCTGCAGACACTTCAACGATAAGATTATTATTTCCGAATATTGTGCCCCTCAAGCTCGTCCTTCCACAAACTTTTCTTCTTTTTCAACTGACAAGCGCGTCCGGCAGAAATTCAAAGTAAAGGAAAAAGTGGTGTACGTTTCTTCCAACTGTCCTGGCGTCAGATATCTATCCAGTGTATAGCGTATAGCCTTCTGTTTTGTTCTTTGTGATTTCATCCTTGCGTTGCTTCTCTGTTATTCTTTGGTTCCTCCTCCCACCGGTCCCACTCCTTAGGTATATAAGCAATGTTTTAACTGCCCTTTTTGTCTGAAGAAGGGCAGGCTCTGCCCGAAAGCTTATGTATTAAATAGTTACTCTGACTTCGTGCTTCATTTTTTTTAAATTTTTTTACTTGATATGGGTGTCTACGTGAACAGTCAAAACCTTATTTGAGTACAGGATGATCCCCAGCCAGGTTGGTCCGGACATGGTCTCAGATTTTGCTTCAAGAATTACATGTTGTTGGCCGATATCTCTAGGTGATGAAGCCGTTTGTTTCAAGTCTCTATGTCCATTCGTTGCCGAGAAATAAGATTAAGCGTGAAGTCAGGTGGAATTCGCTTTTATTGCACTTTTCGTTTTTCCGAATTTTGGCCGCTCCTGGCAGAGACGCAACGTCCGGAAGAAACCTTTCTTATTTTTTTTCTTGTTGTCCACATAGAGGACAGTGGACAGAGGTGTACAAAAAGGCTCTATGAAATCCCATCTTTATGTAAAAACATGGCAAACTTGGCCGTCGTTCACTTTACTGTTGTATTCCGGGCCCTTCTGCGTAGCATCTATTGAAAAGTTTCTGATGAGCAATATATCATTTTGTGCATCGTGAAATGTACTTTCCGGTGATGTAACTTCAATATTTCTAGGTGCAGCATGTCGCACACTGCAGCCGCACAAAATGGGAAAAATTTGAAAGTAGGTCATACATTCGAGCCAATTTCTGAAAAGCCACATCGTTTATGGCCTTGATATTTTTCTCGTGATTGTATAAAGGCTTGCGGTTGCAGAATATGCAAAACATGTTGCATTATTTGCGTGGTATCGGCATTACCGGGCTCCAAAGTAAACCTTCCAGCCACATTCATGTGGTGGTAAGGATCGGAACCGGAGCTGAATCCAAACCGAAAACCGCTACAGACCATTATTTTTCACTGAACCAACTGATCCGAACCAAAATTGTTTATTTTACCGCTGAACCGAACTGGAACTGAACAGAAATAAATCTCAAGCACCGGTTCACGAGACGGTTCAGGTGGGATTGCTTCAGCAAGCCAGCCCCATAGTGTTTGTCTTAAAAACCACGTAGCAGAGTTCCAATAATTCTACCATGTTTTGAAAATCTTATATTGAGAAAAATCAAGAACATTCATTCCACGAATTCACAAGCGTAAACGTGTGTAAACGGGGGTTCAATGTGGAAATTATTTCCTTTCAATGTAACCAGGTTTCCTCGTGCTGCTTGAAGGCAGGCTAGAGATGGAAGTTTGTCATGTTATTTTGCTTTTTGGAACACCTGGTGTGAAGCTCTTGCCCTTCATCAACCAAAAGATGAATATTGTACAAAGTACTGTCTCATTCGGGACCAGCTCATTCACGGCATTGTGTAGTTCCTCAGAAAGTTAACAAAGAAACAAATAGCAACTTGCTTGATTCATTCTAAATTTCGGGCATGCGTAAAGGCGAGGACCACTCCGTGAAATTCCCTGTCTTTAGTCCGACCTTCTATCTCTCCCGTATTTATTTATTTCATTTGTTTGTCAACAGATATTATTGCTTGATATTAACTTGTTGTCTTAAATGTAGTGTTTCGTGTAATCGCAAAATTCGCTTCTGAGCTCTCTTCCAAGGAGAACACAACATATTCCATCAATTACACCCTGTGGTTATGTACTTGGTCTTTTCTGGGATTTTCTTAACATACATGTATTGTAGTGTGAAATGCTGCTGTTGCCAATACTAATGATGAACATCTTCAGTGGACCCGTTACTAGCCACGGCTATGGGGCAACACAGTTTTTATGACTTTGTACCGCAATAAATCATGATGAAATAAATAATAATAATATAATAACAACAACAACCACCCGGGTGATCTGTCCCCAGGGTGATCTTTTGCAAGAGTGATCGTCAGTGCTTTCTTTTACCTCTTTAGGTCTCTAAACTTTCTGCATGTCAGTGAGCACCATAAACAAATTAATGGTAGACCAAACCAAACACCTAAGAGGACACTCTAATTGATACAGTTTAAAACTCACAGAAGCAAGAATATACCAATCAAATTTGTATGAACATGACTGGGGAACATTTTCTTGTGTTTGAGGACTAACTTTGAAACACAAGGGTCACAGACTCGAAGCAGCAAAATGCTTAATTAACACGCACAAATTAAATCCTTCAAGGCAAGAAGAGGGAGCACAAAGGCACTTTTAGCATCTTAGTGTGGCTCGTTGGTGATGCAAGCATTGTCCACATTTGGTGCAAAATACACATGCCATGGAATTATACTACATCACAAATATCAGTATTGTAGTAAATATAAGAATAAAATATATAATTATCAGTATTACATCATTGTCACATACTATTTGCATTGCTGAAACAGTGCCATGGGCATGACTTGTCCATGACTGCATTACTGTTACTATTGCTATTGCTCATTTGTTACTTCTGTTAACAGGAGGTTGTTTGCACATTTGGTGTTTGGCAACAGCTTGGAGTAACAATACAAAATGTTGCATATCATGCAGAGAGTACTGTTCCAACCATCATGGTTTTAATCAATTGTACAAGAGATAAACTGGTGTTCTGAGGCTGGAACAACATAGAAGGGACAGATACAAACAAAGCCTCAAATTGCCTAAGAAATCAACGATGAAAGATGAAAGTCACTGAAAGGGTTAGCCAGCTGTAGGGATCGAACCCACATCTTCTGGATTACCAGTCCAGGGCTCTACCAATTGAGCTAAGCTAACACGCCTCTCCAGCGACTTTCGGGGTGCGTCATCTGAAGGGACGACAAACCAGCCACTCTCTCTCACTCATCCTCCTTTCACTCTTACATTTTTGCTCACTCATACACACATTCATACGACCATCACATTCACTTCCGTCGTATGCATGTGTGTATGAGTGAGCAAAAATGTAAGAGTGAAAGGAGGATGAGTGAGAGAGAGTGGCTGGTTTGTCGTCCCTTCAGATGACGCACCCCGAAAGTCGCTGGAGAGGCGTGTTAGCTTAGTTCAATTGGTAGAGCCCTGGACCGGTAATCCAGAAGATGTGGGTTCGATCCCTACAGCTGGCTAACCTTTTCAGTGACTTTCATCTTTCATCTTTCATCTTTAATCAATTGTCTTGAAATGAAATCTTATTAGCTACTTTCATGTCCTAATATATAAGGTATATTACAATCAATGTTAGGGGAGCAGAACCTGTTCCCTTGTACATTAATGGTAGGCTACATGTGGCAGGCTGTCACATCACTTGAATCGCCTGTACGTGAGAATTTTGATAAATGTGGTCTGTTATTACCTTCTGGTCTTGGTGGAAAGGGCATCAATTCAACAACCATTGTATTAAAGGCATGATAAAGAGGTAGCTTTCGTGATGCGTAGCCCTGTTCACAAAGTGTGATACATTCTTAGCATCACTGTGCCCCTTTTGGGTACGCAACTCCATTGTAAATACTGGCAGCAGATACATATTTTAGTCTCTGGAAATATTCACCAAAGTGTGGTTGTTGTATTTAATCAATCACCATGTTCCTCAGCACGGGGTGAGATGGTCATTAGGTCTGGCAAATTCCCTCACCCTCTCATGTTTTATTCTTTGTGCAGTTCCGGAGGCAAATATGGCTTTTCTGACAGAGTGGTGGACGGCATGACTGTGGTTGTTAATTCTGTTGTGATGAACCTGCGTTCGGAAGCATTTGAAGCATCATTTCAGGTTAGTAGTTTCCCATTCTTCCATAAGCGTAAGTAAGACCTGGGAATGAGATAGCAGTAAACAGGAGAATGGTAATGCCTGATGCTGCAGGCTGTTTGTGAACTGCTGTTTCTGCAGATGATTCTCTAGGCATAGAAAAAGCAGACAGTCCAAAAGACAAATGTCAGAATAATAAGGGAGTGCATGGGAGGTTCCCATTCAAGAGTCTAAATCTTGTTACAAGTCACACATGCGACATGCGGCCTTGCATTATCGTGTAAGAACAGAATGCCTTTGCAGTTTGGTAACGCTGGCTGTTTTTCATGAGTGCTTTGGGAACCCACTAGAGTGGGCACAGTAGACATTTGCAGTAATCATCTGTCAAGACAATAGACCCATTTAAAAAAATGAGCGCCACCTGTTGCGTTTTCGTCGAACTGTGCTGCGTCGGTCGTTGCAGGAGAAGCCAATACAGCCGCGTTGTGCTTCCTACTATTCCCACTGCGGCAGACTAAATCAGCCTGCGAATTTATCTTTCCTTTTCTCTTTGTTGAAATGTGTAAATGATGTAAAAAAGTACACACTTGAAACTTTCTTTTCAAGTGTTTATTTGTTTTGTACTTGACACTCAGAAAATATAGGCAACAGTGTTTGAATATCAAAATGTGTCAGCTTAGGCTCTGCACGAGCGCAGGCAGACTCTGAGAAGAAAGTTTTTGGAATACACAACAAAATTAGCCCACCGTATCCCTGAAACTGCCATTTTCCAGAGAACTTGGCTGTTGTTCTCGTGATTTCTGTTTAATGAATCGGAGATAAAACTTGGGCGGGTTGGTACAACAACTTAAAATTGTTAAAACCCCCCCAGTGCTCGGGGTTAAGGACAGTTGTGGACAGTGATTGGTAGTTAAACTACTGCGTAGTAGTTAAAAAGTAGTTAGGAACTATCTCTGGGAATGTAAATATAACTAGTAGTTAACTACATTTTTTTGTAGTTCACTACAGCGGTTAGGTTACTGCAGGCTCCAACTACTTCGCAGCTCTCCCCGCAATTGTTTGGGGTGGGCGAAATAAAATTTTCCGCTTTGCATGTCACATGCCGGTATAAAAAAAACAAAAAAAACAGCACGGTTAACTTGAGAAAAGGTGTAGTCTCTTTTATCTGGAGCAAAGAACTACGTGAGCCCTACTCGCGGGAAGGGTAGCGCTTGCTGTTTCTCGGCACGCTCTACAAATTTCTAATTTGCACCTCGGGTCTATAGTCAGCAAAAATGCTTAAAAATGTAGTCATACGTGAAGCGTAATCATACATAAAAAACGTAATCTATGAGGCAATAGAAATGCCTGAAGAGTTAAGCAAAAAAAGAAAAGCGACTAAAACACAGGGCTTCAAATACTCCAGCAGTTCTGCTTCATGTAGTGCACATCGTCCTGTTTAAACTGTCGGTGTACTTTAGGCTGGGCAGTGGACACCCTGTATAACAATGCGCACAAAACGCCAAGGTAGTTGAAAATGTAGTTAAACTACGTCGCGGTAGATACAAAGTAGCTTTAACTATTGGTGCTATGATGTAGTTACACTAGTAGTTAAACTACAATTTCAAGAAGTAGTTAGTAGTTGTAGTTAAACTACAAAAAAGTAGTTACTGCCCATCTCTGGTTGTGGACGGGCTTCAGTGAAGCCACTATGCCACAGCCGACCAGAGGCACGCACGACGTCACGAACAGTTGCACCTGATCCAAACAGAGCAGTGACATGTAGGGTTCATTAGTGTTTTTCTTACTTTTGTAGCAGGGTGCCTTGATGAAGCACACATCTTGTCAGCAAATAATAATATTTATGAACAAATTAACTTACTGTTCTTAGTGCAAAACGCCCCGACAATGCTCCTGTCAAAATCTGATCAAGGTGAACAACGCGAACACAAAATCTGAATTCTGCGAAATGTGAACATGTAGGCTGCGAGCCAAATACTATCTTCATTCCCTGTGCGTAATTTCCTTGAATTGAAGATGCGAGTACGCACTGCTCAATGTAGAAGTTGTAACTTCTCAAATTTCGCTGTGACAAGCCAAACAAAGCCAGCTTTCTTCTGAAAGCTTTGGCAACTTGGATAGATCGGTCACCCATCCAGCCACGAGGAACATTTCCACAGACATGAAGAAAAAGAAAAGAAAAAACAGGCACGTATATCATGTGGCGAGCATAAATCGCGTACGCCGTTCTTGCCGCCTGTAGGCGCATGCCATATGCGTGAGTGCGTGTGTTTGATGTGCTCCATCTCCTGCAACGTAGCGGACTCAGCTGCTCACAGTCGCTAGGTGGCAGTATTTTGAAACCAGTCTATAACAGGTCATAGTGAACAGTTGCAACTGTAGTTCATCATACACACAATAACACCTTCTGATGATGGATAATGTGCCTTGATGTGTGTTGTACAGCATCTGTGTATAACAACCATCGATGGCCATTGATAACAACCTTGTGGCTGCTGTTCAAGATCCACTTCTCACCACATGTTAACAACTGGTCCAGATATGCTTCCATTTTATAGCGGGAAAACAATCCAATGCAGCTGATCTGCCGATGCTGCTTGTTGGCAGGCATCAGCTTATAAGTCATCAGGTACCAATTTGCTGAGCTTGCACACTTTCCCAAGGTGATACAAATGTACACAGATAGTTTTGTCAGTGATATTGAAGCTCTTTGCCAAAACCTGAAATGTTTGAGCAGAACCTGCTTCAAGTGCAGCCTTCAATTCATTGTCACCACGACAGATGATCGACCCTCATGTGAAGCATCTTGAACCGGCTAATTGCCAGAAGCAAATCATTTAAACCATCATTGAGTAGTGCGCACAGTAGCAGAACCTTCTCGAAAAGCCTGGCACATTTTTTGCCTGCTTTCACAGCCTAAGTTCCAAGTTTAATCTAGTACAGCATATGGGCACAAATAACCAAAGTTGAACAACGCATTTTTGGGGAACTTGACACGCTATTCTGGCACCTCCTTTTGACTGTCCTGTATACCAGCAGCTTTCACAGTAGTTGTTGTTTTCAGTGTCACTGGCATTGTATGACCATCTACAGGGTGTTCCAGAAAACGTGTCATTGAATTATAATAAAAAAACTAGACCACCTAGAGTCATGCGGTCAACGGCATTTGTTCTTACTGGGTTTTTGCCACCTCCTGATGTGAATGTCGTGTAACGTAAGTTTAATTATGTAAATTTTTGTGAGCTTAAGTCGGAAATTTGCCTAGTAAAGGTCACTTTTTTACCCCACCAATGTGAAGAGCGTGTCTAATTTACTCAAATTAATGATAATTGACAGGGATATTCAGGAGCTATCCCATCGGAAAAAATAGCCGAACATCATGCTCTACGGAGGTCGCACAGAATAGCGCACGATGAATTTTTCAGCGCAATCTTTGTCAGTCCGACGAAAGGAGGTTGGAAACCCAGCCCACCCCGGCATCGCAAAAAGAGATAACGCAGGCATGGCTTATCACGTCCGACTTTCGCTGGGATAATGCTTTCCCTCTCCCAATTTTAAGAACTGTTACTTTTTCTACTATCACTCTTTGGGGTGGCTTCGGAACCTCCTTTCGTCGCACTGCGAGCGATTGCGCTCAAAAAGACATCGCGCGTTATGGTCCGGTGCTCCGAAAAGGATGATATTAGGCTATCTTTTCCAATGGGATAGCTCGTGAATATCACTGTCAATTATCATGAATTTGAGTGAATTCGGCACGCTCTTCATATTGGTGGGATAGAAAAGTGACCTTCCCTTGGCAAATTTCTGAGTTCAGTTCGCAAATATTTGCATAATTAAACTTGGGGTACATGACATTAACTTTACAAGGTGGCAAAAACCTAATAAGAACAAATGCCGTTGACCGCATGATTC
Organism: Ornithodoros turicata; assembly: GCF_037126465.1. Taxonomy (NCBI): domain Eukaryota; kingdom Metazoa; phylum Arthropoda; class Arachnida; order Ixodida; family Argasidae; genus Ornithodoros; species Ornithodoros turicata. The sequence continues at coordinate 36,652,003 of NC_088205.1, read as the reverse complement.
TAGGTGGCGTAGTTTTTTCATTATAATTCAATGACACGTTTTCTGGGACACCCTGTATATTGTCTGCGTAACTTACATTCCGCTTTATAGTTTTTGGAAAATGCCAGTACTTTCTTGACTACCTGACATTTCAAGCAGACTGTCCTGCTACTACACTCTTAAAAATGAACTTCACCACATAGCACGCTCCTAGCCAACCATCACCCCGAATGACAGCGTTCTCGCCGTAGATTTGTTGAAAACGGGAGGAGGAGCCTATTTTGTGCCGTGCATAATGGGCACAAAATAGGCTCCTCCTCCCGTTTTCAACAAATCAGGGGCGAGAACGTTGTCATTCGGGATGATGGTTGGCTAGGAGCGTGCTATGTGGTGAAGTTCATTTCTAAGAGTGTACTTTTGCTTCTGTCTTGAAGGGAACAGTCCAAAGATGCCAACATGCTGGAGATTAGAGTAGTATTCTGCGCACTACATACAAACAGTCACTTGACTGCCCATCCTATTTACAGCTGTCACGAGTGCTTCTAGAGAGCCGCACACCTCGCTGGGAGAGGGGTGACTTGAGACTCTGTCGCATCAAGGCAGCTGAACACCTTCTCATGTTCAAGGTACTGGAATGGCAGGTGATGCGTCTCGAAGCGAAGGCTCGATCTCCTCCTTCTTGCCCTCCACTACGGCTCATCACCAATGCCGCCTCATGCCGGATGGTATTCAAAAAGAGGCTCTCTGGTAGGTCCCTTAAGCCATACTTCCAAAATGTCGCCTAACTCTGAGAACACGAGGCTAAGTCTAGTATGGTTTAGTCTATGCGTAAATTTATGCCTCATTCCTGCAGCAATGTTTTATTTCATATTTATTTAGAGCCAGTCTATCGACCACCTAACACCTCAAACCCCCATACCCCAGCGACATCAGCGCCTCGATCCTATGTTCGTGTTAAACGTGATCCCTTGGAAAAGGGCCTTTGACTGCAGTACGTTATCCCAGTTTCTTTTTCTCTGTAAGACTCAGATTTTATAGTTTTCTGAATTTATTGTAACTTTGAACTTACAACACAATGACACTCATCACAGGATCACCAATGATTGCAACGAAGAACAAAAACAGTAACACTTTTTGTGAACTAAACAAGAACAATGAATCAGAACTTGGTAAGAGTAAACAAAGTTTTTAAGTGAACTGGAAGTTGCTTGAGTAGAGTGGCAAACTCTTGAAAAGGCGGTGTGCAATTTTCTGTGACTGAAGGTGTCCTGGGATGATGATGTCCATGGGAAGCAGAAGGAAGGAAGTTTGGCCCTGGCTTTTGTTGATCATCATGGCAAAGGTGATCTGAAGGAAGGGCAAACTGGTGATGTCGAAGATAGACAGGAGCCCCGTCTCACTAGAGACCGATCTGAGGAATGATTGTGATGTCTTCTTTCTGTTCACTACTGATGGAATGACAACTGAGGATGAAACGGCCCATCGTGTCATCCTTCAGCCAAGTTCCATTGCAAAGACTATTGTCCATTTTGCAGAAGTTCATAACAGTGGCTCCCTTCTTGAGACGTAACTTGTGTGACGGCAGCCCAGTTGGAGTGAGACTGTTGAGATATTCCATCAAAAGGAAAACCTGACTCTGCATAATGTAAAAACCCCGAGACTAGGGAACACGAAGGGACAGACACAACACGAAGTCTCAAACACAGCTGAAAATTTTACTTCACGAACAAGAAATATATACAAACAGAAGGGAAGGAAACACCAGTTGAGAAGTAAAAGAAGTTGAAGTAAAATTTTCAGCTGTGTTTGAGACTTCGTGTTGTGTCTGTCCCTTCGTGTTCCCTAGTCTCGGGGTTTTTACATTATGCATCATCTTCACCAGCTCGCTTGCTTCCCAGCCATTTTTTCATTGTCAACCTGACTCTGTTGTCGTTGGAGGCAACGTCATCAATACTCATGGTGGTGTGTTTTCATCTCAAGGGTTCCTGAAGACTCTTCAGAGTCTCTTCATTGAGAGTGTGAAAGTAGAGATTCTTCGCAGCGAGAATGGCTTTCTCCTCTGCAAGTTCCCCTACGCTTCTAGGCTCAATAACCTCTCTGAAAGCTGAAGTCACAGTGTCTCCCTGACACATGTGATACTTGAAGACGGTCACTTGGTCATCTGCGTCGTTCTCTTCTTTGTTGTCAATCTGGAGAAGGAAGCCCTGCTAGACCTTTCTAGCCTTTTGAGCATGCATGTTTGCGGTGAGGTGATGCTTGGTGAAGAGTGGCAAAAGGACTGAACGATTGACGAGGACGTCGACGGTCTCTCCTGTTCCTTCTCGTTTCACGAGTAGCTAAGTCTGGCAGAGGTCCCCTCCAACAACAACCAACTTTCCACTGAAAGGGTGGTTTTTCTGCATTACGTCTTGAAGGAGCATGTCCACGGCCTTGAAGGCAACTTCGGAGGCCATGAAGATCTCATCCCAGATTATCATATTTGCTTTCATGAGTGTCTGATCCTTCTGATTGATGTTGATCTGTCCTGGTGACAATAATATGCTTGAATGTGGAATTGACAGTTTGGCCTTGAGGCAGGAGGTTTACTGCGATTCTGGTGCAGGCAACACACAACACCTTGCAATACCTTCCTGTTCCTGGACCATTGATGAAGAAACAGCGATTATCTTGATGATCGAGTGCTGCCAGAATGTCACCTCCTGCCTCTCGTTCCGTGTTCCTTACTTGAGAGCCCTTTCGGCAATATGTCCTCCATAATTAATGTCCTCTGGCCTTCTCTGGCCTCTCAGCACAAAGAGCGTCAATGAAGTATTGGAAAATGCTTACAAAGCCTGTCCATTCTATCAGTGACCTCACAGTTAAGGGCCTAATCTCTGTGGTGCTTGAATCTTTGGCTCTTGTATCAGCGGGCTCTTTCGAGAGGGTATTCTTGTGGCTGGTCTCACGTTAGCAGGGTACACAAGACAAGAAGCTTCGAAGAGCTGGCAAAACTGGGAAGTGAGCTGCTTCAGAAGAGACTGTCATGGAAGAAAGAGACATTGTCTAGAATGGCCTGCTGCTTTTGCTGTGTCAAGACACTTTTCATGACGATGGTATTGCTTTGCATTTCATATCTTTTATGTCCAAGAGATGACGATGGGGATAGGGAGATTATGTGTCTATGACTCGAGCGCTCATTCTTTTGTGTGACCAGCGCCAATGGCAGATTAAACCGTTTGTTGATGGAGCTGCAGCCTCGTTTTATTCCTGGACAGAGAATGTAATACTGGCGACGAGGTCGTCCCACGAATGCATTGAAGAAGCCTGCGATATGGCACATGGATAAATTCCAGAGTTCTCCATGACATCAAGTGAAGTGTAGAAACCCTCGTGTTGTATTTCGAGGCCAACGCCATTGCAGATCCAGAAAAGAAGTGAGCACTTCTTACCTAATGTGGAGAGCATGCGTATGAGACTCTCAGAGCTTTGCTTGCACTGCAACTGCCATTCAAGGTGGACCTCACTGAAATTGTCAAGGACCTGATGGAGCACTTCAACCTGAGACCTTCAAAACCCAAGTCGTTCCAGGTCTTATTAGAACAACCAAGCTCCTACGTCAACTCCTGCAGGGTATGTGACAGTGTTACGAGCTATCGCCAGAAATTGCAATTTCTGCACGCTTTTGCCGCCAGCAGACAGCATGACTGCAGACTGTTCAACACCAACACAGTCAGTTGGAGCCACGTCACTTCAATAGATGCCTGTGGTATTGACAATGTTATCGATGGACGTCATGATGCGCGATTGTTTTATCTGCAGGATTCATGACAAGATCCCACAGCAGCGGCTTCTGGTTGAAAGAGACATTGTGTTCGAATGTGCCTCCAAGATAGCATTAGCTACAGAATTGGCGTTCAATCAACAAGTTCAACTGCAAACGGGTTCAGAGTACGGACAAATGCATGCAGCAACAAAGGACACTGCAAAATCCCAGAAAAAAAGTGACAGGAGGACATCATGAAGAAAGACATGTCATGTTTTCGAGCCATCGGATTGCCGGTGATTGTGACGGGGAACAGAGTATTTTGTTTACTAACTTTCATCAGCTCAACGTCAGAGCCAAGTGAAGACCTGTGTCTATTCCGAATTTTACAATAACGCTCAAGGTTGAAGGCAAGAGGTATAATTTTGAAGCTTATTTGGGAGCTGCCTGTTCAACAGTTAGTGAACAAATGTACCAAGAGACATGATCGTGCAATCCTCCACCCTGGTCAGAAAATAAGATTCGTCTACGGACATGGTGAGGAGAATGCCTAAAAGCACTGGGTACTACGCAAGTACGAGTATGCTTCAAGTCTAAGGATTACACTTTGCCATTTATGGTCATGAAGCAAAGTGGATGTAGTCTACTATAGGGGTTCACAAACTTTGTGGGCCCAGGGAACCCCTGCACATTTGTGGGCACACTGGAGGAACCCCCACCCAGCTCGCCAGATCTACTTTTGAAAGAACACAAGTGAGATCACGCAAAATTAATAGAGCACACAGTTATTTTTATTCCACCGAAGAAACAATTAAATCTGGGACAACCCCTGTGGGGATTTAGCCACGACTGTAATATGCTAGAGCTAAGGCCCCGGGTTTTCTGCGATTCCACGAAATTTCGTGGAACCCGGAATTCATCACGGAATCCTTAGTTTGGCACAGAATTTCGTGGAGTCCCTTATTTTCTCGAAATTTCGCAGCGTTTGGCAATTGGGTCAATTTCCGATTGGGTCAAAGGACGTGATGTGGACAGTTACTACGACATGCAGCGTCTCAGGAGAAGTATTGCACGCTCATGCAAAAGAGCATCAGATAAAAGCACGTGCTGCACACACTCCCAACTACTCCAAGGTACACGCATATTTACTTGCATATTTTTAGGGGTGTGTGAATATTCGAGTTCTCGAATTCGAATTGAATATCAAACGCTCGAACTATTCGATTCGCGAATCGAATATCCAATATTCGATTTTTCGAATATTCGACCATTCCACGAATATGAACGACACAACCCGAAAGTGGGCTTCACCTGATGCTTCCATGCATGAGGTGAAGCGTGCTTTACGAAATTGCCTTTGCTGCAGGACCAACACAGGCAGGACAGTATTTAGTTTAAGATAACGTTATCCAAAGTTAGTTTTGTAGACATCGTCTGTGGAAGTGGTGGCGCCCCTCTCACATGCAGTTTAGCGGTGCCGACGAGGGACTTTGATTTGATGTCTGTGAGGTTGCCTTTAAAAAGTTAGGACTCTTGAATAATGACTACAGCCCACGAACAAGAAGGGTGTCTTAAAGATGTCCTTTATGTCTAAAATTTCAGGAGTACAACTTCCTAGGGCGAGTGCTAAGAAACTAAAGGGTGTTCATGGGGGGGGGGCAAAGCTGAGACAGGATGCCAAATCGTTTGTTTCACAAATGGCCTGTGGTTGTCTGAAACAATTACAGCCTCATCCGTATAACGTGCTACTGCCTGACATAAAATTTTGAAATGAAAGTAACCACTCCAGTACTCCAGTAAGTGTAGGTTCACCTGAAAAGCAGGAAGCACTCTCATGTAAAATTAAAGAGTAGGGGCTTTAAACAGAAGACTTGCATGTCTCTCTTGTAACAGTTAATGCCAGAAAAATTACACTAAAGCCATAGGCTACAAAATGGAAACTTTTAGTGCAAAAGTCACATATTGTAAATTTTGCAGGAATATTCGATATTCGATTCGGTATTCGGAATTTTTCCTCCCATTCGATTCGATATTCGATTCGACTTAAAATATTCGGATTCGCACACCCTTACATATTTTGCGCCATCGCATAATTTGCGCACCAAGAGATTGGCACTAAAAATGACAAGAAACAAAAATCACGGAATTTGCGCACCCGCGGTTTCGTGTGTGGATATCTGGCACGCGCGTCTCAGCGACCTTGATGATTACTTTTTGCAACGCCGTCAGTGCTGCCAAAGTTATTGCAGTGCTTTTGTTTGATTTGTGCACACTTTCGGGTGATGGTCCACTAACACGATGGACAATACTGTCACTCGAACTACAAAACGCGGAAAGAAACGATGGACAAACACGTTATGACAAACCTTACAGCACAACGTGACAAAGTTGGCGAACGTAGCGTGCTTTCTGTTGTCAAGTGCGACTAGCGGCGTCTTTCACATGTGTGTCGACGTATTACACCGGTATATGAGCGGTAGTGGGCTGGCATTTTGCCTCCCGATCGTCGTCGGTTGCGCTGTATTTAGGTACTTTTTTGACGCTTTCACAGTGCAATGCAGTGCAGTCAATATCGCCTCTCCCGAGAGCCTATATGATTGGCATACTAAAATTTTGAAATTTTGCGTCGTTTGAATATCGTAACGATATTCCCGTGCAATTTGCGCATTCCCAACTTTTCAGACTTTTTTGAGAGAAAAAGTGTGCAAATTATGCGAGTAAATACGGTAATTGGGTTTTGGAACAGAATGAGGGTGCTTGCTCCGAATTTAGCATCTGTTGCGATCAAGTATTTGTCAATTCCTATAAACTCTGTAGATGGTGAAAGATCTTTCAGCAGGTATAAAATTATTGTAGGCGACAGACGGCATTCGCTGTCAGAGGAGAACACAAGATATCATGTAATGCTGAGCCACAACAGTGCTTTGAATCTGTAAGTTTATAAAATATTTTTTGTTCCCACATTATCCAAGAAAATAAAATGTTTCCCGTTTCAAGCAGCCGTTGACTCCTTGCCGCAGAAAATTGCGGAATTTATTAGTTGGTGCCGCGGAATTTTGAATTTGCCACAGCAGAAAACCAGTGCCTTAGTGGTGACTAGGTATTGTCTACAAAAGCACACTGTTGGATGTTGGTAAGAAAACTACTAATCCATCTTATGGCATGGAGGTCAATATTAATGGCAGTACGTTTTGTCAGGAAAGTATACAATGGCTTATCAAAAGCCTTTGTAAAGTGTATAAGATTAAGGTGTCAGCTCGGTTGCCGGAATCTATGTTGACACGTGTATCATGGATGATAGAAGCTAATTGTTTTCCACAGGAATTGCATTTCCTAAAACTATGTTCAGTAAGTGCCAGTTTGATATTTCATTTATTCTACCGAGGATGCTATTGACGCTCTTGTATGCATCATCAATGCACCTGAAGATGTTGACACAGTTGCCGATGCCATGGAAGTGTCGCGTAGTGGCTAGAGAATTTCGTAACTTGACATTGTGGATTATATTCACTTATGCTGCCGGTATTACCGGCCTCAGTGGCTCGGTTGGTAGCATGTTCGCCTATACTGATCCCAATGTTGCGGGTTCGAACCCGGCCGAGGACACCAGCAGCTTAGTTGCAGTGTACAAGTTGCTTTGACACGCCGTTCTCCACGAGGGATGTTAAATACGGTGTGCCTTGTAAGAACCCTCAGGTGGGCAAAATTAATCCACAGTCTGTACACAGACACTGAGCGTCACTCATTATCACAGTTGTCTCACGACGTACAGCCACAAATTATTATAGTTGCAGGTATTCCAAAGTCCATTGGCATTACGCGTTTCAGACAGAGCAGTTGAGCTTTTGACTGAGCAGTTGAGCGCTCATGGAAACTTGTCATCTAACGTGCAGACCTATGCACATGCACTCTGTCGGCGCAACCACCAAGCTTCCTCAAGTATCGGGATCTCAAATGTGCTGCTTGTCATGGCCCATGGTTGTCAGTCCAAAAGCTATGTGGGAGACACATGCTCCAGAATATCAGACAAGTTCAAGGCAAAACGCAGACAAAACGATGTGATGTTCATTGAAGTAGTGGTCCAAAATATACCACGTGAAAACGCATTTAGTTCTATGAATAGTCGGATGGTGCTCATGGTGTTGTCTAAAAAAAGAAACTGAAAAATTCTGATTTTTTTTAGTCTGAAAAGTCTGTCTTCAAGTGCACATAATTAAAGTTTGAGTGCAAAGTTGTATGGTGTACACAACTGTATCTGTGTACAAGGAATACTACTTTGAAACTCCAATCAGTTGCGGGTTTCTTTCAGACTGCAGTTTGGTGGGTGCCCGTCTCCTCCTGGTGTTGGAGGCCCTGCTGTGGGCCTTAACAGATGCTCAGTTGGTGGCAGCTCTTCATTTCTGCCAGTCCCTGGCTGATCTCAACAGAACTTATAAGACCTCAGTGCCATCTTCACCCACACGCACTCAACTTCGTGTAAGTATTGTTCCACCACTGATGTACACATCACCCCCATAGGACCAGGTAGGTGGCTGTTCGAACTGACACTCAGCTGAACACTGGCTTGACACTGAAGTTGTTGATTACCTACTCGCGTCCTCTGTAGCAAGTAGACGTGCACAAATATGCCAAATGTTTGGTGTCATGTGGAATGACAAAGCATAATTCGACCTTCTGTTCAGACTTCAGAGATAATGTCAGGAACATGACGGAAAGAATGACAACTTTGTCAGACTAATATCAATGTGCATAACGATGGCAGTGGATATACAATCTGTTCAGCACTTCGGCGGATCCCTCTGAGTGAACTATCAGGAAATGGTGTTATGCTTTCCTCCTCTCAATGCATTCCTCGAAGCCGTTATAGGGCATTAATTTGGTTCATGAAGTCTGAATTATTAAGCAAAAGAACGTGCCTAGCCCTGTGAGTGCCTTGCAAAATTCATCAAGTACAGTCAAACCTCTATGTAGCGAACTCTCCATAGGGCAACAATGTTTTCTAGCACCCGCGTTTTGCTTCCATTGAATGCCATGTATAAGAATGATCCATATAGCGAAGTTGTTTTCTTTGAGCTCTCCTTGCAACGAAGAATTTTGCGCGAATGTCCCGGGAACAAAAGCACGGAAACGTGGTACTGTCGGGAGTGAGGCTGATACGGCGACCCCGGAAGATGAAGGAAGGAAAGGAGGCAATGCTTTCTTGCCCTTTCTTTCCATGTCTGTCTCCCCCCACCGGCTTTCTTTCGCTTTCGCGAAACCCGTCACACCACTAACCCGTCAGTCCACGAAAAACACGCAACAAGGGCACAATCCGATCTTAGTAGAACACTAGAACTGACCTCCTTTGCTATACATCATACCGACACCAGAATGTGGACAGGGTTTATGGCCTTCCCTACGGTCTCCTCTGTCGGCAGACCCACAGGAAGGGTTCAATACACCTGACATCGGGATAAAACGTGGTCAGCTAAGCGTCAGTTCTCATTTGACCAGAGCAGCAGCATTCGTGGACACGGGCATGGCAGTTAGGGGTGAGGCATGGCTCTAACGCGAAGGCACAGCTACGACAGCGGCTTCAAACTAAAAGTCGTCGACTTCGTGGACCAGTACAGGAACAGGGCAGCTGGCAGGGAGTACTCCGTCGACGAGCGTTGAGCGTCTCTATTGATTTTATATGTGCATCACTGGTTTAGCGCACAAAGCAGTCGCGTCGTATTACCCGCGGCTTATCTGCGAGTGCGGCTTATCTGCAAAAACATTTTCAAAATGTATCTAAAAACGAGTCCTGCGGCTTATCTGCGGTGCGGCTAATACGCATGAAAATACGGTAATTGAAACATGCACAGGTGGACGAAGCTGCAATCTTCAGGAACCATGATGTGGTGGAAACTTCCTATCACTTGTTCTGTACACGACTGGACCTGCACCTATGTGATGACATGGATCCCAAAGGTATGTTACGATTAACTGTGTGAGCAGAACTGCAGTAAAAGATCCTTGCAGAATCACGCTCTGGGTACACGCCCCTGCAAGGTGGAGGTGCCCTGCACGTAGTACTGGAGAAACTTCTGCTTGACTACTACCCCATGCACAGGGTTGGTGAGTGGTACCTCAATCACTAGACAGAGCAGCAAAGCAGATGTCATACTATATGGATACAGACAATGCTGACACTGTTCCAAGTTAAAGCAAACTTATGTTGAATGATGGTATTGGTTCTGAATTTGGATTTACGTGCATCTCAAAGGGAGTAGCTATGGTGTAACAAATAAAGCACAAATATGGTAAACAAATATTATTTATTGAAACTAGCTTCTAGATAAATTGTAGGATGAAAAAGCCTGAGTGTTGGTAACAAAAGATAAACCTGCTTCACTTGCCTTACTGCTTGTTGCCCACGTTCAGGTTCTTTCAGTATGGAGCAATGCGGCATTAAGATGTTATCCTCACCATTACAAAAAGTGAATATTAACTGCAGGAGGCTCGCGACAGCACTGGCCACGCTACACTGAGCCATCTGCAGATCGGCGCATCTGGCTGCAACAGCTGCTATCCGGAAAGGATTACTGTGGCTGCCTTCTGGTGCGCTTGGGCTCCTTTGCTGTGCATGAGGTGTGCAGTGCAGGACGGGGCCGGTTGGGTCCCCGTCGTTGCATAGCCTCAGAGCAACGACAAGGGGAGGCCCTCCACCTGGAGTGGGGACACTTCTTTGGGCAGCCAAGGCCATACATTTTTGCACACTTAGGGCCAACATTCATACGGATTGACTTGCCTACCCTCCTTTGGGCTCATGCGTTTCTGCAGAGTGTCCGCAAGTGCATGGTGCGAACGTGCAAGAAAAATGTGCATCCCAGTGACCTTTTGCTCTCTTGCAGGGGGAGTGGGGAGGAAGCAACAGCGACTTTGCCGTCATGGCTGTGCGCATTGAAGCTCTTCTTCCCAAGGTGCTGTAACGAAACCCATTCTTATAGAAATTCTATCGAAAGAGTTTGTGGGAAATATTCCCACACTCAGGGCTATGCCTGACTGTCCCGCCTTGCGAGAAAATGCAGTAATGAAACAGAACAATGGAAGGCCAAGTTTTCTTTCTTTTTTTTTTACCAGCGGCATGGCCGAGTGGGCTAAGGCGTCCGCTCGTTGGTGGTAGCCAAGGTCGTGCTGAAGACTGGGAGGTGGTGGGTTCGAATCCTACCACCGGCTGTGCTGTCTGAGGTTTTCCCTGGGTTTTCCGAAGACTTTCTAGACGAATGTCGGCACAGTTCCCCCTGAAGTCGGCCCAGGACGCATTCTAATCCCTCTGTCCCCTACTTCTTCCTGCTGTCCTCTCTCCGTCTGTCCACATCTGTACGCCGCTCATAGCCACAGTTGCTTCGCTGTGCTAACACGCAATAAAAAAGAAAAAAAATTTTTACATTTAATTATGTAGTTTACCCTCAGGGATTAGGAGCGTTATGGAGGGGAGTGGGAATGGAAAAAAAATCGAATTGAAAGTTGCTAAAACCGAATTGAAACCATACTAAAAATGAATTTTGCAACAGTACTTCACTACAATACACACGATGTATAAACTAAAAGAATAGTGCAAATTCAACTACATGATAGCTACATGGCAAACTATACTAGTAACACAGTACTACAGATGAAGAACTAACGTTGCGTGAAACAATACTCTTGTACAGCATCTTTGAATTTTTTAGTATCAGGGATTGAAGTAATGATGCCGGTAAAATGATTCCAATCTACTGACGTGCGCGGGGTAAATGATGTGTAGAAGGCCCTAGTTTTACAGCTGTGGATTCCCACTTCATGTCTGTGGTCGATACATGTAGATATATGATGTAGGAGGCAATAGTAATGATGCTTTTAGGTGGACACTCTGATGGTAGATTTTGTGAAAGAGGACCAGGCGTAAAACCTTGCATCTGAGATCCAGACGCAGTAAATATAGGTTATATTTCATTAGACCACAGTCCATCAATGCTCTTTCTGGTCTGGAAGCTCCACTCAAATACAGTAGACAAGGTCACTTAGGGACAATTATACTCCCACGTAGAGATGATCGCGTCGTTCGGGGGGCAGACACCCTTGTGGAGCAGATGACGTTTCCGCAGCAGTGCGTGTTTTCAGTTAGTTTTAAAGTTTGTTTCAGGTTCAGAGCAGAAACAATCAATTCTCGAACCGGTTCGTGATTTCAGTTGGCACATTTCAGTTCAGTAAACGTAAATTTACAGATTTGCCGCGTAGATTGCAACTTTCATTATCTTTTCCTGACACGCAAAACTTTAATTTTGTTCTCACTCACGGCTATCAATGAAGGTCGAGAAACATATTAGTGCATTTTGTTACACACTCACGCAAACCAGTTATATATTGTACGGCAACGATGCTTTCCAGAGTTATTGCGTGAGGGCAAAGCTTTCCAAATGCGTGATTTTCCTGTTTTCCTCATAGCAGTTTGTTGTAACTTGAACAGTGATAAAATTACAAGGTGATTTTATTTCAGTGCAGACAGATAAGACTTCACAAGAAGTATTTATAGAAATCCTGTATTTTAATAATCAGAAAATCTCTGGCGGTATGAGAGCCAGGGGATACACCTCCTATAAATCGTATGGCTTGATCATTTATGGTGAAGAAATAAACTTATGTTGCAGACAAAGACTCATCACTATGACAGAGCAACTTGGAACTGTCTGGAACATATTACGGGACCCCCTGATATGAGACTATTCCTCTACAAGAGCACTTCAATAGAACTTGATCGCAGAACGAGATGGCTTCTATGAGCAGTTAGTACGATCAATGAAGTCAGCTCTAAGGAAGACCCTGTCAAAGACAATGACAATGGGTGCTATGGGCGCACTACTATGCGCGCCGCAGCACAAGCCAGTCAGTTCTATGGGCAATGTCCTAGAGTGAAGCCACGGTTTGAGAAACTCCCCAGCACATCTGGCCCGTCAGAACAAAGATAATAGATTTCATAGAGATGCAGACTCTGCTCACTGAAGTAGAAGCCATGATAAACTCCAGACTGATAACATTTGTGTAACACAAAGAGACAGAGCCAATACGTCTAACTCTGGCAATCATGGTAACTGGAAGACAACTGACAGCGTCGTTGAACCCAGTCGTTGAACCTCTTAAGAAAAAAATTGACGCCTTTTCGCAGCCACATGCAAAAAAGTGACACCGTCCACACGCAATATGGGCTAGCTCTGGCTCACGGTTCTGTTCGGGTCTTCTCGACTTCGTCTCATCGCAGCCGCTTTGCTTTCCCTCGTGCTGGGTCATGTTGTTGTCATGCAGCCAATGCGCGTCTTCTTGCTTGTCCGCTCGATGTGCTATACCGTTCGCGTTTTGCAGTGGCATTCCAAGCCCTGCACTCCCTATCTGCAGATGCTGTACGCACCCTTCGTGGCCGCCCCATAGTGTGTGATAGACTGATGACGCTAGCAACATGCACGGCTCCCGCTTTCTTTTTTCCTTTTTTCATGTGCTCTCCGATTTGCTGCTACGCCAACCAATGGCATGCCGAAGAAGACGTCAGGAACCATGCCGACCTTGACAAAGAGTTCTTTCATACAGCTATCGCTGTAAAACGTGGAAAAGACGCCAAGAGTCTCTTGTTCTAGTACGGAACAGGTGGCACAAAGAGTACCTTGCGGAGGTGTGGTCGGCATGCCACTCAAAAGGTCTTAGTGGAACAGACCTCAAAGTAGGAGACGTTGTCCTCATTGAAGATCCCAACCTTACCAGACTGCAATGGAGAACGGGATTCATCAAAAAGGTCTTCCTTAGTTCTGACAATAAGGTCGGTGTTTCTCTACTGAGAACATCCAATGGGACACTGCTCAGTGTGGGGATCGCTTTATCTGCTCCATCTTGTATTGGCACTTCTGGAGCCTGGTGGGTGTAGCCCGTATCACCTTTAAAACGATGTGTTGACAATAAATCTTTTTCTTGTTCTTTGTTCTGCTCGACGCGTTGGCTCATGCTCGACACTTGCAAGCGTCTGCTCTAATGCGTCTGTTTGTTGTTCTTCGGCCGCGTCAATGTGGTGTTTTTTCTTGATCAAGGGTGACTGCTCAGAAGCCCCATTCGGCATCTCTGCCAGATAGTTTACAGAGACATGACAGCTATCCAACCAGTAGATGGATCATAGCAGGTGACAAGCTGTTGAATATATCTTCCAACTGAATCATACATCATGAATGTAACAAACAATAGTTGTGTTCGTTTATTCAACTCACACGACCCGCGAGTCGGAGTCGTGACGTATGAGGGTCATCGTATGTCATCGACAAGAAAGTCGTTGGGGGTCGACTCTCAAACATCTCTGGTGTTGAATCTTCGAATTTTAGAACTGGAGTCACAGCCACGGGGATAGCTTCATGAGAGCCACACGTGCCATTGTATTTTTGCCCACCAAGAGTTGGCTCTCTGGACTCTTAGGTTTGCTTAGGTCCAGTACAGGGCTCGAAACCGTTATTTTTTGGGGTTCGGTTCAAATTCCAGTTCAAGGTTATCGGTTCGGTTCGGGTTCGGGTTCAGCGCAACCAAAATAACGGTTTGAACCGACGTTAATCAGTTCGAACCGGTTTACGTGTGCTATGCTAATCAGTGTACCACATGTGAGAGGTAACATCAAGTTCCGGCGATCGCTTGCTCCTCCTTCCTTCCTCTTACACCCCAGACTCCACACTTATAGCTACAAAGAACCATGCATTTCACAGCAGATCATCCTTTACTGTACCAAAAGTGCTGTACAGCATGCCATTGAACTCCAGTGCAGAAAGCTATTGCCAATTTCTGAAGAAAAAAAAAAGAGAGGGTGCGCGCGTCTCTTGGTTCGGCACTCGGCGTCTAGCTGGTGCCAGAGCTCGACGCTCTGCACCATGCCCTGGAGCACACGCCAACCTCTTTCCCGTGGTCGCTAGTTGTCCCCATTGCTTGTGGATGTCACTGTGAACTATTAAAATTTAAAGAGTGATATTAAACGGTAGGTTAAAGGTAGGTAAGATTAAATTTACGCTGCCTTCACACTGCGACGCTGAATGAAAGGAAGCAGACGAGGCAACCATGCAAAGTGTAGCCGTCGTGTAGCACATCCTTTTTTTACACCTCGAGTCACCAAAATGTACTGGTATGTCGTGAACCTTTTGGAGGTGAGGCTGTAGGAGGTGCATGTATTCACCACTTCTCAGTTTATCCATTTGTTATATCCGCTGTATGAATTTGGCAAGATTCCGAACGATGCAGGGAGGTGGTGGACGGCAGTCGAGTGGGAAGGTATAGGTGTTTTTACCGTCTGCCGAACCGGTTACCGCATCATATTTTTTCAGTCCAGTTCAGTTCCGGTTCGTTCAAGGGGAGAGAAAAAATGTTTACGGTTCGGTCCGGTTCATAAAAAAATAAAGTTTTTTTGCGGTTTTCGGTTACGGTTGAGTTCCGGTTTTGACCCCTGGTCCAATAACCAAACTCAACCAAAGGTGATGACACTCAAGGCCATCCCGCACGCGACCCTCGCAACATTCACTTTTATTCCATCATCAGCTCTTCGGTACCGGCAGCATGATAGAGCGGGTTAAGGCGTCCCGCTCGTTGGTGGTAGCCAAGGTCGTGCTGAAGACTGGGAGGTGGTGGGTTGGAATCCTGCCACAGGCTGTGCTGTCTGAGGTTTACCCTGGGGTTTCTGGAGACTTTCCAGACGAATGTTAGCACAGTTCCCCTTGAAGTCATCCCAGGACGCATACTAACCCCCCTGCCCCCACTCCTTCCTGCTGTCCTCTCTCCATCTGTCCACATCTGTACGCCCATCATAACTACAGTTGCTTCGCGGCGCCAACATGGAATGGAAAAAAAAAATCAGCTCTTGGACAAAAAGCTACACAATGTACATGTAAGATCTGCCTCGCTGTCACTCTGTTCCACAGTAATATATGAGCTAGATTGCATTGGAATGTACTCATCTTCCTGATCTTTCTGTCTCTGCTAGGATATTAAAAAATGAAGGACCTCAAAAAATGCCTTTTATGGACAGTAATAGTAATCTATAGTTTGAACGCAACCATTTTGAATGACTGCAGGTATGTCTCTCAGGGGTGTGCGGCTCCGGCAGTCAAGACCCCCTAGGTGCAGCCACAGGGGGAGCGGAAATACATCTACGAGCATCTCGAGTGGTTGCATCGAATCTGCGCTTGGGAGAAGCCCACCTTGGGGAGTGCTTGGAGGCGCTCAGTGCTGGGCCGCTTCTCTTTGAGACATCGAAATTTCCATGGCGGCCCCATGATCCTAGGCCCATCTCGGAGTCCCTCTTACACCACTGTTTGGGTTCCACATGGGACATTTGGTCTGTGCACCTAAATCCATGCTGGGCAGAATTTGTCCGTGGGAAAAGGCAGTATCCCTGCTTGGAACCCTTGCCTCTCACTCTGTGGTACTGCCACATGGACGACTGTCTTCTGCTTCATGTGCACAGTCCTATGGTGGTGCAGGTACTGAAATCACATGGGTCTGATCCAGAGCCATAGACAGATACAGGACAGAAGATTGCAAGTTAATATTACATAAAATTTTGGACAGTATAGCAGGAAGTCTTGCAAAACATAATTTCAGAAAAAGATCTGTAGTCCCGATCTGTCTCTGACTCAAGGAGCTGGTGGTGCAGGGGTTGTGCTCTTGTACTTCTGAACTGTAAGCTGATAGCTTTTTCTTTTGTAGTTTTTTTGGGCTGCAATCACAATCAGTGTCAGATAGTCAATAAATTGCCTGCTACTGCAGCTTCAGCAGGAGTCGAATGGACATTCATACATATGTCTACCAAAATGCTTGCCAAAATAGAACCTGTCAAACTGTTGACTTAATACTACCGTATTTACTCGCGTATTTTGCACCATCGCATAATTTGCGAACCCCTAGTTTAGCACTAAAAATGACAATAAAATAAAAGATCACGTAATTTGCGCAACAACGTTTTCACGCACCAATATCTGACATGCGCATCTCAATGACAATGGCAATTATTCAACGGTGTTGCTTTTCACAACACTGTCAATGCCACCGAAGTTACTCAGGTGCCGTTGTTTGATTTGCGCACACTTTCGGGTGATGGTCCACTGACACAATTGATGATACTGTCACTCGAACTACAAGACGCGGAAAGAAACGCTGGACAAACACGCCATGACAAACCTTGCAGCACAACATGACAAAGTTGGCGAACATAGCGTGCTTTCGGTTGTCAAGTGCGACTAGCGGCGTCTTCCAGTAGCGTCTCGACGTATTTCACCAGTATCTGGCTTTTGCCTCCCGACCGTCGGCGGTTGTGTAGTATTTGGGTACTTCTTTCACGCTTGCGCAATGCAGTGATAATGTCAATACCGGCTCTACAGGGAGCTTATATGACCGGCATACTAAAATTTTGAAATTTTGCATCATTTAAATATCATAACAAACGTTCCTGCACAATTTGCACCCCCCCAACTTTTCCGACTTTTTTGTGAGAAAAAGTGCGCAAATTCTGCGAGTAAATACGGTATTTAATACTACGGTGTACTTCTGTAGTGCTGTTTTCCCATATAGGTGGTCCAAGCTTCTGAAAAACTACGGCATTTCTCATTCTTTCCCCACCCTATCCACAAAAATATAGTTTGCATAAAGTAGGTGACTTTATTTTCCTCTTTTCTTCTGCACTCTCGCAGTGGACTTTATTCTGGGCAGGTGGGGCTCTCTAAGGAAGATGATCTTTCCAGTAACAATAGACATTTGCAGTGGTGACTTTCGTGACAAGTTAAGGACATGGCATCCTTTCGAGAAGCCACAGTTGAGAGAAACAATGTAGAACATGTCATGTGAGCCATTCAATATGTACGTGACAACCTGCTCAGCAAACTCCAGTTCTACATGTGCATATCTTACCTGTTAAACAATGAACATGTTACGTATCACAAAATAGCAACAGACTGGGCTTGTCGGTACATAGTTACTATGCATGATAAATGGGTGTCACAGAGACAGGACAACATGACAGTCTGAGTGAGTCTTCTGTGCCGTGTTGTCCTGTCTTCATTGCACTCATTTATCATGTATGTTATGTATGTTACATGTGATATTCAAACTAGAATGCCTCTTTGTCTTCTTTTTCCTCCTTATATCCAAAATGTTTTTGCCAATAACTGCCATTTCCGGAATTCCAAAAAATCGACTTTTTTCAGGAAATATAATAGTGGTGTGGGAGCCCGCATGCTATGGTGTGGGCTAGTGCTTACCGCAATTTTCAGTGTATAACAAACACTCACGTATAACACGCACCTGTTGATTTTCGTCCTCGAGGAAAATGTTTCGGCATATCACACGCACTCATGTATAACACACACCTTACAGATTGCTCATGTCGCATGCGGCATTAGTGTTGGACACGTGAATCGAAGCAGAAAATGCACCATACACACTTTGGCATCGTCTCCAGTGGCAGTCAGCATGACTGGCAGCAATGCACCAAGCAGAGCTCTATGTACCCTATTGTTCATGATTAGAGCCTCAAGTTTTTGGTAAATATTTCTTTTCTAAAGTTGGGAGGTAAAATCCGGGTACGTAAATAAACATGTGCTCTAAATTCATGCGAATTTGGGTGGAAAAACTTCCAGTATGCTATATTCGGGGAGAAATTAGGCTCAGTTACTCAAACTAGCAGTACTGGTTTGGTACAAATGTTGATGTAACTGCATTTTGTGCCAAACAAGTTAGTGTGCATTCCTAAAGATGTCTCAGTGAGGGCAATTTGACTGGTAAAAATTGGGTTTCACCCTAAAGAGGAAACCTTCAATTCGTGGTGCAAATTCAGGGAAGAATCAGGTTAAACCCTAAAACTTCAGGCTCTATTCATGATCTACATCACATTTTTTCGGGGCGCAGCCTTATATTGTAGAATTAGTCCGTCAGAATTCAAAGATTAAGGTCAGTTGCGTGCCCTCGGGAACGCCGGTGTCATTACCCTGTGTGTTATACAAGGTCACTGGTGGTCCTATGCGGAAATGTATCGATGTATAGCACACACTCATAGATAACACGCACGGCCAATTTTTCTCAACATTTTTCATGTATAACACCCATGATATGCAGTGAAAATTACGAATACACCTGTAGGCTAGCATGAAGGACATGATAGGAAACCAGGAGGTGTAGCCACGAGTAAGTGTTCCTAGTGTGCCTTTAATATCGAACATCGACTTGCCCGATACTGGGTGGCAGTACGTAGTCGGAGGGGTGGGGTGACGTATCGTATTCGTAATCACATTCATCCTTCTGAGTATGCCTTTTTGCCCACTGCGGTTTAATTTTGGTTGAGTTCCAAGTGCTTCTGTTCAGCAAAAGACCATATTTTTGGTTGAGTTAAATGCACTTTCATGGGTTTTAATAGCCAGCAAAAACAATAATTTGTGCTATATTTGATAATGGAATGAATTGTCTCCAGGTGAGCCACTCAGAATATGTGCTGGCTCTGCATCTAGCTGAAGCCCTGACACAGTTCATGGAGCAGCTCTTCCAGGATGCAGAAGCCATTGCAGCAGGGACACGGCGAGACTCACCCCTGGGCCTCGCAGCCGTGTGGCCCTCTGTGGAATTAGCCCTTCTCCTGGATGATCATGACTTAGGTGCACAAGAAGGAGAAGAGGCTCAAGACTCTTCCTCCTCAACATCGTCTCCTCCAGAGCCAGTAAACACAGTAGCCAGGATGCCACCTGCAGTGCGTCATGGTATGATGCCTCTGACTGTGCCATCTGCAATTCCTCAAGGTATGACACAAGCAGATTTATTAACATGGAATGGACTTTCCTCTCTGTTTGCTCAGAAAAACAGAGAACATTGAAACATCTTTGTGTACCGGGCGGAGCTTGAACCAGGTTCCTTTAGTTTTCAAGTCAACTGCCATACCAAAGAGTTACAGACGAGTTACTGTGCAGTTGGTGTGTGTGGAGTGCATGTGACACTCAGTTGGTCCGAAGTGTGTCTGCGCATGTGGTTGAGCACCACTTAGATGGTAAGCAACAGTGTATGCCCTACGCATGCAAACGCTATGTCGCATATCGCTATGTCGCTTCATGCTTCAGTTGTCACAAGCCAGAGGTGTGTTTAAGACAAGCAGGCAGGGACACGGTGGTGAATATCAAACCACCGAAGACTGACAACAACATTAGTGCTGACAAAGACTGCATTTAAGATGAATTTTCTTTTTTAACGATGAAAGATGAAAGTCACTGAAAAGGTTAGCCAGCTGTAGGGATCGAACCCACATCCTCTGGATTGCCGGTCCAGGGCTCTACCAATTGAGCTAAGCTAACACGCCTCTCCAGTGACTTTGTTGATTGATGTGACATCGTTGATTTCTTAGGCAATTTGAGGCTTTGTTTGTATCTGTCCCTTCTATGTCGTTCCAGCCTCAGAACATCAGTTTATCTCTTTTTCTTTTTTAAATTCCGTGTTAGGGCCGCGAAGCAACTGTGGCTATGAGTGGCGTACAGATGTGGACAGATGGAGAGAAGACAGCAGGGGATAGGGGACAGTTTGGGGTTAGTATGCGTCCTGGGCCGACTTCAGGGGGAAAGTCTTCAGAAAACGTAGGGAAAACCTCAGACAGTACAGCCGGTGGTAGCATTCAAACCCACCACCTCCTGCATGACCTTGGCTACCGCCAACGAGCGGCCATGCTGCTGGTATGAACGTAATGATGCTGTTTAGTAGTTGGCTGTACAGCAATGGCACAGAGAAATCAGATAATGCTTTCTGCATATGAGTAATTTAAGCCCAAAGGATCTCCCACAAGTTTTCCTGTATTTGCTGTATTGTACACGTTGCATGTTTTGTACAAAAAGTTATAAGAATGATGTATAAAATACTAACTGGCCACGTCTGCTTGGTACTTTTAGAACTATGATCCGTTACAAGCAGGCCCAACAGAGTGTTTTAAAGGACTGCTTGACTTACTCTGACATCTTGATTGTTTGTTTTGCACTTTGATACTACAGTGCAACCCCATTAATTCGAAATCTCTCAACTCCTTCCTTACAGCAGCAAAAATGACAATTTTTTTGGTGATTCGAGAAATATAGTTTTTGTGGCTGTCAGTATCGCATTAGAATAGGTTGCTATAGAGGAAACTGTGCCTAATTGAGCACCCTATCGAATGATATCGGTTTTAGAAACTAAGCTATCTATGTAGTGAATGCAATATGCATCGAATATGCAGTGAACCAGAAATAATTTCTGATATGACACTATGCATGTCGAGGAAAAGCCAAAATAGTTTAGAGAAACATTGAATTTGTTAGAGAAACATAGTTTGGCATGAAATTGCCCCTGTGTAATCATAGCTTTACCCTTCATTTCTTTTTAACAAGGTTATCCAGAAGCAATTGGTCTCATGGTTTTAAAGTGACTTAAACAATGTCACTTTGACGTTGATCACCGTACATCTTCTCTGTGTCTCTGTTGGTTCTGTAGCTATCGAACATTATAGTAATATTGTTGCGTAAGACATCAGTTGAGTTTAAAGTGAGCCCATCATCCTTAAAGCATGTATGCTGCTGTGCAGAACATTTATTCTGGTTGAAGAATGGAATATCTTTTCAGTTCTCCTTACTTGCATTGCCAGACTCGGTAGCTCACTCAGTAGCGTGCTGGCCTACTGGGCTCACGATTGCGGGTTAGGTCCTAGCCAAGGACGATAGCAATGTCGGGGGAGGTAAACATTGCTTCCCGCACCGTGTGTTGGAGATTGGAGGAACACGTTAAAGAACCCTAGGTAGTCAAAATTATCCGAAATACCACCTTGTAGCGCATGCAGCATGTCGCCACACAGATATGGGGTGACCCACCTTACATGTAAATCTACTCCCTATTATTTTTTTCACTCATCTGGTCCAGAAGAATAACACCCAGATGTGAGCGGTGCATGCATCATACTACTTCGTTGATGTTTATTGTGATCACTAGAGCGCAGATTTTCATACAAATGCATATTTTGTTTCTCGATATGGTCCTGCACATGGGCAACGAAAAACGGCTTTTGGTCCTTGCTTGGGGCTGATTATGATGATTTTATGTTGCATATAAATGCATATATTGTACGTTAGTGCATATTCTGCATAAAAAGGCATATTCCCACAAAAATGCATGAATAGTGCATATTTTGGTGCATTTGCCGTTGGTCAGCCAGGAGAGCCAGAGCAGGAGCCACCGGTACAGTGGAATTTATGACAGATCTTTCAGGTGACATGCTTTTCCCCCCCTCTGTTTTCCGAGTGCAGTTCGGTGCTACGACCTGAAGGTTAAAAAAATACACTGTAGTTTCAATCCACACAAATGCCGGGGAATACCTCTCCTCGTTATTGAAACCGCGCGCATGTCTCCTCTCGATTGGCGCCAGAGCGTCTGTCGCTGCGTGTTCACTACCAGCAGGAGAGGCGCCTATTGCTTTGTCATTATTGGCATCGCGGAAGACGTACACTGCTCGCCTCTGAATCCAAATCACAGTGTGATGCCGAAAATGAAGCCTTCCACTGCTAACCAGCTCACAAGGTGGATTCGGGAGAAGCCAGATTTCTCTACAGACGGACAGATAATATTTTGCAAGGTTTGCAATAAAAAGGTAAGCCATCTCAGGCACTCGTGAGCCGCGTTCTCTTGTCCTGAAAATTCGACGTGGGGCTAAATGTTGGGTAAAGCTTCTTTTCATAAATGTTTGTTACAAGTTAATTTGAAGTTCCTGCTGTTGAATGCGTCACGGAGCGGTGGTGAATGGTTGATGGTAGAGTGAAGGTAGCTTCGTTGTGACAAAACCCATATGTAGAAAGAAGATGACTGTCCCCGTGCATGATGTTAGAAGGGGATATGCATGACATGACATAGTCATTCTGAAAATGTTGCTGCTGTTTCTGTGTGGGAATGATAAGAGGAAGGAAACGGAGGGTACCATACTTTTCCTCTGCTTTGGCCAGGTTGTCACAAAAAAGAAGTCCTAACTGGATCAGCACACAAAGACTCTTTACCACATATCTCAAAAGGCGAAGGAAACTGTCGATGTCCAACCCTTGGTGCCTAGCGCTCTGATCGCTGCCCCAGATTTTGATGATAGAACACAGGACCTGTGTGAAACGCTCATTGACGCTAACATCTAATGGCGTAAGCTTGATCATCCACGGCTACGAAGGTTCTTGGAAATTTACATAGGTGGGAAATTGCCAAATGAGTCAACACTTCGCAAAAACTATTTGCCACTGATACGAGAATGCGTTGAATGAAATACGGGGCAAAATTGGTGACTGGCCTATATGGGCCACTGCGGAAGAAACAACTGATGCCTGCGGCAGGTACGTGGCAGATCTAATTGTGGGGCGGATAGACGTAAATCCTGTATCGAAGCCATACCTTCTTTCTTGCCACACTCTTGAAAGCAAACCACGCTACAGTGGCCAGATTTAAGAACGAATCACTGATGCTCCTGTGACCACAAGGAAAGGAGGACAGTTTAAGCATACTCGACACATACGCCGCACTATACATGATACAAGTAGTGGAAGCACTGAAAGTGTTTTATCCTAGCCTTCTGCATGTTACGTGCCTTGCGCATGGACTAAATCGTGTCGCGGAAGAGGTGCGAAACTCATACCCACTGGTCAACGACATGATAACTGCCGTAAAGAAGATCTTCTTGAAAGCATGAGTGCGAAGGGCGATATACAAGGAAGATATGCCCAATGTTCCTTTGCCACCAAAGCCCATATTTACTTGATGGGGGACCTGGCTCGAAGCAGTGGAGTTCTACAGTGCCCACTTAGACGGCATAGTACAGGTCGTGAGCATGTTCAATCTCGAGGAAAGTGTGGCTGTGGTGGCAGTGCAAACAGTACTGAAGGACCGAAAGCTGGCTACGGACATCCAGGCAGTGACAGCGTACTTCGCCTTTCTTGCTCAATACATTCGAAAGCTGGAGGCGTGGGACTTGGCATTGACTGAATCTCTTGGTGTAGCTAATAGCGCACGCGATGAAGTTGCGCAGGTTCCCACATCAGTCGGTAAGAAGATCAAGAAGAAAATGGACTACGTTCTCGAGACGAACACGAGCTTCAAGATATTAAGTGAAGTGGGCGCTGTCCTGCTTTCCGTACCCGGAGCAAACTCACCGGACTGCGTACCACCAGCCCTTCTGCAACGCTTGAAGTACGCTCCACTGACGACATGTGACATTGAGCACTCATTTTCGAACTACAAGGCAATCCTGAGTGACAGATGAGATGACACAGTTTCACCCCCAAGAACATATCGAGCGCTATATCGTCACGAGCAGTTTCCTTAACACCGTTGCGACACGATTGACTATCAAAGATGAACGCGAGTTTTGAGTGCCACTAGTCAGTTAACCAATGCATCAGTATCAGTGTGTCTGTAGGTATGCTAGTACAAGTCGAATAAATCGATATATGATTCGGTTCCTCTACCTGCTACGTGGGATCTTCTCTTTTGTTATGTCAACACCTGGCATGAAAGGCGACGCTATTTTGCATAGTTTTATGTTATTAGCCCTTTTAATACGCCCGAAAGTTGTAACACACGCTTTTTGATGGTGTTTTAATGCAGGGGCTCCCCAAAAATAGTGCATATTTTCACGGCTTTTTTTAGTGCATATTTATCCGCGCTCTCTAGTGATCACCAATGAGCCTGCTGAAATCAACCAAGTGGACAGTATCAATGATGCTAGGAAATGTTAAAACTTTGATGCTTGCCTCTTGGCAATCTTGTGAAGTGCAATTTAGAAAGGGCCATCATGTACGTGACCTTGGAATTCTTCTGCACCTTTTCAGGATACAACTCTTGCACTTTGCAAAGTGAAGTAATTTCTTCCAGTCATCTTGCTATTTGCATTTGAGAATGACCTGGGGTTTTCTTTGTCCTTCTGAGGAGCTGGATCTACCTCTGGCTCGGACGCTGGAGGTGTTAACCACAAGGAAGAGCCACTGGAAGAAGACAGCAGTTCACTCCGTAGCGAGTTCTCTTCAGACTCTGATCAGCTCCTGGGGTTGGCAGCATCCATGGACGAGGTAGAGCTTGGGCAAGAAGTGACAGAGGAGGTTGTTGCATCAGCCAACTGGGGAGGTACACTACGTAGGGGCCGTGCAATAGTCCTGCGTTTGCACAATGCTCAGCTGGCCGGATGTTCCAGTTCATCGTCGCTGCTGCTGCTGCTGCAAGGTCAAGCCATTGATGTCATCGAAGAAGGAGGGGATACGTTGAGAAATGATTCTCCATCTGGTGAGTGGGCTTCATGAAATGGGCCAACTTTTCTTTTCTTTGCGTTTTTTTTTTTTTTTTTTGCTATCTTTTTTCTTCTCCTTCTTCTTGGAATAATCATTTCTGGGTTCTGTTTGAGGTTTTCTTTCCTGTATAAGCCAGAGGAAGCAATAATGGAAAAAGTACTACAGTCAAACCTCGATATAACGAAACCCACGGGGACTGCAATTTCTTTCGTTGTATCGAACATTTCGTTGTACTGAATTGAGGGTCACGGATTGTGACCTCTGCGAGGGCACGCGCTGTACATAAGCGCTTATAATTCCCGCTACGATGCGGAAAAGTTTTTCGTGAAAAATGACAACAACTACAAATACAGCGCCAAAGTGCACCTACGGTATTTTATTATTGCGTGAAATAGCCGGTTATACGCGTCTACGTCGTGCCTAGAAGACGCGCTGTCACGCATTGTTCGTACGCCTACGAAGCCTCCGCAGCTTTCTCCATATCGTGTTGCGATCTCCCGCAAACCTTCTACGTCTATGACAGTGCGTTTTCCGTAAGGCTCTCTGTTGCTACGGCATGTTTCCCCGTGAAGAAAATCATCTAGGCTGATTTCGTCACTTACGCCGCCACGCGAACGAAGCGTTTCCCACACGCGCGATGGCGCCTTGCGTCTCGTGCTCTTTTTACTTGTCTGCAACTAGAGTGACTCTAGCTGCAACCGGACAGTTCAAAACAAGCGCGAAAAGGAGAAGCCTCGGAAGAAAATCCCTAACCTTCCAATGAACATGAAAGAACTGATGTTCTGAGGCTGGAACACTTCAGACTCAGACTTCCTTCTGTAGGCACCAGATTCCTCCCGACCCTAATCGTGCATGCCATTTTTCGCAGCGGGAACAGGACGCTGCTTGCGCCCTTTACGGAACACGCTCCAGCGTATTCCACCCTCGGAGTGACACACTAGCAGCGAATGGGACCGTACGGACTTTCAGACATGTGCCTGGGTAACCTGGTCACCTGTTTGTAAGACCATACGGTACCATTCACTGCTAACGTGTTACTCTGAGGAAGGAATGCACCGGAGCGTGTTCTGTAAACTTTTGACCAGCACTGTAGACCGAGTGTCTGATATTTCAGAGCAGTGACGAAAAGTTGCTTGTTTCTGTAATTTGGACAGCAATAACGGGTGCTCACCTTATATTGTGCTATGTCTGTTTGTTAAATTCTCTTGTTGTTAAGTGTTGTTTTAGATTGTTAGTTGTAGTTTTAATATTTTGAAATGGTTTATAGTTATGATTTTCTTACCTAAAGTGAGAATAATGCAATTAGCCTTTAGCTTTTTGACGTAGCATATACTTGTTGTCAGAACTACCTCTTTTCGTCGCTACGGAACTCATTTCCATAGCATGCGTAACAAGAAGAGCAGTGATGAGAAGTACATTTGAAGTATTCAAGTACTACTCTAAGTATGTTTCAAACTCCATAGTTTCTGCTGTACTTTAAGTAGAGCCTGAAGTTTTAGGGTTTAACCCAATTCTTCCCCGAATTTCCCCGAAACACTAACTTCTTTGGCAGCAAATTCAGTTACATCACCATTTGTACCAAACCAGTACAGTTAGTTTGAGTAACTCAGTCCGATTTCTCCCCAAATTTAGAATCCTGGAAGTTTGTTCACCCAAATTCGCATGAATTTAGAGCATATGTTTATTTACCCGATTTTTACCCCACGAATTTAGAAAAAAATATTTCCCGAAAACTTCAGGCTCTAATAAGTAGTTTAAAGATAACAGACACCCTCGGAAATAAGCAGAATTGGGAAAATGTATAACGCGCACGACTAGAGTGAAGCTGCCAGCGCTAATAGTGCACAGAAATTGTAAACTGTACACCATAGTTAGTGTCCAAAGTAGTGATGCAAAACTATCGATAGTCGTATGTGAATCGAGCTATCGATAGTAAGAAAACTATCAATAGCACTATCAATAGTCGACTGTCGGTAGACTATCCATAGTGAGCTGTCGATAGTAAGAAAACTATCGATAGTATACTATTGATAGTCGGCTATCAAAAAACTATCGGGGAGCAGATAAAAATAGAAAAAGAAAATGTGTCACTCCTACAAGTTTTACAATACAACTCAGAGCAGCTTTCCCTCTGACGCTGACCTTGAGCTTCTCATGCAGCTCAAACCAACCGCAAGGTCACTTGATACTCTCTGCACTGGATTGACTGGCATTACAGTCTCATGAGTGTGTACGATTTTATGATGAGCATCTTCTTTCGCAGCTTGCAGTGCATCATTCATACATTGCAGCTAAATGGAAAGAACTTGTGTTGCACGTGATTCTGTTTTCGTTTTCACTGTGCCAGTGCGAAAACGATATATGGGAACGAAAGCATCGGTAGTGAGAACCAAATCTAGCTATCAATGATGAAGGAAAACAAAAGAACAGTACTACAGTAGAATCTCGATGATACGAATCTCACGGGGTCGCGGAAAAATATCGTATCATCCGAAATTCGTATCAAACGAACTAAACCAGAATAAAAACTGAGGCAAGAAGATAGACAGTGACTGTTCATTTTCCGTTACTGTCAATGAAAGAGGTCGGTTGTAACGCTTTTGCGTCTCCGTTTTTGGCCAATGCTGCCCAAATACGCGAGATGATTCAAAAGACGTAGCACGTGCTTTTCACCCGCGAGTCGCGCGGCAGTGTTCTAAAGCGAGCTTCTCCTAAAGCACGCAGGCGTTAGGTGAAGCCGACTTGCGGAATGGTGACGCGTAATGTTGCCACAAGTTGTCCTGATATGTTCCCTCCACGTGTTCTGGTGTTCTGGTCGCTGTTTTCTGCCAGAGCGATGTCACACAGCTTCGCGGTTTATTGCGAGGGGGATAAAAAGGTAAAAACATAAGAGATAAGGTGATAAGGTTCCGGGCCGTTCAATCCCTTTGATCTTATCTCCACCACCACCACCAAAAGGAATGTCATTGCTTGCATTGCGCTGCATGATGTAAGGGAGTTCGTGGTGACCCAAGCAGCACAATGTACCGAAAGTCGAGTGCAATAGGGGTGGACGGGTAGGTGGAAGGCCTTGAACAGACTTGTGAAACTAAAGAGCATTGATAAAACACATACCGTCCACCCCTATTGCACTCGACTTTCAGTGCATTGCGCTGCTTGGGGAGGATCGCCTTCCTTTTTCGAAAGACGCAGCAGCATGACTCGCGTGCACTCGCGTCACGGGGGGGAACACCTCTGTCGCATCCTCGGCTGATTCGTATCATCCGTAAAGGCAAGATAACACGTTCGTATTATCCAAACTCTAATACATGGAAAGAATAGGCATTCCGGCCGGGACCGGAGAAGAATTCGTATCATCCCGAAATTCGTATCATCCGCGATCGTATCATCGAGATTCTACTGTATTGATAGTCAGTTATCATAAAGCTATCGATAGTACTACCGATAGTTTTGAAAAAACTATCTATAGTATAGATAGTGAATTTATTGATAGTTTTGCAGCACTAGTCCAGAGTAATCAAAACATGTTCTTCAAGTGTAAGTTCTTTTGATGCATCTATCTGTATGACCCGATTTACACCGATGTCAAGCAGCTGCACCACAGTTCGTCGCCAGCGGCAGCACGGCATCTTCTTAGGAACTGCTCTTCCAGGAAAAACTCCGATGTATAACGCACACTACCTCTTTGGGACACTTTATTTACAATGTATAACACGTGTGTCATACACCAGAAAATACAGTACTCCAGTCCCCAAGTAATAATGCAAAAAAAAAAAAGGAAATATCAATAAGCAGACGAGGAAAGGAGCTGCTCACTTGACACTTATGTGGCTGATTCATGCCACATTGAATGAGATGCTTTCCATGCCACCTTCAAAAGTCTTTTGTAACTCTTATTGTACTTCATTTCTTCGCTTCAGTATACCTTCGTAAAGCTTCAGTATAGTAACTCAGGAAAGGGCTGTTCTTGAAAGTAGAGTGTTGTCCATGACAGCTTCAGCCATTAGTTCACAAAACCCACAATCTTCAACCAGAGAGAATGGCTCGGTAGCAATCATTTTTGCAAACTTAGCTTCCCCAGCGGCCTTCTTTTCTCACGGGAATAGAATCTTTGTGCTCCACCATTTCAGTTATTTCCCGCAGATTTCTTTGCACTTGGAAGCAACCCATTCCATGTCTTCATATCCTTTACCAACACTGTGATAGTGCAAGTTAAGGAAATGACTTCTCAGTGTACGCTAATACTCTCGCTTTCAGTTTGCAATCCCTCCTCATTGACTCCGGGACGGGTGCGGTGCCCACCCCCAAAATGCGATAATGACAATGTCAATTGAGTGGACCACGTCTCAGGACTACATCGCTATGCTTATCGCCACTCGCGGCTGCCTTGGTCTTGTCCACAATGCTGACGTGAAACTGTGCCTTGTTTCAATGACATTCGAAAAATATTTGAAAAATGCGAACACTCTAAATCGCCTATGAATACTGTTAGAGCAGTATTACCTATTAGTATTACCTATTCGATTCGAATTCAAAGTTTTGAATCTTTGCACGGCTCTAAAATATTCATGCTGTTGGTGTTGCTCCTGTCCAATTTCTCCAGCAAGTGATGCACAAAGCACTATGAAATTTGAAATGCATCCCATATGAAATGCACATGCGTGTCGTGGGCAATTGTGGGAAGTGTGATGGGGTGTGGGCAAAAACTTCTGCAAATTTCTTGCTTTCACCATGAAAAATCCACTCTCATATGAATTTTATCATCTTGGGAGACGCGCATCAGCAAGTCATATTAATTGGTATCAGCCTATTTACATCATTTCCACAGTGAAGTAATGCAGCAAAAGAATGCAGACTAAAGAAGGAACATGCAGCACAACTGCAGTTGTATTTTGTGTGTGTGCATTCCTTCTTTTGTCAGTGTTCTTTTGCTGCATTTCTTTACCTTGCCTGAATTTCATTGATTTCTGTAGTGTCGTCCACAGATATATTAGCTTCAGCTATTTGCATTTGCTTGTGGTTCAGAGATGCTGTCATTTTCCTCTTTATGCTCTACGATTTCAATTCATCATATTGTACCAGATAGCCTGTGCCCTATTGCAACTTCTTGATTTAATAATTTGTATATGTCTTGTTGAGAGCTACACTATACCTTTCTTACCGTTTTTTATAACTCCCTCAAAAAGTTTTGTATGTGTTTGAATACTCTCATTCAGACACAAAACAAGCTTTAGTTTGAAGTTACTTGTCTGTCATGGGCACTCCTTCAATCCGTCGACACACTGCTTGCAGGAAACAAGTCAGAAGGTCAGCTGAGCATTCGCCTTGACAGCCAAGGGGGCCAAAAGCTACGAGTACTAGTACAAGGCCTGTCACTACGACTGAGCAGCTCTGCACTAACAGGATTGGCACAGGTACTGAGGGACGAAGGAACAGGACATCCCTTGCCACTGCGCCTCCTGTTGCATGAGCTTTGTCTCGTGATGCAGGTATATTGTGCAATAGTATCTATGGGAGTGGTTTAACAAAATGTTTCCCTCTCCTAGGATGAAGGAAGCGGTGCAGTTTATGTCCCCCACTGCCTTGTAGACCGTACAAAAGACGGAGATCTGTATGTTATGCCAGTCGCATGTGGTGAGTGTCTGACTTTTTGCCAAGACAACTCTTTTTCAATAAGTGTGCACAATTTCTGAAAATACAGTCGCTGACCGATTTTTCCGACCTCTAGGAGCCGAATTTCCAGGCAGTCCAAATTTTTAGTGAATGGCATAGATCCACTTTATTTCAAAAGCCTTTATTCAGAGCATTCAAAGTGACTCTTAAAAAATGCACTGGACTCTTTGGTGCACTGACAAATGCAAAAACAAGAGCGATAGCATAGCAGCAGATGAAGTGCGGTCTCTGCACTATGACCGTACATGATTTGTGTGCGACCCAACGGCAAACCCGACCATAGGTTGCTGCGGGCCTTGTGCAGAAACACTGTTTTCGCCTGCAATCGCGTTCACTTTTTGTTAAAGTCACTGTACTCTTTGGTACGCATTTCTGAATGTCTGACCGAGTGTAATGGAGGCACGCTTTGTAGCACACAGCTTCCTGGCATTTTCGGCCATCGCGTCTGCATTTTCCGCAGCTATGGCAACACAGCTGCAAAATCTATACTTGCGTGAATGCTCCACAGCACACCGCCTACGCTGTAACTCAGTGGCGTCCGTGTTGCCGGACAACGTGGACGACATCATGGGAGACACGCTGTGCAGACACTGGGCGACCAGCGGCATGAACGAGTGGGTAGTGCCTGCTCGTTGGTGGTAACCTAGGTCATGCGGAAGATTAGGAGGTGGTGGGTTTGAATCCTACCATCTGCTGTGCTGTCTAAAGTTTTCCCTGGGTTTTGTGGCAGACTTTCCAGACAAATATTGACACAGTTCCCCCTGAAGTCAGCCCAGGACACACACTGACCCCCCTGTCCCCCACTCCTTCCTGCTGTCATCTCTCCATCTGTCCACATCTGTACGCCCCTCATAGCCACAGTTGCTTCGTGGTGCTAACACGGAATAAAAAAGAAGCATACATTAAAGGGACTATGAAAGGATATTTGACAAGTCTACGATAATTTTCCATTTGTTCCTCTGTACTAAAGCATTCACCCTGTGAAATATGAAGTTGAAAATCATTCAAATAGCGAAAATATTCTATATTATATAGGGAGTGACTTTTTCGGGTTAAATGCCTTTTTCAGATTCGGGGGTAAAAATTGGGCGCTATTTTTAAATCTGTAATTAGGGGAGAAATCGGGCGATAATTGTGCCTTCGGGTGTTATCGGGTGTTTTTGTTTCTCCTCTTGTCTATTCAGTCCTTTCCTAATCTCTCTTTTTTTGTTGTTGCTCTTTCTTCGGGATCGTGACCTTCCACCGGTAATCCCAGAAGGCATAGACAGTGTTGACACACATGGGTGTATTGCTGGGAACGTAAGTGACCCATTCTTACATGTGTTACACGTGGCGACCTTTGTTCGTCTTCAGTGGAAACGTCACTTGAAAATTTCATAGTGGCTGGAATTCGGGGAGAAATCGGGTTTAACCCGAATTGGGCGGAGGTCAGTTCGGGGGGGAATAACCGGGCGGAATCGGGTTTTACCCGAAAAAGTCACTCCCTATTAATATTAACCACAGCTGTGATAGGCGGCTGCTACGACCCGCCTGCGAGGCAAACTGGCCGTGACATCATACACAGGGGATATTGCCGATTCGCGGACGGTCTTTTGCAAACAAATTGCAAAATTTGCAAGCAAAATATGTTTTAATTTGACCTGGAGCTAAGATCGTATCTAATCGCGGACACAGAATTCTACCAGAAGTGTAATGTAGCCGCTGATTGTCAGCATGGTTACCGGAGCACGTTTTCCTCTCTGAGCTTATTCTTCGTCAGAAAATGCCTCTGTTGGTGGCCTTTTGGGATCTGCTGCGGACGGAACGATTCCTAGACGCTGTCTGCGTCGCATAATCTTTTCTTCTATCACTAACAATTTGCATTTTGCCATATTTCTACTGATTTCGACAGCAGATGTACGACATCGTTGTTATCCAAACCAAAACCATGCACCCACGTCCACGACCTACTGAATAAGAGAGCGACCAGACCACTTGCTCCAGCTCCGGCTTTTTTGTTTCACACGTTTGCCACAGGAGCACTGATGGCGCTACTGACATTCCCTACTTCAGTGGGGTTGTAGTGCTTAGGCGGTAGTTTTCCTGCGGACTTCTTCGCATTCGCGTCAGCTGTTTGTGCCCTTTTTTCGCCAAACATATCGTAATCTTTAAGCACCAAGTCGTCACGAAGATCATCAGTTCACCTGGGTATGCTTTATTCCGTAGTGCATTTTTGCAATGCAAGATTAGTGAAGGTATCACAGACTTCGTTGCACGAGTTCCTTCCGATGCCTCCTTGCGAGAAAAACGAAAAAGTGTGCCGTCATTCATCTAAGATATCGTGAAAGTGCTGGGCAGATGGCCTGAGATTCATCGTCAGGGTGCACAGCGCTCATTCATCACCTTCGTACTAAGAGCACAGCAGAGCTGTCGTCTTTTTCAACGTTTTCTTTTTTTTTTCTCTCAGCTAGATATGGAGTAGCTTGTCCCACGGTGAGCGGGCTCACATCTTCATATTTTTTCTCCTACCATCATTATCATCATCATTTTTCTCCAAAGGCTTAAGAGTCCAACTGTGGTCGCTTTTATGTTACACTTTAAAATTTTGTCAACATTCCTTTCCCTTTGTTTTTGAGCAACTTGAAAACGTTTGCAACAACAACATAACTTTGGAGCGAGGTGTGTGTACACACAGACCCACTCGTTCAGTGGTGTTGGTGAAACCAGGCCTTTTATCATACGCGCACTTTTCAATTCAATTCATTTATTGTTCCTGCAGTGTAGTGGAGCCGCAGCAAAAAGATACCAGTGCAGCTTGGTGAAGGCCCCAGTCTCCTATAGTGCAGCGGCAATTTGATATCGCACAGCAGTACAAATTTTAACGACATTATTAAATAGCAATAACAACAAAATAAGAATGCAATAATAATATACTGAACACATAGCAAATCTGCACACATCTCTCTGCTGTCACCAAAACAATGATTTTAAGTGTTTGTTTAAGGGCATGTCAACATTAGTGAAAAAGCCAAATGCATTTAATAATCGCGGTAGTTGGAGGGACAAACTCTGTTCGCTGTAAGTTGTTCGGGTTCTTGGGTACGCTGATGCGGCATCTCTCCTAGTATGATAGCCTCTTTATTCTGGCATAAGACCAACAAGAAACAGGAATTGATCGTTATTATTTAAGATAGATATTGTGTATGTACACATGCATTTATATTTAAAAAATTCGGTGTACTGTTGAAAAAGTACCTTAGTCGTCTCGTGGCTCTGAATATTTGCAATGGCGTGCAAGAATCGCTTCTAAATTGTTTCAATGGACTCAAGATAGTATAGAGTTGTGGAGCCCGAGACTTCCACAAATTACGTTACAGCTTGCATGATAGGTTCCGCTCCTGGATCGCCAATGAGCTGATGTGGTTTTTACAGTGATAGCTGTGTGAGGGAACTTGTTTGTCAAGGGCGGCGTGGTATCAAATCAAGTATCTTGTACTGCTACGAGACGTGCGCAAATAAGCTCCGCCTTTCTGTACGCAAGCACTGCGCTTCTGCAAATGTGCCATGTCGGGGAATGAACCTGACCAGACGCAGTAGAAAATATTGGACGTGGGAGCGCATTATTCTGCTGTATTCCTCAATCTCGGAAGGGTTTACAGTGCCTTGTCTTTCACAGAATGGCGTTCCCTGTACGTCTTTGGAGGAACAGGCTAACGTGCTTGGCGGACACTTCGAACACGTCTCTAGCTCCTCGCATTACAGCCAGCGTTTCCTGTCACACAAAACTGTTGCTGAAAAACGCATCATTAAACAACCTAAACAAGATACAGCACCTTACAATATACCCTTCAAAGCACATGAACTCCAGAGAGCCTTACAAGCAAGAAAGAACACTGCACCTGGCCCTGACGGCATACACTATGACATGTTGCGGCACTTAACACCCCAGTCGCAACAAATCTTACTCCACTTTTTTAACCGTGTCTGGAGAGAAGGAACTCTTCCGTTGTCCTGGAAGCTAGCCGAAGTGGTTCCGGTTCTCAAGCCAGGCAAAGACCCATCTGCTGCTATTAGTTATCGCCCCATCGCATTAACCAGCTGCCTTGGGAAGACTTTCGAGCGCATGGTAAATGCAAGGCTCGTATATGTTTTGGAAGAGGCAGGCATCTTTGACAAACACCAAAGTGGTTTTCGTTCGGGCCGAAGCACCCAGGACAACCTACTCCACCTAGAATCACAAATCAGAGAGGCTTTTGCTCGAGGGCAGTTCTGCGTGTCCGTGTTTTTTGATCTCGAAAAGGCGTACGATACCACATGGCGTTTCGGGATTCTGCAAGATCTACACGCATGTGGCATCACGGGGTGCATGTACAGGTGCATCGAGAATTTCCTCAGAGATAGAAAGTTTCGTGTCCGTCTGGGCTCGACTTTGTCTGACGTCTTTGTACAAGAGAACGGGGTTCCACAGGGGTCTGTGCTGAGCGTTACGCTATTCGTTGTGAAAATGAACACGATAGCGAGAGCCATCCTACCTGGCGTCCAGTACTCCCTTTACGTAGACGAAGTCCAGATTTCCTACACAGCATCAAGTCTTTCGACAGCTGAGAGACAGGTGCAGCTCACGATCAACCGCCTTTCTAAGTGGGCTGATGAAAACGGCTTCAGGTTTTCCGCGCAAAAGACAGCGTGTGTTGTCTTTACTAGGAAGCGAGGCACATTTGCTGAGCCCTCGCTGCTCCTCGGTGGCAACACACTACCAGTTTCTGATGAGCAAAAATTTCTGGGGGTGGTGTTTGAGAAGAAGCTGTCTTTTGTGCCACACATAAACTATATAAAACAGAAGTGCCTGAAATCCTCCAACATACTCAAAGTTTTATCCCATCAATCGTGGGGAGCCGACACAGTCACACTGTTGCGGGTCTATGACTCGGTTGTGCGATCAGTAATTGAGTACGGGAGTGTCGTGTATGGCTCGGCGCGGCCTTCGGCATTGAAGGTGTTGGACCCCATCCACCATGAAGGCATCCGACTGGCCACCGGTGCCTTCCGGACGTCCCCTGTGAAGAGTTTGTATGTTGAGGGCAACGAATGGTCGCTCGAGAGACGGAGGCAATTTGAACATGTGAAGGCTGCGCTAAAGTACAGATGCCAGTGCGATGACCCAGTTGTACACTGTAGTGTGAACCCCGCTCTGGAGCGACTCTTCCTTGCAAAGCCCTCTGTTGTACCCTCGTTTCCGCTTCGCGTGCAGGCGGCGAGTTCCCGTCTGGGATTCAGTCCCTTTGGCGTTCCCCTGCAGCAAGCAGTCCTCGATGCTGCGCCTTGGCAGAGACATCTCATACAATCCAATTTAAAAATGACACAGTTTGACAAACAATCCACTGCACACACTGTCATTCTCCAGGAATTCCTGGAGATTCACCGTAACTTCGGGAACCACCATGCAATCTACACTGATGGGACCAAAGTAAGCAATGGTGTGGCGGCCGTTGCCCTTGAAGGTGATTCTATTATGACGGCACGCCTGAACACGAACGCCACAGTTTTCACCGCAGAGCTTTACGCGATTCTCCTGGCTCTGCGGCACATTCAACAAAACGACCTTCAAAATTCAGTAATTTATTCCGATTCGCTAAGCTCTGTGCGTGCGCTGCTTTCATTCTATGACAGCAAGAATCACCTCGTCAAGCGAGTACGAGCGCTTGCGACCCAACTTTGTTCCCGAGGCTTTTCAATCTGTCTCTGCTGGGTCCCCAGCCACACTGGGATCCCGGGGAATGAACGAGCCGACCGTGAGGCTCGGCGAGCGTTGGCACAAGAGGAGTCAGCTCTAGGACTACCCTACCAAGACATCCTGCCAGTGTTAAAGAGAGCTGTCTGCACACAGTGGCAGCAGGAGTGGGACATGGAAGAAAATAACAAGCTACACCTCACACAGCCACACGTTTCCCCCCCGCATCGGACTGAACACATCAACAGATCATCCGAAGTTCTTTACGCGAGATTGAGGATTGGACACACATGGCTTACGCATCACCACCTACTCAGAGGTCAGGATCCGCCAGCTTGTGCGCACTGCGGTGACAGCTTGACTGTCTTGCACGTACTGGCATCCTGCCCTCACTTCGAACACCAACGCCAACAGTATTTCACCGCATTCTACAGATACCATGTCCCACTCCACCCAGCCCTTCTACTGGGTGACACTCCTCTTGTGCCGTTTGATAACGTCATTAAATTTCTGACCACATGTGGGTTTCTTAGTCAGATGTAGATGATAAGCATTGCTCCGCTTTTATCCAGTATCACTGAACTCATGTAAATATCTCATTGTCACACTTTTGTCACACATTGTCACACTAGCTTGCTTCTCTCTCTCTTCTCTCTCTTATCCTCGTCAATCTCATCGCTCATACCTGTAGATAGATTTTAACTACCACACACTCTCTCTCACATCATCTTTCCCATAATCATCTCCGACACGCTCACCATGGTTTTGGCGCTCTATGGCCTTTGTTGCCTTTGTGCCATTAAACACATCAATCAATCAATCAATCAATCAATCTCGGAAGACGGTAAGTCCCAAAGACCAGGCAGGTTTGAAGTGAGATGATTACGAATAATCAAGCACGTCTTCCAACGAACGGTCAAAATCTTTGGACGCGGAAATACGTTGCTTCTTTGGGACGTTTGACAGTGCCAACAGTTTTGTCCGAAAAATTGAAAAGTGAATTTTTGGAGTCTGAATTATCAGTGAACGGTATTTCTTGTTGGAACATGCTCATAAGGTTCCATATAGAGGTGTGCGAATATTGAAATTTTCTAATATGAATCGAATACGAATATCTGCAAAATTTTGCTTCGAATATCGAATCGAACATCCTGTCATTGGATAACTGCTTCTAAGAGTAACAGTTAAGCCCCGAAAACCAGCATGGTCTCAGTTGCGTTCTGCTGATCCTTAGAAAAATGCCCCCGGGACACGCAGGAATATGTATTAATGTATATTGACTTAGCATAAGGCATACATGCCTATATGCACATGCACAATCAAATTATTTTTACAATGAAACAGTGTGCTGTTCTCATGAGGCAAGATGAAAACCGTAAAAAAACTTGCACTGAAAAAATATTTCATGGACAGTGAACACATCTGTTGGCGTTGTAAGTTCTGGTGAAACAGACAGAATGGAAGTAAAGGGCAATGACATGTTCAGAATGTGGGATGGTTTACTGATGAGCACATGTCAGGAGGAAAACGATTCGTGTTCTGCGCTTTTTTCATTTCACGCCAAAAATCTGCGCACACGGGCCTCAAAACTTTCTCACGCCGGTGCCGATGCGCGCGAGTCACAAGCAAAATCGCTCCATGCAGGTCAGGCTTAAGGTTTTTGCCGTTTGCAACATTCCCCGTAAAATAATTTGTTGTGATCTCTATTATCTCGTGCACATTCATTCTATTCGTGCTGTAACAAGCTACAAGGCAATTAAAACTGCGTGCGTTCAGCGGTTAAGGAAACAGATATGGAAACAAACGTGCAACGCTTCTGTCTCATATGATCACAATAATACGGTTCATAACTCATAAGGGACATACGCAATACATGTCATACGATGCGTATGACATCCGATTACGGGTCCAAGCGTATAAGATGGTATGTTGTCTACACAACTTCTGAATGGAAAACACGTCACGAAGATCTACTTTAACAGAAGCACCACTAATCAGAGCTGTAAAGCGACACAAATATTGCATCCAAAGAATTGTTCGCGTTCACGGTTGAACCGATTCGTATTGCCACGAATCATCATCGCGAAACTTCCAGGGCAGCCACGAAACGGTACATCGCATCCCGGCGCGCATGCTGAAGAAGAAGCAAGAAGCTTCTAGACACATCGCCTGCTCTCTGGCAAACGCATGTGCTGTTTCTAGACTTTTCGGCGCGACGCTTAAATGCTTGTGCGCTCCAAGCTGGAGCATTCATTCTTTGGACTCAGTTGTGTTCAGAGAGCTATCACTCTTGTGTTTTGCTACCAAGTAGTCTAAGGCGGCAACCGCATAGAGCACTTTTGCCAACTGAATGGCAGCAGAACTTGAAAGGAACGGTGACCTACTAAGCGAACAATAGACGACGGACGGATGAGCCGGTTTCTGCCAAGGATAGATATTTAGTCTGAGGAGAGGAAGTGACACCACCCGACGGAACCGTGTGCGCCAATGAAAACATGCTTCACAGGAAATGCCACAAGCACGTGACAAAGTCACCTGTGACCGCTTTCTTTTCTCTCTTTTTTTTGCGGGCTTTGTTTTCGTCGCCCTTCCTCCTAGAAGGACACGCAGATGGCCCGTCGTGCGGACTTCGACGTGGATATATTAATATCGGAGGTTTCAAGGAGGCCACCCCTTTGGAACGTCAAACTTGTTCAGTATGGACATCAACTTAAAATATATCCTTTGGCAGGAGGTGGCAATAAGGTGTGTGCACGGCAAAGGTGACTAAATGAACCATCAAAATATTATTTGTGGCACATGGGAAATCGGAAATGTGAGGAGATAGCGGTAACAAAAATGCAGTCTGATATTTCTTTAGTGAGCCATTGCTAGAAACACTCATAAGTCAGCATTCTCTTCGTATCTCAAAATTTCTTGTAAACACCTGATTTCTAGATGTTATTAGCGCCGTACTTTTTCAAGAACCGCTAAAATATCATTTATGTTACTGAACAATGCGTACAGCAATTTACTACAATAAGCATTGCCATATTGTCTTTTTTTCCTTTTCGTCTAATAAATATAT
Source organism: Ornithodoros turicata (assembly GCF_037126465.1). Taxonomy (NCBI): domain Eukaryota; kingdom Metazoa; phylum Arthropoda; class Arachnida; order Ixodida; family Argasidae; genus Ornithodoros; species Ornithodoros turicata. The sequence continues at coordinate 36,612,521 of NC_088205.1, read as the reverse complement.
CTCCCCACACACACACACACACACACGCCATTGCCACATCGCGTGCAACAAGCGGTGGTAAACGCTAGGCCGACGCTTCCCCATGACAACCTGAACGTGGACATTCTGCTCCATGCGGTTGCATAGCATCGATACCGTTCCATTCACGCTGAGTTGGCGCTCCGTTGGCCCGATTCAGTTGGCAAAAGTTGCTCCATGCGGTTGCCGCCTAATAAACTGTTCGCTGTTTATTCGACGACTCGCTGACCCATTTCGCTTCGTGACATTTCTGGTGGAGATGCAGGGTAATCCCTGCTCAACGGCCTGGAAGAACGGAAACAACTGAGTCCAAAGAATGAATGCTCCAGCTTGGAGCGCACAAGCATTTAAGCGTCGCGCCGAAAAGTCTAGAAACAGCACATGCGTTTGCCAGAGAGCAGGCGATGTGTCTGGAAGCTTCTTGCTTCTTCTTCAGCATGCGCCGGGATGCGATGTACCGTTTCGTGGCTGCCCTGGAAGTTTCGCGATGATGATTCGTGGCATTGCCCCCTCCGTGGCATTGCCCCACCGGCAAGACGACCTGTGTGGCGCAGCCCTAACCGGGAAAACTGAAGACTGCAGCTCCGGGAGGTGAAGCTGCAGACCGACGACAAGTTACAATTTCTCCAACTCGACGAACAGCTACGCAGCACCAACACGACGCTCGAAAAATTACCAATAACCTGAAAATACTCATCGACGGCGATGAGATGATTGCGTTAATCGATACCGGATCCGACGACTCTGTTATAAGTGGTAGGTTGGCTGAGAAGCTTCGCAAGGTGCAAACGAAGTGGGATGAGCCTAACATCGGCACTGCTGGTGGACACGTCGTAACACCGACTGGCCGAGTGCAGTGTTGAAGCAGGGCTTGTCCTGCCCAAATCGGGACGTCTTGTCATGATCTGATTGATGATCCTCTGAGGGTCTGTGAAGGCATCATACCTTACTTAAGTTCAAAGAAGGAAAACCGAAGTAGCTCTTTCTGAACATATGAATTGTCAACAGATGTATGATTATTATTATTAGGATTCCAAGTTTTTTTATTTATCCGAAAAGATCGAAGAAACATGCGTCAGTAAAATTTATAGCAATTTAGGTTGATCCCATTAAGTCAGTTTTGTAGGTTCCAGTAACCGAGATCTCATCAAGGAAAGCCATGCCCTGATGACTGATTGACAGAGTTTGTTTCCTTTTCTGTCGAGATTGCCTCGCATGCCGGGTAACCATAACCCTGAGATGAGGGAGGATGACTCTCTTGGCTCAAATGAGACGCCCATATCTGCTGCTTTTGTGGCATTTTGGGGGGGGGGGGGGGGGGGGGTATTAGGGTGGTGCTGAGAAAATCGCTGCTCGCAAGACTGTGCCTCCCGTGTCTGAAGCCGTAAAAGCAGTGAAGTTCTACCATTCTACGAGTTCTTCGGTTGAGTGTAGTTGTTCTACATCTCTCATTCTACGATGGCTGGTGTTGACAGGAATCAAACCAGAAAGTTTCGAGTTTGGTTGGTTACATCCCATTTCGCCTATTCCCATTTTGCCTACTCCGGATTATCGGATTAAAGAGGCCGGAGGGGTGACTGGCGTTAGCCGAGATGGGACTGCTGCGCAATCTCATTAGGCGAAGCGGGACTGTCCACAAGTGGGCGTTACATACATGCCCCGCCCCGATAGTGACGTCTGCAAGAAATGAATGCGCTCGTCCGACGACAACCTTACGTCGTCCGAAACAGGGACCCTTTACATTTGCAAACGAAGGTGTGTGCGATACCACAACTAATAAAATGAATAGATTATTATCGAGTTAAACGTTTTCATTGATTCATGAATGGATGGATGGATGAATGTTTAACGCAAAAAAGAGAAGTTTCCATAGAGACTGGACACGGAAATGGACCTGCTACACTCTAAAAACTGAACTTCACCGCATAGCACGCTCTGCGCCAACCGTTGCCACGTATGCTAGGGTTTTCGCTCCTGATTCGAAGACAGAGGGGAGCGCATGCCTTTTTGTGTCAATACGGATACATGATAATTGACGCAAAAAGGCATACGCCTCCCTCTCTCTTCGAATCAGAGGCGATAATCCTATCATTCGTCGCAATGGTTGGCGCAGGACGTGCTATGTGGTGAAGTTCAGTTTTTAGAGTGTACCATCTCGCAAAATCACTAGCAGGGCCACAGGTTTTTCGTGCGGCTCAGGGAATGCGACTTGAAATGAAAAAGAAACAAGGAGGCAGATTTTTTATTTTTGCTCACTTCCAAAAAAGAAAAAGAAAGAAAGAGGGAAATATAGAAAACTCCACTCGTGAAACACGAAGACATGGCGAAGGGTACGCCGTGATCAACCAGATGGTCGTGACATGGTCCCTGTGCACCTAACCTGTGACAGACCTCATTAGTTTAGCACACAGGTACGAAATATAACAGGCAAAGTGACTTTTGGCAGCACGCTTGAATAGAACTTGCAAAGGGATAAAGTTGCTATGTGGAGATGCGTAACTAACTTTGACTTCCCGACAAAAAATAACAAATTTCTCGCATTTACTTTTCAGGAAGTAGTAAAAAATGCATTTAACGCATTGCTATGCTTGAATAAAACTAACAAGGTTGTAAAGTTATGTGAAGATGCGAAAGTAACTTTTGGCAGCACGCTAGTGGACCGCCTTCTTTCATCACGTGACACGGATCAGTAGGCGAAGTGGGACTGTCTGCAGCATACATTAGGCCAAATGGGACCACCTTGAGTTGGAATTTGGTGAACCCCATAAGGGATTGCGAGATAATCCGCTAAAAAGCATTAGGCGAAATGGGAATAGGCGAAGTGGGAAGACAGGGTTTGGTTTGGGTTCACGCATTTTGGTTCGGTTCGGGCTTGGCTCTGGAGCAGAAAGGTATAATGGGTCGAGCAGGTTTACATCTGTTTGTACCGGTTCATATCACTACAGTAGACAGCAGAGAATAAGTATTCAATGCACTGACATCCTCTAGGAATGCATATAAATCCAATCATACAAGACACAAATTTCCTTGAATGTTGGTCACACATCAAGTTAACAGCATTTTCTCTTTCTGCATTAATTTAAAAACTTGTATAAGTATGATGGTACCTGCTCCCATTGCCCTTATAGGCATAAAGAGTAAATTCTAGAGGTGTGCGAATATTCGAAATTTCGAATACAAATCGAATATTTGAGATATTCGACTCGTATTCGTATTGGAAAATTTGATATTCGAAGTTTTCGAATATCATAGCAGCATAAAACAAAGCTGTTGCGGGCTGCGCGACGCGCGAAACTTCCGAGGTACGCTCATCTGCGAATGCGTCGCTACACGTTCGGTAAGCGAAACTGAAACTAGTACACAGCTGCGTGCAGCCGCCATTTTAAAGTCCGCGATCCGTCCCAGCCAAACGCGAAACCGCGATACGCTTTATCACGGTCCTTTGATACTGATAGGACCGTGGCTTTATGCATCGTCAGCACAGTCGTGGCTTTGAAGGATTGCCAACAAACTCTGAACATTCGTGTGAGGCCTACAGTTCGGTGAAACTCAGGCTAAATATCGAAATTTTGTTGACGTTGAGCTGAACACCGCTGTTCACCGTGCCACTGCATGCACACCCAAAACCCGCAGCTCGAACGCGTTTATTCTGTTTCGATTTGTGGTAGTCAGCGATATGGTCATGGTCACGTGCGATGACGGCGATAATCGAGAGGTGGGACGTGACGATATTTCGACATAGTTCTCCAACTCTGGCGCCGTGCAACCGCCGATCGTATGTTAAAAGTGCCAACTAGGACGGCAGTAACACTTCAAAGTCATTTGAAATTGCACTAACTGTTCTTACAGATGATAGCAAGACGCATTAAGCCCAAAACGCATGGAGCGATTTTGCTTGCGACTAGCGCGCGGCGGCGTGACGAAGTTTTGAGGCGCGCGCGCGCGCGCGCAGATTTTCGCCGTGAAATGAAAGAAGCGCTGAACACGAACGTCGCGGAAACAATCACGCGGGATGAGCACAGTCATACAACATCGTCGAGCATCGCGGTTTTATTGCGCTAACGAATGAGGCTGTTCCAAACTATGCATTACTGTCAGGAGCGATGGTCTTACGCGTGAGCACAGTGAAACCATGCAGTTTCTCGAATACACGACAAGTCTGTGCAAGAAGAGGGCATTTGCCACCCCAATTTTCCTTCAGATATGGACTTCACTAAATCCTCCTACATTCTGAACATGTCATCGCCCTTTACTTCCATTCTGTCAGTTTCTCCAGCACTTTCAGTGCCAACACAGGAGTTCACTGTTCATGAAAGATGTTTGAAGTGCAAGTTGTTTTTACGGTTTTCAGCTTACCTCACGAGAACAGCACATTGTTTTACTGTAAAAAATAATTTGACTGTATATGTGTACATAGGCATGTATGCCTTATGCTAAGCCCATACATTAATACATATTCCTTATTAGCTCTTGGGGCATTTTTCTAAGGACCAGCAGAACAGAACTCTAACCATGCTTGTTTTCGGGGCTTAATTAACTTAATTAACTCTTAGAAGCCTTTATTGTGTGACGTGATATTCGATTCGATATTCGAAGGACAATTTTTTCAGATATTCATATTCGATTCGTATTCGAAAATTTGAATAATCGCACACCTCTAGAAAATTCCTTTTAACTAATGTGACCAGATGTCCCGGTTTAGGTTAGGTTAGGTTAGGTTATCCTTGCACGAGAAAACTCCAAACTCTGTCCCGGTGTAGGCGGGACAGGTCCCACTTTTACGGTCGTAGTCCTGCTGTCCACCAGACTCTTGTGGGACAGCGTTTTGTCCCATTTTTGGCAGCAGCAAACCCAGAATGGAAAAAAGATGGGGCTAAATAGTTAACAAGCTTCAATTGAAACCCCTTGTCATTGAAAACCCTTGATTTTGCATCTTTCTCTTATTTCCGTGGAGGTGCAGAGCAAATTCCGCTTATCCGGAGTCAGAACTGTAGTTTGAAAACCACAGGAGGTAGCACTGATTGGAATAATGATCAGTTGCGGGAACCAGAAGTGCAAGAAATAAACGGCTCCCTTCATGGTATTATGTCCTTCTTTCTTTCTTCCTTCCTTCCTTTTTTTATTTCGTGTTAGCGCCGCGAAGCAACTGTGGCTATGAGTGGCGTACAGATGTGGACAGATGGCGAGAGGACAGCAGGAACAAGTGGGGGACAGGTGGGTCCTTCGTTCCTGCCTTCCTGTCTGCCCCATTATCTTTTTCATTTGGGAGTCCTCAGTCGCGTTTGTGATACAGAGCACTATTGCACAGGCCCCTTGTATTCTGTCATGTGGTGCATGTAGCTCATAAATATTTTTGTGAAATATTGAAATACCAGCGGCATGGCCGAGTGGATTAAAGCTTCCCGCTCGTTGGTGGTAGCCAAGGTCGTGCTGAGGATTGGGAGGTGGTGGGTTCGAATCCTAACACCAGCTGTGCTGTCTGAGGTTTTTTTACTGGGTTTTCCGAAGACTTTCCAGACGAATGTCGGCACAGTTCCCCCTGAAGTTGGCCCAGGACGCATACTAATCCCCCCTGTCCCCCACTCCTTCCTGCCGTCCTCCCCCCATCTGTCCACACCTGTACGCCACTCATAACCACAGTTGCTTCACGGCGCTAACACGTAATAAAAAAAAAAAGATATTGAAATCCCGGCCATAAACCGTGTTTTACATCTCGGGGGCAAAATGACGACTGAGCCTTAAAGGGTCCTTGCAAGACCCTTGAGTTCTTGTTCCAAAATTGAGTGGGATCCATTGATCAAGCCAATGGAACATTCAGATGTGCTGACATCATCTCAGAGTCAATACTACTTTATCTAAAGCAAAGCTTCTTGCACATGCTTTGCTCTTCAAGCTACCTTGGTGGAAGCATGGTCTTGGTATAATGAGGAAATTCATCCTCAAGTTCAGTGAGTTTGAGCTGAGATTTTCCCTGAGAGATTTTCACAACGTTGTTGTGTTTTCCCTTTGTACATTCCAGCCTCAGAACAATTACTTTCCATAACAGAATACGTTCTAGTTAAAGTCTAGGTAGAATGTCAAAATGCTAAAAATACTAAATAAATGAAAATAATGTAAAGTGAAACGTAATAACTGCATTGGGCATAAGCGAAATAAGAAGAGTTTGATTTGTTGACTGACAGCACCCCCTCCCCTCCCTTCCCACCTTGGGGTCGGAGGAATATGGTCACATTACTTTTAACGCTTATGCTTGCTTGTTGTATACCTGTACATCCGTCCACCTTTAACATTTTAATTGACACATCAGTAGTATCGCAACTTTGGTTGGTTCTGCTAGGCAGTACCCCATGATACATATCGCTCAAGTTGTCTGTCAACTTGGCATCTAATTTATACCCCTGTCAGATGGATGCATTTACGGCCTTAACGGTTATGGCCTTAAGTGCATATGGTCACTAACATTTTGCCAGATGGTCAGCTGTACAGCCTTTGCAACGAAACTGAGATGTAAGGGCAACGGAGTTCTCGCAAGACAGTTTATGGCATTCCCTCAAGACTGCCAAAACCTCGTCACCAAACATCATGAACAAGATGGCGCAGATTTTCTTCAATTTGAAATAAAATGTTTTTATGAGATGTAATGTTCTGTCGACTTTTTTTTACGTTCAATGCCTTGAGCTTTTTTGATGCATTCTTGCACTTTGCTTCTCATTCTATCTCATCAGTTAGTAGTGGTATCATCGAACCACTGCACTCAGTGTCGTCTGCATCCAAAACTTTGCGCACACAACAAAGCATACAAACAAATCTTGTTTGCTTTGTATTTTTCAAATTTGCTAACCTCCAACCAAACTTTGTTTCCGAGTGCTGATAGCGAGAACAAATGTGATTTCATTACATTGCACTCAATGTTCGCATATGTATTTATCGGTGTAGACATCATTGGCAAAACGCCTTCACGGATACTGTCTGGCAGCCTCCCAGGGTTTAAGGCCGTATGTGGGCCCATCTGACAGAAGTATAAGTTGGCAGTAATTTAGTTTGGATGGTTGACGCACTTAAAACTGAATAACCATTTATAATTTGTTTTTGTGTTAGCTTTCAGTCCAACAAACTACAATAGCAACTTTGAAACTATTTATTATTTATGAACAATACACAGAGTATTACATCATACAAATCAATGCTTATCCGAGTTTCATTGCTGTACAGTACGGCACCTCACCCAATGTGTAATGACATAACAGCAGAACTGACACGAGGACAAAGGGGCATACACAGACAACAACTGTGGTGTGTTGCAATTTGAGAGTTTCTTGATGGTTAGATTATTTACATTAGACATCGTGATGTCACGGATGTCCCTTGCACTCCAATGCCTTGACCCCAAATGGGAGTTGCTTGATGTAAGGAACTAAAGGTGATTTTCTGTCCACCTCGATCATGTTGAAGGGTTTGCTTGTGTGACTCATTTGAACTGAACGTAGCTATTGCTGCAGGTTCACTACAGGAGTCTGTCGAGCAGCTGCTTTGTGATAACATGACTCACAGCCCTGGACGTGATGTAGCGAGCCTAATACGTGAAAACGAACGTCTCCGTCAACAATTGCGGGAGCTCCATGCTTTGCAGAAAGAGAACCAGTCCTTGCGGCAACAGGTACTAAGGCATTGTCACTCAATTATTCACTTAATTCACTAAATTCAATTATTTATGTGCAAGGGCCATGCAGCCTTGCAGCTGCGTTCTAGTAAAAGGAGTTGTTACGGTGGCAAAGACACTAAAGGTTCTCAGCCATCAAGCTTCATTATCTTTACCACTGCAACAACACCTTTCACTTACTGATAGTACAGCACTAGAATAATACCCAAAAGCTAGTTTCTTGCTTCATAGCACAGAATATAGTTTTGAAACTGTGCACACTATTTTCATTGCATATCAGATGCAGAACATTCTTTGGGTTATTTGAAGGCTGTTCATAAACCTCAAACATTTTTGTTGTCTGCTTTCCTTATACTGGAAGCCTGTAAGTGACATACATATGGGCATAGTAAGGGAGGCTTTGTCCGGAGAAAGAGGAAAGAAAAGTGGACAACACGGATGACCGACTCCCTGCTGTCTGTGTTCTACCACGCACAGTGGCATAGCCAGACCTCCAAGGCAGGGGGCGCTCCTGCCTCCCTGGAACTGGAAAAAAATGTCCCCTGAGGAACAGCCACTTGTGGCATGCATGGATTTGTTGCGGTCCTTTCCCTTGTTGCGATACTTGAGTAAGCTGTTCTCATGGGTTTCAGGTGTCCTCGTGGGGAGGAGGGGAGCGGGAGGTAGCCCTGGAGCTGAAGCTGGCTGAGCAAGGAGAGGAAGCACGACGTCTTGAGGAGGAGAAGGGAGCTCTACTGGCAACCTTACATCTACTCGAAGAAGAACTTATTCAAGAGCGGTCCAGGCAGAGGCCTTCGGGCTGTGATGCCTTCTGTGGTTCCTCTTCATGAAAATTGCCCTTCTGTTAGGTGTAAATATTGGACATAATAAAACCTTCACAGCTGCCTGAAAGCACGACATCCAGTTGGGTGCTGCAGCAACAAGTCAAGCAGGTCGTTAAGCAGCCTGCTCTTGAACCGTTGATCAGCAGCTGTGGTTCCACTCAGAGATGGAGATGCATTCACTTCTACCAACCATGGACGAAGGGTCTCATCAACAAGGATGTCATACCCATAACATTCAAAGCAATGAGGTTCAGACTTTACTGTGACCTGCAAGAAATGGTATCCCATCCAATGAGGTATGGAAGGGAAAATCAGACACAAATTGCATTTAAAAGGCACAAAAATGAGCCATACTTTTACCTTCCCATATTTGTCACTGCCTACGGCAAGGAATGTGTATTGGCTATCAATATTAATTCATTAGGCTTTATTCTTACATGGACAATAGACGCAAAAAACAACCCTTTTGTATAGCTTGATCCAGCTGACCAATAACAGGAAACAAATAATATTAATTAGAGGTGTGCAAATATTAAAATTTTTGAATATTAAATTGCATAGGCATATCTGCGAAATTGCCCTTCGAATATCGAATCAAATATCACGTCATAGAATATAGGCTTCTAAGCCTAGGTAAACTAACATCTTCACACTTGTGTACTGATGATCCTTAGGAAAATGCTCCAGGACACACACTCGAAAATGGCTAATAAGGAATATGTATTAGTGTATTGGTATAACGCAAGGCTACAGGCTTATCTGCACGTGTATAGCCAAATTATTTTTACAAAGCAACGTGTTTACGTTGTTTGTTAACGACGTTTACAAAACAATGTGGTGTTCTCATGATGTAAACTGAAAACCATAAAAACAATTTGCACATCGAAAATCCTTTATGGACACTGAAAATCTCCGTCGGCATTTTAAGTGCTGGTGAAACAGACAGCATGGAAGTAAAGAGCATTGGAAATAATGATACGCTCAGAATGTGGGATTGTTTACTGATGAGCAGGGCCGGCGATGGGGGGGGGGGGGGAGAGAGTAAGGCGACCGCCTTAGGCCCCGCGTTTGCATAGGCCTCGCGCACGAAGCCGGCCCTAAACCAGGGATTACTTTTCTTTTAAATATCAAGTATGCACTTACTCGTGTGAAACAGGCTCCACGATGTGCCTTTGCCTCAGGCCCCGCACACCCCTAGCACCGGCCCTGCTGATGAGCACATCTCAGCTCACAGGTTATCAAGAAGAAAAATCAATATAGCAAGCAGGGTGTCGAACCGTACCCGAACCGTTATTTTTGCCGGAACGGAACCCGAACCGAAATTTTCATGACACTGTTGAACCCGAACCGGAGCAGAACCGGAAAAAATAATAGCGGTAACCGGTTCGCGACGAAACGGTTCGGACATAAAAGAAGTCAGCATAAAGAGTTCAAGTGCCTCAGTACCCGAACGAGGACACATTGGTCTCCATATCATGGATTTCACAAATTTTCATCAAGCAGTCAAAGAGGACGTATAATATTCTTTCAGCGCCTTTTTTAACACGCTGAAGCGCAGTTGTCCGTCGATGTACACGATGAGCGCCGCGGCTAGTGCCACACGCACGCGCTGCGGCGTCTGCTCTTCAGATTGGAGGCGCCACGCGGACGCTTGTCAGACGCTGTGTTTCCAAGCAAACGTTGCGGCCGTCCTCTGCTAGCAACTCCTGTATTTTCTGAAAGATGAGTGGCCCGCCATCGTTCATCGAATGAAGCAGGAATGGAGTAGGTCATTTGTGTAGCTCTATAGGAAGAATATGTGATTAACCAAGCGCCCAATATTTCCCTTTACACGTGAGCCGTATAATTAAAGAAGTCAGAAACATATGCGAAGTGGAAGAGCATACGCAGAACGGTGCCTGTATGATTGGTGGTGGTTTGAAAAATAAATGTAGCCCTGCTTACTGGTAGTGCAATTGTATCGTGACACATTGCCTTAGTGATGAACTGGTACACTCTTGCGATCTCGGACAGAGAAAGGCTGGCAGACTTATTTTCGACAGGCTTCAGTACGGTTTCAGATCTCCGCCGACTCAGTACCGTCGTGTATGTAAAATTCGGTCCATCCTATTTCGCTTTCTTAAGTGTATCTTGCTGGCACTCTGCGTGTGAAAAAGGCAGTGTTGTACGTAACGCCGTTACAGTTAGCGATACTTTTTCCGGTATCGGGGTGCGGATCGCGATACTGTTTTAAATCGGTATCGGAAAAGTATTTCCGTTATACAAGTTTATGGTAACGCGATCTCCGTATGGTTACGGATACCAATACTTTTTAGTGCCCCACCCTTTCTTCACCGACCATATTGCTTACTCTTATTCATTGTCACTGGTCGGACAAGCGCTCGACAAGAAGCCTGGGGGCACGCAGGCCTCCGTAACGGGAATTATACCAAACACGTGTTCACTTTTTTTCTTAGAATACGGAGGAAATAAGCACGGCTCACATATACTGTGGTATTGTTAACTTCAGATAGGTTCCTTGGTCATGGACTACACGGTATATATATATGTGGGCCTGACACTAACCATATTGGCCTTTGTCAGCTGCCGGAGGGACCACGTACGGCTAGGATGGCAGAGGAAGACTTTGAGAAACAGCTATTGATAAAAGTCAAGCAAAGTGTCCGAGCTACATAATAAATATGTTGTCTTTTTACTGCAAAACTGTCTCTTCCCAATTTGCTATTATACAAATGGGTCTTCACATAAGCGAGATTTCTATGTTGCATCATCTTCGTATTTCCAACAAAAGTATCGGGCAAAGTATCGCTTTACTTTTATTAGTAACGGTAGCGGTGCTGGTATCGATATCGGTATTTCAATACTTTTTACTGAAGTAACGAGTATCGGTATCGCGATACCACATTTCGTTGAAGGGTACAACACTGGGAACAGAGAGTAGCAGGACTACACTGCTTCATCAACGTGGGCGCTATTTGCAAATGCTCATCACGACCTACTAGATTATAACGACCACGTCACAATCAGAAAACCCTATGAGGAGCCCGAGGAGCCTGTCCGCACGATCCGCCAGGGGCGCTACTGATCGGCACAACACGATTGGACGATGGAAATTTGAATTCTGAACGCGCAGAAGCGTGTGTACGACTAATGTAGCAGACGACAGCGATAGCCCCTATGAAAACGCGTAGAATGATGATGATAATCAACCTCAGAATGAAACATCTGTGGAACGTCCACCGCCTGTACAGAAATACTAAGGTAAGCTGAAGTACAAAGTATTGTAGAAGTTGAGGAAGCAATAACTGGGACGATCAGAAGCGCCACCGCTACGTTCCAAAAATGCGGCGTATAGAAGGGGTGCGCCTGACATGGTCGTTATGTCGTTATAATCTAGTAGGTCGTGATGCTCATGCAGTCATTTCTCCTTTCTCTCGCTAGAGGGAGTACCTGGCCACTAAAAAGGGAGACAACAGCAGTAAGCTATTAGCCACGCATTTCCTGATAAAAGCTGTTATATGTGAGATATAAAACGGAAGCCTTGAACCGATTCGGGGCCTCGAACCGATTTGCGAACCGGTTCGATATTTGGCGCGGCCGAACCGGAACTGAACCGGCACGAAATCCAAGCAACGCGAACCCGAACCGAACCCGTATTTTTTACGGTTCGACACCCTGGTAGCAAGTGCTCTTTTCTTGCACTGGCAAGTGGCAACGCCTTCCGCCTTTGTCGTTTTGGTGTGAGACTCAGTTTCACTGTGCTCTCACGCATGAGACCATTGTTCCTAGCAGTAAGGCATAGCAGCCTCATTCAGGTTTGGGAACGCATGTTACGCTCTGATCGAGTAAGCATGGAGGCGAGTGGCTTTTTACGGAGATGATGGGTGGGAAGATGTTATGGACCTCCTAGGGTGGCTACATTATTTCTAGAAATCATATAACACTATATAAAGCCAACAACTATCCAATCCCAATTGAAAATATTGCAGGAAGATTTAGTAAAAATATGCAATCGCGATTCTTTTCCAGCAGCTTATGACGCGAATTTTGCTTGGACTATATAACTGATGCGCATGGAGTATATGCAAAACACAAAATGCACGCCTGAGCCAGAAACAAAGAGTAAAATATACGTTTTAGGGGAATTTACTTTTTCTGTATTTCTTCTATACTTTTTTTACTTTATTACTCTTTCTTCACTTTTTTTTCGGGGAATTTGGGACGAAACTGGGCCAGCGTACCATGAGTAAGGCCCCTGGTTTTCTGCTGCGGCAAATTCAAAATTCTGCGACACCGACTTGTAAATTCCGCGATTTTCCGCGGCAAGCAGTCAATGGCTGCTTGAAATGGGAAACACTTTATTTTCTTGGATAATGTGGGAACAAAAATATTTTATAAAATTACAGATTGAAAGCACTGTTGTGGCTCAGCATTACATACATCATATCTTGTGTTCTCCTCTGACAAAAGCAGAGGTCTGTCACCTGCAATCATTTTATACCTGCTGAAAGATCTTTCAGCATCTACAGAGTTTATATGAACCTTATAGGAAGATTATAGGAAGGAGCTTACAATACATGCCCTGTGGAAGTTACAGGGCACCCTTTTTGTTTCTCGGCTGTAGGCATTATTTAAGAGTCTTTAAAGGCAAACTCCCAGACATCAAATCAAAGTCCCCCACTGCCACCGCTAAACTGCACACGGGAGGGACGCCGCCCCTTCCTCAGGCGAAGTATGCACAATAAACTTGGGCTAACGTTATCTTAAGCTAAACTAAAATCTGTCTGTGCAGGTCCTGCACCATGGGCAGTTTCGTAAAGCACGCTTCACCTCAAGCAAGGAAGCTTCAGGTGAAGCCCACTTTCGGGAGGTGTCGTTCGTATTTTGCGAATAGTCGGATATTCGAAAATCTGAATATTGGGTATTCGATTCGCGAATGAAATACTTCGAGTGATTGATATTTGATACAAATTCGATAATTCGAATATCCGCACACCCATGAAAATAAGGGATTCCGTGAAATTCCGTGCCAAACGATTCCGCGATGAATTCCGGATTCCGCAATCTTTCGCGGAATCGCGGAAAACCCGGTGCCTTAACCTTGGGATAGCTTTCCAATAGCTAACCCCTTCAGGACAAGATCAACAAGTCGTGGGATGGCCCATCATAACACTCGAAAGCAAGCGAGCTGGGCTGGTACAGTTTGTGCCAGCTCGCTCAATTGCTTTGCTTGGTGGTGATCCTGTCCTGACGGGATTAGGTATTGGAAAGCTATTCCCATGGTACGCTAGCCCAGTTTCGTTTCCAAATTCCCCGAAAAAGAGTAGACGCGGCTGGAGTGATGTCACTACTCGGTCTTACCGTCTTACCCACCCCTGCCGACCTTGGGAGGGTGAGTTGACACGCAGGTACCGACGTCATCGAGTAACTCAACCCTGTTATGAAACGCCGCTTAGTAGAATGCTACTCCTGAGTTAACTTGAGTAGGTTTAAGGACGCATGTTAGAAAAAAAAGTTAGTGGGTGTCGCCAAAAATTTGGGGAAGGTATGAATAAATCACTGCCTGTCTTAGCACGCGCGATCGTTTCCGCGACGTCCGTGTTCAGCGCTGCTTTCGTCATCTCGATTATCGCTGTCATCGCACACGTCCATGATTCGATTCGCTGATTACTGGTTCATGCTTAAAAGCATAGCAATGCAAAAGGTCACTACTACAAGCAGAAACTGAATAAACGCGCGTTCGAGACGCGGGTTTTGGCTATGCACGCAGTGGCACCGTGAGCAGCGGTGTTCAGCTCAACACCAGCAAAATTTCGGTACTTGACCAGAATTTAACCGACTGTAGGCCTCACACGAACGTTCAGCGTTGTTGGCAATCCACTGTAGCCGTGACTGTGCTGACGATGCATGAAGCGTACCGCGGCTTCGCGTTTCGCTGGGGCGCACACAACTATATGAACTACAGGTTGCGCTCATGTAAATCCGTTGGTCACTCAATTTAATCCAAGCGCTACCCAATTTAGGCACCAATATTCATAATGCAGTCTGTCAAATTGAAATTTGCAGTAAAACTGGTGGCATTCTTATCATGACTATACAGATTCGATGATTATTGCTATCTGCAATGTTCTACACATTCATGACTACTGCTTGTCAAGATGACATTTCATGACTCTCTCCGAGATACGGGTAATAACTCAGCTTTGCACAATTACAGCTGGTTCAAACAGTGTGTTGCGATGATTCATGACTACTGCTTGTCATTATGACATTTCATGACTATTTTGAACATACGGCCTATAACTCGACTTTGCGCGACTACAGCTGTTTCAAACAGTGCCAAGCGACAATTTATGACCGTTGCTTGTCATTATGACATTTGCACTGTATGCCACTGTTTAAAGCGGTGGTAGTCCCATAAAATCGATTCATGGCACATCTCATGAAAATAGTCATGGAATGTCATAATGACCGTCGGTAGTAGTAGGAGGGGGGTCCAGGCTACGACAGGGCGAAACTACGGCGCCCCTGCCCCTGAGCCCTGCGCGTATTTTTCCCCGCGCGGCGCGTGTGCGGAGGGTTGTCCGCGTGCTTATCGGCGGGGGGAGGGCTGCGTGCGCGCTTACCGTCTCACATTTTTCAGCCTGGGCCAACTTCTTTCGACATTTTTGCGCCTTGGCCGACCTTTTTGCGTATTTTTTCCCACGACCGGCGGGCGGCGCTCGGGTGGAGGCTCTTACCGGTGGGCGGCGCGTGGCCGGAGGGCTGCGTGCGCGCTTACCCTTCAACCTGGGCCGACTTCTTTCGTCATTTTTCAATCTATGCCGACTTCAATCGTAATTTTTTTCTAGCTACAACAGGTGTGCAGTAGGCTGTTTTCATGCAAAGGATAGCCATACACAAAAGTACAAGTTAAAATGTATTTACTAAAGTCGTCAGAAATTATGTTATGACTCTGTGTGAAGGAGAAAAACTTAGCCAAAAAATCTGATGCAATAGCATTGATGGGGTATCACAATTTTTTATTAGTGATAATCACGCAAGTTTTCAATTAAGTAGAAGGAGTAGCACATTTTAATCAAAGATATTTTTTAATCAATACGATTACAATCAAAATTAAAAGTTTTATTATAAAAAGTCTAACATGACCACCTTAGCGGAGTTTTAATTACAAAGTTCTGACAGATGTACGTAACTTCATGCACAACAGCTAATATTCCATTATGACACATTTAATCAAAGAAGATTTTTTTAATCAATATGATTACAATCAAAATTAATAGTTTTATTATAAAGTATTATTATACGTGACCACCATAGTGGAGCTTTAATTACAAGTGCCGATAGCTAATTGTGGACAGCAGAGAACCTGGAAGACCACGGGACACGAACACAAGAGGAAATAAAATCTATAACACTACAAAGAAGATATTCTTAATCAAAACAACAGAGGAGGAGAATAATCTATCATTTTAAATATCATAAAATCATCCTCGTGACTTAATCTAGTCGAACCCAATACAATTTTCATTCTAAGAGACACTACAAACCTTACTTTGTTTTATCAACACAGAAAATATATTAAAAAATGAACTTCACCGCATAGCACGCTCCTAGCCAACAACAAGCTCTAATAATATCTGCCCTGATTTGTTGAAGACGGAAGGTGTACACCTGTTTTGTGACAGTTATGAACATTTCGAGCGCAATAGGGAATCTAAGTTGATTATTCCAACATTACACAATTAATCAATTTCTTATTAAGTGAACAGCATAGACGTAAGCAAATAACGAGAAACAAAACGATCAACCGCTAATAGAGAGCCAAACCTGCGCACCATCCAACACATAGAGAAATAATAGCTAATCAATCTATCAAAAGGAGAAATATTACATTATAGCACAGACTTAACGCTGAAGAACAGAGGAACACGCGGCTACACGTAAACAACAACAGAGGAAAATAATCTATCATTGAACCATCATAAAATCGACCAACATACAATTTTCATTCTAACAAACACTGCAAACTTTGATGGAGGTATCCAAGACGTAGAAAATATGCACTGTTTTCACTCTTTTCCTCAAAGCCGGGGGTCTTTATGTCTCTATCTATGTGACCGCCCCCCCCCCCCCCCATACCACCGCGCAAGCTTTATCACTCAAAGGGTTGGGGGCTATATTCCTTCGTCCAGCAAACAGGACATTCTAGAGGTCAGATAAGAGAGTTCAAAGGCGATATATTTTATTGTGCAGCGCAAATAGGTGTCGATATCACTCGCGGGGATCACTATCTTTTCGCATCGTTTCCTTGAGACGGAAATCTTTCGTCAAAGTGGTTGACAAGTCGACTAAGTTTGTACAGATGCGATATTGTTATTGAACATGTAGAGAAAGTCCAAATTATTAAATGGTAGCAACAATACTCAATCAAAAACCAGAAACAAATTTAATTACATCAATTTTTGTAATATCTTGCAACAGAAAGTTCTATATAGATGAACCACACAGAAAAATCAAATGTGAAACACAACTCAGAAATATGAGGCATTCCCAACTCAGAGATTATTTTTACTTATATCAATCGAGTGAACAATTGAAACAAATACGACACAATTAATACATCACGCATAATAATGTCCAACTCATAGAATATCAGTCGAACCTGAAACAAAACAATAATTAATTGAGACAAATCATTTCTAAGCAAGCAGCGTGAATACACCGTAGAATCTGTACTGAAACTTGTCATTTTCAATGAATAAACATGATCAACTAGTGGATTCAAGCGATAAAGTGTGATGAAACCCGACGACCCCCAACAACAAACATGTTAGGGAGGGACAGGCTCTAGTATGGCCTTGTACATAGAATCATTGAAAGCGCACATTTTTTTCTTACTCATCACATCTTTTTGTAAATCAATTTCCATAATTATCATGGCATGTGGATATTAATAACATTCTAAAAAGT
This sequence comes from Ornithodoros turicata, assembly GCF_037126465.1. Taxonomy (NCBI): domain Eukaryota; kingdom Metazoa; phylum Arthropoda; class Arachnida; order Ixodida; family Argasidae; genus Ornithodoros; species Ornithodoros turicata. Next base: position 36,595,046 of record NC_088205.1, on the reverse strand, counting down.
TTTAATCAATAAAATGAACATAGAAATATCATATGTGAAATGCGACTCAGAGGTATGAGGCATTCCCATCTTAGAGATTATTTTTACTTATATCAATCGAGTGAACAATTGAAACAAATGCAAGAAAATAATTATTTCAGGTAGTAACTTCACAACTCATAGAATATCAGTCGAGTGAATACTTGAAACAGAGTCAAAACAATAATTCTCACGACATGTGGATATTATAACATTCTAAAAAAAAATCAACGAAATGAGCATAGATATTCTTTTAATTAAGTGTAGACGCGCACTTGAAAACAGAATAGACAATTGTTCTACATTGAAAAGATGGACAGATTTTGTACTCGATACCATGAGTCATGGGAGGACATGATAAAACACTGCTCCAAAAAGGAAGAGCCGCGAAACGATTCCATTATCGCTGCATTTCAATACATCCTAGACATGGTCGGAGATATGGTACAAACTACAGAACTGAAGGTGCAAGAATTTATATGCCGGATCTACAATACTTATAAAAATATCTGCACATCAACGTCGGAAGGGCCACTGGGATTGATGGCGGAGTTTTTGAGGTTTGCTAACGAAGAATTGAAATACACTAGACAAGATGTAATTGTAATCATTGCAATGGGCATTGCGTTCATCAAGAAAGCAGTCGGATCAAATTATCATATACAAGCGGTCTATATCGCACGGTTCATTACGGATTTGTTGAAATTACACATATCTGAGATGGAAAGTACATAAAATCTTATCACGTGATATGTTCCACTACCACGGCAACGCAATTATTTTATTCTACCAGTCAGTGATGTCGAATGAACAGAAGTTCAATATTGTCGTGCAAGGTCTGATGTATCATCACTTACTGAAACTCAATAAACATATCAATTGTGGTGGACCACCGGACGATTTTCATCTAATACTCTCTTGTACGCCATTCAAGAATCTTCATACAAAGAAAGGAAACATCAATAAGAGACTCTGCAAGTTCATCGCGAGAAAGTGCATGTTGATGAAGCAATACAAACACGGCGACAACATATGACCGGCGTTAATCAACGCTGGATTCAAGCGCCCAATAATCAGAATAAACTACTTGATGTCTTCGGAATTCATGAATCAAGACAACAAACGAAAACTTCAGAGTTTGGAATAGAATTTTAATTTATCGAAATAAACAGGCATATAATTGAAATGATAATTGTATTATTTGTCATCATTGTAATCTATTCTACACATCGCAACGAAAACAGCTTATGATTAGATTGAAGATTGCTAAGGAGACGAATATTCCATACTGTGTGCAAAAATTCTAATATGGAATCAGAGCTAGCCATCAAATAGGTTTTACCCCCGACTACACTCTGTACAACTTCATCACCCAAAGGATAGAATTGACGGAGAAGGATCGGTCATTGAAATTTAGAGGCATGATACATCAGTCTATGATTACAAAAACGATAACTAATCTCTTGTGAAAACTTATCATATTTCATGAATTAAATTCCACAGTGCATGTATATTTCTCAATCAGTTGCACTAGCCCAGATGTACTAAAAGAAGAAGAAAAGGCGTCTTTGACAAGCAACCCGATTGGAGTGCGGAATAAATAAATAAATATTTTCGTCAACACAGTTGTCCGTTTGTATGACTGGATAGGAAAAATGAGCCGTCCAAGATCGGGCAAAACGGGAAATAAGACAAGGTAACTGATTGCGGCGGGATAACTCAAAGCGTTCGCGACAACTTTTACAATCGCATTCGGGTTCAGTGCCTGCGAGATAATACGAAGCCTTCGCGAAAAGCGAATCTATTATCAAATGCCGCGATGCAAATGGAGGATTTTACAAGTATGATGTGCAGGCGAAGTCTACATTTCTAATCACATAATCTTCCTTACACACGGCACACAAACGTATATGAAATAATTTCCAAGTGGCAATCAGATTTTGGGAGAAACGGATCACACAACCGCCATCAGAAAAGATTTACCAGTATACAATGAAGATGAGCATTATGCATAAATATATGTTATATTAATTATAATAAGCAGATCAGCGCAGGTGACACATAAACGTAGATCAAATTCACAAAATATACTTGAGATTTCCCGTAACCATACAGAAAAACTATCACATTATTTTAGTGTCATAGCATCCGGGCACTACAAATGGAAAGGCAATACTTTAATTTATAAGTCTTTAGCTCATAACGTTGTAAAACGCAAAGTCCACACTAAAGATCATTTTCTCATTTAAATTTTCAAGGTCAAAACTGCACGCTATTTCTTGCATTTTTCTAAAGATATAGATTAAAAAGTTATGCATATACTCACACATACTATACAAGATATTTGATTGTGGCTTAAATGCTAAAATTTATCGATTCACATTCAGTAGAAGTGGCGACTACCACACATCAGTAAGAGTTTAATTAAAACTTGAACAGGTGTTGTAGAATGTGTAATTTCACAATACGCAAGCTTTAGCTCGCTCACTTTGACGAGCACTCTTTCACGATGTCAGAGAAGTTAATCGAATGGATTGATATTTTCTGTATACACTATATCATAATGTGAATTCTCTATGTCGTGGATATTATCAGTGGACAGATATCATGGTATTCTATGAGTTGGACATTATGTATGCATGATGTATTAATTGTGTCGTATTTGTTTCAATTGTTCACTCGATTGAGGTAAGTAAAAATAATCTCTGAGTTGGGAATGCCTCATATTTCTGAGTTGTGTTTCACATTTGATTTTTCTGTGTGGTTCATCTATATAGAACTTTCTGTTGCAAGATATTACAAAAATTGATGTAATTAAATTTGTTTCTGGTTTTTGATTGAGTATTGTTGCTACCATTTAATAATTTGGACTTTCTCTACACGTCCAATAACAATATCGCATGTGTACAAACTTAGTCGACTTGTCAACCACTTTGACGAAAGATTTCCGTCTCAAGGAAAGGATGCGAAAAGATATTCCTGCATTCCTGCAATTCCTGCATTCCTGATATTCCGGTATTCCTGCGGCTAATTTCAGAGTTAGCTAATTCCTAAAGTGCGAATGCCACGAGGAACCCGTCGCGTAGTGGCTCAAGTATAATTATTGCGGGACAGGGAAGAAAACATTTCCGCATCCGTTCTAACGAAACAAAATACAAGATTACAACAACACACGCACACGAAGACATGATGATGGCGTGGGGCTCATGCCGGCCAGCATGCTGACAAGATCACAGACGTTTTTACCAGATGTACGTTTTCTTGTATTTGCGTTTACGCTTTTCTGCTTTTCATAACCGATTGTGCACCCCGATGCTTTTGAGAATTGTCTTTGCGTGACAGTAAAATCCCGCGACGAGGGACGACGAAAGGCAAGGGATGATAAATCGGCGTTCGATGAAACGGCGTTGGGTAAAATGTCCCAGTCGAAATGACGAAATGAAAACCCAATCAATCAATCAATCAATTTCGAATGTGACGTTGTCCCGGTCTACGTTCCTCAGTACGCTGTATTCCAAAGAGAAAAATAATATAACTACTGAAATGCTACTGTATTCTCGTACTGTAGTGTCGGCTGTATTTGCTTGGCTGGTTGGTTATGTGTATCAAGCGTAAAACAACATCATAGAAACAAAGCACAACGAACCATTGCGCATCATTTGCCGACATGCTTTTCACGGAGTCTGAGTTCCCGATTTTTCTATTAGCGAAAAAAAGCAAAAAGACAGGAAATGGGGGAAATCTATTTTTCCCTTTTTTACACGCGCCTTTCTACATTCACAACTGCAGATTCGCGGAAACCCACCCAGGAACGTTTCCTAAGCGTTTTTGACGAGCGGTCGTTGCTCAAAACAAATGAGAGCAGCATGAAAAGTCTACTCAGCAGCGATAATACCGAAATTAGTTGAACCCTGGGGATATCGTCTGCGCCATAGTCTGCGAACGAAGTGCGGAAGTGAGGACAGCGCTCTGCGGGCGATTTCAGCTGAATTCGTGCTTTCTCGGCGACGCATCGTGGTGGACGAACACAAACACGACAGACACGGGCGGCGTTCAACTAGCAACCCAGGTTTATTTGACACAAATCCTCCCTACCGCTACCCGGGGGCGTGTTTCTCGACAAAGGTGACGTCTTCCTTTGATGAGTTCCAACCAACATGTTCTTTACCTTCTACGTAGTGCTCCACGGCGCAGCGGATATATCTGAAATGACCAGTGTGTAACCAGTGTAACAGTCCGTTACGCGAGACCTGGAAATAGACCACCTCACGGGAGATTGGCATCCACTGTGCTGCTGCAACCGGGTCAACGTGACACATGGCCATAGGACGAACGACCGAGGAAAAACAACGAGAATGCGCACGCGTTGACATTACTTCGGTTGTTGTATCTCATTTCTCATTGTAAGAGAGAATCACAGGGGAACGCAACAAAGCTGTTGTTTAGAGCTTGGCTCTTGAGTGTCTCTTCGCTTGTATTTTTGACATTCTTGTAAGGTTTCCACAGAGTAACATATTGGCTTTGGATCGAAACAACTGTTGTGTACAGAACTAAAAATCGTAGCATCCTATTTTCGCCCCTAGTAAGCAATGCGTGCGTGTACAATGAACGCTTGCGGCATTTCGTACAACAGCTGTCTCGTTGCAATCTTTTCGCTACGCGACGGACAAGCAGCCCTGCCTGCTGTCAAATGTCATAGAACTGTATCCGTTATTATTATAATACTTATCACAATGAAACTGCAATTATCACAATAGGCTCGAATCATAACAATTGCGCCCTTCGCTGCGCATGACGAATCAACTTCGGTCTCCCAGTGCCACTGACAACTTCTATGACAGCGAAGCCTGTTACGGGCGGAAAGCAGGCTGTTACAAAACAATTATCAGTGCTAGGCGTGAATACTATTGCTCAGAGAGAAAAGAATATAAGCCAATCCCCTTCCCCAGAGTACGGGTCCAGGAAGAAATGTCCCCGGAAGAAATGACCCGGAAAAAATTGTCTCCGGAAGAAATGTTCCCTGGAAGAAACGTCCCCGGAAAAAATGTCCCCTGAGGAAAATTCACATTTGGTACGCGTGGACTGGTTGACTTCGGACTTGACTTTTTACTATATAGGACGGTGTGAATGTTTGGATTTTTGAGCACCGAAGCGAGTAATCGTATATCCTATTCCATTTCCTAATCAGATATGGAATTCAATGTTCGAATTCCAAATCGAATTGGTGCTTCTACTAAATTGAATATATTTGAAGAGACCCGCCACATGGAGAACAAAAAAAGAGTAAGCGCTATACTTACGCATACATATACGTACCGTACATGTTTGTATTCCAATATATGTTGTATATGTATCCAATTACGGTTATTCAACGACTAGCTTAATTTATTCGTATTCAATTCCATTTTAAAATGAATATTCACACATAGCATTTCTTTGCCTAGGTAGTCGCTGTGGGTCAGTTTTGGTGAATTTACTTCCTTGTGTCTTGCAACAATGCGGCCTGTACAGTCATGGGGCTCCCGAGATGTGATACCGCTAGACATATACTTGACATGCTCCTGGTCATTCCGAATGACGTCTTCTCACCTGATTTGTTGAAACTGGACGTCGTACTACTTTCTGTGACACTTGACATGTGTGCTAATTAGCAGAGAAAATGTTTTTCCGTGTTAGCGCTGCGAAGCAACTATTGCTGTACGCTGTGGACAGAGGACAGCAGGAGGGAGGGTGACAGGGGGCTAGTATGCGTCCTGGGTTGACTTCAGGGGTAAGTGAGCCGACATTCGTCAGGAAAGTCCGACGGAAAACCCAAGGAAAACCTCAGAGAGCACACCTGGTGACAGGATTCGAACCCGTGTCACGTTGTATCAACGAACGTGAAATTGATTGCAGTGTATTCCCTACGAGAAATTGCAAGTGAAAGTAGGTCGAGCATTCAAAGTAAAAACCCTTAGTAAGTGGTTAGGAATTTTAGTATTTATTTTGAGCCGGAGGACTTCAAGACCTGCAATATTGCAACCGGGGATTTCGCAAAAATTCCACGCGTACCAAAAGTGGATGTTTCTCGAGGGCACATTTTTTCCGGGGGACATATTTTCCAGGGGACATTTCTTCCGGGGACATCCTTCTAGCCACTGTACCAAGGGGTAGAGTGCTGTCGCATCCATTTTGCTACGAGGAATTTTTGTCGCAGGATAACTATCTTGCAATGCAAATGCAATTTCTTGGATTGAACTCCGAAATCTGTAGACGGGATCCTCCGTTTACTCGCAAATGCAACGATCGTCTCACGACAAACTGTCGGCAATCAGCGCCGCGTAATGCGATGGAGACGACTGAAATAAACTAGTGAAATGACCACATTTCGTGGCGAAAGATCACACCTCTCGTCATCTCACAAAGCGATAACACGAATCGCAGCCAAATAGAAAAAAAAAAAAAGTTATCTTCACCCACTAGTTACGGCCGCTACTACGCGGAATACGGACAGGTTACACAGCATATAATTGGCTGTACGCCGAAATAAATCTTTTAAAATAAAAAATTAAAAAATCCACGCCTAAAATTCCACCCTTCGAAATCCATTTTCTGAAAGAAACCGTTTAAAAATACACGTCCTCAAAATAAACGCTGTTAAAATAAATCATGGTTAGGCTTAGGAAGGTAACGCTCCGTATCAAAGTAGTGATAGCCGTATGGGCGACACGATGTTCTTTTCGGCGAAACATGCTATTATGATGTTTCTTGCTCATGTTTGTATTGTTATCATATATAATATCCAGCTTAAAAGTGATGACGACGATGCGCGTATGAATACAGGACACGCACACTTGATCATACCTGGGTAGTAATAGCATTATTGTAATGAAATTACAGTAATGAATTACGATTTCTGGTAATTTGTAATGTAATGCATTACTTTTGATATTAGGTAATTTGTAATGTAATTTAATTACATTTGGGCTGTAATTTTAATGACATTACTTATTACTTTTTACAAAAGAATCGAGTGTGTGTTCCGTGTTGGCACTTGGCAGAAAGAGTTGAGGGACTGGCGAGTGAAAAGAATTCCAACGGCACTATGAACGGTGACGCACTCAATCGGCACGATTGAGGCTTGTGCAGTGACGCCATGTTTGGTCACGTGACATTGGAAAACATATTGCCATACCGGAGTTACAGTAGGAGGGCATGCCGTGAGTTGTTGCGGTATGCATGCAATTACGAGAGAAAATTGCAAAAACACACGCTGCTGCCTCATTCGGCCCGCAGAAAGACGCCTGTGACACATTCCCATGTTTTCCCATGTCACCTGGCTCCAAGGCGTGCAAAGGCTGCGCGTGACGTCACGAGCCAGTTGCCTTAGGCAGGGCACCCACAAACAAACGTTGTTAGGTCAACGGTTTGTAGCCCTGGAGAACCATTGTTTGCGGGCCCCATCCTCCTGACAATCTTCCTGTTGTCGTAATACATTGTGTCTCCTTCGACTCTACATTGTGGAACGATACGTCATACGTGGCACACTAGCACGACATGTAGAAGAGATAAATAGAAGAGTACAAGCTAACTGTTGATGCATTGTACGCATACATTTTTTTCCTTGAACTTCGGGGAAGGCAAGTTTCGTCAACTTGTGTGTCCCTTGTGCCTTCCACAAAATCGGGAACATGTATGCCAATAATGGTAAAGTAATGACATTGTAATGTCATTACTTTTTCGTAGTAATTGTAATGTAAGGGTGGCAATCATAAGGCCGAAACTCACAAGGCCGAATTATCAAAAGACCGAAACTCAAAAGGCCGAAAAATCAAAACATCGAACAATCATAAGGCCGAAATCCAGAAGGCCGAAAAATCAAAACACCGAAAAATCACAAGGCCGAAAAGTCACAAAGCCGAATTATCGAAACGCCGACAAATGAGGAACCCAGGATACGAGAACTGGTATTCCAACTGCGATTACAAAAATTACAGATTAAATAGAATAAACTTGTTGGGAATTAATACAGCAAATAAATCGTTTCACTGAACATCGCATTAATAAAGTACTTTCGATAACTCAGGGGAAAAGAAAAAGGAAAAGTAGAGATATGAACCACTGTGTCATTGTGTGTTTGTACACGGTGGCAATCAGGTTCGGGTTACCAAATGTAGAGAAACACCATCTCCTCTACAATTCATTCAGTGGGTGATACAAGTCATTCACTGGCATTCACCTACCACACACTTTCTTTTTGTAGTAAACATGTTTTAGATTATTCCTAGATTAGGTTGGCAATACGAGGTTATAGTTTATTGCTTTTTTTAATGAAAAGAGCAGTTCCCTTTCAGTGGTCATTCACAGGGATGCTTACGCTAGGTCTTCTGTTTCTTTGGCCGTTTTATTTCGGTGTTTCGTTCAGTGTTCTGATTTTCGGCCTTTTGACTTTCGGCCTTCTCACTGCTCGGCCTTATTATTTTCGGCCTTTTGGCTTTCGGCCTTCTGACACTTCGGCGTTATGATTTTTCGGCCTTTTGGCTTTCGGCCTTATGATAGTTCGGCGTTCTGATTTTTCGGCCTTTTGACTCTAGGCCTTATGATAGTTCGGCGTTCATTCCCACTGGTAAAAGAAAGGCCAAGAAAACGCGCACGCACACGAAAAAGAGAAACGCAAAAGCAGAAAACATACCAAAGAATGGCCAAACTCTCCTGACAGTCGGCTCTATATTAGACTATATTACACTGATGTCGCGCGTTACTTGCACTGCTAAAACAGAACTTCACCGAATAATACGCTCCCGGACATCCGTCATTCCGAATTATATCAGCCCCCCCTCCCCCCTTTTAAGTTGGCAAAACTGGTCACGGAACACATACAGACAGACAACCTACTTCCGGCGTATCGAAATCTTCGTTCACAGTTATAGCCCTGGCTAGCCCCAAGCGCGAGGAGGGTACTATTTTCCGCGGCGCACGTAGAGCCGTCGGCTGTCCACAAATCAGGGACGATGGATGTTAAAAGATTTATTTCGAAGCATTTATTCTTCAAAGTTTATTTTTTGGAGTTTATTTCGACAGCGTGGATTTTCTCATGATTTATATTGAAGAGTTTATTTTGCAAATTTGATATTTAAGAGATTTATTTTTGAACGTTTTATTTTTACATGATTTGTTTCGGCGTCATCCCATATAATTGTCGACTTCCCTATTTTACTTCGGTTATGCCATTCCTTTGATTCTTATCATTTTGTGTGCGTACTGTGAGTTGAATTTCTAGTTTCAACAGAAGTGGTAATTTCATAATTCATTTCAAGAAATCATGTTTCTGTAAGCTGTATTGAGATAAAACTGCTACCGATCGGCACGTGAACAGACTCTTCACATCTGACTGCAATTATTTAGTATTTGTGTCCATTTTTTATGACGGTTGTTTGACCATTTTGCATTTGAGATATATATTTTTATATATCTCAAATATATTATATTTTGCACAGTCTTCGTCACACGCTACGCGCGCGGCAGCTACCCCCGTGCTACTCAAACCACGAAAGCACGAAAATCAACTCGCCGTCTTGCACGACAGTTTCAGAAGACTTTTACGAGACAATCCTCCCTTCTACACATGCATAAACACCGGGCACAATGGCATACAGAAGAGACTCAAGGTCAAAGGGTCCAGTCGGGAGAATCGCGCGTGGGACAGCTGTCCCACGCGCGATTCTCCCTAACGGGGTCATCCACGGAAACCGCGACGGTGGCGCCCCGCCGTAGCAAGTCCGTAAGTAAATTCAAGATGGCTACCGTGAGACCGTAGTCTTAAGTACAGTGCCCTAGAAGAGTATAGTGGAAAGAGCGGAACCGGTTTCAGCCCGATAGCTGAGGAAGGACGAGCGGACGGCCGCTGCTGGATCTCCTGGCGCTGCTGTCGAATTCTCGAGGAGAAACTGTGAAGCGCCTATGTCCGCTGCAGCGTTTCTGCTGTTTTTGCGTGGTTTGCGTGATGCTTTGGTAACTCCGAAAGAAGACGATGTGTGACGCATCAAAATAGTGAAGCTTCCTGTAAATTTTGCCGGTATTTGAGTGTGCTAGTCCTCGATGGAGAAGAAGAAAAAGAACTTAGAGACACATTGCTTCGCGCCCCGTTGCAAAACTGGCTACCCGGGTAGCTTTCTGTCGAGCTTAAAACAGCTGTGGGCTTAAGTGTCACCATTGCCAGCACACTATTCTTGATGGACTATTGGACTTAATGGACTTGATGGACAAGGCACGTCGGGTATAAGTTCATCGTGACATCGAAGTCAAGATCCGCTTGACAACGTTTTTGGCATCGTGAGGCAATCCTCAGGCTGTCACATCCAACACCACAACAGTTTTTGATAACTGTTTCTTGCCTTAGGTTTTATAGTATGGCAAAATCTGTTGCAAATGGAAATGCGGAGCCTGGTGTGTTAGATGCTCTGCTCAGTACAAACGGCATAGAAGAATACAAATGCGTAAAGCAGACTCTGATAGAAAAGTTCATTGGAGATGGTGACCTCAGCAGCGCCGAACTTGTAATTGAAAAGTCAACAGACCATGTCGCATATGTATCCTCAAGAAGCGACCAGAGACAAATTTTTTTTTATAGCTGGCTACGTTGCCAGAAAATTCCTGTCTAAATCAAGGTGTGACATTTGTAGAAAGTTGTTGCTTAGTGACAAGAATAATGTACAGAACCTGCAGGCCAGCTCAGCTGACTCAGCTGAAAGATAAGGGGGGCCTGTTGTATCCATCAGGCTTTATGCTTAGGTTCGTGGAAAATTTGGAAAACGAGTTTACCAGCTGCTTCAGTACGCAGGAACTTCACCATGAAAGCATTATGGACGTCATTGCACTTCTTTGTAGAACTCGACAGGATGCCATTGGTTGCACTGAACATAGCAAGCAACTGAGTGCTGAAGTTATGGCATTTCATGTCACCACTAGGCTTCATTTTTTTGTTAAGTCGCTGAATCGAGCCAAAGCACAGAAACGCGACTGTGCAAAATATCTGAAGCTCAGTCGCTGCACATAACTTGTCATTTTTACCTGCCAGTAATTAATTTTGTTCTTCACATTGTGTGCATCCAATGTTGCATTTAATTGCAGTTTCATTGTTTTTTTATATATTCATACTCTGTTTTCGTTATAATCTTGTGTTTTGTACTTATCAGCCAGCTTTACATCGTCATAGCCTGCGATCATTCCATACCTGAAAGCATAAACCTGTCTCCCTCATTGCGTGTGCTTCCTGTTTTATGTGGCATATGCCGGTAGACTGTGTCGTGTAGTAAAAGTTCTTGAAAGAAGTAACAAGGAATAATTCACAGAGAGGCACGCACACACAAATAACAATCCTAGGAAGTGCGATAACCCAATACGCCGGCGCCAGTTTCTGCTCGGGGTAACTACGCCAGCGCCCCACAGCGGCATCCGCCTCAAGAGCCTCACAGAGGGAGCGTCGCATTTCGCTTCTAGGCCACTGTACCTTAAGTATGGTGGCTAGATGAATATTGTCTGGTGTGAGGAGCGGCCGCAGCCACCTACCCGACGGAGCGGGACTGTTGCGGAAGACGGCCACCAGGCGCGCTGCTCCACGGATGTATGCTAGTTTCTGTGCGCTCTGGCTAGTCACCGGGCGGAGTTCTTTCGTGCGTGACGTATCAGAGGGTGGGAGTCGCGTCTTTGAAGTGCTTTATTTTACTTTATCGTCGGTTGTGCACTGTTTTGTGGAATGGTGAACCTCGTGAAGACGTCTAAAGTGCGGACCCCATAACAAGCGACACGCGACGCGCTGCAGAATTTGTCGCTGTCGCGTCTGGTCATGGCGCGACTTCCTGGTCCATTTGAGCAGCGACATTTCGTCACCGAGAAATTATGTTTTTGGAGAAGCATTGCTTATTTTATTCGAGCTAAGTTGTAAATTGCCATAAATATACCAAAAATAGTATTTCATTCGTCAAAACGAGGAGAAATTGTAATGAAGGTGCTATGTAATATTCGCCGTAACGCAGTGGCGCTGCGGTTGAAGTACCCAACGCCCCGCCCACTTCTTCGTCTGCTAGTTTTGTTGGTTGCCCTCTCCGCCCTCTCTCTTGCCCACGCGTTCAGTTCTTGTTTCACGCCGCCAAAGCTAGCTGGTTTTGTCAAACAACAGGCAACGAACTCAGCGACATGCTACAAATATCTACTGGGAGTAGATGCAGAAATATTGAGCCGCGACAAAGCTTTTTTGACGCTCGTGTGGCGGCAGTGACGTCGATTTTGTCGCTTCTCGCGTGTATCTGCCGCGTGTCGCTTGTTATGGGGTTCGGGCTTAACGCCAGTGTGAAGAAAAAGCAGCGTGCAAAAACGAACAGAGCGCAGGTCATCCGTCGTCGTACATGAAAGAATTCAACTGGGGTGGCCTACGCTACTGTTCAGAAACACTCTTCAAGCTTGTCTCCAAACTTGAAGATACCTTCACAAGGTTCTTTTCATGTCGTAAAGGGCATGCAGACAGCCTATACTAGAAGTCATGGCATGCGCTATGGGCAGTGATGGGCAGTACTTGATGTACCAAGTACCCAAGTAGTACTTTAAGTACATTTCTGTGTACGTGTACTTTACCTTAAGTACATTTTAAACAGTGTACTTTGTACCGTACTTAAAGTACTCTTTTCCCGAGTACTTTCCCATCAAGTACCCAAACTGGACTCCAGACAAAAAGACACAAAAGAGTATCAAAAATGCACCCTACTAACAGCGCTAAAATGACAACAAGAAAACGAAAACACTCAGATAGCGCTATCTGTGTATTTTCGTCTTCTTGCCACATTTTAGCGCTTTTGGTGGGATGCAGTACCAGTGGAGTCTGACATTTTACCAAAAAGGATTTTTGTGCTGTTAAAGAGCTTATTTGTTGAAGCAAATTTATTGTTGGGAGGCTTGGAACGTTGAAAAGGTATCAACACTTCTATGATTATGTTAAACGAATGGAATGCACAGACAACCACACATTATGATACTGCAACCGGCAGCACAATGACTTGGTCAATTGTCATTTCAGTTCGTTCAATGCAAGGTTCTATGCTTTTTTATATTGTTTCCTTCATTGGCAATTAACAATCATTTTATATCACAATGTGTGATTGCATTCACATGATGAACACTCTAAAGGACACACATGCTTTAATTTTCACATTTTACGTTTTTTTAATTGGTCACATGGATTACATTGATGCAGATCACAGTCGTATAAAAATGATGGCTTACATTGTGCTTCATCCTTTTTTACTTTCTTCATATTCTTTTTTAAACATGTTGTATTTCAAAAAGCGCATGGAATGCCCAGAAATATATAATAATATATATAATTATTATTATATATTATTATGTATATTATTATATTATATATAATTAATAATATATATAATGTCAGTTGGCCTGTACTCCCCCCCCCCCCCCCCCGTGAAATTTCCTAGCCTGTTATAGCAGAAGATTGGTTCCGGAACACCACACTAGGCGGGTGATCTTCGATCATTCAGGGTATAATATACAATCACAGCCCAGTTGACACATTACCTCTCTACATGTAACTGCAAATTATGTCATCAGATTAAGTTCACATTGACGGGTTAGCACTTAACCTAGGACTTTATGGCTTTAGAGCATTTGTTAAGAATGCTCGCTAAAGCTTTGCCAAAAAAGTAAGACACATATACTAAACAGTGAAATGCAAAGTGATACTAATTAAATTCACAATGTACTTGATGAATACTTGAAGTGCCTTGCCTAGTACTTTGTACTTTACTTGAAGTACTAATGACGCCAGGTACTTTGCCCATCACTGGCTAGGGGATTGTCGGCCGAGGGGAATGTTGGCAGTCAAGCCCATAGTGAATATTTCAAGATGAACATTGTAAAATTCTATGCTGTGATGAGAATGCACTTCCTCGTAAAGAGCATTAACCGTTCTCGCGCAGAGCGGAGCAAAAGCAGAAACTTTCAAAGGAGGCGCGTCTCCAGTGAATACACTTATGTGAGCATTCAGACTCGTGTACAGATGTTCTTTGTTTTCATTGTGTGCATATGTATGTGTATATATATGATGATGAGGGGCGAAACAGGTTATCTCTGTTGCTGTGTATAATAAATCTTGTTTTGACATTGCCAGGTTGAAATTTGCAGATGATCGTGTCTTCACTGACTGATAGGAAACTTTATGGCCTTGTTGTTATGACATTAAAAAAAGAAAACTAAAAGTAAGAATGGACAAAAAAACCTGATAAAAGGAAGAGATATAAAAGTTGAAAAGGGAGGTTGCCATCAGGTTTGTCAAGTCCGAGCTACGCATGGGACATACCAAGCTGAGTACCTTATCCTTTGCATGCTTGGATAAGCGATCTTCAATGTGTTTTAAGCTATTCGTTTTCCGTTGGTATTTACCCCTCACTGTTCCATTCCTCCGCAAGACTTCTCGGCCACACGGGCGAAAACGGCCCGTTCAGCAGACACGCTTCGTGAGCGTTCGGGAGAATCTTCGAATACATCCGTGTTGGCGCGCCACCTGACGACGTCTTCCGCGAACGGGCCGCCTCGGCTGCGGCGCTCCTCACAAGGTATATTTAAGAGGGGATACGACCTCCGGCGGCCCCATGTATTCTCTATGGGCGAAACAATGCGATCTTTTGCAGCTAATACTGAACCGATTTGGACCAAAATGGCCTTGTTCGATAGATTTTAGAATTTCAAAAAATTCGCATTGGAGACATTTGCATTTTTTTTTCAGAAGTTTTTAAAAACCTTACGAAAGCTGCAAAAAATTTATAAGTTCGGTCTCTCGCTTTTGGAAGTTCGTAGCGCGTTTACTGTAGCACATATGTGAAATGTAATCAGTAGCATTTACGCGGAATTCTTTCTTGAATATTTACGTGTCCATATCATGTCTGTCCATGCCTCCGGTTGTTCACAATATTGAAAAAACTTAAGGTATGTACGGCTCCGTGAACTGCCCCGTCTTGCCATCGTACAGTAGCGCCACATTGCTGGTCAGAAGAGAACTTCACATCGTTCCGCGGAATGCAGTCACTGTTCTGGCACCCTATCCCAGAAGGGGTTTCCCCGGCAGCGGAAGCGCGAAATTGAGGTCGTGAAACCTGTCTGAAGAGATCCACGTTGAGTAGGTCGTCGCAAAATATTGGGAAGGCCTTGAGTGAGAATAGGGAGAATAGGCGGCATAGACCAGGAAAGCTTTGCTACATAGCCACACAATATTCGTCTCGCATCGCATGCACGTAAAAAGAACGGTAGGGTTAGGGGAGGTGAGGCACAGTGAGACCGAGTGGTGTTATCATTCGCTCTCCCGATGTGTTGACAGAAGACAGTTTTTTTTTCTTTTTTTATGAGGTAATATCAAACAGTCAAAGACTGGATTATGGAAAGGCCGAAAAATAAGGAATTCCAAGAGGATGCCTGCGAAATAAATAATTTATGAAGAAAACGTTGAAAAAGACTCCACGTAGAAATTCACTTTTTAACAGAACTTTTTCAAAAGAAGCTCTTTCTCTATCCACAGCTGTAAGATCAACCCCAGTACACGAGGGATGCTGCCAAAAAGTGGCATGCGCTGGACAAGGTCATACAAAGTTATTTTAAATGCATACAAAGCATTTAGCACATTAATTCCTAATGCCTGTCCTGAGCACAGCGTTGTGGATCTACCTGATGTAGCAGATGTAACTTTTCGAATATATATTTTTCCTTTCTTGGTGGCCTCTGGCTTTCGATAGTTCAGTCTTCCCAGTTCTCGGGCTCGGGGTCCAATGATGGGTGTAACAGGGGTGTCACATATTACACCCAAAAGAAGGGTGCTTATTGGGTATATCGACTCAAAAAATGGCAAGTTCTGAAAAAAAAAAAAGGCTTGCTCCCAAAATTCACGGAACACTATTTGCACTGATGTACTGCAACCTGCATTTGCAAGTCTGAGCGTCTTAGCTGCCTAGACTCTTGGGGACATGTTTACAAAAAGAAAGTGCCTGGTGGGTGATTGCCAGTGAATGACTTGTACTACCCACTCAATGAATTTTAGAGGAGATGGTGTCGCTCTATATATTTGGCAACCCGAACGTGATTGTCCTCGTGTACAATAAACACTTCCAATAACACAGTCATCTCTACTTTTACTTTTCGTTTTCTGCCTAAGTGATCGAAAGTACGTTATCTAAAGGGAAGTTTGATGAAACGATTTATTCCCTGTATTAATTCTCAACAATTCTATCCTACTTACTTTGTAGAGCTCATTTTTTATCGCAGTTGGAATAACAATTTCCGTATCTTGGCTTCCTTACTTTTCGACCTTACGGTAATTCGGTTTTCTGGCTTTCCGGCCTGCTGATAGTTCGGTTTTCTGAATTCTCAGCCTTCTGATCGTTCGATGTCTTAATTTTTCAGCCTTTTAAGTTTCGACCTCCTGATATCTTGTCTAGGTTTCGAAGGATACATGTATGTTGTAAGGGAAACGGAAAAAAAGTTCCCGGAAAAAATGTCCCCGGAAGAAATGTCCCCGGAAAAAATGTTCCCGGAAGAAATGTCCCCTGAAAAATATGTCCCCCGGAAAAAATGCCTCCTCGAGAAACATCCACTCTTGGTACGCGTGGACTTTTTGCGAAATTCCCGGTTGCGATATTGCAGGTTTTCATGTCCTCCGGCTCAAAATAAATACTCCTAACCACCTACTAAGGGTTTTTACTTTGAAAGCTCGACCTACTTTAACTTGCGATTTCATTTGCGATTGCAAATGGAATTGTATACGAATAAATTAAGCGACTCGTTGAATAACCGTAATTGGATACATATACAACGTATATTGGAATACAAACATGTACGGTACATATATGTATGCGTAAGTATAGCGCTTACTCTTTTTTTGTGTGTGTTCTCCATGTGCCGGGTCTCTTCAAATATATTCAGTTTAGTAGAAGCATCAATTCGATGTGGAATTCGAACATTGAATTCCATATTTGATTAGGAAATGGAATAGGATATACGATTACTCGCTTCGGTGCAAACATTCACACCGTCTTATATGGTAAAAAGTCAACGTCCGAAGTCAACCAGTCCACGCGTGCCAAAAGTGAATTTTCCTCAGGGGACATTTTTTCCGGGGACGTTTCCTCCAAGGAACATTTCTTCCGGGGACAATTTTTCCGGGGGCATTTCTTCTGGGGACATTTTTTCCAGGGACATTTAATAAACTAAAACTGGGTGTCCGCCCATTTCATCGAAAATCGTTTGGTCGAATGCCGTTTGATCGACGCCGTTTGTTGGAAAGGCGTTTGTTTTGAAAGGAGTTCAAAGCTCCGTGGAGTGCGTCGTACGCACCTGTTTTTCCGTAAGTTTTGATTCGAGCATGCGGTGCAGGCAATCAGTGTCCTCTGCTGTTTTATTTATTTGTTTGCTTTGTTCAGCCGAAGAGGGGAGGCCACTGGTTATTTTAAGACCTTTGTCATTTACGAACAACACAGCTGAACAGAAAAGTGGGTACAATCCGACGAATTACACATATTGAAGAATATGGCCTGACGTTGGGAGCAGCCGACAGTCTGTGCTTCTTCTGGGCACC
Source organism: Ornithodoros turicata (assembly GCF_037126465.1). Classification (NCBI taxonomy): domain Eukaryota; kingdom Metazoa; phylum Arthropoda; class Arachnida; order Ixodida; family Argasidae; genus Ornithodoros; species Ornithodoros turicata. The sequence goes on along the minus strand of NC_088205.1, from coordinate 36,577,423 downwards.
CTTCTCATTGCTGGCGGCAAATTTAAAGGGGAATGTTCTGAAATCGGATATCCATATGTGTGCGAAAGCCGCTCGTCTGTGGAAACAATAAAAAGGATATTTCTCAATGGTACAACAAAACCTATTAAATTAACAGCATATAAAGCATTGGTTCCGAGTGGCTCGGGACTAACATCTCCATTTTTCTGTTTTACAAATCAATCAATCAAAACATTAGGAAGGGAGTTTCCTCAGGACAGAAGCCGCCGATATTTCGAACAGAGACTGTTCTGCAGAGACTGTTCTTCTTCAACAGTCTCTCTTCGAAATATCGGCGGCTTCTGTCCTGAGGCAACTCCCTTCCTACATCTCTACCGGTTCGTTGGATTTCTACCCATCTACAATCAAAACATTAGTTCCCCTCATTTAGAGTATGCATCTGCAGTCTTGGATCTCTGCACATCCACGCTGTCCGAGAAAAAAAAAATAGAAAAATAAAGAAGACAAAATGCAAAGGTCTGCTGCACGGCTTATCTTGTCTAGGTTTCGGAGGACTTATTCGGTTAATGTTTGTAGCGACAAATAAATTTAGATTCACTTGCACACAGACGCAAGGTAAATACACTAAATCAGAATAGTCAGTTAAATACAAAATGCGTCCGCAAAATGTTGTAGTGTGAGAACTCGGCGCCAAAGAAAAATCAGCAGGTGAATATAAATAAGCGAGGGCCAACGAAATATAACATTTGGACTCCGCGCTGCGTCCAGAAAGTCAGACAAGCTAAGACAGCATAACATCAAGAAGTCACCAGATGCAGTCCACAAAGGGACAAAAGGGAAGAATTGGCTTTCGTCGGGACCTCCTTCTTTCTTTGTAGCTGAGTTGACCTTGGCAACCCAAACATGACGTGAGATCCCTGCATCTCAATAATCAAGGAGGTCACACGTGTTTTGGGGACTACACAATCCTGCGGAGGAGTGAGTTATTTGTACTAAGGGTAATGGTTACAGCTTCCTCCAGGCTGAGACCCGTATGTTCGTGTGGCGCCATCTACGAGCGAAAAAATCGTGAATCGGAGATGCCGCCTCACTCGTATCCCCTCTTAAACAGGTAGCGCAACTCCCATAGGCCCCTGTGTCTTCAGAATGACGCCATGATTGAGACAGTCAGCGCCATCCATCCGTTGCGCGGACTACTACGATTGTAAATAAATGACGTCAGAGATGACGTCACTAGTATGAATAATAATTAGTGCATAATTAATCATGCACGTTTACATTGGCCCACTTCACTTGCTCTGTATTCCCTTTTCCGCGCCCAGTCAACAATATCAGACTAGAACACAGAAAAATAAAGCATATCAGGTTTAATGAATCATATCAATTCCAAATACATACGGTTATCACAGATTTTGACAACTCCAAACAGAAAGGCATCGTGATGACCATACAAAAATTAGGAAGGCTCGCATAAGGCCCATTTCTCACTCAGAGCCATATGTACACCTAACATTTGCATTTATTCAATGAGTGGCCGTTATAGGTCCATTGCAACAAAACACGACATCGTTGGTGCACAGTTGGTTCCTGCTAACACTCACACTATCATGGCCGCTCGTCCCATGACGAAATCTTTTTTTTCGCGGGCCCAGCAACAGGGGATGCATTGTATTCACCTGTTCACACGTGTTAATCTTGGTCAACAGCACGGAGATGTGAACGTCGCTTCCTGTTTGACCCAAAGAGTGTACGAACTCCGTATTACAATGCACGGGCACACGGTACGGATACAGAGACGCACGTATAAACACCCCTAACTGTGACACATGCGCAAAGGAGCAGGATACGGAAATGTACTGAGTGGTAGATGATCTCGTATATGTGCACGAGCGGGGCAACAGAAAGTTTTTTCTACATTGAAATTATGAATAACCTATTAGTACACACACAAGCGACGCCCATGTTGCAAAGTTGTTCTGTTTACAACCGTACCTCTACTGTCAACACCCAGGATCGCTCGCGCCTCTTGCTGGTGGCCTTGCCGATGGGTCTGATTTGGTATTTTCGCTAGTTTTCGCTACCAGTTTAGATATACCTTGCTCCTCACACCAGACAAGATTCATCTAGCCACCATAGCCTTAAGCATAAGCAGACGTTTCGCCTGTCATACGACGGGCATCATCAGTGCAAGACGGAGCGGGAGAGCTGACAACCAATCGCTATTTAAGAGGAGATGACAGTATTGTTCGGGAAGGGTGCCACGGTTTTTGTTACAATGCAAGGGATCAGCGCATATGTGCCACGATTCCAATAGCTTCCTCGGTCCCAGTCTTTGCTCGCATGCCAAGGTCACCGCGTTATCGTAGTCGAAACAATGCCCTGTGTTCCAAGAATGCTCGCTGAGTTACCAGCTCCGGTGGCGCAGCGGTAACGCGTGCGCTTGGAGACTGGGAGGTCCGCGATTCGAATCCGCGGGCCGGCTGTGCCGTCTGGGGTTTTTCCTGGGTTCCCCTCAGATGTGTAATAGGCGTATGCCGGCACAGTTCCCCTGAAGTCGGCCCATGGACGCAGCTATCCTCCCCCCGAGCGGATTCCGCTCGGTCTTCCACTTCACCCTTTCCTCTCCTCCTCTCCACCACCTTTCCCTTCCCGAGAAACATGCCGCCTAATCAGGCAGGCAGACCTCTCGGGTTCCTCCCAACGACACTCCTCCTCGCTCGCTGAGTTCGGTCTTGAGCCGTGTGGCATGTGTTGCGTTCCGGACGTCGCTCTTGTGTTCTTTTATGCGGGTCCTTCTTTTCCGGCCTGTCTCGCCAATATAGCACGTGTCACAACCTAGACATTGTAGCTTGTACACCACGCCAGACTGGTCTTCTGGGGCGACAGTGTCCTTTGGCTTGGAGATGAGGCTGCGCAGTTTAACGTGCGGTCGGAAGGTCGTCCAGATTTTCAATTGAAGTAGCGCCCTGCGGATAGGTTCCGAAACGCCTTTGACGTATGGAATTGTGACCCGGGTCAAGCGGGAGCGGTCCTCATCCTGCGGTTTACGTAGCTGCATGCGTTTCCGGGTGTCCTCAATAGAGCTGTGTGGGTAGCATCGCTTGTCCAGGGAAGCGGTGATCGTCGCATCTTCACAAGCCAGTAGCTCGCTGCAAGATGATAATTGCTCTGAACGTTGCAATGAAGTTCGCACCACACTTCGCTTGTGTTCCGTGGGGTGATGGGAGCCAAAAGTTAGGAAAGTGTCGGTATCGCAGGGCTTTCTGCAGACACACGTATGGATGCTCCCCGTGCTGTCCCTGCATACACATACATCCAAGAAAGGAAGCTTGCCGCCCTGCTGAACTTCATACGTGAAATTGATCGATGATTCAATGGGGTTGAGAACCGAGTGGAATTCATCGACGTGGTCCCTGTCTAGGATGACGAACGTATCATCTACGTAGCGGCGGTAGAACTTAACTGGACGGGAGAACCGTTCCATGGCCGTCTCTCCAATGTGCTCCATGACCAAGTTTGCCAGCGTCACTGACACAGGGCTTCCCATAGGTCATCCTTCGATTTGATGATAAGACTTGCCGTTGAAGGTGAAATGAGTTTGATTGAGGCAGAATCTCAGGAGTATAGCTACCTCTTCAACAGTGAGTGAGTTCGTGATGGCAGGGTGCTGTCCTTCCGTAGTCGGGCCTCCGCCACTTGTACCGCGAGATTCTTCGGAACGTTGGTGAACAGTGACACCACATCAAATGACACCATGACATCGTTGTTGCTGGGGGCTTGCGTCCGGACCAGCTCGACAAACTCCTTCGAGTTGCGCACCGTCAGGTTGTTGTTGCCGGTGACGGGAGTCACAAGTTCTGCTAGATACTTAGACAGGTTGTGCGTCGGCGACCCGATGAACGAGACAATCGGTCTCAGAGGGCACCCAGGCTTGTGTATCTTGGGGAGGCCGTAGATTCTGGGAGTAGCGCCGTCCGATAGAGAAGAGGCGGCGGTAGGTAGCATCATCTAGGTGGCCCTTCTTCTTTAACTCACGGAGGTGGTCCACCAAAGAGCGTTCCGCTTTAGCAGTTGGGTCATGTGTCAAAGGGACGAAGAGCGCAGCATCGTCGAGGATCTCTTGCATCTTCGTACGGTAGTCCTCCGTGTCCAATATAACCGTGCCTTTCGCTTTATCCGCTGGCAAAACGATGACTGATTGGTCCGAGCGCAAGTCACGCAGTGCCGACCGTTCTTGCTTAGACAGGTTGGAAGGTGGCCCACACACGTTGTTTAGGATGGTGGCGATGCGGCTACGTGCTAGGTTGACACCTGTTGAGTCCTTGATGTGGCGAAGCCTGTCTTCGATTTCCACTATGATTTCCCGTTCCGGCACAGCACGGGGCGCGAGCGTGAAATCCAGTCCTTTCGACAGCAAACTCACGTGTCCGTCGGTGAGTGTTTTTGATGACAGGTTGAAGACGTTTTTGCAGTCATACCCCGGAGGTTTCTTCGGCAGCAGGCGGGACAACTTCTGGTCATGGATTTCGGTCCGCTTGTTTCTTTCTAGCAGCTCTGCCTGTTTCCGGGCGCTGAAGACCTGTCGCAACTCATCGGGCTGAAGGGTGCGTACCAAGGCCTTTTCAGCTGAGTCCAGTCGGTGGCGGGTGTCGTTGAGTTTCGACTTGTTCTCGAGGAACAGGGCCTTCAAACAGTTGATGCCGAAGTCCGGAGCAAGCTTCCTGCCATACGGGGTGTCCACAAAGGGCCGACATCTGAGGGCTTGAGGAACGACGTTGTGCTTCAGGCATTCCCGGTTGAAGCGTTGGTAACACTCGAGGCGAATAATCTTAGTAGCTCGGTCGCAGTACTCTCTCACACTGCCTAGAGCAGCTGAGCCGTGGATGGATCGAAGAGATGCGAAAATACTCCAAAAGCCGGGAGATGACATAACGAAAGAAGAGAGGACTCCAACTTAACGCAGGGCGGCAAGCTTCCTTTCTTGGATGTATGTGTATGCAGGGACAGCACGGGGAGCATCCATACGTGTGTCTACAAAAAGCCCTGCGATACCAGCACTTTCCTAAGTTTTGGCTCCCATCACCCCACGGAACACAAGCGAAGTGTGGTGCGAAATTTATTGCACCGTTCAGAGCAATTGTCATCTTGCAGCGAGCTACGGGCTTGTGAAGATGCGACGATCACCGCTTCCCTGGACAAGCGAGGCTACCCACACAGGTTTATTGAGGACACCCGGAAACGCATGAAGCTACGTGAACCGCAGGTTAAACTACGAAGCCTCATCTCCAAGCCAAAGGACACTGTCGCCCCAGAGGACCAGTCTGGCGTGGTATACAAGCTACAATGTCTAGGTTGTGACACGTGCTATATTGGCGAGACAGGCCGGAAAAGAAGGACCCGCATAAAAGAACACAAGAGCGACGTCCGGAACGCAACATATGCCACACGGCTCAGGAGGAGGAGGAGGAGTGTCGTTGGGAGGAACCCGAGAGGTCTGCCTGCCTGATTAGGCGGCATGTTTCTCGGGAAGGGAAAGGTGGTGGAGAGGAGGAGAGGAAAGGGTGAAATGGAAGACCGAGCGGAATTCGCTCGGGGGGAGGATAGCTGCGTCCATGGGCCGACTTCAGGGGAACTGTGCCGGCATACGCCTATTACACATCTGAGGGAAACCCAGGAAAAACCCCAGACGGCACAGCCGGCCCGCGGATTCGAACCGCGGACCTCCCAGTCTCCAAGCGCACGCGTTACCGCTTCGCCACCGGAGCTGGTCGCCACACGGCTCAGGGAGGAGGAGGAGGAGGAGGAGGAGGAGTGTCGTTGGGAGGAACCCGAGAGGTCTGCCTGCCTGATTAGGCGGCATGTTTCTCGGGAAGGGAAAGGTGGTGGAGAGGAGGAGAGGGTGAAGTGGAAGACCGAGCAGAATCCGCTCGGGGGGAGGATAGCTGCGTCCATGGGCCGACTTCAGGGGAACTGTGCCGGCATACGCCTATTACACATCTGAGGGAAACCCAGGAAAAACCCCAGACGGCAGAGCCGGCCCGCGGATTCGAACCGCGGACCTCCCAGTCTCCAAGCGCACGCGTTACCGCTGCGCCACCGGAGCTGGTGCCACACGGCTCAAGACCGAACTCAGCGAGCATTCTTGGAACACGGGGCATTGTTTCGACTGCGATAACGCGGTGACCTTGGCATGCGAGCAAAGACTGGGACCGAGGAAGCTACTGGAATCGTGGCACATACGCCCTGATCCCTTGCATTGTAACAAAAACCGTGGCACCCTTCCGGAACAATACTGTTATCTCCTTAAATAGCGATTGGTTGTCAGCTCTCCCGCTCCGTCTTGCACTGATGATGCCCGTCGTATGACAGGCGAAACGTCTGCTTATGCTTAAAGTTGTTTGTTGTTACGTTAAGTCGGAGTCCTCTCTTCTTTCGTTATGTCATCTCCCGGCTTTTGGAGTATTTTCGCAACGTGTAGCGTGTAGCCTGGGCATGGAACTCTGGGATACTCCTACATACTACGTGACCGCTTTTTCTCTTTACAAATTGGCGATAGTCTTTGTAATGGAGTTCAATGGTATGCTGTACGCCATTTCCCAGCACTTTTCAGTACATTAAAGGATGAAGTGCTGTGAACTGCATGGTTCTGTCGAAGGAGTAAGATGTAGGAAAGAGGAGCAAGCCGTCGCCGGAACCTGACATTACCTCTCACATATGGTACACTGATTAGCATAGATAGAGAAGTTACCCGTCAAAAAGAACTCGTTACGTGTTAAGTTACCGTACGAAAAATGTAACTAAGTTAATAACCAAGTTCTTCAGCTTGAAATGTAACTCGCAGTTACGGAGTTACTTAGAAAAAAGAACGAGTTAGTTCCAAGTTACTTCGGACACAAAATAGCATTACACAGGTGCTGGACGCGTGAGTAGTTGAGTTCAACCGTTCAGCTGCCTGCGGAGGAGTGCAACACGCTCAGATCGTTTTCGTTTATGCCGAACAATTCGAACGCTTTGCATCTTAGTTCCTGTGGGCGCACAATGGTTCAGCTTCATTTCAACGGCAGCGGTTCTTAATTCCTGACTAGAATACTGTCATTGACTGAATATCACGTTTTATGGCCTAAAATGCCATGAAAGAACCGGAGAAAAAGCAAGAAAATAACTGTACGTGAGTGAAAAAAGAATGAAAAGTAACTTGTAACTTAGCTTGCCTGAACCTGAAAACGAAACGAGTCCCTCTGAAAGTTACCATGACGTAAAAGTACCGAGTTAAGTTACAAGTAGGGTTCCGGGTTTTCGGAGTTTATTTCTGGGCTTCACCGGAGCATGTTTTTCGGAGTTTATTAGTTTTTCGAAGATCGGACTTTTTCGGAGTGTATGATTTACAGCCCAGTTGATATCCGAAATTTGGAGAAAACTTGACGACGCACGCACGGTTGTGCAACGAAAACGCAACACTAAAGAGTCACAAGCTTAAAAACACATTTCGTGCGACGCACACTGAAGTGTTCCGCAATTCCAAATGCACCCTTTCCGCGTGCTGTGCTCACTGTTATAGGAGTGCTTAGATACGACAACCTCTGTATCGAGATCGCCGGACGATGTGAACTCCTCGAAATCAGAGTACTCCTTGACGTAGTCGCAGGGCAGCTTTCGTTTGCGTCCCATCTTCTCGTCAGCACTGCAACTAGTTGCCCTTCCAAAAAGATCACTCCGTGTGACCTCGGTTCGATGCTTATTTTAGTGCTTTGGTCACGAGTAGGACAAGGAAATAGGGAAACAGACTGGGGAAAAACCCAGGCTGTGAATCTTCAAGTGGTTGCGATGACCGCCGACGAAAACGCTAGGTCGCGGAAACCATTATCATGTTGCGACGGGGCCGGTATCCGAGGTCAGAAGAAACCCGCCAGGACAAAAAAGGAGGCCACGAACGATAACACGGTTATCAGAAAAATCCTCTGCCAAGCGGAGTTTTTCGGACTAATCCGAATTGCATAAAATTATACCGGGGTATGTTTTCGGATTTTTTCGGATAAATCCGACAACCCGGAACCCAAGTACAAGTTACCAACAAAAGGAACTTAGTCACAGTAATGAGTTACCTCTAACTCTGCTGATTAGTACAGCAGACGTAAACCGATTCGAACCGATATTAATATCGGTTCAAACCGTTATTTTGGCTGCGCTGAACCCGAACCCGAACCGAACCGATAACCTTGAACCGGAACTTGAACCGAACCCCAAAAAATAACGGTTCCGAGCCCTGACTGTACTATCACTCTTAAACCCGTACCTTTTATTGTAACTTTTAGGAACATGTAACGTCTATATCGACGTAGATCTCGAGATTTCTTATAGGTTACACATCTGTAACGTACGTATAGGTGGGGTGCATTTGCGTAAGCTGGATCACCAGAAAGAGTGAAAAGAAGCACGCGTATAGGCAGGGTACGCCGGTTCACCAGAAAGAGGGAAAAAGCACGGGTAAAGCTATGGTGTGACGTCATATGCACGCCACCTATATTTAGAGGTTAAAAGCGACGTAAGTCATGTCATTACAACAGCAATAGAAGTTACATCTCGGAAAAAACAAAAACAACGTGTTGTAACTTATAAACGTACCCTTTACTCCGACACTGTAACTTCTAAGCAAAATCTCCGGAGGTTATTTCTTTGTTATGTTCTTTTCGTTTGTTTTTGTTCTGTTTTGCAGCATAATGGCGCGTTTCAGCCTCCCATTCGAGACGACAGTTGCGAATCTACGTGCACGCTGTTATTTTGTATCTGTTTCACCGTCATTTGCGTCGACTAAATATTATGAATGCTGTATAAACACTGATTGTAAGTTTGCAGTCTCGCATATACTGTTAGTATGTTTCTTTCTGCAAGGTGCAAAACCATTGCCAATGCCGCAACCACCAAGAGTTCCGCACTTCCGACAGTTTCGATTTCGCTGCGTAGTCGAGCCTGGTCTAGCCACACTGATGGCGGTTTCCTTGAAATGGGGAACGCTCAACGTGCGTCCGTTGACAGGTGTAATCTGTTTTCATCGGTGGTTTTGCCCGTCGATTTACCTCGCGTTTATCATAGCATCGTCAGGAACAACGTAAATGCGAGATGTCGCTAAGAAACAAGGATATTTTCGGTGTTCTGAGAGGAAGGTGTAGTGAGTGCGAAGATTGCAAAGAATACAAACATCATTCACCGCAGCTGAAGTGCCTATATTGTAGCCACAGCCCTGGTTCACACAATAAGCTTCATATACTGGGTAAGTGTACATTTTGCGCTACGTAACGTGCATTATTTTGATAGCAATAGCTGTTAGCGCATGTTTGTTGTGATTATGGCAAGCGTTTTGTGGTCCTGCATGTGAACGCCACTTACGCTTGCTACTTTTCTGCCCTCAATTGGTCGCCAAGTCGATACACCGGCGTGTATTTTTTGAGCTGCAGATATATCCATAGAAAACACGAGTATCTATAATCCGCGGCTTCCTACTTGTTGTATTACGATATTCTAAGACTCAGTCGTGGAGTGAACGCCTTCCAGCATTTATGCTGTTCTCTCAGCGTACAGGTTGGGACAAAAGTTTACGGAACACGCGAGCGGCGTACTTTTTCTTCGGTGCGACACCCTAGCGGCTGCAGGAAGCGGGTGAATTTACTGTTTCGGAGGGGTGGAAGGGTACGCTGTTAGCGACACACAGCGGTAGCTTCCACTTCCCAAACACAACCAGGCGATACCGGAACTACCGCTGTGTCCCTGGCATCGCACGCTTGCACCCCTCCGAAGCAGTGAACTCACCCACTTCCGCCAGCCGCTAGGGTGTCGTACCGACGAAAAAATACGCCGCTCGCGTGTTCCGTAAACTTTTGTCCCAAACTGTACCTTGTGCTTTCTACGGATGTAATTCAGCAAAACATTTTTTCGTCCACACTGCTGCTAAATGAGGATGGCTGTTCTGCATTGTTGCAAATAGAGGCACACAACGCAACAAGTTTTATCGTATTGCTAGCCTCCGATTTCATGTATATGTAACGGTCACGGCACATTTCGTACATAATTGCTGCTAGGTATAATGGGCTGCTGATGTTTGCAGATGGAGCAGAATTAGATGCCGTAAAAAAGGCCGCCTCTTGAGGCTCAGGTGCCACACGGCACATGGATAGAAGGTATGTGATCTTTATTTATTTTTTTTTCCCTTTTGGCATTTGTGGTGGCGCTTCCCTACTTGAAAGGTGTTCCATAAAACTCTGAGTAGTGCTACAGGTTATTTATTGGCTACCTGCTTATTTACTTATCTCAGGAAGTTCTTCGAGCGGAGGGCAGTGGCTGGAGGGCTCATCAGAAAGCGGTATATGCACAAATAACATATTGAATGGTTCCGTAAATGTTTCTCTCAATGCCCAAACTTGTGTTCCCAGGATCCCACATGCAGGTTCACAGGCCGTCACCTGCGCAATGGCGTAGCTCACACAAACTCGTCTCAGAGCGCCTTCCACGCTGATAACGCAGCTGTCAACCAGCTTCTGATACTGTTCGAGGTTACCTTGATAATTTGAGTTTGCTCACAGATCTGATGTTCATTATGCCTGAGCCATACAAAACCCCATGTGATTGGCTGCCCTAGCTAGTGCACAGCACACCTACTAATGTAGTGTCTGGTGCATTACTCTACACTCATGTTTCCCAAGGTTGTGTGCGTCTTACGTAATACTGTGTCTTTTGCGCTCGCCTCTGCTACACGAATGTGGAATAAATTTTTTTCAGCTGCAGTTTTCTGGTTTGTTGTGTCTGTTTAGCTTAGCAAAAATAAGTCAATTGTTCTGACTCGCTGGCTTTCTGCACAGTTTTATGCATTACTTCTCACTTAAAGACCGTTTTTCTTTCCATATATCTCTGGTAAAGCGACCATGGCTTCTCCTCATATCAGAATCACACTTGTGCACAATGGGTCAGCATGTGGCCTTTCAAGTTTTCGCAACGTCAATTGTCATACAAGACCTCTAAATAGACTCCTGTTTTTGTAATATACATATGTGCAAGATCTCCTTTTCTGTTGGTGCATTTTGGTACCTTGGTGTGTTCTGTAATTTATTTATTTATTTATTTATTTATACTTCTAGCGTCTTAGACGCCAAAGAAGGAGTGGGATTACATACACACGGAGAAACATCTTGCTCCGTAGCAGCCGCGGATATACAGAAAATTTATGAACCTCGAACATATGTATATACCATATATCAAAACCATCTACACACGCATACAACCTTCACATAAGATTACAACAAACGTAGCAGCACACTCTACCTATAAATTTGCGATCGCCAGCATAAAACTCGACAAGGTGTCACACCGTACCATTTCTTCCGTCAGTTCGTTCCATGCCTGAATGGACAGCGGAAAGAAAGAGTACATAAGGCAGTTAGTCCTAGAAAATAATTGTTTAATGGATTTGCTATGTTTCGTTCGGTGGCTACCAGTTGTGTTAAATGGAATATAATCAGAAGGCCTAATACAGGTATGGTTATTTATTATGAGCCATAGTAGCTTAAGTCGCTGAATTCGAGTCCTTTGATACAATGGTGTCAGTCCCGCGAGGTGGAGTAATTGCGAGGGGGAGTCATAACGCGAATATCTGCCATAAATAAATCTAACAGCTCTTCTTTGGATCATTTCAAGCATATGTATTTTATTCTGCTGCTCAGGGAACCATACCACCGAAGCGTAGTCCATAACTGATCGTACTAGTGCTTTGTACGCAATTAGCCGCGTGTGAGAATCTGCGTCTTTTAAGGTCCTACGTAAATAATTGAGGCGGGTACCGGCCTTCCGATTAATTAATAATAATTGGGTGTTTACGTCGCGAGACAACTGAGCCGGCCTTCCGAAACAGTCTCTGTTATATGACTATTCCAGTTCAAGCTGTCGGTAAATGTTATACCTAGATATTTATAATTTGATACTCGATTCATTACCGCACCGTTTATAGTATAGTCATGTATCAACCGAGACCGTTTTGTAGTCACGCTCATAACTACGCTTTTGCTCCTATTAATGCTCATTTGCCATAAGTCACACCAGCTCAGAATTTTATTTAATGATAACTGCAGAGCTTCATGGTCGTCTCCTGAAGATATTTCACGGTATAACACACAGTCGTCCGCGAACAACATGATGTTAGCACTAATGCCTTCAGCAATGTCGTTGATAAAAGTTATGAATAGTAATGGACCCAAAACTGAACCCTGAGGGACCACAGAAGTGACCGACGTCATAGCTGAAGGGCTGTTTTCAAAACTGACAAACTGGAAACGATCAGATAGATAAGACTGCAAACAACCACTTAGCTTGTCGTTTTTAAAGATGGCCTTGACCTTGAGTAGAAGTTTAGAATGTGACACCTTGTCGAAAGCTTTTTCAAGGTCAAGAAATATAACATCAGTTTGTTTGTTTCGATTAACGGAAATAGAAAGGTCGTGTACAAATTCGACTAACTGGTTTACAGTACCTGAACCAGATCTGAAACCATATTGATAACGAGAAAGAAGTCTGTATTCCGCAAGGTACGAAGCCATGTGTTTACTAAGAATGTGTTGGAATATTTTGCAGCTTGTGGACAAGAGAGAAATAGGTCGATAAGACTGAACATCTCTTGCTGTCTCTTTCTTGGGAACTGGTATTACCTTTACAACCTTCCAATCAAACGGTATCTGACCTGTTGTGTAAGCTTTAGTAAATATTATTTGGAGATAAATGTCTGTCCATACGCGCACAATGTACAGGGTGTTTATTTTTATTCGCATCAGGGCAGCGCTCAGTTGGCAGGCGGGTTATGTTAATTTTGGCTAATTAACCCATCCGTAGTGACAAACATTTCTGAGATTTCCTGACGCACGTGTTTGTAACTACTGATCGATTAATTAGCGAAAATTCACATAACCCACCTGCCAAATGAGCGCTACTCTGTTGCGAATAAAAATAAACATCCTGTATAAAAAGCCACATGTTGGCGTAACCTTTACGGGCAGGTTCTGAATTGAAGGCCGTAACCTCTAATTAATGGGTGTCTTTGTAACTTTTATAAAGGGTACTGCTCAGAGGGTACTTGGTAACTTCTGAAATAGAGGGTAAAATATTGCGATTTTTTACCCTTTACCAGAGGGTACCGAGTTAAGAGTATAGAGACCTGGACAACCGCAAAGCTCCCAGCACCGGGTATAGTTCTGGCAATCGCCGCCTGGCTATGGGATTTGGCGCTAGCTCGCACTATTCGTTACCACGTGACTTGCCGAAACAGCGGATGGTGGGCTGTGTTAACGACGACGAAGCAGTGAGAGAGAGAATAGCGCGTGAGAACAGCGGTGGCAAGGCTGACAGTGTCATTCCCTCTCCCCAATAATGTTATGTGGCGCTTGCAGTGGCCACTACCGTAACTACCCCATGTCTCGACTCTCCCATAGGCGATTGCCAGTCGTCCAGGTCTTTAGTATAGAGTAGGTCGTGGATGGGAAACCCACTGATCTCGATTGTAAAAGGCTGGATGGCGGATAGGGAGCGCGAGCGTGAAGAAACCGGCCGCCATCTTACTGTACCCACAACAGTCGCCGCAGCGATCATGGCAACTTCTTGCAATTACGGTCGTACCAACCGTACTGGCAAGGTTACAGGGCGTAAATTTATACAGGTGAGTCACTTTTTATCGAGGAATAAATAGGCGTCCATTCTGTATATTTAGTTGACCATTATTAAGTGTTTTTTTGCCCAAAACGAGCACTGGATGCAGGTTGCTTGATCGCTCTTCCGACGTTCAATCGAGCACACTTGCATTATACCCGGCGGCAAATACAGTTTGAGTGCATAATATGCTTGAAAGAACACGTTACACTACACAGGTAGTGTTGTCATCAATATATGTGCGAGCACTCGAGCGCTTTTCTGCATGCATTGCTAGCATGGTACACGGTGTTCTCTGCGGAAGCAAGTGGCCAAGTGCCACATTCATTTCTTTGAATTACCTTCACGCACAAGTTCGGTATTACGTCATAATGAGACCACGATTGTCACCTTTTTTCATGTATTGGTATTGTTTTGTGCCTTGGTTTGATTTGTGACAAAGAATCCTACGTAACGGTGGTGTGGCGCGACTTGAATAACGCCTTTGTGTCTGAGCTGTATCGTCAGCTTGTTACGATAGTAATAATTTGTAGCGTGTCGTGCTATTTGTAGCAGTTTTCAAGGCAAAAGTGGTCTCTCAATACAGGTTTTGTCATGAGGGCTACCCAGTGAATAATCTGTGCAGTGTGATACGGCTGGGTGTACAGGTAAGTACCACGTTCCTCATCCACTGGTTTCTACTTTACAGGAAGGAACAACCTCAGTGCACGCACTGTGGTTAGCCTCTCTCAGTTCTGCATATTTTCTTACATGTTCACATCAGAAACACACCTTACACTTTAGGCTCCTTCACCCAGCAATAAAATAATTAGAGATTGTACTTCTTCTTAGAATAGTTTTTAATCTTTTTAATTTTTAGAAGATACTGGGATTGTAAACCATGTTTTAAACTGATGTTTTAACATTTGTCCAATGCATTTATTAAACAACATATTCATTTTTAACTGGTTGCACCCAAACCAATGTTCTGATGTATTATTTCTTTTGTTGTCGATGCACCATAAAAATTGGAATAATCATCATCAATGCAGGTTACTTCACAGCTGCCTCAACATACTCAAGAAATGGGTGCAGAACCTGCGTAATGCCCACAAACTTTGACTACCACAGCACCTCCATAAAGTAAAGGCATATGTGTCACATGGGATTTTTAAAGGCATTCACAGTATATAATACCTTGTATGAACTGTTGTTGATCTAAGCAGCCTCTACAGTACACTCTCAGAAATTAAAACTTGTCAGGGAACTGTGATAATTGTTCCAGTTAATAGGCATGCATATGTACGCTATAAGAAGAAAATTATTTATTGAGAATGCACTACTGTTGATCACACTCGTGCAGCTGTAGGTTTACCTTCGGCCTCTTGGAACTCTTTTTTTTAGTTGCCTTAGCTGCAGGAGGAGTGTCATCGAGCATGTCAACTACTTGCAGAAATATTGACGTATTTAAGATTATGACACAGTTTGAAGGGTTTCAATTCAGGAAATTTGCAGTGGCAGGGCCTGCCAGAGTGAAACCTACTGAATATTTTATGGTGTCGAAGTGGCAGTTCCTCCAGGATAGGAATATCTTAGATGGGAGCAAAAGCTTGAAATTAACAAGGTGTTGTTTGCATTAAGCAATTTGTAATACACTGAACACATAGGCAGCAAAACAAAAATTTAAAATTCAGCATGTATGAAAATTGGGTGCAACAAATTTGCATAGTGTACGTGTACATTGTCATTCCTGAGATATATATTGTCATTGCAGGGAGGTCACAAAACAATAAATGTATTGTTTTGTCACTTCCCTGCACATTCATTGTATCTTGAAATGCGTATATGCCAGAATAAATGTTGAACTTGAAAAATGTATATTCTCTTCATTCATAGAGCATAACATCACTTATCTTCTTTACAAAAGCATATCGTGTTACATCTTTGTCACGCAGAACGCACAACCAAGAAAGCCATCTTCCATTAAATATCACGTTTCAGACATGATTCAGTTGGTATCATTTCATAGACGGTACACCAGGGCTCGAGTTTCAAGCTCCAAATCGTCATGTTGCAGTTTGGAAACCGTACATGTGTAGTGCAAGAGAGCCCTCGCACATTAAAATGTAAGATGGGAGTCACCGTTACTGAAAAGTAACTCCTATGAGAGAGTCTGACGATGCAGAAAAGTGTGCAAACTGCGGAAAGTGTCATAGAAGATCTTCAGAAATCGTGCCTGGTTTCACGGCAGTGCTACCACACTCCCTTTTAGATGACGATGATAATGATTGGAGTTTCAGATGTGCAGCTGCATTTTTTGCAACGTGCTCCTCCTGCTTCTCTGGCTACTCATGTTGTTTACATCTACTGTTGATCACATTCATTTATCACATATTATATTCTTATATATTATTGTTATATTATCACATATTCGATCACATTAAATTTAAAATTTAGCATATATGAGAAAATATCAGGATGGAAGTTGCTATTCATTGCTCATTCCAACCTAAAATTGAGTGCTACAAATTTAGAGAGCGTACCTGATCATTGTCATTCCTAAAATATATATTGCCATTGTAGCAAGGTCACAAAACAATAAATGTAGCCTTTTGCGACCTCCCTGCACGTTCATTGTATCCTGAAACGCATAAGTGCAAGAAATAAATCTTGAACTTGAATAAACTTGATGTTGTATAAACTTGACATAAGACGTTGAATAATATAATGAATGATATAAAATATTGAATAAACTTGAACTCGTATATTCTCTTTACTCATCATCAGTGATCTTCATTACAAAAGCATATCGTGTTAGACTTTTTTGTTTGCGTTTCACAGACTGGGTACACGAGGGCCAAGATGACAAAATCACAACTGTTTCAAGCTCCAAATAGTCCTGTTGCAATTTGAAGACCATATGTGGAGCTGCATTTTTTCGAACATGCTCCACATAACAAGCATGACAAACTTTTCTCACGCTGCAGTTGTATCCAACAAAAGCATATGAGCGCTGGAGAAGGACATTCAGTTTGGCACAACCGCGCCTGCAAATAATCAGAACAAATAAAGGAAGAAGCAAACAAACATAGAAGGGCTGTACTTCAAAAAGAGATAAGTCCTGTGCCTCAAGGAGGTGTTACCACTTTCTAAGTAACTTAATTGATTATGCTTACATCACTATACCTGATTAACTGTCCTAAAGAGTGTGATCTAATTGCGTGAAGTAATTATTTGGGCTGCTTCGGTGTGTCCATATTTGCGAGGCAAAGCACCGCTGTCGTTTACTAAGAGACTCGTGCTAAGGCGATGCTTGATATAAATCATACTAAACGCATACACGGCTAAAACAACGGCTGTGATTCTACAGAACGATCTCTTTCTGCCATGCGAGTATATCTCTTCCCGGACCGTTCTTTATGGAACAATTTTTGTCCAGAACGCAGTACGGGATATTATATACATGGTTGTTGTTAACCTCAAGTCGTTTCTTATTGAAATATTGGCTGGGAAACGTGCTGTAGTACAATCCCCAGCGCTGCACTGCAGTGACGGTCTAGTTTCGGAATGCAAAACATAACGTAATTAAGAATCGAACGGCAGGACACCTGTGAAACACTGTTAGGATACATCAGTATACTGGCACCTTACAAAATTGTGTGATGACAAACAACGACAAATGCTTGCAGCGCAATAAATACTCACAATCTCTGTTGCCTCCCATTGTTTTCTATGGGCGCACACAGCACTTTAGGGCCCACCAACATGGCGGCCCGAAGGCACGCCTCTCCCCCACGAGCCCCTCTCCCATGCGCGATCCAGCCTTTATACATAGAGATCAGTGGGGAAACCACGCAGCCAGAGCCGGACTCTGAATCAAAGCCACAGCCGGACGGAACAGATATGGACCTCAACTGCGCCGTCTGTGGAGAAAGCCGAGAAACAATATCACACATCGTAGTGGAATGTACGAAGATGACACATACGATAGAAGCCCCATCTCTAGAGGAAGCGCTTGGATTCGGCACAGGAAAATACGTAGATGCAGTCAAACGACGTCTGAGTATGTGGTGGGAGAAAACCCACAAGAACAATCAAAGGTTCACAACTAGTGAAAGGGACTGAGGAACTGTGTTTTTAGGCTAGGACGCGCACTGCCCCCGCAGAACGCTGTCCGCCCGATATAAAGGGAACGGCCAACACGATCATCATCATCATCTGCTCTGCTGCTAGAGGCGTCCCATGGCTTCGTTTTGAATTAGCGGCAGCAGCGGCGTAAGAGGTCCAAAACGTGTTGGCAACTACGGCATTGTTTACGTTAGGCCTGCCAGGGGCCACCACCGCACCACGATCCATCCCACAGGGGTGACACAAACCCGCCATTGTTGTAACTACCCTCAAGCGGGTGCTTTTGGCTAAACTGCCATCTTGTCCTGGTCGCACGTCATAGAAAACGTCATTTTGAGGTCATGTGACTTTGTTTACATGTCGTTGTGCCGCTTACCGACATATTTTCGCCGTCATAACACCAAGAGATGACCGTATTTTGCCAGCGTAAACTATGCGGTGCTTCTTCCGCAACATGGTAGCCCATGTCACCTTAGTTTAGTTTAAGTACATCGCATCGGCTCGGTAAGTCTTAACGCGCGGTCGTCATCACATCTTTGGAAGTTATCAACAATACGAGGCTTTATGTGTAAAATTGCGCGTTTTACTGCGAGATTATCGGATAAAAATAATTACCGTGATCGAAAAACATCCAAAACGTCGTCCAGAAACAACAACCGCATTTTTTACAAACGGTTTGGCCGCCGATCACGGGCGCCGCCATCTTTAAGGTCACGTGTGCCTTGACGTTTGCTGTGACGTGCGACCAGGACCTGTCCAGGATGCATTGCGTTCGCCTAGCACGCTTTCGTCTACGGAGCAATACATTGGATGCCACCCCTGTGATCCATCCATCGAACATTCCGAAGGCGTACGCAGTAGCTAAAGCCTTTTAGTACACACACGTAGGAATGCAATTCTAGGTGAAAAGCTGATATGAGTGGGACATATTATGGACCTGTAGCTCACAAGTGGACTGTGAAATGATTGTGGTGGCGGTCTGAGCCTCATATTACCTAATTGACTCTTCGTTGATGTGTAGAAGTCTCGTGACATTCAACGTAGGTTCGTCCTTTCGCACTGCTGTGCAGCATCTGCTGGGGTTGGAGACTCTTCTACAGGATTTTGTCGTGTTAATATCGCCTCGTTACTAGGATTCGATATTTTGATTTATTGTGACTGTCAAATGCGTACGTTGCTGATTGTGAAATAAAGCTGTCTAACGAAAACGAAGGCCTCTTCTGCTAGTCATCACTAGTTTCTGCCTCTTTTCATAAGGTAACGAGTTTATTGTCTCTACCGAACCTTTTTGTAGCCTGAACATTGTCTGTCTCTATCGAACCCTTTTCAAGAGTCAGTTTCATTTATAACAACCTAGCTCGCAAGTCGTCGACCCTTACAAGAAATGTGGTCGGTATCGTTTTCACACAACATGGACGTGAACGTAATTTGCTTGTACGTTACCAGGTCACGGGTTTTGAAGTACTTTCCAAAAAACAAGCGCACATGTTAGCTACAACTCTGGTACACAACATATGTATCACGTAGGTTCGATCGAACACTTCATTGAACTTTATGAACTGAATTATGTCCTGAAAGCGCACTTCACGCAGTCCCGATGATTGAACACTCGATCCAAACTACTGGCAATCATAAGCGTGTCCAGATCTTCAGAAACAAATCACAGAACAACCAGACACAAACCTTCTGCCGTCACTCTCCGCCCTGCTAATCCTAAACACCGTCGAACGAAAACAATACCAACCAACCTCCTGATTGGCTTGCGAGACCGGCTGCTCTGGCTGCAGAGGCAGAGCAACAGGGCAGCACGGCAACCAAACCACCTCTGTGTGAGGCCGACAACGGCGAGCCCTTCCACCAACACCACCACATCAACCAAAAATTCGGATACTGGAGCAGCAGGGAATTTCTGCAGCTCGGCAGCGCTGCTGCTCTCGCCCAGAGAATTGGCTCAAACGCGTCACGTGGTCACGCAATACCTGTCAGTTTCCTTCATAAAATGGCATTTATATGTTAATGTTTTTGATACAGAGCCTCAAAAAGAAAAATATACCCTACATTTATCACCTGCAATAGATCTCTGCGTTCCATATGCTTCCGTATCCGGTCAGCTGTGGATGCCGTATGACGACGAGCTTGCGAACTGCGAACTTGTGTGACTCCCGGCTCATCCTGCTTTTTTCGGGTCATTGGGCTTGTAGGAGACAGCGAGTCGGAAACCAATATGTTTACTTGAAACCGTTTGGCTACCAACTGAAGAATACCGGCATGGAGGCCGGGGGTTAAATTCCGCGGGCCGCGCGCTGGGAGGCCGGCGCGATGGCGCTGCGGCCGCTACATTGCCTCCCCCGCTAGAGGCAGCCTGGTGGTGACTGACCAGGTGACGGTCTTTGGTTTTCGCTGGGGGGGGGGGGGGGGGGGGGTTGCGAGGCGGCGGTGCTGGGTGACATGTAAGAATAAACTTCAGGCTGGTCGGCGACGGACCGGTTCTCTATGAAGGCTGGCTTCACACGGTCGACGCTTACTGTGTCATCCTTGCCGTGCACGCTGACGCGAATGTTCTTGCGTGCGGGGCCCAGAACGAGGTGGGGACCGTTGTAGAAGGGCGTGAGTGGCTTGCGTACGGCGTCTGTACGGATGAAAACGTGGGTAGCGTCGTCGAGGGCTTGGGAGACGTAAGGCTTCTGGGACGACGCGGTACGGGGCGGATGAGGTCAAAGCTGTGTCGCAGGCGTTGTAGGAAGTCCGGAGCCGTGGCACGGGTGGCGTCAGGACTGCTGGGGAACGAAAATTCTCCAGGCAGATGGAAGGTACGTCCGTAGAGCAGTTCCGCCGAGCTCCTCCCGAGGTCGAACTTGAGGGAGTTACGAATGCCGAGGAAGGCGAGTGGAAGATGGTCTGTCCAATGAGCTCTGTCTTCGAACGCCGTTAGAGCAGCCTTAAGGGTGCGGTGCACTCGCTTGACAAGGCCGTTGGACGCAGGGTGGTAAGACGTCGTACGTATGCAGGACGTGCGGATGAGCCACGTGAAGGATGAAAAGAGATTGCTCTCGAATTGGCGGCCGCGGTCTGTGGTTACTTGACTAGGAACGCCGAAACGTGCGACCCATGTAGCGAGGAAAGCTGAAGCGACAGTCTCGGCGGTGGAGACAGGGATGGGCGTGGCCTCAGGCCACCTGGAGTACCTGTCGACGGCTGTTAAGATGAAGCGACACCCGGCTGAGACAGGGAGGGGGCCGACAATGTCAACGCGCACGACGTCGAAACGTGCGTCCGGGAGGTCGAACTTGCCATGAGGTGACACGGTTTGGCGGTGGACTTTCGACCGTTGGCACGGTATGCATGTGCGGACCCAAGTTGTAATGTCTCTGTGCATGGATGGCCAAACATAGCGCTCAGCAACGAGGCGTTTGGTGGCGCGTATCCCTGGGTGCGCCAGGTCGTGCAAGGCCGCAAAGACCGGTCGGCGGTACGCTTCGGGAACAAAAGGCCTCGGCTGTGCTGTCGAGGAGTCACAGCAAAGTAGGAGGTCATATCCAGGAATCGGAATGTCCGTGAACTTCAGAGATGAGCTGCCCCGCTCACGCAAGCGCTGTAGCTCGTGGTCAGCGGCTTGGGCGGTGGCGAGGGCCTCGGGAGACAGTGGCGAAGCGGATACAGCTTCCACGCGGCTGAGAGCGTCGGCAGGGCTGTTCTCGGTGCCGTTGACATGCTGCACCTCGGTGGAAGACTCGGCAAGAAACGATAGGTGACGTATCTCTCGAGGAGAGTGGCGTGTGCTGGCCGAGGTGAACGCGTACGTGAGGGGCTTATGATCCGTTAGGATCGTGAATCTGTGACCCTCCAGAAAGTGGCGGAAGTGACGCACGGCGAGATAGGCGGCCGGCAGTTCTCTGCCGAAGGTGCTGTACTTCTTCTCCGGAGGCTTGAGGCCTTTGGAGAAAAAAGCAACGGGTCGCCAAGCGTCGTCTACCCTCTGCTGGAGAACACCGCCGACGGCTATTCCGGATGCATCGATCATGAGGGCCGTGGGGGCGTCGTGCTTGGGGTGGTAGAGCATGGTCGACCGTGACAAGTCCTCCTTGATCTGAAGGAACGCGGCGTGAGCTTCAGGGTTCCACGGTAGTACCGACGAAGCAGCCCTATTCCCACGGAGGAGTTCTTCGAGAGGGCGAAGGGTTTCGGCGCTGTGAGGAATAAAGCGCCGACAAAAATTAACAAAGCCGAGGAAACGGCGCAGTTGACGCAGAGATTGAGGCTGGGGATAGTCGATAACTGCGTCCATTTTAGTGGCGAGTGGAGCTATACCTTCGGCCGTGACCTGATGTCCGAGGAACTCGGTGGCGGAAACTCCAAATTCGCACTTCTGCACGTTGACCACGATACCGTGGGCTGCGAGGCGCTGGAAAAGCAGGCACAGGTGTTGCTCGTGCAGTTCAGGTGAAGGCCTGGCAACAAGTAGGTCGTCTATATAGGCGAAGACGAATGGGAGTCCGCGAACGACCGAGTCAATGAACCGCTGGAATGTCTGAGCCGCATTGCGCAGC
This sequence comes from Ornithodoros turicata, assembly GCF_037126465.1. Taxonomy (NCBI): domain Eukaryota; kingdom Metazoa; phylum Arthropoda; class Arachnida; order Ixodida; family Argasidae; genus Ornithodoros; species Ornithodoros turicata. The sequence continues at coordinate 36,555,113 of NC_088205.1, read as the reverse complement.
CCAAAGGGCATGCGCGGGAACTCAAACAAACCGAGCGGGGTGGTGATGGCGGTTTTCTTGACATCCTCAGGTGCGACCGGAATCTGATGGTATGCTTCCATGAGGTCTATCTTGCTGAAGACGGTGGCGCCGTGCAGGTTGACGGTGAAGTCCTGAAGACGGGGGAGAGGGTACCGGTCGGGGACTGTGACTGTGACGAGGTTCAAGGCGCGGTAGTCGCCGCATGGGCGCCAGTCCCCCGTCTTCTTCGGCACCATATGCAATGCAGATGACCAGTCGCTGGAGGAAGGCCGTGCGACGCCCATCGCGAGCATGTGATCGAATTCACTACGCGCGATCTTGAGCTTTTCTGGGACCAGTCGACGAGGGCGGGCGAAAACAGGGGCGCCCGTCGTGTTGATGTAATGCACGACGTCGTGGGCCACAGGTTGCGACCAGTCGGGTGGCTGTGTAAGGGAAGGGAATTGCTTCAATATCGCTGCATATGGGTAGTTTAATTTTAAATCGAACAACGTGTGAAAGTCGTATTTTTTAATTCGCCTAGAAAAAATATATGTTAGAGGACAGCTCAAACGACGCAAATCGCGCCACGTGCGACGCTTGTGCGTGGAGTAGTTTCCGCGTGGGAGAGGAGGAAATTCTGAGGCTGCTTGAGCGCACTTTATTCTGGGCCGACTTTGACGGGATCTAGCACCGCTGGTTTTATGTATAGGAACTGGAGGTTTTTTGTGATTATAGGCTGCACCATAGACACCGTCGACAGCCACCCACAGAACTCTGAGAGCCACAAATTTTATGTTAAAAATGCCAAACTTGACGTAAACGTTGAAAAAGGCCAAACTTTGTTACCAATTTGCTTCATGACGGAACGTCTAAGAACATCAAGCTTAGTGCCATTCGATAGGACGTTGAAAGAGCTTTGGTGCTGTATAGAGTTCATTTTTCTCAGCCCAGTAGTTCATGTGTTATTAGCTTGAGAATCGCACATGATAGGCGAAAATTGCCAATGTTGCATCTCAGTTTTCTCAAAAATGCCATCTTCGATTTCCTTGATTATTCTTGAAAAGCTGGCGTCATGTCTCTACTTTAGACGCCTAGTGAGACAATCTTTTATTTTTGCCTGAGAGACGCGCAGCGATTTTTTTTTTGTCAGGCATGGTGTACGAGGCTGCGGCCTTGCGCGCCCCACCCACGAGCACGCGACCTTCAACCTCTTCTTTGCTACAGGTGTACCGCTGACGGAGAAATCAATGACCACACTGCGTGAGCTTGCTGTAGTGTCCCCAGAGCATCACTTTACGTTTACCCAATGGTCTCCCAGTTCCGCCAGGATCATTCAAACCCTGGGAGAGTACATGAGTTGCCTGTACGCCCTTGACGAGAAGCCCCAGTTCGACGAACATACCGACAAACCAGTGAGAAGAAACGAAGCGTTTCGTAAAGATCTTTATCCACTGGTAACATCGTAGCTTTTTTTTCAGGTTGCCGCCAGTCCACCAGGCAGTGTGATAGTCACATCCTTTTCATTGGTAAAAGTACGAAAAACGAAAGTTTCGAAAAATGTAAAATGTGCCCATTGAGACCACTGCAGGTGATGGCTGCCACCATTGGATTAGCATCATCCGATAGCTTTAGAAAAGAAAATTTTGCATGTTCGATCTTAATTCTTTCTAAAAATCCGGAATATTTTTCACGATTTATTCCAGAGGGGCAGAATTATGCCGGTACTTTGCGCTGCTGGTAAGGTACCTTTTCTCTTTTTGATTGAGACGCAGGGCTACCTTTCCGTGGAGCGATTTTTCCGCACAAAGGCGCTCATCGTATGTTTACGAGCGCGTTTTGCTTCGTAGCCTTTGTTTTATAATTTATTGCCCGGATGTTGCATTATGTACTTATTTTGCACTTATGGTACATATGTTTATTTTTTCCTTTGGAGACGCAGGACAACACTTTTGTGGGCGACTTGAACTAGCTATTACATACTTTCATGGGAGTCGCACGCACGACGTGTGCGTATGCACGTGCGCATATTCACTATTCTCCCGCACATGTGCTTGAGGCAATGCACATACGTACGCTATGAGGCTGTCGTGCGAGTTAATATTAGGAAGGCAGAACTACGGCCACAGGGGACAGAAAGTTACAACACCTGAGAATACAAATTTGTGGCCGCCTCTTGGCTTGAGCGCAATAAGAGATAGTTCCGAAGCTGCGCATGCTCTCTTTAATTAGTATTACGCTCCGTAGCGTTATTTCGGAACCACGACGAGTGGTACAAAACCCGTAAGACTGCTGTGATGACAGTATGTTGCTGTATAACACGTTCGCCCTCCACGAGATGTGTCAGTGCCACCGTGGGAATCAAAATTTCCGACAGAACAACGCACAACTAAAATCTCTCGTTTCCTGTAGCCGTAGTCACTAATCCTCTTGGCATCCATGCGCTTGAACCCAGTCACTTTATATCATGTGAAAGGTCATGTCTAAAGCTATCAGATGATGCTAATCCAATGGTGGCAGCCATCACCTGCAGGGGTCTCGCAATGGGCACATTTTATGTTTTTCGAAACTTTCGTTTTTCCATAACTTAAAAACCCGAGACTAGGGGACAAAAAAACGACAACACAGACAAGGTCTCAAATGTCTCAAGGTCGAGACCTTGTCTGTGTTGTCGTTTTTATGTCCCCTAGCCTCGGGTTTTTAAGTTATGAATCTACTGCAAACGTATTTTTATTCGCGATGTATTAATTTTCGCGAATTTCGCGACCGCTAAACATCGCGAAAAATTGTACTCGCGAACAGAGCTTGACAATGATCCCGCGGAAGGAAACAGACCAGGAATCGCGAAATTAAATACCCGCGAATAAATTCCCAAATACGATTCGCGAAATTTAATACATCGCGAATAAAAATACGTTTGCAGTATACCACCAGCTCGCTTGCTACCTCTCTATCCTCTCGTTTCGTTTTTCGTACTTTTCCCAATGAAAAGGATGTGACTATCACAACGCCTGGGGGACTGGCGGCAACCTGAAACAAAAGCTACGATGTTACCAGTGGATAAAGATCTTTACGAAGTGCTTCGTTTCTTCTCACTGCTTTGTCGGTATGTTCGTCGAACTGGGGCTTCTCGTCAAGGGCGTACAGGCAGCTCATGTACTCTCCCACGGTTTGAATGATCCTGGCGGAACTGGGAGACCATTGGGTAAACGTAAAGTGATGCTCTGGGGACACTACAGCAAGCTCACGCAGTGTGGTCATTGATTTCTCCGTCAGCGGTACACCTGTAGCAAAGAAGAGGTTGAAGGTCGCGTGCTCGTGGGTGGGGCGCGCAAGGCCGCAGCCTCGTACACCATGCCTGACAAAAAAAAAAAAATCGCTGCGCGTCTCTCAGGCAAAAATAAAAGATTGTCTCACTAGGCGTCTAAAGTAGAGACATGACGCCACCTTTTCAAGAATAATCAAGGAAATCGAAGGTGGCATTTTTGAGAAAATTGACATGCAACATTGGCAATTTTCGCCTATGACGTGCGATTCTCAAGCTAATAACACAGAAACTACTGGGCTGAGAAAAATGAACTCTATACAGCACGAAAGCTCTTTCAACGTCCTATCGAATGGCACTCAGTTTGATGTTCTTAGACGTTCCGTCATGAAGCAAATTGGTAACAAAGTTTGGCCTTTTTCAACGTTTACGCCAAGTTTGGCATTTTTTAACAGAAAATCTGTGGCTCTCAGAATTCTGTGGGTGGCTGTCGACGGTGTCTATGGTGCAGCCTATAATCACGAAAAACCTCCAGTTCCTAGACATAAAATTAGCGGTGCTAGATCCCGTCAAAGTCGGCCCAGAATAAAGTGCGCTCAAGCAGCCTCAGAATTTCCTCCTCTCCCACGCGGAAACTACTCCACGCACGAGCGTCGCACGTGGCGCGATTTGCGTCGTTTGAGCTGTCCTCTAACATATATTTTTTCTGGGCGATTTCACACGTTGTTCGATTTAAAATGAAACTACCCATATGGGGAGAGCAGGGCGGAGATGGTTGTGCCTGCGGGAGAGGGGGCGGGCGAGGCGTCGGTAACCGTGAACGCCTGGACGGACAGCTGGGTGCATGAGTCGACTAGGCGCTTGCGGCCTACGTCAACCAGGAGACGAAAATGCCGCAAGAAGTCGGCTCCCAAGATAGGTCTGTCCACGGCGGCGACTAAAAACAGCCAGGGAAACGATCGGCGAAGCCCGAGGTCGGTGGTAGGGGACTGTTGTCGATAGACGGGGATTCCGGTATTATTCACAGCGGTTAGATGGAACATGGCTGTACGGCGGCGATCGGCAGCCGCGGCTGGTAGGATACTGACTTCTGCGCCGGTATCTACAAGAAAACGGGTCCCGGGTGCCTTGTCCGTTACGAAGTAGAGTCGGCTGCTGTCAGGAGTGGAGGCGGACGCAGTCGTTACCGGCCTCCGGGAAGGTTTCCCTGCCAGCTGCACGGGAGTATACAGTGCTGCGCTTGATCGCCATACCGCCTGTGGTAGCGACAATAACCTGTACAGCCTCCTGGAGGTGCCTCGCGAGAACGCTGAGGGGAGCGCCGAAGGCTGGGTGAACGACGTCGAGATGGATCGCGACGTCGGGGTCGAGGATTTCGAGGGGCGAGTGCTGACGCCACAATGGTGGACAGACGCTCAAAGCTTTCAAGCAATTGCCCAAGAGTGTTGGGAGCAGGAATCTGCGGAAGAGTGGCGGTGCTGACGGGAAGGGCAGGAGGCGGGGCCACGGTAAGAATCGCGGAAACGACGGGAGTAGGTGACGATACCTCCATAATTTTGTCTGCATGCGCTGCTAAATCTTGGAGCGGTAGAGTGGCAGCCGTGGCGAGGATATTTTGCACGCTGGAGGGTAACCGTTGTAGGAATAATTCCTTAAGGAGAGCAGGGTCGAACGTAGAGGCTCGCTCGCCAAGAAGATTCTGCATGTCACGCAGCAGCTGGCTAGGGCGCCTGTCTCCCAACTCTTCTGCAGTAAGCAGCTGCTGCACTCTTTGCCGCTCCGACGCGGTTGTACGGTCAAGAATGGCCTTCTTGACAGTATCGTATGGGTTGCTCGGCGGCGGAGCGGAAAGCACGTCGATTATCTGGGAAGCGATGTCGTGAGGCAGAACGCTGACGACGTGGCGGAACTGGGTCAGCTGGTTGGTGATGCCTGCCAGGACAAACTGGCACTCCATTTGGAGGAACCGGACCGATAGGTTCTTAGGCCAGAAGGCAGGGAGACGAAGGGCGTAGTGCTGGACGGTTCCGGCTTGTGGAGCCCCGGTATTTGCATGCGTGGGGAAAGACGTGGGCTGGTCCATACTCGGAACGTCCGGGTCACCAATGGCACGGAGGCCGGTATTCTTCAGTTCTTAGCCAGACGGCTAAATATAAACATCTTGGTTTCCGACTCGTTGTCTGCTACAGGTTGGTGTTGGAGTTGTTCGCCATATTCTGAACATTTCACCTACCATTGCGGTGTACTGTCCTTGATCTGCTGCGAAGCAATGAACCGCAACGGTAGTCACTCGCCTCAGCGAAATTCTGTCTGCTGCATCTCAAAGGAGCATTGGGACCTCATGATACCGTCACCTAAACATTCATCTAAAGAAACCAAGTGTGCTCTCGTGTGGTCCTGACGGAAAAGTAGTTTCAACAAGGTTAGCACATTTATTTTTCAGTTCCAAGTCTACGCACTGAAAACCATGCAAGTGCAGCCGATCATTCTCGTAACTGTTGTGTAATGCGTATGCTTTCTTACGCATCCCACAGCCAGTAAACCACCGATGTCCCATGGACGTCCTGAAATGATCCCTAAGTCCTGATCCGTAAGAATAATCCCGTTTATGTAAATAAAGACGTCATTCGAAACGTCCTAGCATTGTCTAACCAGGATGTCTTTTCATGATATCAGTGGGACTTCGAAATTGCGTCCCGATCGGATGTTGATTTGGAAGTAGAATACAAGCATATTTTCGATGTTAATCATATTTTTGCAGCCTTATCAAAACGTTCAACAGCGTGCAGCAAGAAACTAAAACAGTGACGCTAATTTTTAACTGTGGTACCAAAGTGCAACACACAAAAATTATTCATCTGAATTTACAAAGAGACTCCCCACATGGTCTGAGCTTGGCAGATGTACCAAAAGTGTGTAGCTTCTGTTTCATTTTGCTGTAGTACCAATAAAGATAGTTGAGAAGTCTGAGATATCTCCTGCAATATCTTCATGTAGAACAGAACACTCTCAGATCTACATGTCTAGATGTGCTTCCTTGCCGGAACGAGAAGACATAACATATTGAATTATCGCCACAATTCCAACGAGATTCAAAGACAAATCAGACAGCCAATTCGTTCAGTACGTACCCGTCAGGTACACGTTACTCACTGACGGAATCATGAGTTTTGCAGAGAAGCTACCTTTGCTGTTCCAGTATGCTGTGTGGCGAAGACCGCAGCCACGGAATAAACAAGCAATTCAATGAATTGGCTTAATGGATATAAATGCTAAACGCTGATTTCCAGTTGAGCTAATGTGATCGAACATGCATTGTATACACTGCACCAGTTCAAAGAATGTGAAACCAATTGAAGGAATTGGCCTACAGTATCAATAAAACAACAACTTTATTTCTAAGGCTAATATTGGGAGTTTCGTCGCTAGGGGCGATACTGTACCCCATTGCTGACATAAGGGGGGGGGGGGGTCAAAGAATGTACCCTTTCATCATAAGGATCGAAGTCCTGTTGTGTCCAAGAAGACCAAAGAAGCTCTGATTGCCGAGCTTTGATGGGCTGGATTTGGCCAGGGGCCAAGCAAGCATTCTGATAGAGAGAATGGGTGAAATTCCAACTGACTAAGGATCTCAGAGAGCGCGTGGACAATTAGGAAGAATGTGCTCCCCCTACGGCACCGTACAGCATGGATCAGAATTCATCAGATATGTATAGAGATTCCAACTGAGCACTGCGCATGCCACTTGAGGTGGCGGTTGATACAGGCGTCTTTTAGCCATCCAGTGATGGTTTAACCCCATCGAGCGACATCGCGGTGTTGCTCGATAGGTTTTCGTGTCTAATATCTTGGCCTGCAGCGGTCATATCGGGATGCGGTTTCTTGCTACGAATTCCCCTTTCCTTCCCCTTCGCGTGCACCTTGGGGCTTGTGAGAAGTCCTGACGGTTGTCGAAATATTTGAAAATTCTAGGCCGCCGTCGGTGCTTCAGACACATTGGAAGTCCTGTAGCTCTCGCCTCGATTGTCGGATGGAGACAAAAAATTCATGTCCAAACGGGTCTGGAATAGCTCTATGATCGCTCAAATCACACAGGAGCTGATCTGTAGTGGTTTGGAAGCTGTAGGCGGAGACGCGTTAGTAAAATTCGTTTTTCCGAACTTCAGGGCCCTTTTTTGCAAAGAAATTCGCGTCGGAGAGGGTTCATAGTTGGCCATCTTTCTGTTGTCGACACAGAGCGCGTGGTAAAAATTACCGCATCTCTCTAATTTTAGTGGTTCTCGAGTTACAGGATTCCACGTTTACACTGCTCCCAATACATGGGACCGGCGGCTTCTCCCCTCAAAAAACCTTCCCGTTGCTGCCACATGGTCGTGTTTGCCTTCGTTATGAAGGTCTCGGTGTGCTCTTTCCAACAGCGTTTGTCCCGCAGGCGCGCGACGTTCCGTTCTCCCGATATCGGCTCAGGAGTATGACGAGCTGACCCGGCTGGCTAGAGCCACCCTGAAACGCTTCCCACTTTTCGGTGTCGTAACTCGCTTATCCGATGTCCAACTTAGTCGAAATTTTGTGTGCGCGTGCTCTGTTCCCTGCTCTTCAACTTTCCGATTGAGACCAGCCGTGGATTTCCAGTGGTTAAGGCGTCATTCTCGAAATTCCTCACACCGAATCCCCGTTCCTCGACTTTTGTCCCTGTCTTCAGGTTCGAAGCCCTCGGCGGATCCGACTTCCTTTTAATGGGCACACGCACACGACATGGGTAACTTGTAGAAACTTGCGGTATCTTTCTATCCCTCTCCGTTCTCGAGTTCGGACACCCTGGCAACGGCGGCCCTCTTATACATTGGGCCGGTGCATTTTTTTCGATATTGGGTTCTTGCTGGCGTAGGAAGGTGATTGAGGTCTGTTTTTGACGAGGAAAACATCCTCTTTCCGATAGCGTTGGTCCCGTCCCCGCGCGATTTTCCGTTCCCTTGCCATATTCCAAGGAGCGCCTGGGCAGCTGACCATCCTACCGGTTCTGCATTCCTGCCGCTTTTTGCGCTGCCGCCGCTGCGGGGCTGCGGCCTCCATTTCGCTTGCAAACTTACTTGTCTGTGTCGTCCCTAATTGTTGGTCTGCCTCGGCCAAATCTCGTTGTTTACGTCGTTTACAATCGCCCTGCCTCGTGTCTGAATGAGAGAGTGAGAATAGCGTGGTTGGTTGTCCGTCCCCCCCGTACTTGAGAGGCGCTCAAAGGGAAACGGCGTGCTGGTGTGGTGTAGCGGTTAGCATATCTGACAGGAAATCAGAAGACCCAGGTTCGATTCCTGGCGTCAGCACCTCTTTTCCCTGAGTTGTTTGCATTTCGTTGAGTTCGCACGCTTTGGTGTCGCTCCTGTTGTCTCGCGTTTCGTCGTGGCTCTGGTGCCCTGGAATGTGGTGTTTTTATGCCCTACTAGTGTTGCCTGGTCGTGCTTTTATACTTGTACCTTGGAAGATACGCCCAGAAGCCCGCTGCACGTGGCCGGAAGACGACGAGGCCGACGTTGACCATGCCGCGGGAGCACACGCAGTGTAGCCCAGCCCCAAATTTTGTTTGTTCAACGATGCTCATTTTCTCGGGGGAACAGTAGATGAAACTTATTTGTCTTGGAATTCCCAGTCGCAGCCACAGAAATGTGGAAGGATCATGCTTGTAAAAAAATAGTGGCGCTGGATAGGTTATACAGTGAAATCTTTTACACTGTATGCCGGAAACCTGGCAGCGCTTTTAGCCCTCATTCAGTAGGATGTCAACGGGAAGGGGGGTCTGTTGTTTCATGGGACAACTTTACAATAGTTATTTGAACCGCACTGGATATCCCCTCGTCCCATGACGTGGTTAGGAGCGCGGATCAAGTGCGGTCCCCTAGACTCTAAGCATTTGGAAATTTCGGGCGGCGGATGGAGCTGGTTGGGGCAGATTTCAGACACGTCCATATCGTTTAGTGTACAATAAGGTACAGCGGACAATTTAATGGGCAAGTGTGCAGATACGCTTCGGCCGAGAAAAGTTATTCAGGATCGAAGTTGAATCAGAATGGAAACTGAAATGGAATCGGAGCACTTGGGACCCAGGTCGAAGTACGGTAAATAAATGGATAGAAATGTTGGCTCCCTCAGATTGGGAAATGAATCTCAGCGTTACGACGTCATGAGCGAGCACTGGGATGGCAGAAGCGTCAAAAACCAGCGGCACGGCAAACCCACCGTGCCGTTTTCCTCACACCCTTACACAATGAGGGCGTCAGGGCGGACACTGAGGAACGCGAGCATATGATGCCAGTAATACCTTAGTGGTACTGTTCCACCAAGCATCGGACAAGATCATATGGACGTGAACACCGCTGTAGTTTTGGGAGTCCTCTCTAGCGGAACGCCATATTGAGCCGATGCTCAGTTATGTGCCGCACTAAACATGCCGTGTATGGTGACCGGAACATTCGCGAAATATCAGGACCGACCGGCGGACGGTAGCAAGCGTACAGGACAGAGTCACGTACCTGAACCGAGGAAGTGCGGTCTGTGGAAGTGCGCGCATGTCTACTGGTACCAGATCCACGGCCAACTCCACGTATAACCAACCGGCAGTACTGCCTCTTCGTTGTAGGTACCGGACGACGCCCTTCGGAACGAGAAAAGGGTGGTGTACCTTGCGCGAATTTATAACGACTACCTCCTGCCAGAGCCTGTTGACCCTCGCTATCCTCGAAGCATGCGAATTAGAGTTCCCGATTACAGAAGGAAATACACTAAGCCAGAAGAATTGTAATCAGTGTACCGTGTGCCTTTTGCTAATCGAGACAAGGTCATGTGATGTCGGCAGCCTCGACGAGGACGAAAAAGAAAGCAGGAGTGGATTTCTGGAAGTTCCTGCGCGGATAGGCAAGATGACACTCACAATGACAATTTGTTATGAAATACTCTCACTCCGAGACCCACGAGCTGAAGGTCACTTCCAGACGAATGGGACATCAGAGACCCAGTTCACGGAATGCTGATCTGTACTTGGGCGAAGTCTGGGGCGACCAGCTCCGGTGGCGCAGCGGTAACGCGTGCGCTTGGAGACTGGGAGGTCCGCGGTTCGAATCCGCGGGCCGGCTGTGCCGTCTGGGGTTTTTCCTGGGTTTCCCTCAGATGTGTAATAGGCGTATGCCGGCACAGTTCCCCTGAAGTCGGCCCATGGACGCAGCTATCCTCCCCCCGAGCGGATTCCGCTCGGTCTTCCACTTCACCCTTTCCTCTCCTCCTCTCCACCACCTTTCCCTTCCCGAGAAACATGCCGCCTAATCAGGCAGGCAGACCTCTCGGGTTCCTCCCAACGACACTCCTCCTCCCTCCTCCTCCTCCGAAGTCTGGGGCCGTTGTTAGTGACCACCAGGATGAGCACAACAGACCCGAATTATATACTCGACCAAACTGGAAACCTCCATTCGCACTTTACGTTCCAAGCAGCTGTATGGTCCACGCACACACATTTTTCTTCTTCTTTTTCTTCTTCTTCGTCCCACGGAGAATGGCCATTAGCCCCCTCTACCCTGCTTTTCTTCCCTTTTCTTTTTCTCTTTTGCCTTTCTCCTCCTCCTCCACTGATGTCCAAGGATATGGGAAACGCTATGCAACCACTTTGCAGTAAGAAGCCTTTAGTAAAGCCTTAGTAATGCTAACCTAAGAAGTAAGAAAGGCTGTCACACCGCAACCATAGGCGCTGTGTGTAAAGGTATGTGTATAGGTCGATGCGCACTTAACAGTGACATGCTGCTGCAGCGATGTTTTTGAAATTGCATTTTTTGCAGGTTAAGCTCACATGACGCGGCAGGCAGGGGGGGGGGGGCCGTATTTGTGATGAGATGGTGAAAACTGAAATCTCGCCGAAGTTGGATGGCGTTAATTTTTGACCACGAAAGGCACGCTGGACGGGACATCGCAAATCTCCAGGTGTACGAAACACAATGCAGCATGGTCGCCGATTATCTCAGTGCTTCATCATATTTTTCATCGTCGCATTTCGGACATTGCGGGTACTTGCTTTTGAGTTTACCCCTTGTGGACCGATGCTGTGTGTGTTCATGAACATCATGTTTTCAAAGCCATGTAAGTGCTCAATAACCAGTTGCGGAAGAATGCCTGACATGTTACGCTGTCATATGTAATACCTCGTGAGGTGATACGATGCTATGACGCTCAGTTTCATACGAAATAAAGTGATTGATCTCATGTTACTTGTTTGTATCACTCATATGCACTGTTGTGCGGTGTTCAGGGAACGGCAGTAAGACTGGCTAAGCTAAGGCACAGGGAGAATGTCCACTAGAGGTCCGTCAAAGGTCGTCACTGACGTACGACGGACTTCTTTGGGACGTGCGCGGATGTTATTTTGGCACTTCTGAGTACATCCCAAGTATGTCAAAATTATGTTTCAGGATGTCCTCAGAATGTTTTCATCGTCCTGAGTGTAACATTATGTGGACGTCTTTGAGACATCGGTGGTTTACTGGGCAGAACCCTCCGCTTTTTCAACTCAGTTATCGTTATGTGATCGTTCTGATGGCTTCTTACTAGGCTATGCCGCTCTGAAGCATTGAGATGACGAAGCGTCGTGGTGGCTGCACCTCTGCTTTCGAAAGATGAAACAGTCATTCCACACTGCAGTGCTTACTGGCTTTGTATAGAGTCTGACAAATCCGACAGACTTGGACTGCCTTTTTCAAGAAAGTTTGAAATGTAATGTAAGTTTGAAAATATGCATATTGGTTTCACATATCCACCACATATTGAGTGTGTGTATCATTGTAGTTTATATGCTACAGCATATTAGCGTACGCTTATACAACACCTGGTGTGGCCAACTCGACATCAGTCACACAGTGTCAACAATTGTTTCTGCCTTTTCTTCGACTGCTTATTTTTATCATATCATGTTTTTTTTCTATATCTCAATTTACCAACCAACCAAGTACTATACAGTCGGACCTCGTTTTATGAACCCTCGATATACGAATTCCCTCAACTTACGAACGGCTCCACAGGGAACCAAACTTTTTCCGTGTATTTTGACCTCGTTTTACGAACCCTCGATATCTGAACTATGAACGGATTATTAGGGAACGGACCCAAAGTAGCCAAGCCATTCTGAGCTCGATATACGAACGGGCGTTATGAACGTACAGAGGACAGGCCAATGGACCGGAGGATAATGAAAGTTCCTCAGTACATGCTGCCCCAACACACATACAATGCCCACAGACAATGTCCCAACGCCACTACGTTCCACAAACATGATTCACCATTTCCTAAAAAATAATTCAGGCGTTTACAGCCGAACGGTTGTGAGTTTGGACAAGGTCTCTGAGATGGAAACATCTTGCTATTCCAAGAGAAGGCGTTCAGTCCTGACAGCCGGTGACAACCGTGATATTTGCTGTCGGAAACAGTCTCATCCGCGCGCGATACGGTACTTTGAGGACCGGCTGGATGAGTCAAGTGTCAGACTTCTGTCATCTCTTCTAAACAGGATACACCCTGCAGAAAGTATGGTGCAAAGCACAATTACGCAGTATTTTCAAAAATAAAACTTATTCAAATCAATGTCCCGTGGTTTTGTGAGGTATTTGTGCACTGCACACCTCGGACCTCGATTTACGAACGATTTTCTGAGAAACGAAGGGTGTTCGTAAAGCGAGGTTTGACTGTATTTTAGTATAATAGTCTGATTTTTAACTAGTCAGTCTTACCATGGTTTTGGCGCACTATAGCCAGAGTTGCTTATGCGCCATTAAATTGAATCATCATCATCATCATCATCATCTTCAACTGCCATTATTCAATTCAAGTGCCAGGTCTCAGTTGGATAGAATGATAAGGCGAGATATTTTTTTTTGCTTTCATTCTGGAATTGCTTATTTCAGAAGAATAGTCACTGTGAAGTTTGTTTTCGTTTTGGGAACATTAAGAGGACTAAAACCAAACACTTCTCTTTCAGACCATCCCTTATGCACCTGCATTTCAATTCCAATCCAAGAATTCCATTACAAGAATGACAGGCCACTCAGCAGCGATGAATATTTGAAGGTGAAAGAGTAGGAACGAAGATGCGTTAATCTGTGTGAAAGGTGCTTTGTATGTGTCTGAGTCGAGGACATAGGTGTCAAGCTAACTCCTGCCTTCAGAAAAGGTGACAACTATGCTGCTTCTATCTAGAGTCCTGGATGGAAGAATAGCGCATCCCTTTTCCAAGCACCGCCCGTCCTCCGATTGGGCGAGACGCGTCACGTGGCTCTTCGCCCTTCATGAACCTTCCAAGCGCTCGCCGGAGTGACTCAGTGGAAGGCAGGCGTCTGTGATTTTCACCTTCGTGCCTCGCGTTCAACATGCCTTGCTGCTGTGCTGTCGGTGTGCAGCGACCAAACAGAATCAGGAAAGAGCTTTTCGATTCCATACGGGAGAGACAACTAGAGCGGCGATCGGCGTGGCTGCACAGGATCACGCGCAAAAGTTTTGTGCCGACGAAAAACACGCGCTTGTGCGAGGTAAGCTACTTGTCAACGCAGCTATAAAACGAATTCTGGGGACATTGGCAGGTTAGTGGGAAAGTCTTCATTCGTGTGTGAGGAAAAGAAATGTGACTTCTAGGATCACTTCACTCCTGATGACTTTGAGAAGCAGCGGGCAGATGGACGGGGGAAGTTGAAGTCCGGAGCAGTCCCCAGCATGTTTGCACATCGTTCGCCAAAAAGAACGAGGAGCTACAAAAGAAAAGGCCCCAACAAGCAAAATGCGGATCTAAAAGCATTGGCATGAGAGCTGCTGTCGCTTCAGTGAGGTGAAGACGGAAGAGGAGTGCTTTGCTGAAACTTTCCTGAGCATTTCATTCTAATCACTTCACCTGTGTATTTTAGCAAATGCCTTGTAAAAAATAGAGTACATAACATAATAAAACATAAAAGAGTAAGTTTTCTGTCACGGAACGTGCGCGGGTCGCAAAATAAGCAGACCAAGCAGCTCGCGATCTCGCGCGTTTACCACTTAATCACTGATGAACACGTGTCGTACATGCTCGTATAATATGTGTCAGGGTCCCCATCATAAGAAAACAATAAAATATCACCACAAAAGAAAAAAAAAAGAATACAAGGGACGCGAGTGAGAGACACGGCCCATCCTATGTTTACCTATCGGCGATTTGGAAGGTTCATCCGCGCCGTAGCAGACGACGCGGGCTGATTGCGATATTCTCCCTAACCAGCTCCACCTTTTAGGGTTCCCTGTAAACTAATGGAGCACATCATATACTAGCATGTTGTCAACCATGTTGAGTCTACCAATTTCTTTTTTTATATTCTAGCATGGTTTCAGAAAAGGGTATTCAGGCAAAACTAACGTAGTGGAATTCGTTCACAGCATTTTAAACTGTCTTGATTTCTGGGTCCACGTAGATGCAGTATTTTTTTATTTTCTTAGAGCTTTTGACACTGTGCTTTATGCTCGTGTGTTGGCCAAACTAGCCTAATTAAAATTTGATCCTGCTGCCATTAACTGGATATGCAGTTTCTCAACTAACCGCAACCGTGGCAACAACTCGTGAGGAGAACCTATCATATTTGTTATGTTACAATCGCTTCACATTTTAATCTAGTCAAAAGCAAGGCCTTTTGGTGATCGGTTTTGTATGATTATATGCCCCTCCGTTATATAGCACCACACTGGCTTCTTCAACCTATGAGAGATAAATAAATATATTGCTAAGTAAATTGTTTACAAGGCTCGTTATTCCATTTCGCCACACTACCACAAGCAATTGTTAGAGTAGTGGCTCAGGGTATGAAGCTCGCCACTAATCATCATTCAAACAAAGTTCATAATGTAAAATCCTTTACTGAGAACACCGGTTTAACACAACAATTAAGAACAAAGAGAGTAAACGTTTCGTTGCCTATCCAGGTGGCATCATCCCTACAACAGAGAACAATCAAAAACAACATCAAAGGAGTCAAAGCGGTGGTGCGCATTCCTTTCATCCAACGTGTTTCATACGCCATTTGGAGGGCACTGTGCCCATCAGGCATTTTGACTGTGCATATCAAGTTGAGTGCATAGAATGTAATGCAACCTACATTGGCGAGATAGACAAAAGACGTGGGACAAGACTAAAGCGTGAACCGCATGGCCCGAAAAGCGTCCGAATTCTTTCCGAACCGAATTCGGGACCGAACTTTTTTCGGAGAAGGCCAAGCCAGATTTCTCCTCCGAAATGGGATGTGACGCCAACCAAAAAAGTAGAAGCAACCAATGGCTATCCAGCCGGAAGGAGAACCATAGCAACGATGACGTAGCAATGGGGTTGACTCGACTGTTGCCGTGTGTGCGACTTCTACCCCTATGAATACAGGGATTATCTCATTGACATGGATGGTTGATAGGCGATGTTCCGTTCCCCAAGGCCAGACGTCTTCGGCCGAAATTCGGGGTGCATCCGTGCATTTCGGTAGCATACGGTGATGCACAGAAAAAAGTTCGGTCCCGATATCGGTTCGGCCAGTTTTCAGACAGTTCTTCGTGCCATGCGGTTCACCCTTTAAAGAGCACACAAGGGACGTTGCCAGGGCTACTAATGCTTAGCTTAATTAACCAGGACCGAATTAGTCTACCATGGCTGGCCTAAGGGACATATCTTTAATTTTGATGGTGCAGTAACCTTTGCACATGACTAGCGGTGGGGCCCTAGAACGTTCTTCCTGCTTTATCAGGCGTGATGCTTCAGCCTGTAATACAAACCGTGGCTCCCTATCGAATGCGTATGATGCCCTCTTAGATAGGCTGATGTGCTCGTCTTTGGCCTCTGTTGTACTGATAATGCCACCCGGATAGGCGGCAAAACGTTTACACTCTATTTTTAATCGTTCTGTTGAGCGATGTTTGCAGTAAAGGACGTTAGGTTATGAGGTCGTCACCCGACTTTTGGAATATAGTATTCTCAAATAAAGTTGTTGTTTTACAAAGCTCAATACATTGCAGAAATCATTCTTATTGCTTATTGTTTAGGGGATAGCATTCTTGCAGCCACATGAAGCACTGAAGGGCCAATTTCAAAAATAAAGGCAATCTAATTTATGTTGAACCTGACTCACAGTTCTGGATGCACTGCCTGAGCTAACTTCGGCATGCTTTCCCAACACGAATGGTAACTGCTATGAGGAGTATTGTACTTACTGAAAGCTATATGAAATGCTGTGCCTTGACAGGTAATGTTGATATCCTTCTTAAGACCATAGAGAGACGTTCCTTGCTCCCTTTATTCCAAACCGCACGATCAGACGCAAGGCCACTTACCACCAAGCCAATGAGTTACTGTATAAGTGGTTAAATTCGCGGGCTCGATAATTCGCGAATTTGTGAGAAGCCAGGATCAGGCAATTATTCGCGGAACCTTAAATTCGCGGTACCGCGCTGCGTCCACCCTGCATCTTAGGGACCATCCACCTTGAACTTCCTGGAAGAAGCTAATAAAAGGTATCACAACTGGGTAACTCGTTCAATTTGTCTTCCTTTTGAGCACTTCTGACTGCAAGGGCTGCGTTTAGGGGGTCCTACTCGGTTTGTATCTGTGTCATTGCCGAATTGCACTGTCTTCCGTCATTCTTGTTATCGCATCGAGCAGGTGCGATTGGCACTTGATAGTTATGTGGCAACTTTTACAAAGGCCTATCCGTGTGGCAGAGTGCATAAACGCTTGCTGGATGATCCAGGCTTACAAGGAACTGGAATCACGGGACGCCTACATCCGCGCAGGATTCGTACATGAGGGCTGGACTACAGTCTCGAGTTGCAGCGACGAACTGAACACTTTGCGAGGCAATGCAGTGTAATAGCGTAAGAAACCCTGTGTATATAAGTTGCCTCAGCGTCCTGGGCCAAACTTCTTAGAGATTTCGTTCACGTATTTTTCTGTCATTGGTTCGAATATTTCGCGGGACTTTAAATTCGCGAAAAAACGGGCCTTCGCGAATTTCGCGAAAAATAGGTCCTCGCGAAAATTACGATATGCCTCACAGTCAGGGCAATCAAGGGAATATATCACTGAGGCTCAGAAAAGCTGTTTTCCATCAGTATCTGATCGAGGACTGAGCCGTGAGTAGCCCCGTGAAAGCACCACGGTTTCTTCGAATTTTAGATGTGCCACCTTTTATTTTACTCCCTCTCCTTTTTTTTTATGTAGTAGCTGATTACTTTAGCCTTGTACTGCTTTGGAGATTGAAGATGTGGAGATGATGTAAGAGGTGGAACTCGGCTTTAGGCACAATGAGGCAAAGTGTGACTACATATCTTCTGAGAATGTTTATGTATCATTCACACAAAGAGAGGATAGCTGTTACAATAGATGTTACAGCTTTTTCCAATTTTGATGTTTATTTATTTATGAATATACCTCAAATGCCCTTGCATGCATTACATGAAGGGGGACATCAACATGGGTCACTTAACAAATACGGAAGTTACAAGGAACATACATATTTGGAAGACAGGCTCTGTTTTTCGTTTGTTCATCAGTCTTGCTTAAGAAATTGTTCACTGTAGCAACGGTACACAATGTCACGAAAGGAGTGCTCATCTATCGTTCCGCAAGACTCATTAAAAAGGACTAGTGTTGTGTTTCAACACAACATATTGAACTCATGAACCATGCATCATCCTGAGAGCTATAAGTCATCCTAAATACAGATGCTGAATTATTTTAAATGCGATAGACGAGCTGTGCGAAGAGGTACCTCCAGTTAGGATCTTGGGTACTTGAAGCCTGTGGCAGTTTCTGTGGGGAAGGCTTGCCAGACCCTCTTCACTGCACAGGCTGGGATGATCATGCTCTTGTTTTTCCCAAGCTTGTGCCATACTCACCTTGCAAACTGGCGATACGCAGTGTATCTGTATCGTCTACACAGATGTACATAAAATATAGCTTAGGCAAATAGGTAACCGGTTACAGTACAGTGTGTGTGTGTGTGCAGTGTCATTTCCACATGTACCTGAGGGCAACTGCAGTTTACCTGCCCACACCCTGTATATTGCTACACATGCTGTGTTCTTTTAGAAACCAACATTGTTTTACTTTTCAGTGAATCGACAATCAAGAACACTCAATATCGCTAAAAACCTACGCTAAAATCCTATGCACAGGGCAATACATAAAAAGGTGACTCAGGACACAGCACGCTGACAATTACAAAATTGCCTATACTGCTTTTCTCCAGTTCAGAGTTGTGTATTGTACAGTCCTTTTATGTGCTGCGCCCTGTACTGGAGTTTCTAGCGACTTTAATGCAGGACCAAACCAGTTTTGAGCGCCCAAATTTTAACATCGTTCGGCAAGGACACATGTGACTTACTTGTGAATATATTCGCTCATAGGTTCGCGCTGCCCACGGAGTTCAAAATATGCCACCTTCAGGCAGTCACATTGAAGCATAGAAATTGGAAATCTTCGTGGGTTGTCATGCACTCATACTGCAGTCATTCGGCAGTGTTTTCGAGCTCCTTGCAGCACAAGCATTCGATCTCCTTCGGCATTATGACACACCAGCCGCACCGGCACCACAAACAGCAAGTGCGCATTAAATATCAGGACACGAAATTTCAGAGAACGTTTACATGTTCGATCACAGTGTGCGTTAAAAAGCTGATCGCTTACCTGTCTGTCGAAGACAGACGACTGATGCTCTTCGCTTCATCTGAGACCGATGTTCGTAGAACTCTAACTTCGTCTCGTATTCGCGGCATCGGCGACGTTTCGAAAGAAAGGCTACCGAGCTGTTCAGCACGCAGAATTTCCTTCTCGATCGCAGAAAGGTCAGAAAAAAGTTCCGGGCTCGAAGTCTCCGCATTTCTTGCTTCGACGTCCATATTGAAGATCGCTTTCCGGACGGATGCCGCCGCTCTCACAAACTCACTAAAAACAGAACTTCCGGTCCGGGCGCCCAATGAAACATGGACCTCGTGCTTTCGTCACGCACACGGAAATTGGAGGATGTCCACTACAAAGAGGCTTTCGGCGCCGATTGCGCGAGTTGAGGAGGAAAAGTGAAGCCGGTTTTCAGCTCCCCGTTTTGCGAACTTTGCCGCCGCGCACAGCCAAAATATTTCGCGTGTGGCTTGGAGGCATATTATACCTTCGTAATAGATACAAACGAAAGATTTGTCGAACTTCTGGTCAGAGTCCCTTTAAAGTTTCATACAAATATTGCATGGAAGATCTAATACAGCTTCAGACTGATGTTCAAGTCGGGGCATTTGTTAGGACATGGAACGGCCTACATGCATTGTGTACAAGTTTACAGAAGCAATAAAAAACAAATACTATTAATACAAAATATTTTTGTCCCCGTGCTCTGTTTATTCCTTTTCCCCCATGTGGCAGCGATGAATCCCATATGTGCGGTGTTTGTGCAATGGGCCGTCATCATCAGCGATGCCTCCTTATTTAAGAGGACATCAAAAGGTATTTCCAAGGTGAACGTCGAACATCGAATTCATTTTCGTCGTTTAGACTCCTCTCCCAACGGCGACTATGATATGCGGAGGGGGTAGCAGGGAACGACTCTTTTAGCGCTCACAGCGCAAGGCGCACTACGTGTCCCGCCTGCGCTGCTATGATAATGAGGGAAGTCAATGCAGATTTGCGATTCAGCGACCTGGCTGTGAACACGCCCCTGATCATTTAACGGCCTCCCACTCTGCGCAGGCGGAGGCGGGCAAAAACGAACTTGCGAAGGTATGAAATGGCAGCCGGAAATGAAACCCGCCCCAGGGGTTGTTGGGTCAGTAGTCATAAACTCGTGATGCATTGGCGTAACCATGAAAGGCTCAGTCATGACAATTTGCATGACGGAATACATACGGAATGCATTTACACATGTTACTTGCTTTAAATTGGGTAGCGCTTGAATTAAATTGAGTGACCAATTGATTAAAATGAGCGGGAAATCCTGTAGTTTCAGTTTCGGTTCGCGAACATGTAGCGACGTAGCGACCAACGAGATAGAGATATAGAGCGCGCAACCGCCCTTTGAAGCTTCAACGAGACCTCTCGCACTCCTTCTTCAAGGCAAAAACGAATGAAGAGCGAACCTCTATTATGGTGAGCTAGCATGAATGGTGTGCTGAACGGCGACTGAAACCGGGTCATGACGACGGGCCTGCCGATAGGTGGCTACCAAGGGCTCGGCTCGCTGCCGCTTCTTGCGCCCTCACGGCCACGTGACCCCATGTGCAAAGAGCACCTGGGAGCGCCAGGGAGTGCGCTGTGTGAGCCGCTGTCGTCTGCTTCTTCCGGTTGAGCTACGACCTTGAAGCGCTTAAACATTGGCGCTCGGTAAGGGCACGTGTGGTCGCCATAACTTTGAGCGTGAACATTGTCTGAGCTCATGAAAAAGGAAACAAATGTTGCTGCTTTTGTTCTACTCCTCGCACTGAAATAAATGTAAAATAATTGAACCTCTGTATGCAATTAGGGGATAAGTCGAAAAATCCCAAAATGAGAAAAGGGGCCTGATATGATTGTCCGTCCCATTGACACACATGCATTTCCCGTTTTTTACTGGCCACAAATTTGGTAATGTAATGACACATCCATGAAGCATAATCGTCAAAACTACGCACTATGGTTTGCTATCGCCGCGTCATCGGAATTTAGGTTACCGGCCAGTCTCAAGGTCGAGGCTCAAAGGCTCTACCTATACCGGAAGAAACAGACGACAGCGGCTCACATATCCCGAGCCGAGCGCTACCGATGCGCCATCTATTAGGCAAGAGCAGAGGCCGCATCGCTAAAGTGTACTAAAATAGGGCCACTAAAATAGAGCCACTACGGCTTCAGAGCGCAGACGGAGACGCCGCGAGGTGGCGGCACTTTTGCATGGGCTGTATGGTGCCTGCATTGACCATCGCTTTTGCTGCATAGTTATATGAAGGTTGCAGCTCGTTTCTTCGCTTAAAAATGCTCTTTTTTCTTTCAACGCAATCGGAAAGACCTTTTTAACATACCGGGAGAGGTGTACAGATTAAGAAGCCACTGGGCAGTTTATTTTGGGTTTAAGAGAGGCCCACTATTTGTGCGCATCGCACTTTTGGAGTCACTGTCGAATTCGATAGATATTGGCTATATGCTGATATTAGCTTATTTAGATGATTTGTATTACAGCTTAGTGTATTATACAGCGTTGTATTGGTATCATTTACAGAAAACGGGTAAGAAACGGGCGTGAGCTGACGGGAAATAAGCTGCACAATACATGCGTCAACTCAGCTGCATTATTCACCAATTGAAGCACGAAGAGAGCAACGAGAAATTAATATTTTGTATCACAGAAAGAAAACTATGCCATGCACTGAATGTAACAAAGCAAATGTAATGGTTCCACTACTCAAAGGTTCATTATGAACAGCGGCTCAGCTTCATGTGTAGTTTCTTTTTCCGTCGCGCTTCTCGTGATTGATTGGGCCCTTTTACATAAAAATGCAGTCTTGTTATAACATAAAACTTGACTAGTTCTGTCGTAAGTACATCTGTATGTTCACCACAGCCTAAAGCATAAGCAAAGCGTGATTTCACCAGCATCGTCACATCAATTATACTGTCCCCGCGCAGCTTCTCTTTACTGAAAAATGACGTAAATATATCCTCCAGTTTTTTTACCGCTAGGAAGAGAGTTTCGGACGGATACAACAGTCCGCCTTTGCCACAAAGTACTGTGAACTCTGCGTCATTGCTCTTCTGAGGGGTGTTCTCCAAAGGAAAGTCGCGGCACTCTAAGCAGTTGTTGCGAGAAAGAAATTTGCGGGCCACGTAACCTGCCATGTAGTGGATTAGTCGACCATCACTCTTCTGTTCCACGTAGCCTCTGTGTTCTGTAGGAATGCTATCAAGCATGGTTTCTGCAGATTAAAGGTTCCCCGCCTCGATGAACCCGTCGAGGTTAGCTTGTGGACTGGGGCTGTCACGTGCATCAAGCAAGGAATTAATTTCTTCACTCAGTTCTGCATTGCCAGAGGTCACTGTCTTTGCTAGGTTATAAAATGACAAGCAATTCACAACAATCAAGAACTGTGTTGGTGTTGGGTGGTCATTTGAGCCACACGATTGCCTGACGATTCCAAAAAAATTTTCAAGGGGATCCTGGCTCAGTCGAGATGTCATAAGGTACTTAAAGCCTTGTGTTGAAAGGTAGTCCAAGAGTGCCAAGGTGCTAGATATAGTAACCCTAAGGCCATCTGCTGTTGAACTACTCAAAAATCCCCCTACTCCTTTTGCATGGGACTCCCAACGAGACAAAAATTCAAGGAAGTCCTTCAGGTTCTGCACATCCTTGGAACCTGGCCGCAAGGCTTTCGCAGTGAAGCGTGAGGTCATTATCCTAATCAGGGGTTGATGGTCCTGAAAAGAAAGATACATATTTATGTAGTGTACTGAAGCTGTTCCTTTGTTTAGGGAAAGTTAAGACCACGCATGAAAAATAAACCAATTGCGGCTTTCAACATACGTGAAAAAGCATGTTGTTGCATCAATGTTACCCCAGGACGTCTCCAACTGATGCTTGTAAAACTGCAGGCCGTTGAGAACTCGGTCTCCAAAAAGTTGAAAGGCGTAGGTCACCCTCATCTTTTCAAAGTTATTCGGTTGCAGATGCACAGATGTGAGGCCAGGCATCGCCTTCAGGGTGACATTGTTGGAGTCTATCTTGAATGCTTCCCTTAGAGGCTGCATGGAACCCTGAAATGCCACCACAAAATGTTGTCCACAACAAGCCTGAAAGAACTCTTTATATCACATACCATGCCCTCCGGAGCGTTGAGTGGGTGCTTGAGCAGGGGGTTCCTAAGACACTTTAGCAGGTGGGGAAAGTCTGACAGGAAGTGTAGATGACGGGACGAATCTACCGGGTGCTCAAGCTTGCAAGTGACCTTCCCTGACTTCATGCCAATTCCCAGGATCTTCCACATTCTGCGTTTCCATGAAGCTCCATCGCATGTGATAAAATCTACAAGGAGACCACTTGACTCAGCAAGGATGGTAGCTTCTATGAGTATCGTCGCAAGTACTTCCGCTTTGGCATTCCCACTGGTGGCGAAAACCCCGATAATTTGTGACCACTTCCCAGTGAAAGGAATGAACATGATAACCATGCCGTGGTCACAGGGAACGTTGTGTCCTTCGCCTGTGAAGCTGCCTATGTCGACAAAACCTTCGATGTGCCCAGTAGGCAATACCGTGAGGTGTTCCGATAGCTTTATCTCGTCCACTAGTAGGCCGCCATGTCTCTTAAAGCTGTCCATGTGCCTTGTCTTCTGCTTCAATTTGTCAAGCACCTTATGATTAAAGCCAAACCCGCTTCTGTAGATCTTAATGTAGCGCTTCAAGGTGCTCTTGCATGGCAGTGAAATGATATTGTGTTGGCGGAGGTGCTCATAAAGTCTGGGGCTTTTCATCTTCATCATTATACACTCAAGTATCCACTCCTTTGTGTAAATGTTTCCCTTGGAACTCTTTTCCTTTGCCGAAGCAAAGCAGTGCCTGACACACTCTTGCTGCTTGGGTGTCAAAGTAGCAATTTCCGTCTCTAGCACTTCATGAGGTTTTGTGGCATTCTTATACTGAAGTTCTTTGAGCTGCAAGCTGAGGTCAGCATATCGTGATGAAAGTCTCCTGTACTTTTGCAGTGTCAGACGGAGTCTCTGAGTAGCACTTTGTACATGCTCCTTCTTTGATCGCTGCAGCCTTGACTTACGCGTTAGGAGTGCCTTTCTGAGGTACCTGCATGAGACACAAGCTCGCCCTGCAAAACAAAACAAAACTGTTGGCACCGAAGCACACACTTCTACCTGTTTGAGCTGAGTGGCATGGCAACGTACCTTCTGAAGGCTCCTTTCCGGCACAGTGTTTGCTGAAGTAGGTGTTGTCACGTGTAGTCAGCTGCTGCTCGAGGCTCTTTGTGATGTTAGACTTGTCGAAGTTGCTTGCTGGCAATTCACCCTTGCAGATGCCATAGGAATCCACGCTTCGGAGAAGTATATCTGCTTCCTGGCAGCTGTTTAGTTGTCCCTCCTCGACCATGCGGCTGCACAGATATGCTGTGTACTTGACGGCTGGCACAAAGTCCCAGTAGAATGTCACCATTCTCTCGATTGTGATTTCGTTGTTTGCCATTTTTAATTTGCAGTACACCAGTCCCTTGTAGTTCGGAACACGATGGCAGCTCCAATAGACAGATGGTACATTGAGCGTAAGTAAGTGTTTTCCAAACGGTGTCTCTGTTTCGTCGGGTAGTTGTTCTGGTTGTTCCTCACCCGCAGGAAGCATAGTAGAAGCAGGCTTCGGCGGCACCGAAACAGCTTCTTCTGGTGTGCTGCTGCTAGCTGCTTCTGACACAGCACTGTTGGGGCTGGCATCTTCACCAGGAGTGACAACGACAGCCTTTTGCTTCCTCTGAGGCCTTGGCTTTGGTGTCTTCCTGGACAAATAGCTTGGTGTATTTGGAAGCAACGTCGGCACAGCGTTCGACAACAGTTCTGGTTTCCCACGTGGCACTCGAACTTCCTTTCCGTTTATGATGTGCACGTAATCACGCAAAATGCATGATGGTTCGAAATGCAGCTCGCACACAGAACAAGTTTCATCAAGAGTTTTGTCCTTACGGTGCAGGTTCCGCTCCCAAAGCTTCCTCAGCTTCTCATCTTTCGGTACTGCGAAGAGCGACGGCTGCTCTTCGTTCTTCGCCCATTGGTAGCCGGTTTTGCAGCCAGGAGCGAAGCAGCGCCGCTGACCACCATCAACGCACACCAAACAGCTAAAGAGGAACTTTCCAAACGCAGTGGGGAGAACAAGGCGCACACTGACAGGCTCTCCAGCCCGTGCGATTGCAGCGCCCTCGCACACATGCGGAATCCTTCCACGCTCGCCGCCTCACAGCAATGTATGGCGGGCGCCGGCGCCTTACCCCACTACCCCTATTTTAGTGCACTTTAGCATCGCTCCGCCTCCCGAGTCCTCCTATTGGCGCGCCATTTGGGGGCGGAGCCTCCCTCGCTCTTGGTCAGCAAAGTCAAGGATAGTCCGTCACGCTTCGCAGATATGATTACGACGGACGGACGAGTTCGCGTTTGGGATGTTGTGGTAAAGGCAGCGTCTCAATGCGTTCCAAGGAAAGGTCACTCGGCTTATCTTCCGTTTTGGGACATGGTGGAAGGCTGCTGAAATTTTGGCTGCAGGATTTTTTTTACTCCACATTGTTGTACAACCCAACATAATTGCGCTTGTCGCATAATGCAGTGATACACTAGTGCACAATGTATAAAGTTTTGGGCGCGACAGACTGACCATCGTGATACACGCTCCGAAAGTCACACAAATCCTTCCATACTCATTCGGAAGTATTTGGAAAATGCAAGCTGAAGAACATCGCTTTATTTACTTCATAACATGTAATCGCGTCGTTTGACAAGCAGAAGTCGCGGTATACTATGTACATTTGTCGCGAACATCGTACTAGAGGCTTTGGAAGGTGACATCCTGTTTAGACACAAAGTCACATCCGGTAGGAACACTCTGACTCATTTATACCTTCATCGTACAAGCAATGGTTTTTGCTTACGATTTCAGAACAGGGTTGATACACTATGTCACTGCTCTCCCCCTTTCCTGGTTTTTCGCGATGCAACAAGCTTTCTATTGAAGAATATGGACACCAATACACAAAAATGATGCTGAAATTTTATTTCACAGTTGATATATATAACCAGAATGAATCAGCTGGACTAGAAAGCATGGTACCAAAGGGGAAAACAAAAACTGTTCCAGCAGAAGAGACTCTTCCTACTGGCTGAAGTGAGCGTTTCTCAAAACGAGGGCGCACTCTCAATGCAGCAGCTCTTAGTGTTAGCTCCATGCTGAGCAGTGACCTGTACTTTGTTTTCATGGACGCCACCACAGAGCAGCCAAGTTCGCAAAGTACATCATGACGAATAAAGAGAGAGAGAGAGAGAACTTTATGACTTTAGTGCTCAGGAGCAGATATCCTCCTACCAAAGCCGTCCAAATTTTGGAAGATAGCTTCAGCAGAACCAGCAACCCCAAACGGGGTCAAGTCCGGGCCGCTCCGCGAACGCTGTTGAACCTGCGGTGACCCTCCTGGTGCTTGGGTCACTATGTGTTAGAATGTGAGGTGCCTTTTTATGCTGATATGGCATGCCGAGACTGGGAGGTGACGCGGGTTCGAATCAGGGCTGAAGCTGTGGTGGTGAAAGGGCTTGCCGTTGTCGGCCTCACGTCTGTGGGCAACGTCACGACTGACGCCCTGGGGAAATGTGCGTCCTAGGCCGACTTCTAGGGGAACTGTGCCGACATATGTCTGAAAGCGTCTGAGGAAAACCCAGGAAAAACCCCAGACAGCACAGCCGGCACCGGGATTCGAACCCGGGTACCTCCCAGTTTCGACGTGACATGGCTAGCACGCTAACCACTGAGCCACGGGAGCTGAAGCTGTGCTGTCTGACACTGAGCTTTCCTCACACACTTTAAGACAAATGTCGGCACAGTTGCCTATGGAGTCGGTCCAGAACGCTCCCCACCCCCGCCCGAGCAACATGTGCCGACTATCCTTGACATCGTCTCGCTGTTATCAGGTATCATGATACATGCCGAGCGCCGCTGCTATTTTCTTCATCTTCGTTCTTAAGGAAAAGTTTTGTGTGTCCGTATGGCGGGCTAGTGTCCGCTGCAAACGAAGCTGTTCCATAATTTACAGTCTTTTTCTTCAGAAATTCGAACACCAGTATTGTTGTCTGACTGCCCGCACTTTCACGCGTTCAGCTGGTGAATATTCGGGGAACAAGGACGCTGTAATGTTTATTTTATTGCAGATTTTATCTTGTCGTTCCTACTTCCAACTTTAGCGAGCTCTTCCATTGCTTGCTATTGAATACTGGCATTCAAGAAGCTAGTTATATATAAATAAATTTTATTACCCTGATCTGATGGTGTGTACAATAAAACAGTGCGAGATACAGGCTGTGCCGGGGCTAGAACAAGCAGTGGGTTTCCGAAACACACTTCCTTCGGTTCTTACATGGAGTCTCATTTCTTGAAAATAGCGAGCAATAAGCAGTAGTTATGATGTGACTGTGGACAGCAGGCACATTATCGCCCAAGTTCTTTCCACTTCTGCGTGCACCGGCTAAGGGGTTCAGAACAGGATGGATAGAAAAGCGACGAAACGTCGGCTGGCTTATCGCCACCTCCGCCACAGAGGCTAAAATATATCCCGCGAGCACCCTTGCTGGAGTCTGCTAACCTGCTATTGGAAACTGGTCTCGATGACATGCTCTCAAGATTTAGTGTGAGTGCCTTCATGGCAGGCTTCATGGCCGCAGACCTTCTGACCACTTTTGAATGCAGGGATCTGAACGGCACACTCTTACAAATGATGGGGAGGGGTAATGACAGAATGGACGGAGCATGGTCTGTATGCCCCTCTTAAAAATGTCCTAGCAGGCATTGTGCAGGTCATAATTGCCACAAAAATGGCGTACGCCCCCCGTTTTCATCAAATCAGGAGAGAGAACGTTGTCATTCGGGATGATGGTTGGCTAGGAGCGTTCTATGCGGTGAAGCTCTGTTTTTAGAGTGCAGAAGACTGATCTTAGACCTGAGGTTATATTTGCAACAGATGTGTTGTTACGTAACTCGTAACCGCAAGTCTAGAAACTGCAGTTCCCCTACACTCTGAAAACAGATGGTGGTGGTGGTAATGCTGAAAGAGCTCGCTGTTGTCGGCCTCACAGAGGTGGGCAACGTCACGACTAATGATCTGGGGCGCATGTGCGTCTTGGGCCGACTTCTAAAACAGAGGGGGGGGGTAATGGCAGGATAGGCTCGCCGTTGTTGGCCACACAGAAGTGGGCGTCGTCACAACTATAGCCTCCCCCCCCAAAAAAAAACAACAACAACACAAAACACAAAGAAAGGACGGACAGATGGAGGATAGAGGAGGATGACGGATGCGGGGAAGTGGGTTCTAAAACAGAACTTCCCCGCATAGCACGCTGTGCACCAACCATTGCCACGAATGATAGGGTTATCGCTTGTGATTGGAAGACAGAGAGGGTCGTACACCTTTTTGTGGCAATTGCCATATATCCAAATTGCCACAAAAGGGCGTACGCCCCCTCTCTCTCTTCGAATCAGAAGCGATAAGGTTATCATTCGTTTGAATGGTGGGCGCACAGCGTGCACCCAAAATTGCATCCACATTCTCCCACTCCTCCTCCCGGTAAAAAGCAAGAAAATCGTCCACATAACGGTGGACACGACACTTGCCCCTTGACTTCCCACACACATCGCAGACTCTGACTAGAGTCACTGAATAGCTTCGAATAGCTTGAATAGCAAGCGAAGCTATTCATGGACTCTAACTGCGACTGCCCTACACTCTAAAAACTGAATTTCACCGCATAGCACGCTGTGCGCCAACCATTGCCAAGAAGGATAGGGTTATCGTTTCTGATTCGAAGAGAGACGGGGGCGTACGCCTTTTTGTGGCAATTTTCATATATCCAAATTGCCACAAAAAGGCGTACGCCCACCTCTCTCTTAGAATCAGAAGCGATAACCCTATTATTCTTGCCAATGGTTGGCGCATAGCGTGCTATGCGGTGAAGCTCTGTTTTTAGAGTGTAGGAACTTGACTAACTTGAACTTGACGCGTACAAGGAACTAAGGAATTATTTACCAAGATCAGGAAATAAATTAAGAAAACAATACCAGGAAAAGACCCCCCCCCCCCCCCCCACACACACCACCACCACCATCAGCGGTACGGCCGAGTGACTGAAAGCATATCCGCTTGTTGGTGGTAGCCAAGGTCGTGCTGAAGGCTGCGAGGTGGTGTGTTCGAATCCTACCACCGGCTGTGCTGTCTGAGGTTTTCCCTGGGTTTTCCGAAGACTTTACAGACGAATGTCGGCACAGTTCCCCCTGAAGTCGGCCCAGGACACAAACTAACACCCCTGTCCCCCACTCCTTCCTGCTGTCCTCTCTCCAGCTGTCCACGTCTGTACGCCGCTCATAGCCACAGTTGCTTCGCGGCACTAACACGAACAAAAAAACGTTACCCCCCCTTGTCTTCATTTCGACTTCAATCCGCGTGTCACATTCTCCTAACAAGATTTCGCACAACACTGGGGACACACTTGACCTAACGGGGGTCATGGCTAACCATTCCCATCTCTTTTTCTTCTTTGCCTTAAACATATCCCCCCAACGGGGGTGCCACCTCGTTTGATATAGTACTGCCCATCCCGCTCCAGTGCAGGGGTGTCTACGTTGGCCAGTCAGGGCGGTGCTTGAACGTTAGGTTCAGAGGCGGACTCAGGATTTTTCTAACGTGTGGATACAACACTATCTAAGGTCAACTGAAACTCGTCTATGTAACGGCAAAAATTGAGAGGGGGTCAGGACATCCTTACCCCCCCCCCCCCTAGATCCGCCTCTAGGTTAATGGGTTAAAATTAAATTAGGTTAATGGAACATGCGGGCTCCACCACTCACACACCTTCGGGTCACCTCAGTGTACATGTGCGTGATTGCTCCTGTCGTCCTGAGTTTGACCGAACTCAAGTGTTGTCCAAATATAGGGAACATAGTGGAGGCATTCTTTAATGACAAATATAACAATGTCTTCATCAACACCCCATACTCTTATCATCAGCACGCTCCTAGCCAACCATCATCCCATTAATGACAGCGTTCTGTCGCAGAGGTGGGGTGTAATTCATTACATTTAAGTAATGAGTAACGCTAATTCATTACAATTTGGGAACAAGTAATGAGTAATGGTAATGCATTACATTTTGACCTAGTAACGCTCCATTGCATTACTCATTACTCGGACCACAGTGCTTGGATTGAATGATCTGGTACTGTCTAAACCGGGGGTCTCCGCCGCGGGCCGCATTGGCCTGGCCTACACCATGGCGGGCAGGAGATAGTGAAAGTACACAAAGACTGCCTGTGACTTAGGGGACCGCGTGGCCGAGGCCGACTAGCGTAGCGGGAACTTTCTCAACTGTTGATGATGATGATGATGATTGAAAGAAAAAAATGGGGAATGTAGCCCTCATCACGAGGGCCGGCTACCCCAGATCACCTAAGGAAAGGAATGCCAGACACATCCACCCACACCCACTGGAGATGTCGCGAAGCGGCGACGAACGCCACAGACAGGGTCACAGCCCGTCTAACAGCTTGGTGTCCCTTAAAAACTGTGTAACGGCTCGCAAAGCTGTCAGTTGAGTGCTCGTTGGCCATGGGCGCAGCACCTTCTGCACTCCGAAGGGTCGATTGTCAGCCCGGCCTAACGCGGCTACAAGTCTGTCACGACACTCAGAGTATCTTGGGCACATAACTATAATATGTTCGACGTCTTCGACTGAGCCACAGACTGGGCAATTATAGGAGAGTCCGCCTTCCCAAGCCTGTACAGGGGTCTTGCACTGTATGGTACATTGAGCCGGAGCCTGTGAAACAATGACGTCTCAATTGTCTTTAATATGACACATAACTCATTCTCCAGGCGATACATGGATGCCGTTGGCTATGATCCTATCCTGTAGAAGAAAATCCCGAAGGAAATACGCAGTAGAGCAGACAATATCGACTTTATTACAGCCAACGGCAGCAGGCTATGCACCTCGGAATAAACTAAACGCGAACAAGGTTACAGGAGGACGCGCTCCTAATGATGTGCTGACAACACTTGAGGCCCCTTCTTCCTCACCAGATTCCCGATGTCCACTTGTAGGTTGACCGCAGTGGCAATTCTCAACTGGACTCGAAGATGATCATCAGACAGCTGGGACCTCAGCTTAGACTTGTTGATAGTCATAATTGAAAAACACTGCTCGCATACGCATGTGCCTCCAAACATCGACAGAACACGGCTGACGTCAGACATCAGGCAGTGAAACGACTTCCTGTCTACATATTTGTAGAACTCGCGAGGGCCGATTTCGTCAAACTTTTGTCGCAATGTGGAATTGCACTGGAAGTCTATTAGTTCCATTTGAAGCCCGGGCTTAACGTCTTCTGGAAAAACTGAAAATGGGTCGGCGTACAATTTAAACGTCGCCTCTAGGATCTCAAAGTCATGAAACCTTGACATGAACTTACGCCGCAGCACCGACACTGCCGACGAGTATGTGCGAAGCGTTTCCTCGTTATTGCAGTCAACGGCTTTTAGACAAGGAAAGTGAAAGAGATCCTTCGACGCTAGCTGTTTCTCCCGAAGTTCCAACTTTTTCACAAAACCTTTGACGCTGTCGTACATCTCTGTGATCAAGCGAACTTTCCCCTGCAGGGCCTCGACGTCAAAAAAAGCATATGACAGCGTGGTGCACAGCACTGTCATTGCGACGCTCCAAGAGGCTGGTATTGGGGGCCGCCCACTCGCACGGATTCGGGACTTCCTCGTTGATCGCACCTTGTTTGTGCGTACCTCTGAAAGGGACACCGCACACTACAGAGTTCTGCGAGGTGTCCCGCAAGGGAGTGTGTTGAGCCCACTGCTGTTCAACGTCGTCATGGCCGCTCTACCTGCTCAATTAAGTGAACATGTCAACATCACAATATACGCCGACGACCTCTGCATCTGGGCCTCCTCCACCCGTCGGGATGTAATCCAGCGTCGCTTGCAAGGTGCTTTAGACACTAGCGTGTCTTACCTCTCCGACCGTGGTCTTTCTATCTCACCTAGCAAGACTGTTGCCATGGCATTCACCCGGCGATCCTTCCGCAAATTCCCCCTCCGCGTTGACGGCCAACAGCTCGCCTTCGTACGTAATCACAAATACCTGGGCATAACCATTGACAGGGAGCTGACTTGGTCCAAGCACGTCAAGGCCCTGTCTACCGCGGCGACTACCATCGTGAACGTCCTCCGCCGCATCTCTGGTTCGTCCTGGGGCCCATCATACCCTGACCTTCGCCAGGTGCATACCTCACTCGTCCTAGGGCTCCTGCGTTACAGCTTACCGGTATTGCACGGTCTAAGTTCAACAACAGAGCGCGAACTTTTGAACATCCAGGCGCGAAGCCTTCGAGTGTGCCTTGGTGTCCCCAAAACGACCGACACCTTCCTGGTCTTGGCTGAGGCGAAGGAGGCGCCAGCCCACGTCCTACGCGACATGGAGACCCTGCGCTCTTGTGCGCGGTACCGCACACGACATGCTGCCCACTACCTACGGGACATTCACCTACTGTATGAAAGCTCAGCTTTCGGGGCTGCTGTTTGCAGACTGGCACAGTCTCTTCCGCCCCCTCCGTCGCGCCTACTATACGCTTCACCTTTGTGGACCCTCGAGCTGCCTTCGACGGACCTGCATATTCCCCACATGTCCCGCAAAAACGACACTCCTGTCCTCGCTGCGCGCCAGTTTGCTCTTGACCATTTGAACCCGGTCCACGGTCAGCGTAAAGCAATTTGCACAGATGGCTCGGTTGTGTATGGCGCGTCATCTGCAGCTTTCTACATACCTCACTGCGACACTACGCAGACTTTCAAGCTGTCGCATGAAACTTCATCCACCGAAGCGGAACTGACAGCCATCTATGAAGCGCTCAACGCCATATCCGGTTCACAGGCCGACTCGTGGTCCATCTTCACGGACAGCAAGTCAGCATTGGAGACCTTGGCGTCGTACCGGTGCAGTGCTATTTGCGATCTCCGCACGCTTGTAATCGCCAGATACAACGAGCTCCTGGCTTCCGGCCACAGCGTACGGCTCCAGTGGGTACCCAGTCACGTCGGGTTGCCCGGAAATACCCGTGCCGACATTGCTGCGAAACGTGCCCATACCACGGCTGCCTTGAGTCTCAGCATCCCGCTTTCAATGTCTGACTGCCTGCTCCAAATACGTCGCTTGCGCTCTCGCTGTGTCCAGGATTTCATAGAACGTGCCATCTCGCCCAATACATTTCTGCACTCCATCGACCCAAAAATGCAATACGTCCCTCCCCCAAACGTCACGAGGAGGGAGGCGTCCGTTATCCACCGTCTGCGGTTAAGCGTGGCTCGAACGCCAGCACGGCTGTTCCAACTCAGCACGCTTGACACCCCTACATGTGCAGCCTGCTCTACCGAGGGCAACACTTCCCACCTACTCCTCCGCTGTCGCCTGTTCGCCGCTCCCCGTGCCACTCTGATGGAGCGGCTAGCTGCCCTAGGGCTGAGGGAGGCCACACTGGCAACGCTACTGGGCCCTCTGCAACGCCCCATTCAGTGGCGCGTCGGAAGGGAACTCGTACGCTTCCTTACTGACACAGGG
The DNA here is from genome assembly GCF_037126465.1 of Ornithodoros turicata. Taxonomy (NCBI): domain Eukaryota; kingdom Metazoa; phylum Arthropoda; class Arachnida; order Ixodida; family Argasidae; genus Ornithodoros; species Ornithodoros turicata. The sequence continues at coordinate 36,521,464 of NC_088205.1, read as the reverse complement.
CTCGCGCTGAGCCTGTGACTGCGCCTCTTCTTTCGCTCTTTTCGTTTTGCCTTTCTTTTTCTTCTTTTTATTTTTCCTTTTTTGTAAGCGGGAATAGCAAGTCGGCTTCTGGAGCAGGGCTAACCTTTCACTCTTTCGTGTTTCTTTTGTTTTGTTTTGCAATAAACCTATACCCCCCCCCCCCCTGCAGGGTCATATCCAGAGTGTTCAGGTGGTTAGTTATGTCGACGAGAAACGCCGTTCACGCAACCATTCGGAGTGGGCCACTTCAGGGCATTCTTCAGTTAATTCCTGTTTCCTCAACATATATTCACATATTCTCATATTTTCCACTTATTTCCACATATTCCACATATTTCCACATTCCATATTCCACATATTTTTCGCGCTTCAACTATATTTTTTTCTCGTTCATTCGAGACATCAAGTGTACCGGATTGTTTGATTTGAGGTGGAACTAGCCAGCGAAAAAAAGGTTACAGAAAACATAGACGTATCGATACTTAGTAGAGCACAATTAATTTGCTTCGATTTGGACCATTTTATCCTACACTACACCCTAGTGCTGTACATTGAGGAGAATGGCGACCTCCAGCATGGAAAGCAACGGATGACACGAAACTTCTAGGGAGATTGAAGCAAGATAAGATAAGTTGATCAGGAAATTTAAAGATTACATCCAGCACAGACGACGCCACAAATAACATTTTCCTGCCTCTACAAAGTTCAACATGACATATGCGGTGTTTTGTGAAAGCTCGCAATATCGGATTAAACCGCATTTTCGGGCGCAATATATAAGATAATAATAAAAACACCAAGAAAAAGCAGCGTGTAAAGGGACCAAATATTCCGCACTTTCTGCATAGTTTCACTTTGCTCCAAGCGAATTGCCATCGACACTTCGGCATGGCTACCTCTTCCCTCTTGCTCGCGCCGAACTTTTCTTGTTTGTCATAGCGTAGCGTGGTTTCGCTTGCCATTCAAGACATGTCATGTCTCTCCTGACGAACAACTGTCATGACCATTGCAGATGTCTTTCTCTCCTGTTCCTTCCACTTCCATGAAGTCATCACCCTAACATTGTTAAAAAAAAGTCATATAAATTTATGAGGATCTCATTTCATAGAAAATTAAATGAGGCTACCGCTCTAAAAACGCTATTTAGCTCTGTTTTCATGATCTAAGACGTTTTCAGCTTGATTTTTTTGATTTCCGGCGCATTTTGAATATTCCCATTCTCCACGTCGCCAACCGCTCTAAAAACGCTATTTAGCTAGCGCTAAAACGCTAAACGCTCTAGTTGGTGTCAGGCAATTGGACCTCCTATCACATATAAAGGACAGCTGGTACCGCACCCACATTCTTTGCTGTCTACGAGCTATCACTGTAGCCACACTTGAAAGCATAGTATAGAAATGCGTCAAGTGAGCTAGTTGTCTTGTTGTCTTCTTCTCCGTCCAGTCTGTCCAGCTGCTTACCGAAAAGAATCAAGCACAAACTTTATGGTTTGATGGATGAATATACCGTAGATTCTGTACAAATGAAGCGTAGATTAATCGAGGTAGTCTAAAACCGAATATCTTTTCATTCTTAATCTTCCGTTTGCGTGCAAAGTGCACACGATGAAAGATGAAAGTCACTGAAAAGGTTAGCCAGCTGTAGGGATCGAACCCACATCTTCTGGATTACCGGTCCAGGGCTCTACCAATTGAGCTAAGCTAACACGCCTCTCCAGCGACTTTCGGGGTGCGTCATCATTTGTCGTCCCTTCAGATGAAGCACCCCGAAAGTCGCTGGAGAGGCGTGTTAGCTTAGCTCAATTGGTACAGCCCTGGACCGGTAATCCAGAAGATGTGGGTTCGATCCCTACAGCTGGCTAACCTTTTCAGTGATTTTCATCTTTCATCGTTGATTTCTTAGGCAATTTGAGGCTTTGTTTGTATCTGTCCCTTCTATGTTGTTCCAGCCTCAGAACATCAGCTTCTCTCTTGTTCAAAGTGCACACCCAGTTCGAGTAGGATGTAGAGCTTGAGGAACCAAGCTTTGTATCTTGGGCTGCTCAAATACTCAAATAGGCATGTTGTAGTCAAATATGATGTAACTAGGTTTGATTAATAGGGCTATGGCCGCTTCCATAATGAAGTTGGGAGAGCGAGGCAAGCTGCCACAGCCGCTCCAATCTAACCTAATATATCACTAAACAAAGTGTATGATGTCATAGGTTCAAGATGGCTTTCCCGTAAACCAAATAAATGAATCGCAGCGTTTTTAGAGCGGTTGGCGACGTAGAGAACACGAATATTCAAAATGCGTCGGAAATCGAAAAATCAAGCTGAAAACGTCTTAGATGGTGAAAACAGTGCTAAATAGCGTTTTTAGAGCGATTGGCGACGGGGGTTTTTATTCCGAGTTTAATATATTTTCCTTTAACAACATCCAGGAATAACTGCGAGGATTGCAGCGAGGTAGCACGTAACGTGAGAAGAGCCTATCAAGAAAGTGCGTCGTTTCAAGAGCTTTGCCGCATTTTGACGCTGCTAAGTCTATGCATGAGCCATGTCTAGTTGTGGGTTGGCGGAATTCGGCGCACAGCGTAAGGTCCAGTTGTTTCGGACATGTCATTTAGGAAAGTGGTGTTCTTGGCCAGTGAAACGTCCACGTTGAAGTCTCCGACTTCGGCAAGAGTTACGATAGGTAAATGACCACAAACCTGCGGCAATTTTAGAGAGGGCTCTTGAATGACGATTGAGAACATTGGCAAGAGTTTAAATCGAACGAAGAACGAATTGCGCAAACATCTGTCGTCTCAAAAGAAGCTCCGCTTATTAGGATCATCCCTGCGTTAGTCGTGACGTTGCCCACCTCTGTGAGGCCGACAATGGCCTTTCATTAGCACCACTATATATCACGTGAGGAAGGGGTGAGAGGAGGCATGAGGCAGGCCTTCTGTACCTAGGTGGTTTTGGTAGGACTCGCCTGGCTATTATTTTCGTATACTAATGATATAAACACGGCGGTCTGCCGATGGCTGTGTACATCAACCGCCTAGGGGCGCTAGCCGACATGAGTTTGCTTCGGCTTCCACGTCGCTAGTGCCCCTAGGCGGAAGCTGCACACAGCCAATGGCAGACCGCCGTGTTTACTATATCAATCGATAAACTGGCTAACACAAAGCCCGGCGTGACCGATGCTCGCAATAAACCTCTACCCGAGAAACGTCATCATGACGTTGGTAGACACACCGAAACCAAAACAGATCGGAAGGGGAGAGCTGGGAGTGGTAAGTTGAGTTGTTGGGTTCTGGTGAATATTGCAGTGGGAGTGCCACGTATATGTTGACTGTTTCGAACAATGTGTATCATCTGCGGCAAGTTGTTGGATGTAACGACATATTGAATTGGGCATTTCACACGCAGATGTTTCATTCTGGGGTTGATTGTCATCATCATTCTACGCGTTTTCATAGGAGCTATTGCTGTCGTCTGCTACGGTAGTCGTACATACGCTTCTGCGCGTTCAGAATTCAAATTTCCATCGTCCAATCGTGGTGCAGATCTCGTTAAAGTTTGCCCACACGACGATGCGTGTCGCATCGACCTCGATCAATGAAAATTTGATGAGATTAGCCTTGAGAGGGAACAAGGACGTTTAAGCCAGAGGTCCGAAATTTATGGTAAGTGATGGAAGTGTACCTACACTGCAAGGATCTCAACCACCATGTACTTTCTTCTTCTTACGCAGCTATAAAGCTACAAACAGACAGCCCCGGGATTCTCAACGTTGCCTTGTCTTTTCTTTTCTTTTTTCCTCCTCGCGTTTCTTGCGAATGTGTGCATCTCCGCTTCCTGCATGGAAACATTTGTCCTAAACGCCTTCCAAAAACCACGTGCAAGAACGAAATTCTCATATTTCCGATCTCGAGCGAAAAACAGGAGGGCAAAAGGTGTCGAATAGTGGGTTTCTGGTGGCGCCGATCTTCCAACTTTTCGAAGTGGGACACAGAGAATCCTTCTGCCATCTTCAGTTCTTAGCGATCGTCCTCGCTTGTGACCTTGATCGTAGTAGAATCCGTGTCTGGGCCCATAACCTTTGTTGCGGGGGTACAGGGGATCAGTGGAATTCTACCACCAACTAGCCCAAATAGGTCAGGGCAAATGGCGGTATCTTCCGGTACACCAGGGATTTTCATCAGGGGTGGGGGGGGGGGGGGTGTTGGTATCCCATAGGAAGAAGTAGGGATTTTTTATTTGGGGGATTGCAAGACTTTTGGTGGCGCATTTTGAATATTCGTGTTCTCCACGTCGCCAATCGCTCTAAAAACGCTATTTAGCACTGTTTTCACGATCTAAGGCGTTTTCAGCTAGATTTTTCGATATCCGGCGCATTTCCCCGTGTTGTGAAGAAATTCTTTGATTTTCGTCTCGAAGATCTAAGAAACGTTGAAGTACTTCCCCCCGCTGAGCCATGTGACCTCTGCATGATAAGGCAGGTATTTGTACGTGACATCCAAGTTTTGAAGGAAATCGGCAAACAGACAATGATTCAAGCCTCTCGACTAGGGTTGTCAACCGGGATATCCCGAATCCCGAAATCCCGGCCAATTTTTGACGTCCAGAAGTCCCGGGATTCTTTCCGGAAAATCCCGGGATTTCGTGAGAGCAAATATGACAGGAAAATCAAACACCTGTAGGCCGAAGAAAGGAGAAAGAAGAAATACCTGTAGGTCATCATGCGCAAGGCTCAATCCTTCGTAAGGAAATGGCATTTTTTATAACTAGAGGTGGCAGAGGACCGTTGTCTACCTACATGTGCGTACAGATATTTGCTGACTGTCGTTTCTTCCAGCGCAGAAGCTGAGCGGACCTTCAGTTCGGTAGCCAGCATTTGCACAACTGTTCGCTCCGAACTGGGGGACACCACCCCCGACGCTCTGTGCTTTCTCAGGTCGTATTTTAATTATTGTACAATGTGGTAAGCGCGCGGCGGTGTTGTAAATGTTTCGTTCCTTTCCATTCGCTTTTTTGTTGTATGTTGTTCTTCATTCAAGTGGAATGTTACACCGTTTGAGGAAATTAAAAAGAAATATTTCCTGTCACTTCAAGCGTAGCGGGACGCGCCTTCTTTTCAATTCCAACAGTGATATGCAGATGAATGCAGGTGGAGTGACGGCGCGTCGGGAGAGAGCAAAATTCTGTCCGCGGTTCAAACATCCGCCGTGAGCTGGCGCCACCGTGATTGGGCCCGACGTGCGGCTCCGCTCGCATGGAAAGCAAGGGCTGCTAAAGCATCATGCCTGTGTAGCGCGCTTCTGTAAGCCTTCATACGAATGCTCTGGTGAATGTCGTAAGTCGCCTGATTGAACATTGTCACCACAGCATAAAGTGAACCACTGGCGCGAAGTGGAAGGCATACAGTCGAATGTGCTACCGGAACCCGAAACGGCAGCAAGCCAAGGAAACGGAGAGAATAGGGGGCAACGACAAATTAGAGTTTCTTTGCATTAAGAAGAAATTCAATTGTTTGCGTTGTTTTGAAAATGTGGTACTAATATATAGGAAGAGGCGAGAGCGAGGAAACAACTTAAGAAGTGCTGAAAGTTTGAATAGGTTGCCGGTATAGTATTAGGAGATTTGCCGAAGGGCTACCGCAAGGTGAAAAGGAAAGAGGAACGGAGTCGACACGGCTAGGCGACACATTTATTAAACATTTAAAAATGTCAAGAAAGAAAAATGAGACGACTTAAAAAAACGTCAGGCACACACACGGGCGCTAATTCAAATCAGTGCGATATCAACAAAGCAAGACTACGACGCCGAAAAAGTATGTGCTAGGAGAAGTCGTGTCCTGCTGGTGGAAAACCAGGCGGCACTCCGCTAAACCACTAGACTAGTTTTGAAAGCTTGCGCAGACTTCGCGTCTTGTTCTTTTCGTTTCTTTTGAGCTGGGTACAGTACTGGCGCATTCGCTCTGCAACGTAGTAATGGAGCATATGCGCCATTATATCAGCATACCTGCCAACTCTCCCGATTCATCCGGGAGACTCCCGGATTCGGACCGGTTTGTACGATTGTACGGCCGAGAAGCAAATCTCCCGGAAAATGCAGTTTCCCTCTCTATATCTCAAACGCCTGCTTTTTCTCTGGGCACACAGATGAAAACGTCAATCCGATACCAGCCCAATTGCCGTCGGAATCGCTGCCGCTTCCCAGAGCCTCTGTGTTACGGAGTTCAGGTGTTCTCGTCATAGTTCTAGTTCTAGCACTTCTAGTTTCCGTGCATTTCCTCCATGTTTTCGGGCGACAAAGGTGCCTTTGCACTATAGCTGTTTCGACCTTGCGTACCTCGCAAAGAGAACAGAGACGTAGTTTTGTGACCTCACGTTCTTTTGAGAAAGTGTCATAGCCTTGTCACAGCTTGACACCCAGATAGTTTCTTGGAGAGGGCAAAGTCTGTTGCTGCAAAACTTGTGCCCGACGAGTGCACTGGGGTGAAGTGTGCTCGTGTTACGAATGCAAATAAAAGCCACCCAACATCTGCTTTCTCTTACCCCCCCCCCCCCCGCGCTTTTGAAATCTCCCTAATTTGGATGTTCCCAAGTTGGCAGGTATGTATCAGCTTTATGGTCACTGCATGGGAATGACAAATTGTAATTGTCTAGGATGTAGTCAATTGTCTGGTCATATACTCCTTTCTCACACGCATGACCACCGTGAAGCGCATCGACCAACCTGACCATCGTGAAGCGCGTCCCAGGTTTTCGAGACGAACCTTTCTTTGAAATGTTTCTCGCAGACGTAGTCTGTAGTCTGAAGAAGGCGATCTTTGCGTGGAGTAGCATGTCTCCAAACCTTCAGGCGGTCCTCTTCTTCAGGAGCGGAAAACAGGGACACCTTCTCTGTACACGTTTTATACCCGGAGTTACATCGCGGCACGAAGCACTTCTTCCCCATGTCGGATCCGTTGTCATCAGAGCTTTTTTTTGTCATCAAATACATGAGTTTGTAAGTGGAGGCAAGACTCAGAATCAAAATAGCGCGCTCTTCAATTTTGAGCCAATGCACGGTAAACGCGGAAGCAATGATAAGAGGGCCCCAATACGAGTGTCGCGCTCTGTCGGCATGGAAGAGAAGCGCGGACCGACCTTGAACCACCCGACCGCGTGGAGGAGACGCGGCGTCGGATCACCTTACCACCGTGGTAGCACCATAGCAAAAAAAGAAGAAGAAGAAGAAATGTAACCATTTCGCCGTCACTACTTTACCAATGTGCTTGCACTGCGAATTTTCGTGTGCTTTCCTTCAGGAAGAGGTAGAATTGACAAACTGATTGACTGAATTGACAAAATGAACTGCGCACAACACGCCGATATAGTCACTTGAGGTAAATGGACTTGAAAGTCCTGCACGGCCCGCGGGCACTACGACACGGCACTCTATTCGAAAGCACACTGAGTTGCTCAATCTCTTACGCGTCTGCACTACCGTCGCTCGGTAATATGACGTAAGACGTCGCTGGCAAGGGCGGAACAAACGATCACACCGTCAAGGTGCAACAGCGCCTGTGTGTCCTTCTTTGTCCATGTCGCGTTTCGTATCATCATGCCTCAAGTAAAAAACCAACACGCATTTGCACCTTTTTCCCCCTACGCTGATGTCGGACCATCCCAACTCGTCACAATCCCGAAATCCCGTCCCGGGATTGACTGCAAAAAATCCCCAAATCCCGGGACTGCAAAAATGGCTCGGGATTGACAACACTACCCTCGACCGAATGAAGTTAACGGTCTTGACGACAACGTTCATGAGGTGCTTAAACTTAACTACACCGCAGCACAATGCCTCTTGGTGTAGCATACAGGGAATTGGTGGAAGGTTCGTGGGCATGCCTTCCTCTACAAGCGTTTCTTTAGGACGGGCTACCAGACATAGATTGCGACCAACCTTTGAAGGAGCTCCATCAGTCGCTATACTGTCATCTAAACCTTTTCGATCAAAGGAGAATGAAAAAAAAAAAGCCTCTACACTTGTAACAAGTGACAAGTAACTAAGTGATTGGCTGTTTTTGTCTTGTACAGAGCATCAACTACCTCCTGCGCTGCAATAAATATATATGCATGTACGAGTATACTACACTTATACATGCAGTCAACCCTCGTTTTATGAGCCCTCGATTGCGAATTCTCTCGGTTTATGAACGGCGTTACAGGGAACGAAATGTTTTCCATGTATTTCTCCCTCGGCTTAAACCCTCGATATCCGAATTCCGGATTCCGAAATCCGGATTTTCAGGGAACGAGCCGTAACAACGCATGTGTTCTGACCTCAATTTATGAAAAGGGACGGCAGAGCCATCCGATTCCGTGTCACCTCATCCACCGTGCCAACTCATCCACTGGTGGATAGCTGGCACGTTGGATGAAACAACTCGGTGGATGAGATGGCAGGGCATGGATGTTCCAGCTCTGTGGATGTATTAACCCGATGGATGACCCAGCTCGGTGGATGAGATGGGACGGTGGATGAGGATACTGTCGCGATCCACTTTAGCTCCCCAACTGACCCCGTAAGCGAACGCTCCCAAGGCATTCTGTGGTGTATATGATGCGCGCACATCTCCCCCCCTTTCACCGGTTCGATAAGTAGAGATGTGAAATATTTTTCAATTGACAATATATTTCTGTGTTTTGACCACAGCATTGTCTCGTCTGTGAAAGGGACTTGATTAGCAGATGTTTTTGTGTCGGATGGTGTGGGACAAAGCATTAAAAGCATAACCACAGCACTTATTTACAACGTGTTCTAGCTCTCAAGAACAAAGGGCTGTGACACGAATGACGAGATTTTCGTTAAGTACTCAAATGTACATGTGTTGTGAGTTAGTGTCGTCCGTGCCTGTTCAACACTACACTGAATTCGTCCGACGAGGCTCTTTTTACCAACGTGTCAGGGAGCTCTTTTTACCAGAGTGAAAATATGTGACAAATTTTCTTAACTACAGAACAAACTCAACACTGGAATTGTGATGTTTGCGATAGAAATGTTTCAACATGTGGCCGCTGATTGAACAATTAAACATAAAAACTGCTCTGCTGCGGTGGGTTCAGGTAAATTTGAACGGAAGACAGCAAAAATTGTATTGTAGCTGAATTGGGTAAATTTACATTGGGTGAAAGGTAAAATTGTCAGCAGTGTTTGGATAGCGAAGGATGATAGGGTGCACAGTGTTGAACCACACATTTATGGGGACGTAGATCAAAAACCCAGCTGCACCTGGAGGACCGCCAACAGCACTTCGACTGCTTCCGTTCGTTGGCACTGGGTCCTGAGGACGTCATCACCAGACTGCGGATTTATATGCAGTAATTGTTTTTATGTTAATGTCCAGATCGCGGATTTGCATGTCTTGCATATTTCGTTCCTGGCTATGCAGGCCTCATCCACTAACACTAACATGCGAAATATGCACTATAAAGCTCACACTACCGTGTTCATACAGCCCCACAACGTGCACAAGCACTTCATTTGAGGCCGTGCATATATCCAGGAACGAAATATGCAAAACATGCAAATCCGTGATCTGGTCATCACCTTTTGGAGATATAGCAGGAAAATACAAAGGAAGAGGCACATGTCCCCCAAGCAGTAACATACATACAAATTCGGTTTATCTTGTTGACAACAAAAATCATTTATTGCTCAGTGGAACGCGAAAATCATGAGCTGCCACATCTGTGCATGGATACGCAAACAGCGAACCAGGGTCCGACCATTTGAACCCTATCAATATAATTTGTGATGTCTTGAAAGTTAACAGTATCGTAATGGGCCCTGAAAAGCTCCATTTCACGTCCGAGCTCAAAGTTCCGTCGTACCACCTGCAGATCGGAAGGCCTTGCAACAGCCATGGGGTCGTGTTGGAGTGAGGTTCTACGAGTACCCCGAGCTGTGGATGCCTGTTGGGGAGTTGGTCCCGAAGTCCATTATGCCATCCTTCAAAGACATTTGTCGTTCGAGGATCAACTTCACGAACGTAGTGCAGCCTGAATTCATCTGGCACGAACCAAAGGTGTCGTACCCGTGAGAACCACAACAATAATGTCTCCTCTATGCGGTGGTTTATTAGATAAAATTTCAGATGGATTTAAAAAAATGATGAAGCGCCGTGTTCAATTTCGATGTGGTGCTAAGCGCTATGCTATTTGTAATACAAAGTGCATGTTTGTTAGATTGGGCCTCTTTTTTTCCCTTACAAACAAACAAACAAACAAACAAACAAACAAACAAACAAACAAACGAACGAACGAACGAACAAACGAACAAACAAACAAACAAACAAACAAACAAACAAACAAACAAACAAACAAACAAACAAACAAACAAACAAACAAACGAACGAACGAACGAACGAACGAACGAACGAACGAACGAACGAACGAACGAACGAACGAACGAACGAACGAACGAACGAACGAACGAACGAACGAACGAACGAACGAACGAACGAACGAACGAACGAACGAACGAACGAACGAACGAACGAACGAACGAACGAACGAACGAACGAACGAACGAACGAACGAACGAACGAACGAACGAACGAACGAACGAACGAACGAACGAACGAACGAACGAACGAACGAACGAACGAACGAACGAACGAACGAACGAACGAACGAACGAACGAACGAACGAACGAACGAACGAACGAACGAACGAACGAACGAACGAACGAACGAACGAACGAACGAACGAACGAACGAACGAACGAACGAACGAACGAACGAACGAACGAACGAACGAACGAACGAACGAACGAACGAACGAACGAACGAACGAACGAACGAACGAACGAACGAACGAACGAACGAACGAACGAACGAACGAACGAACGAACGAACGAACGAACGAACGAACGAACGAACGAACGAACGAACGAACGAACGAACGAACGAACGAACGAACGAACGAACGAACGAACGAACGAACGAACGAACGAACGAACGGTTTATTGCCTACATGTCTTATATCCTCTCACTACAAGCGCGAGCCCGGGCATATAAAATTTTGGATGGATTAAAAAATGATGAAGGCAGCACAGTGAATAAACACCGGTCTGTGGATGATGGTGGATGGCCAAGCCCGATGGATGACATGGCACGGTGGATGAGGTGGCACGGTGGATGACCTGGCATATCGTCTGATCAGCTTAGAATGGATGAGGCAGCTCGATGGACAAAACGACACGATGGATGACATGACACGGTGGATGAGGTGGCACGTAATTGGATGAGGCGGCACGGTGGAAGAGATGACACGTTGGATGATGCGGCCACAAGCCGATTCCGTGTTACCTCATCCACCGTGCCAGGTCATCCATCATGCCAACTCATCCACTGGTGGATGAGATGGCACGTTGGATGAAACAACTCGGTGGATGAGATGGCACGGTGGATAAAAATACTATCACGACCCACTAGCTCCTTAACTGACCCAGTAAGCGACCGCTCCCACGGCGGGGAGTACGTCGAGTATGATGGACGCACATCTCCCCACTTTCCCCGGTTCGATAAGTTGAGATGTGAATTTTTTTTTCAATTGACAATATGTTTCGACTAATCAGTGTCTTGTCTGTGAAAGGGACTTGATTGGCAGATGTACCGTGTGGGACGGTGCAGGATAAAGCATTACAGGCATAACCGCCGCGCTTACTTACAACGCATTCTAGCTCTCAAGAACAAAGGGCTGTGACACGAACGACGAGATTTGCGTTTAAGTACTCAAATGTGCATGTGTTGTGAGTTAGTGTCGCCCGTGCCTAGACTGAATTCGTCCAAGAGGCTTTCTTTACAATTGTGTCAGGGAGCTTTATTTACTAGAGCGGAAATATGTGACAAATTTTCTGAACTGTAGAACAAACTCAACACTGGAATTGTGATGTTTGCGATAGAAATGATTCAACATGTGGCTGCAGATTGAACAAAAATGCTGCTCTGCAGCAGTGGGGTCAGGTAGATTTAAACGGAAGACAGCAAAAATTGTATTGTAGCTGAATTGGGTAAATTTAAATTGGATGAAACGTAAAATTGTCAGCAGTGTTTGGATAGCTGAGGATAATAGGGTGCACAGTGTTGAACCAGACATTTATCGGGACGTAGATCGAAGACCCTGCTCCACCTGAAGGACCACCAACATCACTTCGACTGCTTCCGTTCGTTGGCACTGCATCCTCAGTACGTCACCACCAGTCCGCAGATTTATATGCAGTGATTATATTTATATTATCAGCGATCCTCGGCCGTGCATATCCAGGAACGAAATACAGTGAACCCTCGTTATTATGACCATGGTCGTTCCCGAAAATATTGGTCATAATGCGGAATTGTCATATTAACGGGGGGATTTGCGGAGGTTTCACTGCATTGTTCCCCCAGGAGTATAGGGACGTTCGCCTGGAGTTTGGCAGCGCGACACTAGCGCCGCGTTTCTCCCCTGGTGGTACGGGGAGGCAAAGTTTCAAAGTAGACTCGTCGTGCGACGAATGTGATTACATGCGCTGTGCACGACCTTCCACCTGCTTCCGTGCAATATCTGGGAATGTACAGCCCGTGGAACGGGAAAAATAAAAGCCTGGACCACGTTACTGTTATCAAATGTACCAACTGCACAAAGAACACCGGAGCGTACCTGTATCATATCTGTTCTTCTGTTACTTTTTGCATTCAAACTCAAGCTGATAGCTGTGTGATTCTGCAAGCTTATAAACTTGAACTGTTCGGTGTTTTGTATCTGCTTCGTGCTCCACGCTCAGGTTTTTTTATAATGAATTTCGTCCATCAGCTCGTCTGCGTCTACGCCATTCTGTCGTAGACGAATACCCATGCGTCGACCTATGTCTGGGGCTGCGTAGTACTATGTGAAAACCATGAGTAATGTGGATTACGCATTCATTAATTTTTTTTAATTCTTAATTACATATTCTACAGATATAGGTGGAACAAATTCCTAGGCAGCGAGTGCGTGGCAAGCATAGGAGACGTATGAGATGTCACGAACGCATGTAAGTCCCGAAATGATCAGACCTGTTTACGATCCACCGGGGGTCATTGCAATTGGTCATTGGATTATGAAAGTTGTATTGCACTCGAGACATGTCTCTCATTAAGTTAGTGCCTCAAAGTCAATAATGCGAGCCACAAAGACATTTAAATTTTTGTTCTGATGACTGTTCTGATCTGACTCCCATATTCTTCTCTTTCGAAACAGTCACGGATATGTGATAAGTGGTAGCATGGTTTCGAGTAAGCAAAGAGGGAATGTAACGCTCATAAAAATACCCAACTACTGGCTACTGACAAGTATGCATAGTGCTCGCTCCGTTCATTTTATAAATCATTACTCCACCGGCGCTCACACCTCCTTCGTAAACTCGAGTAAAACATTTGAAACCAGAAATATCCAACTGTATGCATTCATGCTTCATTCTTCAGTTAGGTTTCGCTCAGAGCTAGTAGATCTACGGCACCTGGGGAGCACCGGCATTTTACTCGTATTTCGAGCCTGTCCGATAATATTCTGCCATGCGCCAAAAACGCGCCGCTATTGACGGTTTCCCTTCTTCCGACTTGATGGGGAAACAATCCCCGGTCTCTTTTGCCTTATAAAAATCGCAACACAGCTTGGCCATTTTGACACAGCGCATACCATGTGCGTGATCAGAGAACACGCGCTACTTTGGAAAACTTTGCACTATCGCCACACGTGGCGCCGAATGCCGTAATCAGGAGCGCCCTCTGGCCCAGCCCAACAACCCTATGGTCGTAAAGCGCGTATGTCAGATTATCGGGGGTCATATTAACGAGGGTTCACTGTATACAAAACATGCAAATCCGCAATCTGGCCATCAACTATTGGAAATATAGCAGTAAAATACAAAGCAAGTGGCACACTACCCCAAGCAGTAACATACACACAAATTAGGCTTATCTTGTTGACAACAAAAATATTTTTTTTTGCTCAGTGCAATGTGAAAATCATGAGCTGCCACATCTGTGCACGGATACGCAAAAACAGCAAACCAATTCAGGAAGAAGGCAGTGCTCCGATCATTTGAATCCTATCAACATAATTTGTGACGTCCTGAAAATTGACAGCGTGGTACGTATAATAGGCCCTGAACAGCTCCATTTCACGTCCGAGCTCAAAGTTCCGTAGTACCACCTGCTGGTCGGAAGGTCTTGCAACAGCCATGGGGTCGCGTTGAAGTGCCTGAAGTCGCAATCCCGAGCAGTTCTGCTGTTTCCTCAAGAATTCTATGAGCACCCCGAGCTGCGGATGCCTATTGGGGAGTTGGTCCCGAAGTCCATTATGCCATCCTTCAACGACATTTGTCGTTCGAGGACCAACTTCCCCGAACTGACTCCACAATCCATTAATGCTCTCATTATCAATCCAGAAGTTCTGGAAGTATGCAGAGGAGCATTTGAGTTGAGCGTCTGCCAACGGCCTTCCGGTCCTGGGAAGTGCCCTGATCAAGTCACTAGCGTAGTGCAACCTGAATTCATGTGGCACGAACAAAAGATGCCGTACGCGTGAGAACCACAACTTCACATCTGAATTTGCTTGAGCCAGTGTTTTGAGTCCAAGGCTATCCCTCTTTTCATTCAGTGCCTTAGCAAAATGGAATGCACAACCACGAACTGTGATAGGTTGTCGGATAGTGTCCACACTGAACACAGCAATAGCTGCTTGAATTGCAGCAAGCTCAAAGTCAAACAGCCAGGTTGCAGCATGCTGTAGCATCCCCAGATGTCCACAAAGTGTGGTCGCGGTGTTCTTTATGATTTGGAAAAGTACCTCATATGCCTGCTGGTGGCGCCGTTTCATTAGGCAATACACCACTTGGTGGGACTCTCCGTTGACAATCACATGCAGAGTGTAGAGCTGTCCAGGACTGGTAAACTCCGGTGGGGAATACGCGAAGTTGCCATCGCCTAGGACACAGTCTGCAGCTAGCATAACCCGCAGATCTTCATCAGTGAAAAATACCAGCATTTCTTTTCCTGGTGTGCAGTCTTCGTGCCTGAGGAAGTCTTGGTTCGTGATGGATTTCTGCAGCTCATTTGGGATACTCCCAATTGTCACATTTCTCATGGTATGAATGTTCCGGTTATATGACAGAGCACGACGCTTAGAGGCGTATCCATATCCAGAAACAAGCTTTGATTTTATGTCCACTCGCACGTCATCGTCGTATCCGTCGAAGTGACTGTCTACGGCCGAAAGAGCAGTGTTATAAGCATCACGGGGTCTCTTGTTTGTTCTCCGGATTTCAGTCCGTACTTCACACATATACCGTTTCGAGAGAACTTGAGCAGCTGACTGCTTTCAGGATGTTGGATCGCACGAGTGGGCAGTGGTTGGATTATCCGGGTCGGTAGCTAAGATGCCATTTCGCAGTGTGAGATGAGCTGCAGCCGACCGCTCGCCGTCTTTCCGAAGCTTTGCACTCAGCACAAAGCAGGAGGTACAGCGATAATACTGTACAGAAGGGTCCCTCGGGTTTGATGACTTGTAGGAAAATTCCAGCACGCTCCCTGGCCATCGGCGACTGTCGTATTCCAGTACGAGCTTTCCGGACCTCTGCACAGATGGCACAAACCTTGGTTGGTTCAGATTCATAGCCACGAAACGGCTGACGTGTGGACCAACGGAACACTAACAGCAGAGTGGACTGCAGATGCCGCTCAACCTTTCCAAGAGGTCATTGTGCGCGTCACCAAGGTCGTGTAATTGTTCTGAGATCGGTACACCGGTTGACCCATTTCATTTTCCCGAATCTCCCCAGGCAATACTTGTAGGAGAAACCCCTTCTGTTGTTTCCTTGAGGGGTCGATGTCTGAGGAGAAAGACTATGGCGCGTCATCGTTTAATTTCAATATGGTGTCGTGCGTTATGCTATTTGTAAGACCAAGTGCTAGTTTGTTAGAAAAAAAACTGCTTACATAAAAAGAACTGCACATTGTATGAAGGCAATAAATCGACTTGTTTTATTGAAATACACCCCTTTTTTTTTTCTTAACTTAGGAATTCGACATTTCTGATTTATCCGACAAACTCCTTCCGGTGTTTTTTCTGAACAGATGGATTGGCCCGGTAACCTCCGGTATCCTCCCTCTGAAATGTGGCAACGAAGGGCTTTCCCGCATCTCTTATGTCCTTGTTTCCGAGGTCCACACATTTATTTTCCAACTTCATACCCGAACAGCGACAAAAATTCATCAAAAGGCGTTGCTAATGGCCTCCCAGCCATAAAATATATGCGGCGCATTAATGTTGCGTGTGCTCAATAATTTTCTGCTTTGTTCCATAGTCATATCTCTGCACTGAATCACCCCACGTCATAGTCACGACTTACTTGTTGTTGTTCTATGCACTGGCTTTACTTGAAATCTCCAAGATGATCAAGCGCTGTGTTCAATATCAATAAAGTCCTGAGCCTTATGTTATTTTTAATGCAATGACGATTTCTTATCCACTCTCACAATCTCACTCCAAACACCAGCCCCGGCATTTCAAATTTCTTATGGACTAAAATAATTATAAAGACTGCATAGTAAATAAACGTGACCAGTGAATGACCAAGCCCGATGGATGACATGGCACGATGGATAAGGTGGCACGGTCTGTGGATAATCCAGCCCGATGGATGACATGGCACGGTGGATGAGGCGGCACGTTGGATGACCTGGCATGTCATCTAATCAGCTCAGAATGGATGAGGCAGCTCGATGGACAAAACGACACGATGGATGACATGACACGGTGGATGAGGTGGCACGAAATTGGATGAGGCGGCACGGTGGATGAGATGGCACGTTGGATGAGGCGGCCACAAGCGGGAGCCATCCAGAGGATGGCGCGCTGAAAAGTACTGGGATCGACTTAATAAAGATGAACAAAGAATGAAGGTCAAGCATTCCTGTGCTGATGGTGAACACATATGTGAACAGCTGCTTTTGTGCAGTTGTCAAATGATGGTGCCGAAGGTGTGAAGATAACTGGCAATACTGCTCCGAAGTTGTGACAGCTCGCTCAGCATGGAATCACATTCACAGTGCGATACATCGTCCCTTCTGAACAGAATAAATACAGCCGAATGTATGGTGCAGAGCACAATTACGGAGTATTTTCAAAAATAAACGTAATCTAGTGCATTTCGTGTCGTGTTTCAGTCAATTTCTCTTCCGCGCCCCTTGTACATCGATTTATCAACGACTTTCCGAGAAACGAAGGGTTTTATCGCTTTCTAAATGAAGGGTGTTCGTAAATTGAGGGTTGACTGTATATGCACAAATTCAATTGCACAGATTTCATTTCAGGAATATTCAGGTGACTGATACCTTTCATGCAGGGCCTTATTAGACACTTCTGGGAGAATGTAATGCCAGAGTAATGACATTACTTGGTGAGCACACACACACATAAAGAAATGATGATGAGATGGGCTGATGCCGGCTAGCAGGCTAGGCGCTGCCCCAGTGCCAATTGTAGATAACGAAAGATGATGGCGGAGATGGCAGTTCAGATGATCAAAGCATGGTGGAGAGGCCGGTTGGTGACAGAAACTCCCAAAAGTGACGGAGACCTTGATACATATGAGCGGGACTGGACCATGCAGGGGCCCAGGCCCGAGGGTAAAAGGTCGATTGCATGTATCCTGTGCTGCAAGGCCTCGCGTTCCCGTTGGTAGGCGGGGCAGTCCATAAGGAGATGGTGTAGGTCAGCGCGCACAGTGCGTGTGGTACAAAGGTCTGACGACGCGAGGCCAAGGCGCTGCCTATCATAACTGGGGTAAACGCAACGATCGGCCGCATGCGGTGAAGAAAGGGATGCGTGGCGTCGCGGAAAGCCAGGAAGAAGCGACAGTGAGAGAGACAGATCCACGGCGTGGAGCAGATAAGATGTCATGACTTGATGAAAGTAATGCATTACTAACCACAAAAAGGTAATGAGCAGCGTAACGCATTACCTCTGAAAAAGTAATGAGTAATGGTAATGCATTACTGATAATGCATACATCATTACTGATAGATCATTACTGATAATGACGGAGGTTTCACCATCGTAGTGAACCGCAGAAGACGCCGCCCTGCCATCTCCGTGGGTACTGCTCAGTCCTCGTCCCAGAAGCTTGCTAGCAGGCCTCCTGCTGAAAAAGCGCTCTTCGATACCCGCCTACACCCGGACACTTGTACCAATGATGTCTCTGTTGCTGTTGAAAACGTTCTTTCGAGTGGCTATTTCCGCGGTGTAAAGCTAACAACTAGACGTGACTCATACGCTTCTTTCTGTGTTGTGACCGATCCCGAAGGTTTTTCTAAGATTAACTCAGACTTGTGCCCGTTACCAAAAAATAGGAACTAAATACCGTTACCCGTTACTTCAGAAAAAAGTAACTAAATACGTTACTCGTTACCAACATACAAAACTAACGAGTTCTCGTTACTCACAGGTAACGAGTTACTTTTACGTTGCCGCCGCATAGTAAAGGAGTCAACAAACATGCCGTCACTTGCCTTCAACTCATTATTAATGAGAAATTGCACTTCACAACAAGCTGATACTCGAAACTTACATCAGTGATCTTCGTTCTCTTTCGTGTGAAGACATCTGCTGCCGAAGTGGGGGTGATCAGAGGTTATGAAAACACAAGAAAATAAGACACCGGTTTTCGTGCCACCGACCACCAACGGTTCCCATAAACAGACAAGGGGCTGCGTCATAATGTAGTGCGCTCAGAAGCTTAGCAAAGAAAAGAAAAGGATAGAAGTCGAAACGCGTTACGTCTTATTCATAAGTGCTGCCATCTCGTGGCGGCGGCTGGCAGCCCCGCCATATTTGAGTATTCGGGCGGTCGTGCTATGTGCGATTTCCTGTAACGGGACCAGTTAGAGAGTCCAGAAACTTGCGATTCAAGCTTTTTAGCATGGCAGGTGAGCAGGAAGAATGCACAGCCGAACTCATCAAGCTAACGTAATACAAACGTTTCTTTCGGACAACTTCGTTATTGTCTTCTACAACGAGCAAACAGCATCGGATACGCACGCTCGGCGTAGCTGCAACTTTGTAACTGAATCTCACGTCGAACTGCGGAATTTTGGGGACTCTGTCGCTTTTGTTACAAAACTCACTTGCTTTCGTTTGTTGCAAAAGCGACACAGTCCCCAAAATTCTGCAGTTCGACGTGATACAATGTACATATGTACAAAAGTTTTGTACACATGAATACTCAACTACTTGCCCGAACTTTACAGCAGAGTGTTCTGATGCGGTGTGTTACGCAGTTACGTAGCCGGTCCCTATATGCGTGTTTGTGCAGCATGGAGTGGCGATGGATAATCTTACTTACACTCTGCTTAGCTGCTGGTCCTGTTCAGTAACGAAATAAAAAAGCATTTGAGCACCTGTGACTAGACACATTTTGTGTACCTTCAGTAAAATATCAGATGTACTTTCATATTCGCACATGTAGTTGTTTGGTACCAGTAACCCAACAAAAGGTGAACGGATACATACTTTTTTAGAACGGAAGTCACGTGGAGCTAACTGTTCACACAAAGAAAGAGGAAGAGCCCCTTTCTTGGAGACACAGAAAACCAGATTTTCTGTGATGATTTAACGATTTCCTCGCATGCCATTTTCTTTGTGATGCAAAGGCAACGGCACATCAGAAGGAGCCCATTGCTTTTGCTCTGAAATCTGATGTGTCGTACTTGGTTATCTGCTTGGTACATAGCTCCTTTTTAAAAGCAATTATAGCAACAATGTCCCAAACTGACATGCACCACAAAGCTCATTTTCCCAATCATCTTCTAAATGCTGGTCTTGCAGCACGCTTCCACTGGAAATTTAACACTCCTGCACATAAATGAAGTCCTCTGTAGCTCGCGCGTTTAGTATAGACCTACTTCTGAAAGAAGCGGCCGTCCCGTGACACGCCAAACAACCTCAATCTTCTGTCCTGAGGCTTCTGTCCTAAGGCAACTCCCTTCCTACATCTCTACCGGTTCGCTGGATTTCTACCCATCTAACCTCAATCTAAGCATGTTCTGACCGTGAACGTGTCACTTGCCTTTTTAATTATTTTAGAGGCAATAATAGCGAACTGAGGATTTACCCTATCGGTATTCGAGCCAATATTGCCCTTTTGGGTGCACAGTGGCACGAGTAGTAATGGGGAGTTGCCGTTCAACCTCCCAGGATGCCGCGTTGCTGGCGATAGGCGATGTGGCGAAAACCGAAACCACCGGCAGCTATACTCAAACATGGCGCGTAAGCGCAGTCTCCGTCTCCGCACATAGATGGCGCGCACTTGTGCATAAAGTCGTATTGGTGCCCATTCTTGGGAAGGAGTGATGGTCAGAAATTAGGGAAACAAGAGAAAGGACAAGGGCCTTCGTTTAAGACTATTCAGCACGACAACAGCACATCCAGCGAGGTAGTACATTAATACTTTGAGTCACACGTGGTCGTGGGTCCACGCATTGCGCCACACGGAGTGCCGAAATCTGCTCCCCCGCGCTGAAGAAAAGGAACGAGTAACGTCAGTAACGAGTTACCAATAGCTGATTTCGTTACTATTACCATTTTTTAAAAAGTAACTGAATCGTTACTTCGTTACCAAAAAAAGTAACCGTTACCAAGTAACGAGTTACTTGTAGCGAGTTAGGCACAACTCTGGATTAACTCTTCTGATGTTTGACCAGAAGGCTGCCTGTATCGTGCCTTCATGGATAGAATTCCTAGCATTGACGCCAGTTCGTCTTCTCAACAGTCTGGTACGTAAGTATTTCGTGACCTAGCATGACGAGTCCACTTTCCATGTTTTATCAAAATGTCCGTGGTTTGCGAACAAAATCTGACGAGTTTTCACTTAATGTGATGTCCTGCCACTACGATATTATATGTCTCACCGAAACGTTGCTTAACTATTCACATGTCGATCGGGGTTACTTTCCTTGCGAGTACAACGTCTTTCGTTGTGATCGCGAATATAATACTTCTGGTATGCTTTTTGGAGGTGGCGTACTTATTGCAGTTCACACTTCGCTTATCGCCCATCAGCGGTTTGACCTTGTTCACGGGCATGAAGCTATCTGGGTTGAGATATCTCTAGGACGTAACAACTCGCTCTTGATCGGTAACTGTTATTTTCCACCCCAATGTGATCGCGCATATTTCATAACGTTTGTTGAAGTTCTTGAGCAGAACACCGATGTATTGAATTCTCCCTTCCAATTATACGGGGACTTCAACGTTCCTGGTGTAGATTGTAACTCTTCGGACCTGTCGCGGCTAGCTAGAACTTCTGGGCTAGCAAGAACGAAGGCAAACTGACACTGCGAAATGTATCTGATAACACACTTGACTTCGTTCTTTCTGGCCTTGCTGTTGATAGTATTCAGCTTGTTCACCAACCTCTTGTGTATCCCGATAAGTTGCACCCACCATTTGTTGTTTCGTTTGACGCCCATGGGTCTTGTTATCAAAGCTGAAATGACAGGCTTCCGAGATTTGACTACAAGCGTGGTGATTATCTCGGGCTGTACAACTTTTTATCATCCGTAGACGGGTCTGTGACACTGCGCAGTGATAATATCGACGAAGCTGTTATGCAATTCTCGGACATTGTCCTCAGTGGTATTAACCGCTTCGTTCCGATAACAAGACCCCGGTCGAACAGTTACCCTGTCTGGTTTTCGTGCGAACTCAAATCGCTTATGAGACGTAAACTTCATTGTCACAGGAAGTACAAGTCTACTGGACGGTATGACTGGTATGAAAAATTTAGAGAGACACGTAAACAAATTAAACACATCTTTAAACGCGACAGCCGCAATTATGAAAGCTTCGTTCAGTCGTCATTACTCACAAACCCAAAATCGTTTTGGAAGTACGTAAGAGACCGGGTCTCCCCTCCATCAAATTCAATCATGTTCAAGCAGGCCTGGCGCCTTCACACGGAACCCACTGTTGTAGCTGAAAAGTTCGCCGGATTTTTCTCTTCCGTTTTCACACCAGTCACAATAACGAACAGATGCTTTACATCATCTGTTTCTGCTCCTAATCTCAACCTTGCTTGCTTTGAAATAGACGAATCTGATGTTAAACGTGCCATCTTGGAGCTGAAATCGAACACTTCAGCTGACTTTGACCGCATTCCCAATTTCATTGTAAAAGGGTGTGAGCCAGTGTTTACCCCTATACTTGCGGCTCTGTTTAACTAGTCATTAAACACTTCGACTTTCCCTTCATGCTGGAAGAAAGCCATTGTTGTTTCCATCCATAAAGGTGGTGCGCCTGCTGAAGTGTGCAATTACAGGCCCATGTCCTTGTTTTCTTGTTTCTCTAAGATATTTGAGAAAGTGGTGTTCAGACATCTCAGACTTTCATTGGTTTCTGTCTGATTCACAACACGGTTTTACTACTGGCAGGTCTGTTGAAACTAATCTTGTGACATATATTAACTATCTTAGCTTGCACATTGAAAACCATAAGCAGGTTGATTCTGTGTATTTTGATCTGTCTAAGGCCTTTGACACCATTAGTAATGAATTATTGATCACAAAGTTGTCACTATATGGTGTCCCACTTGAACTCTGCAAACAGTTTTCTTCCTATCTTTGCGGCCGGTATAACATTGTCCGATATAAAGATGCATATTCTCATCCCTACTACATGACATCTGGTGTGCCCCAGGGATCTACCCTGGCACCATTACTATTTAACATGTTTGTTAACGACTTGCAAACCTGTGTACGTAACTGCCACGTCCTGCAATATGCTGATGACATTAAGTTATTTCGAGTCATTGATAAGAGTCACGACTGTATCACTCTGCAAGATGACATTTCACGGATTTCACATCGCTGGTGCTCAAACAATTTGCTTAACCTAAACATTTCTAAAACAACCGTCATCTCTTTCACTAGAAAGCCGCATCCATGTCATCATACTTATTCCTTAGGCTCTGTTCATATTGGACGTGAATCGTCCATTAAAGGCTTGGGCCTTCATCTTGACAGCTCTTTAGCATTCCACACGCACGTAACTCACTTGTACACTTCCACCGCATGAGGCTCACCGTTGCCTTTACACCTGCCTTTCAACACCGTCTCGGCTCCACCTCGTCTTCCCTCTACCCCACTTGTGGAGTGCACAGCGACCTCTGCCACGTCATCCTTGCTTGTGGGCAATATCACCACGAGCGTGCACTAATGGAAGTATCTATGCAACGCATTGACAAGCGGCCGTTCAACCTCGCGCAGATCATCGGACCGTGGTCGAACGCTGCCCACCAGATGCAAGGCCTTCGTCTTCTTGCGGAGTACTTGTGCTCCACCAGTCTTGTGACGGCTCTCTGAAAGTCCCCATCATCATCCCCTCATCCTTTCCCAACACGCAATAGGGCAGTGTACCGCCTCAGCGGCGGTAAATCGCCCACCTCATCATCATCCAATGTATGTGTGTGTGTGTGTGTTGTGCACTTCTGCGATTCGCAAACTCGGCATCATCTCGCGGACCACTAAAAACTTTCGGGATCCATCTTGTTTCTGTCTCTGTTCTCTATTGTACCCCCTCTTCTTGAATTTGCATCAGTGGCCTGGAACTGCCTAAATATCACTCAAACCGCTTAAATAGAAAACGTTCAGCGATGCTTCATCTCGTCTGTTTTTCATCTTCGTCATATTGGTTGCAGCACTTACATACAGTCAACTACAGTCATATTCTGAACAAACTTGCTATCCCCACATTATCTCATCGCAGAACGATTCGTGACTGTCATTTCTTATATAAGCTCATACATGCTGTCGTTCACTGCCCCGAATTACTATGGAGCATCAACTTCCGAGTGCCCTCACGTTCTCTGAGGTCTCATCTTCTTTCCTCACTCTTTTGCAAAGCTTCATCCAATCAACTGTTTACAACTAATCTTGAACTCCGCGTCACAACATTACGACATTGACATTTTCGCTCCTTCTCGTGAGTTTCTTACAAGTATTAGTGCCATTGTTTCTGTTTTACTTCGATGTTTCACTGTTAACTGTGTTGCCATTTTGTCTATTTGAATGTCTTTTCATAACCTACTTAAACATGTATAACATTTTGTGGTGCACCAATAAGAAGACCCCAGTGGTTGCTTTTGGGCACCTAAACAAAAATACAGTTATAATAATAATAATTATTATTATCACAAAATAAAAGTAATTCCCCCGGGCCCTGTCCCCTGATTTGTTGAAAACGGGAGCCGTACGCATTTTTTGTAAATTCAATATATAAATTATGTACTACTACAACATAAGTGTCACAAAAAAGGCGTACGCCTCCCGTTTTCAACAAATCAGGGGACGGAACGATGTCATTCGGTTGGCTAGGAGCGTGCTATGAGGTGAAGTTCTGTGTCAAGCGTGCATGAATTGTACTTACGGAACATAAGATTGCTTGTCTCCGGGGCAATGGGGGGGGAGGGGGGCAGTGAAAAACCGTCAACAGTCAACAGTGTGGAGTCCTTTATGCACGACCGCGTGGTTCGTGTTAGTCTGATACCTCTGACACGATTGCGTATATGCAGGCAAGCTGGTGGAAGAACTCCATTATGTAAAAGCCTGAGTCTAGGCACACAAGTTCGTGTCGTCCCTCTGTGTGCCTAGACTCAGGCTTTTACATAATGGAGTCTGATACCTTGTCCGCTTTGTTAGTTCTGATAACGGTGATGCACGTGTGGCGCATTACTGGGGAGACGCTATCATTTTTTGTGAGCCAAGTTTCATATCTGTATAAGTAACTCTCATATGAAGCAATAAACCATATTTGGAATTGAATTATGGGACTTGAAGAAAGCCTTATTGAAGTATGCAGCTGGGCGTTGTGAAGCTTGTGCTGTGTTTGTCCTTCTATGTTTAATTATCTGAACCACTACTACTATAGTTCAAAGTTAGCAGTTGTCCCATTCTGTCTCTGTTTTTCGTAACACTAGTCCGTGTTATTTCTGCTGTTTGCCAAACATTATGGAATGGCTCCAGCTCACCCGCATTTTTCCCGTACTGAGAAATATGCGCCTTCTGTAGAAAACTCGTAATAAAATGCGCGCTCCAGGAGCCTCACCTTCGTTTTCTTTCTTCTTTTTTTTCCCTCTTTCTTCTTTCTTCGTTGCTATTTTTTTTCCTTTCCCTTCTTCTTTTCGTTTTTGTTTTTCCTCCTTTTTACGAAGACTCGCCTTTTCCTATTCGTCCTTTCCTTTCTATTTATTATTCGTTTTCTTTTGATTTTTTAATGGAATAGCATGCCGTCCTTGGTCTGGCAGACCTTTCCATAGAATAAATATATATTCCCCCCCCTCGTAATAAAATATCGCTTCCCATTAAAACCCATCGTATACCTGATAAAAAGAGTTCACTCACTGCAACAGCATCCAGCGAACTCCTTACGAGCCTGAACACACGCTCTCCGAGGCCTCTGGCATCTAGATTACTGCTGCCTTCCAGGTAAAGCTGCAGACTGCGTAGGGTCCACTTCCCTCCGTGTCGTTCATTGTAATCAGCCTGGGAACAAAAATGGTCGTTATATACAATAAGGCATCTTATTCACGTGAATCTTTTACCCCATGCTTCTGAAGTGACACGTTCGTCAGATGGACTAAAGGGTTGCGTGTTTCACGAGAATACCGTAGCTGGCAGAAGCGACAAAATCCTCCTTGGTACCTGCGATTAAAGTGTCATAACTAGCGGTTCTGGACCCAGAAAATGCCGAAAAACGCCCCCAGCATTATTGTTGCGAATTCCGCATTTTACGAAGGGAGGGGGCAAATCCGAATATGTCTCTTTAAAGGAACGGTCGCATCTGGAAACCCACCTATGGACCGATGCTACTATGTTCGGAATCGGCCGACAATCTACCCGGTTAACTGTTTCGTCTGAAAAGTGCTTAGATACTAAATAAACGAATTTTAAATATCAGCGCTGCTTCAGCAGCTGCAGGAGGTCCGGCGGTGTGACGTGGCTCCCTAAGCGGAGACAAAACCACATATAGAGCAGAAGGCCTCACCAATATCCCCTCGCCCTCGCAGCCTACTCTCGTCTCGTCAGCCTACTCGGATGGTTTCTCTCCAATGAAGCGCGTGTCGTCTGCTTCGCCGGGACACCGCTTTCGTGTAATTGGTCGACGCCCATCCGAGTAGGATGATGCTACGCGGAGCTGCGCAGCGATACTTTTCTCAACGTCTCACCCCCATTGGTTGTGAGGGAGTGACGTTTTCTCGTTTTTCCAGAGAGGGAATTGCGGCACACCCTCAATATCCGTCTTCTGCTCTTGTCATGTATTACGTCGAATAACGGTCAAACTACGACCGTTATCCAGACCGGATTGCCGTCATCCAGACCGGCAATCCAGAAGATGTGGGTTCGAGTCCTACAGCTGGCTAACCTTTTCAGTGATTTTCATCTTTACCGGCCTCGGTGGCTCAGTCGGTAGCGTGTTCGCCTGCTGATCCCGAGATCGCGGGTTCGAACCCGGCCGAGGACGCCAGCAACTTGGTGGCAGGGTACAAGTTGCTTAGACACGCCGTCTTCCGCGAGGGACGTTAAATACGGGGTGCCGTGTGATGAGCTTTCATCGCACGTTAAAGAACCCTCAGGTGGGCAAAAGCAATCCATAGACCGACCGCTGTGGCGTCGCTCATGATCTCAGTTGTCTCGCGACGTAAACACCCAATTATTTATTTATTTATTTTCATCTTTCATACGACACTCTTTCGCGTAGGATTTTCGATACCGTGTTCAGTGGTTCACGAGGAATGAAATGACGCAGTAGTTTCCAAATCGACTGAAACAGATGCGACCGTCCCTTTAAAATCCTGAGACTAAGGAAAACAGAGACATACACGACTTAATTCCGAGCGTACTGGTAGCGATACATCGTGACTGGGAAGCGATTTGTTTCCTCCTCTAAAAGTACAGTAAAGGGAAATTCGAAGCTTGCATATAAGGAAATGTACTCAGGGAACGCCACTCGGTTTTAAGCTTGCCGTTCTCAAACATAGCAGTATTATTGTTATTGTTGTAATGTGCTGCCACCAGTGGGAGTGGGTACTTTTCCTGTGTTACACATATCAATGGCTTAACGGCTCGAGCACGACGAGCGCACGCATTAAATGTTTGAACCTTGAGAGCCTTGTTCATCCCGTTGTTCCAGCGCCATTCCATACTAGGACCGGGTCGCACTGCGTACACATTTCTAACAGGGGGGGGGGGGATATGTTTATTAAACAAGAAGAAAAAGGGAAACAACAGGGGGGGATATGTTTATTAAGAAAAAAAGAAAGGAAAGGTTAGCCAGGCAAAGAGCCGGCTTGCTATTCCGAAAAAAGAGGAAAAAAAGGGGCGAAGGGGAAAACGAAAAAGAAAAGGATGGAGAAAAAAAAGGGGAATCAAAAAAGAAAAGGAAGGAAAAGAAAAAAGGGAATCGAAACACAGGAAGGAAAGAAAAACAAAAGGCAACAAAAAGAAAGGAAAGGGAAAGAAAACAAGAAACAAAAAGAAAGGAAAAGGAAAGAGAAACAAAAAGAAAGGAAAGGGAAAGAGAAACAAAAAGAAAGGAAAGGGAAAGAAAACAAGAAAAAAAAAGAAAGGAAAAGGAAAGAGATACAAAAAGAAAAGAAAAAAGAAAAGAAAAACAAAAAGAAACAAAACGAAAGGAAAAGGAAAGAAAGAAAGAAGAGAATAAACACTAGCACAACGTTACATGCAGTTCACGAGTCCTGAGACTCGGAGAAAACCGAAGAGAGCGGCAGTGACAGCCCACTGGTTGGGGTGCAAGACGGGGCCAAGAGGAGCGGCCAACGAAAAGTCGTTACAGCCAATCTGGAGCAGACGGCAGCGGAAGGTGTCCCAATGTTGAAGGTGCTGCTGGCAATACAGGAGTTGGTGTGGGATGTCCGCTTCCACTCCACAGACATTACAGTTTGGTGAATTTAGCCGACCCATCTTGAAGAGAAGTGAGGGTGTACGGGCAACATTGAGTCGTAGGTGGTGGAGAAGGGATTCTTCTTTACGACTGCGGTGCAAGTGATGACGAACTCCATCAGTGGGTCGATAGACCGTAGGAATGAGTTGTAGGTCGTAGTTTCGGCACGGAACTGCTGAGCACATGTGGCACACCGACGGCGTATGTATAGACGGCATGTGGAGGCTGTAAGCGGCAGAGGTGCCAGGGCCGAAGTGTCATCAGACCCAGCGCGTCCCGCTACTGCGTCTGCTCGGGTATTTCCATACACGCCTACGTGGCCAGGGACCCATTGAAACGTGATGTTGTAACCAGTGGCGACGAGTTCATTGAATTTTTGAAGCGTCATGGTATGCAAATCGCTTATTATGCTGGGGCGAGATGACGACAACATATCTAGTGATGCCTTGCTGTCGGTAAGAATGACCCACGTTCCGTGAACGGATTCGGTAACATGCTACAGTGCTGCCAGGATACCAAACAGTTCGGCTTCTGTCGAGGACACTGTATAGGGGAGTTTGAAACCGTGCCCCAGGTCTTCATCCGGAATGTAGAAAGCCGCGCTCGAACTATCTTTGGTTACTGAGCCATCGGTGTATATATGGCGACTTAGTCGGTGTGTTGAGGCGAGGTGCTCCAGTGTGAGCTGGTGGGCCACGACTGTGGGGACGTCTTTCTTGCGTTGGAGTCCAGGGATGTTAGAGTGAATACAGGGTCTTTCAAGAGTCCACATCGCCGGTGCATAGGACAGTGTGTAGATGCGGGAGATGGAATGCTCCCTTTCAGGCGGGCAATGGCACTGCCGAAAGCAGACGCCGTGCAGTCCTCATCAGTGCGACAAAGAGAGTGAAGCGGGTGCCGTGTAATGTAGCGTGTATAAGCGCGAAGGGTATCACCATCTCGCAGTATGTGAACCGGCTGCTCTCGCGCCTCTGCCAAGACAGAATACGTCTCCGTTGTCCTGGGGACTCCCAAACAGACACGGGGACTACGGGCCTGGATGTTGAGCAGTTCCTGTTCTTGGGTACGACTGAGGCCATGCAGAATGGGTAAGCTGTACCGCAATGTCTCCAACACCAGGGCCTGATGGACACGATAGAGGTCAGAGCATGACGGGCCCCAGGATGCACCAGCAATACGCCTGAGTACATTTACCAAACAGTTTGCCTTGGTAGCAAGCAGCTTCAGGTTCTAGAGGTACCCTATCTGCTAAGTAGCTCGTAAAAAACTTCAGAGACTGACCTCTTAAACCATATTTCCATAATTTTTTAATCAAGATGTGATGGTCTACTGTATCAAAAGCTTTTGCGAGATCCAGAAAGAGACCAACACAAATTTCGCCATTATTAAAAGCAGAGTTAATAATCTGTGCTGCAGATAGAACCGCTGTTGCTGTCGATCTGGACCCACGAAAACCATGTTGATTGTTACTGATTAATTTGTTATCCTCCAAAAATTTCGTAAGTTTGACAGTTACCAACTTTTGAAACACAATGTTAAGGGCACTGAGCACAGAGATAGGACAATAATTTGATAATGCTTCCTTGCAACTGTTCTTGTGCACTGGTACGACCCTACCAATCAAGTATATCTGGATAAATTACTCGAGTAACGGCGCTATTAAATAGGCCGTCCAAATTTTAATTAAACACTTACTGATGTGTGGTAGTCTCAACTTTCCAAGACTTCTCCTGGAAGTGTTTCGATAAATTGGCGTGTCTGTGAGATGTCTGTAATATAGTGAATGCAATATAATATTTCTTAGTGGTTATGAAAAAACATTTGAATATAGATTATTTCAAACTCCACCCTATTATCCGTATTCCTTCAAATGCTTATTTTCGATTATCATTTAATGCACAATCAAATGTATTGTATAGGATGTCTGACTAGGTAACTTTTTAATCTGTACCTTTAAAAATCTCAAACTTGTAAGAAAGTATGTAATTTACACAAGAAAGTGATCTTTGGTGTAGAGAATATATAGATATACATATGAGAATTCTTGCATATAGTGCGGAATATTCGTTTCCTTAGCAATCATTGTTCTCAATCTTATCATGCTAAACACATTCAAAATCAATCTGTTTTCGTTCCGATGCATAGAATTCATTATAGTGATGACAAAGAAAATATATTTAGCGCAAGGCTGTCGCACCCGACGTCGGCTGCTGTGGCCGAGCTGCATTCCATTCTTATGGCGCTTTCCTTCATTGTGTCCCGTCAACCACCGATGCACTGGACCACATGCAGTGACTCCAAAACCGCCCTCCAAGCTCTGCAGCGCACCATTTGCTAGAGCTCCCTCGCTCCACTGGTGTGTGACGTCCTCAGGGAGTATTCGTGTGCTGTCACACAGACACATAACATCCCCTTGCAGTGGATCACAGGTCATTGTGGCGTCCCTGGGAATGAGGCTGCCGACCTACTTGCGAGAGGGGCTCATGTGGCACGTGGCGTACCGACGCACCCTACGTATTTCACCCAAGCGGACGCGAAGCAAACAATTGGTACCCTTATGTGACGTCTGTGCAGTGAACACTGGCGAAGAAGTGTCCCTTCTACGTCGTTCCTGCGCAAGGTAGACCCAGATCTCCGTTTTTATCTGCCGTCAGCGCTTCCTCGACCCATCAGGTCGCTCATCTACAGGCTTCGCCTCAACGTGCCATACAGTGGACGACTTTTGTTTAAGCTCGGCATGGTCCCGTCCCCCAACTGCGGTCTGTGTGATGTGGTTGAGGACGTGGATCATATACTCCAAGACTGCCCGAGGTATAGTGCACACCGTTGTACCCTTGTGTCATCGCTGACCTGCCTGGATAATCGGCCATACTCCACCGAAAAGGTTCTTGGGTGCAGGCCCGCAAATCAGCTCATACCTGCCATGCGCGCCCTTGTGCAATTTCTCGTCTCAACGGACCTCTTTGACATTTTGTGACGCTCTTTGCTTTTTGTGCATTGAGATTTCGAAAGCCCAGAGAGACCGAAATCCCAGAACCTCCGAACATTTTTTCGGATGAAATGAGCTTTTGGTTGATGTCCAAATGCCCATTTCCACCGACGTCCCAAATGACCCAAAAGCTCATTTCGTCCGAAAAAATGTTCGAAGGTTCTGGGCTTTTGGTTGATCTGGGCACGCGCGGGTGGCAGTGACCCATATCCCCCAAAAGCTCTTTTCATCCGAGAGCCCAGAACCACCGAAAGCGGGATACTTGAAAGGACACGATTCCTCTGTTTGTCAGGAAGAGGAGGAAGGCTGAGCGGTTTTTGGGTGTGCGGGAATCCAATCCTGCAACTGAGTCAGAAGTGAAGTTTGCAAAGAAAAGGTATTATTGATGTCGATCGCGTTCAATAAATGATCCGATCCGAACAGAGAGATATTTTCCATGTGAGTGATCGGGCTCCAGGCACTGTGTAGGTCATCATAGTGGAAGGCACATAGTAACAAAGCGCCCACTTCACAGGTCTCGAAGAAGGTTACAGAAAGGACCCCCTCCTTTACTTTTCTTTTATGCGTTCTGTTAATACAGTTCAGACGTTCAGAAAACACGCTATTAGCCGGCTGAAGCAACCCCTAGAAAAAGCTTGCAAACAGTACGAATGCAAGAAACCAACATATCGTCTGAACTGTCGATCTCCTCTGAAGGCGCTTGAGGTTTGTGTGTTTTCCGCCGTCCCGCTAAATGTTCCAGCCACAGAACATACCACTCCCACCATGCTCTTTTTCCGTGAATCATGACGCGGACTTCCATGACCTTCCGAAGATAGTGCTTCTCCCGTCAGCAACGTGCATACCAATAAAATTCATGTTCGGGATACCTCTCCGTTCAGAACACTTCTTGAACGCGATCTCATTTGTACACACCGAGTGTCGTGTCATTTCTATCCAACTACGCTCAAGCTTCTTTAATATAGATCTCGTGCATCAGCTCTCATATTTATATTAGTCATATATGTTACATCTCTAAGGAGAATTATTAGTAAGCAGGGGAACAAAGGAAGCTGTGCAAATCAACGGACCGCATACCTCACGCTACAGAACATTTCGAGCACCGGATGAGCAGCAGTCAGGAACCCACGTGACCCTCTCTGGCTAGTCAATCAGTCAGCAGTCTAACTCACTGCTTTCTTGATGAATGCAATGCCCTTTGCAACGATTACATCTGGTGTCGATTACTGTAATTCTTCGTGTACCCGACCTCAAAAACTCCACCATCAATCCCAGTGGTCCTTCCGATATTGATGCGCAGATATTTTTATAACTATATTGTAGATTCGGCATACAAATCCTTGCACCTTCAATTCTGTAATTTCTACCCTATATCCGAATACGACGATGTCTATGACGTATCGAAATGCAGTGGTAATGGAATCATTTCAAGGCCCCTCCTTTTCGAACCGGTTTTTATCATATCCTCCCACGACTTGTGGTATCGAGTGCACAATCCGTCCATCTCTTCGATGATGATTCCTTGTTTGTTCTGTTTTCTAGTGTGCTTCTGGACTTCATTAAAGCATATCTGTGCTCATCTTATTGTTTAAAAATTTGTTATTTTACCGGGTTTAGAATGTTATTAATATTGCCACGAATCATCTTCGAGAAACTTCGAGGGCAGGCACGAAACGGTACATCTCATCCCGGCGCGTGCTGAAGAAGCAAGAAGTTTCCAGACACATCCTGACACTGTGCCGCAGATTCATTTCGTATCCTCTGTCGTTGTACAAAGAGGGCATACCAACTCTCCGTCCCAATGTATTTCCTATGGAACAGTTTTTATGCTTTTTCTCGGTAACCGCCGCGCAGATTTTGACGCGGGTGGTTTCATCATAAAGAGGAAGACGAGATGAAGAGCATTACGCTACCAGATTTCTCATACATGTCGTATGTATTTTACGGCGACGTCACGAATGCGAAAAAAATACACAATTTTTCTCCTCCCTCTTTGAACAGGTTTTACTAAACTTCTATAGACATTTCGAAAAGAAAAACTTTCCATTTACTTTCTCTGGAAATATTTCAGGAATCGATAGACATCAAATTTATATGTCTACCACTTTCCGTTTTTATAAAAAAGCATGAAACGTGAGTACGGATAAATACCGTCTCAGAGCCCCGTAAACCGCGTCATTCTGTGTCACGCTCCAGCCGTAGCACACGAAAAACCGCGCGGAACATTTTGACCGTATCCATCCGCCGGCCATGCGGCGCGCACGCGCACTGTAATGCTCCCTCTCTCCTCTTTACTTTCATGGACAGCGGACTTAGGGCATGGCCTTGGAGACCAGAAGAAAAGCTTACTTAACTGCTCGTAAAGGGATTATCCTCAGCCAGCATTGTCGGGGGGGGGGGGGGGACGTTGGGTAGACGAGCCAGCATTGTCGCGGCCCGTGTAAGAGACCACCGAGACCAATAAACATCTTCTTTTTTCGGTGCGCTTATAGAGAAGTGAGATGAGTTTGTTAGCTTGACATGAAACGTCAATTTGCTCGATTTTGCCGTTTCGGGTTTGTGCTTACTCAGTCAACTGTCTCATAAGGCTAACGAGAATCTCTCGTATTTACGGTTAGTGGAAGGCCGACTTCACAAACATTCCAATAACGTTCAACAGGACTGCCCTGTAATGTTCGTAATGTTGAAACAGCCAGCAAGCGGATTACACACAGATAAATGTTTATTAGGATAACGGTACTTAGAACTGCAGCTTTATTTGTTGTTTCTCTTTCTTTCTTTTATTGATCGATTTATTTTTATTTTTATCTTTATTATTTTCTTTTTTTTTTCATGAACGTTCCACGTGAACCAATAAGAAAAATCGATCAAGCGGCCGCTGCACAATTATTTCCGCCCACGCAATGAGCAACAGTCTTTTCCGGAACCCAAATTCACGTTCGCGAAGCAAGGAAAACCAACGACAACCAACGACAGCGACGGGGGAGGGGGGATATATTTATTAGACGAAAAGGAAAAAAAAAAAAAAAAACAGGCTAAAGGTCAGCCAAACGGGACGTCGCCTTGCTATTCCGGAAATACATAAATATATAAATAAAATTAAGAAATAGGAGATAAATGAAACGGACGCGACGGAACAGCACGTTAGTTAGTTGATTATAAGGTTAGTCAGATCAGTTGATTATAGGTTGATATAGGTTGATTATAGGTTGATATAGGTTGATTATAGGTTGATATAGTTGATTATAAGGAAGTCAGATCAGTTCGGTGGTTGCATTTTCATGTTCAGGTTAGTCTAAGGGCCGTATTCCCAAACCACCCGCAACTTCGCCCTAAGGGCGCCCGTAGCCCAGGGACCCTTGAGGGCGAACATCCCCTCAGGGCAGCATGCGTTTCTCAAACGTAAACGTGCACGCGCTCAGCGAAGGGCTGGCCATCGGGAGGCTCGAAGGGGATTCGGCCCGATTCCTCGTAGAACGAAGCAGAAGCGCATGCGCACGACCGCGCTTCATTTCCGCTTCCGACGGCTGTCGTCTGCTACTTTGGTATCTGCTGGCGTTTGTCTTGCAAACTTCATGTCAGTATTGTGTTCAGATGTTGTATAACTGTTGGGTATTGCGAATATGAATTGTACCCATCATATCATCGTCTCTTTATGTGTGTATGTGTGTTGCGCTAAAATGGCAAGATTGTAACAATCACATGATGGGCGGACAAGGGAAGCCACGATTGTTCATGCCCCTCCTGATGTTGAGACGTTGGTATAATGCACAGACGACTTCGATAAGCAGTATCTTTCTTTGAATTCATATTCGTCGTACCGCTCAAGATGTTTTTTCCCATTTCCGAATTCGTCGTACTGTCGGCATAAAACCGTTATAGAATCGCTCGACGCGATCCATGAATGAAATCGCACATGTCTTCCATGTTTGTTTCGATGCGACCGTCCCTCAGGGAGCGTACAGGGAGCTCGCGAGCTTGCTTGGCTGGCGCGCGCCCTTTGGGCGCCCCTTGCAGATACGGGCGCTTTGGGAAACGAAATTCTCCTCCCTCAGGGCCGGCGCTTACATAGGGAGCCCTCAGGGTTGTTTGGGAATACGGGGGGTAAGTGTGCTTTGGCATTTTCCGCGCAGAAACAGCCAGATAACATTTATTTACAGTAGTTTATTTTTCAATGGGGACTTCGATCACGTTATTTTGAGATACGGCCAATTTTTCGAGACCGGTTCCCTGGATTTTCCATCTTTCGACAATCCTTGCTAGTTGCACGTTGGATGACCCAAAACCTGTACCCGTCTGTCTTTGCACGGCGAACAAAGGGAGGCCTTCTGAGGAAGATAAGGAAAAGCTCCGGGTCACTGGGGAGTGGGGACTCTCCGCTGAACTAGTGTCTACGCTGAACGAAAGGTCTGGTGTATAGGGCTGTTCGGCTGGGCCAGAGGGCGCTCCTGATTACGGCATTCAGCGCCACTTGTGGCGATTGTGCTAAGTTTTCCAAAGTAGCGTGCTCTCTCATCACGCACATGGTATGCGCTGTGTCAGAATGGCCAAGGTGTGTTGCGCTTTTGAATAAGGCAAAACGGACCAAGGATTGTTCCCCCGTCAAGTCGGAAGAAGAGAAACCGTCACCAGCGGCGCGTTTTCGGCGCATGGCAGAATATTATCGGACAGGCTCGAAATACGAGTAAAATGTGCCTCCCAGGTGCCGTAGATCTACTAGCTCTGAGTGAAATCTGACTGAAGAATAAAGCCTGAATGCATACAGTTGGATATATCTGGTTTCAAATGTTTTACTCAGGTTCACAAAGAGGATGTGAGAGCCGGTGGAGTAATGATTTATGAAATGAATGGAGCGAGCGCTACGAATGTTTGTCAGCAGCCAGAAGCCGGCTCTTTTTATGAGCGTTACATTCTTTCTTTTCCCTCTTTGATTACTTCAACTCAAGCTACCACTTGTAACATATCCTTGACTGTTTCGGAAGAGAGGAATATGGAAGTCAGATCAGAACAATCATCAGAACAGGGATTTAGATGCATTCGCGGCTGAGATTACTGACTTCGAGACACTTGACTGTGAATGAGAACTAACTTAATGAGAGACATGTCTCGACTACAACAGAACTTTCATAATACAAGCACCAATTGCAATGACTCCCGGTGGATCCTGCGTACGTATGATGATTTTGGGATTCACATGCACTCGTGACATCTCATACTTCTCCTATGCCTGGCATGCACTCGCTATCTGGGAATTTGTTCCACCTATATCTGTAGAATATGTAACTAAGAACTAAAAAAAATAAATGCATAGTCCACATTACTCATGATTTTCACATAGTACTACGCAACCCCAGACATAGGTCTACGTCTATGACAGAGTGGCGTAGACGCAGGCGAGCTGGTGGACAAAATTCATTATGAAAAATGCCTGAGCGTGGGGCACGAAGAAGGTACAAAGGCCAAACAGCTCAAGTTTATAAGCTTGCAGAATCACACAGCTATCAGCTTGAGTTTGAATGTAAAAAGAAAAGAAAAACAGGTATGATACAGGTACGCTCCGGTTTTCTTCGTGCGGTCGGTGCGTTTTATAACAGTAACGTGGTCCAGGCTTTTATTTTTCCCGTTCCTCGGGCTGTGCATTCTCAGATATTGCACGGAAACAGGTGGAAGATCGTGCACAACGCATATAATCACATTCTTCGCCTAACGAGTCTACTCTAAAACTTTTCCTCCCTGTACCACCAGGGGAGAAAGGCGGCGCTAGTGTCACGCTGTCAAACTCCAGGCGAACGTCCCTATGTAATGTGAAGTACCCTGTGGAAACCAAGGAGTGTCTAAAAATATAGTACTGAAGTTTCCGGGTAATAATCAGCGCAATTATGAGGCGGAAATCGTGCTCCGAGACCTCGTCGCGCGTCAAGTTCCTTTGATTTTATCTTGTTCATTTATACATAAAGATGGAGTTCAAGGGGGTTCAGGAGGTTCCTCCTTCTCCTTTTTTTCTTTTTCAATTTTTTTAATAGCTGTTGCTAAATGCAATGCATTTATTTAGGCTGATTGAGCCTATCAAAAGGCCGAAAATCATGACGCCGAACTATCAGAAGGCCGACAGCCAAAAGACCAAAAAATCATAACGCCGAACTGTCAGAAGGCTGATATTGGAAAGGCAAAAGAGACACAGGGTGAGCACTCCAGTGAATGACCACTGAATGGGATGGTGTAGATTATGAAAAAATGTTGTGGCTATTGTATTAGAAATCAAATAACTGGAATGCATAGCATTTGGTGCTCACAAATAGACTAGCCAGCGAAGATGAAAAACAATAATCTACAATATGTTTACTACGAAAAGAAAGTGTGTGGTGGGTAAAGTGAGGATAATTGTGCATTAAAAGCCCCTGAAATATAGATGCAAGTAAGAACTGAAATCTAGACAGCCGATGAAGCACATCACAGCCGACCGAATATTATCGTTCGCTTTGCGGATTTGTTGAAATTGGGAGACATAGGGTGCTTTTTTCTTTTTTATGTGTTAATAATGAGTAGTTATATCTACATTCCATTCAACAAGCAGCATATAATGAATATAGTTCGCTGCATTAGTTCGCTAGCGATATCGTTCGCTGGATGCTAGTATTTCCCTACTGTCGGTCAGACACAGGTGTTACAGTTGTCCTTACATCTTTTTCTGGGCCGATGTTTATGGGTTATAAAAGCTAGAACTAATGTTAGTAGATCACTAGTTCTATCACTAGTCCACTAGTTCTACCCATCAAAAGGTCAAAACACGAAAGGCCAAAAGATTAAAACGGCCAACAGACGAAGGGCGGAAAAATCAAAACACCGACCTATCTGAAGGCCTAAGGACATTGTTCAATTTTTTCGCACCAGATTTCAACATAATGTCCGTCCAAGCGCGTGTAAACGGTAAACACTCTTTTTGAACTAACCATATAAAGAAAATTTAACCTAACCTTAGCCTGGAATTTTGACTTTCGGTTTGTTCGGGGATTCGATTTTTCGGCCTTATGGCTGCCACTCCCTGCAGAGGCAATGCCTGGAAATTATACTTTTCGCGGCGACCATCTAAAGACATGTATCGTGCATGGGATGCTTCGAGTATTTCCCTTGAATGACATACTGAAACAACGCGTTGCATGATTAATGCATAGTCTAGGTACTCGCAATTTTAGATACTCAAAAAAAAAAAAAAAAGAAACAGTCATCGTTTTATGACTAAGAAGCCGAAGACCACCTTCCAGCGGTGTGGCCGTGTACCGAAATGTCCGTGTACCGAAATGTCCGTGTACCGAAAGGTCCGCGTACCGAAAGGTCCGTGTACCGAAATGTCCGTACCGAAAGGACCTGTACCGAAATGTCCTGTACCGAAAAGTCCTAGACCCGTGCACGAAAGGCACTCGAAGTCTGAATGCTAAGAAGGAAATTTCGCCATAGTATAAAATACAGATATTGTATTAACAGCCATATAAAACTTTAGTTCAATCTTGTTTAGGGTATGCATCTGCTCCAAACG
This sequence comes from Ornithodoros turicata, assembly GCF_037126465.1. NCBI lineage: Eukaryota > Metazoa > Arthropoda > Arachnida > Ixodida > Argasidae > Ornithodoros > Ornithodoros turicata. Next base: position 36,482,919 of record NC_088205.1, on the reverse strand, counting down.
AAGCAATAAAAAATCAATCAAACGACCGCTGCCGTTTCGATCAAACGGTGTTCGATCAAATGACTTTCGACCAAATGTCCCGCGTTCGATCAAACGGCTTTCGTTCTTGCGGAGACGATTTCTCCGGGGGACATTTTTCCCTGGGGACGGTTCTGCGTGGGGACATTTTTTTCCGGGGAAGAAAATCGGCCGGAAATCGGCAGTCGGAAAATCGGCCGGAATCGAAGAGCGCGGGCCGCCTTAAACTCGCGAGGTCAACCATGCACAATGGGGATTATTTCGGGAGTCGGAGGCGAACGGCGTGATAAGGACGGCGAGCGTGGCGCCAGCTAGAATCGGGAAAATCGTGAATCGGAGTTGCTCCCCGACTGGTATGGCGTCTTAAATGCTTGTGCGCTCCAGGCTGGAGCATTCATTCATGCTTTGGACTCAGATGTGTTCAGAGAGCTATCACTCTTGTGTTTTTGCTACCAAGTAGTTTAATAAACCGTTTGCTGTTTATTCGACAACTCGCCGGCCCATTTCGCTTCGTGACATTTCTGGTGGAGGTGCGGGGCAATCCCTGCTCAACGGCCTGGAAGAACAGCAACGACTGAGTCGAAGAAAGCGTGGTCTACCTGCGGAATTCGGCCCATTGGGACCCCCAACCCGCAAGATGACGATTGCGGACAGCACCACCCAAACGGCGCAGCCGGTCACCGCGCCTGTCGCCCCTGCACGATCGCCGAAAACATCTACCGGAGAACTGTACGACGACGTTGACGACTGGCTCGACCATTTCGAGCGGATCGCTGGGTTTTACAGGTGGAACGACGACCAGAAGCTCGTCAACATCTACTTCTTTCTTGACGGGACGGCGCGGACCTGGTTCGAGAACAGGGAGGACTCTTTTACGTCCTGGAAGGTATTCAAAGAGAAGCTCCGCGAGGCGTTCACTTTCGAGCAACGAACGGAAATCGCCGAACAACTACTCCAGAGTCGTGTTCAGCTACCAAACGAAAGCGTCACCGGCTTCGTTGAAGATGTCCTGCGGCTTTTCAAACGAGCTGATCCGAAAGCCTCCGAAGAAAATAAAGTTTACCGGCTCATGAGAGGTGTCAAAGAGGAGATTTTTCACGCCCTATCCCGTAACCCACCCACGAAGACAGAAGCTTTCCTGACCGAAGCCGTCAGGATTGAGAGGGGTTTACTCTCTCGGTCCACCGTCGGACAGTGACCTCAGGACTACCAAGCCTTCGCCGCACCTGCAGGCTTCGAGGTACACTCCCTCAGGCAATTGATCCGAGAGGTGGTTCGGGAAGAAGTACGAGCTCTCCTCCGCCCAGAAGAAACAGGAGCTCCTTTGGCCTCCATCGGGACGATAATCAAGGAGGAGGTGCAGCAGGCACTCCAAGCGCCACCACCCGTCGCCGAGGTACCAAAGCCAACCCACGCCGCCGCGCTACGACAGCCACCGCAGGCAGCGCGGTACGGCAACAGCTGGGCGCATTCGCGACCCGCCCAACCAGCACCACTCAGCTACGCGCCACGCGCACAAGGCACTCGAGAGACAGACGTATGGCGAACGTCAGACATGAAGCCCCTTTGTTACCACTGTGGCGAAGCCAATCACGTCTACCGCCGTTGCCCGTACCGACGACTGGGTCTACCCGGATTTTCACCCGACGCCCCCCGCCCCCAGCGCGGTAGTCGCCCCGCCGCAATTGAAGACTATCTACGGCAGCAGAATGCTTCTGCTGGCTCACGACGTGACCTGTCCCCGAGCGTCTCCCACCGCAGCAGGTCGCCAGGAAGAGCACGTTCACCGTCACCGGCAAGACAACCTGTATGGCGCAGCCCTAACCGGGAAAACTGAAGACTGCAGCTCCGGGAGGCGAAGCTGCGGACCGACGACAAGTTACAATTCCTCCAACTCGACGAACAGCAACGCAGCACCAACACGACGCTCGAAAAATTACCAATAACCTGAAAATACTCATCCACGGCCATGAGATGATTGCGTTAATCGATACCGGAGCCGACGACTCTGTTATAAGTGGTAGGTTGACTAAGAAGCTTCGCAAGGTGCAAACGAAGTGGGATGAACCTGACATTGGCACTGCTGGTGGACACCTCGTAACACCGACTGGCCGATGCACGGCAGCCATACAAGTGCGTGACATCCAGTACGTCGTCAGCTTTGCCGTCTTGCCGAACTGCCCACGGGATGTAATACTCGGAATGGACTTTCTAGTCGAAAACGAAGCAGTGATCGACTTCACAAATGGAGTTATCTCTTTTAAAACGCCGGAAACAGCAGGAGACAAGTAGTGGGCACGAATAACCCCGGAGAAGCGTGCAAACACGGACGTAACCGCCGTGACGACTCAGCACGTCAACCTGCTTCCTTTGTCGTCAGTCCTTGTGACCGCTACGTGCGACAGAGCACCAACTGGCTGTTTGTTGGCTGAAGGCAACACGCAACTTCTCCTCGAACAAGGAATTGGGATAGCAAGAAGAATTGTGCCCGTAAGAAACGGAATATTCGAACTCCTGGTCACAAATTTTCGCCCGGAGCCACAACACCTTGCGAACGGCACGAAGATAGCCGTCATCGCAGACCAATACTCCACCACGGATGTTTGCGTGATGGACACTGCTCGCATCGCGGTCACCACGGAACACGAGGCCGGAAATTTCGACGTAAACCCTCAACTCAATGCAACTCAAAAGCAAACCCTCCTCCAGATGCTCAACGATTTCAGTGACTGCTTCGCTGCATCGTCGAAAGTAAGACAAACGCCCATTGCGAAGCACCGCATCATCGTCGACGAAAAAGCCCGTCCAATTCACCGCATGCCGTACCGGGTCTCCTGCAAAGAGCGAGAAACGATCGGAACACAAGTAGAAGAGATGCTAAGAGATGACATTATCCAGCCGTCGACCAGTCCGTGGGCATCGCCGGTGGTACTAGTGCAGAAGAAGGACGGAACACTCAGGTTCTGCGTCGACTACCGGAAACTCAATGAGATAACAAAGAAGGACGTCTACCCGTTACCGCGCATCGACAACACGCTCGATCGCCTTCAAAACGCAAATTTTTTCTCTTCCATGGACCTCAAGACAGGGTACTGGCAAATTGAAGTCGACGAACGGAACCGTGAGAAGACTGCCTTCGTCACTCCGGATGGACTTTCCGAATTCAAGGTTATGCCTTTCGGCCTTTGCACAGCACCAGCGACGTTCCAGCGTGTTATGGATACAGTTCTCGCCGGGTTGAAGTGGCAAACCTGCCTGGTGTACCTCGACGATGTTGTCGTCTTCGCAAGAACATTCGAAGAACATGTTGAACGGCTAAAGCAAGTCCTCTAGGCTATGAGAACTGCAGGGCTGACGTTGAAGCCTCAGAAGTGTCGATTCGGCTACGAGGAACTCCGATTTCTCGGCCATCCCGTGAGCAGCGACGCCGTACGCCCCGACCCCGAGAAGACGGCGGCCATCGCAAATTACCCTGTTCCTTCTAACGTGAAAGACGTTCGAAGCTTTCTTGGCCTTTGCGCCTACTACCGACGGTTCGTTCCGAACTTTTCAAGAATTGCGTCACCCCTGAATGCCCTCACGAAGGACGGATCCACGTTTATCTGGAGTGAAGCCCAGCAACAGGCGTTTGATGAATTGAAGACGCGTCTACAGACCCTACCCGTGCTTGCTCACTTCGATCCAAACGCCGAAACAGAAATACACACCGACGCAAGCAACGATGGTCTAGGAGCCGTGCTTGTTCAACTTCACGACGGCGTCGAACCTGTCATCGCTTACGCAAGCAGAACGCTAACCAAGGCAGAGAAGAACTATTCGGCGACCGAAAAAGAGTGCCTTGCACTCATATGGGCCATCACAAAGTTGCGTCCCTACCTGTACGGACGGCCGTTCAAGGTGTTAACAGACCACCATTCTCTGTGCTGGCTGGCTGGTTTAAGGGACCCCTCAGGACGCCTAGCGAGATGGAGCCTCCGATTACAGGAATATGACGTAACCATCACTTACAAGTCAGGAAGAAAACACAACGACGCCGACTGCCTGTCCCGAGCACCACTCCAGCGACAGGACAATAACCTCGAGGACGACGACGCCTTCCTCGGTCTAATGAGCGCGACTACCATGCCTACCAAGCAGTACAACGACCCCGAATTGAAGACGCTCGTCGACTATCTGCAGGGCCGCGCCGACGATGTTCCTCCCATCTTCAGAAGATCACTCCCAAGTTTTTCCCTACATAATGGTGTCCTCTACAAAGAAAACCACGCACCACAAGGCGCTACGTGGCTTCTCGTTGTGCTTGGGGACATGCGCCTCGAGATTCTTGAATCCTGCCACGACGAACCGTCATCAGGTCATTTGGGATACAGCCGGACACTGGCCCGTATAAGGGAAAAGTAGGCCAAAGCTGGCCAAGATCGTCCACCACTACGTAAGGACCTGCCGGGAATGCCAACGACGAAAAACGCCGCCGGTAGGACCTTCTGGGTACCTTCAGCCAATCGCACCGCCGTCGGCGCCATTCGAGCAGATTGGGGTGAATCTACTCGGGCCCTTCCCACGTTCGTCTTCCGGAAATCGTTGGATAATCGTCGCCACCGACTACCTGACACGCTATGCTGAGACTAAGGCACTTCCACAGGGCACAGCAACAGAAGCGGCGAAGTTCTTCATCGAGAACATCGTACTACGGCACGGAGCTCCGACGGCCTTAATCACAGATAGGGGAACGGCATTTACAAGCAGGCTAACACAAGAAATCCTTCGACTCAGCCACACCGCCCACCGGAGGACAACGGCGTACCATCCGCAGACGAACGGCCTCACCGAACGCCTAAACAAAACCCTTGCCGACATGATTTCGATGTACGACGACGTCGAGCACAAGACATGGGACGAAATACTGCCTTACGTCACCTTACCGGACACAGAACAACCGCCTTACCGGACACAGAACCGACACGTCCAACAAACTCCCCAAAGCAGTCGCCGAACACTTTAACGTTCCTGGTCACAATTTTGACAACATTAAACTATATATTCTAGAAACCGGGTTTAGATCCACACGTGACAGACGTGATAGGGAGTCTTATCTCATATACAAGTTCAACGCTCTTCACCCGTCCGGTATCAACAAATCACAAGGCACCCTAGAAACACTTCAGAAATAAAATATGCTTTTCCCTTCTACCTCAATTATCATCTGTTATGTTCTGCATGGCCACTGCTTTCTACTTTCTTTATTGCATGCCACAACTTTGCATTACAAATATTTAAAAAAAACAACCCTTTGCTGGTTCTGGAATTTTCCCCACGTAACCACTAACCTCCTTATCTTCCGCTATGCTTGCCAATTCTTGCCTGTTGTCCCGTTTCGTCCACGTGTTCGTGAACCTTCCATTTTTCTGTAACCGGTCTGTAGCCTAGATCACTACGTTCACATAATCCCCTCCACACTCTAACAAAGCAGCCATTCACTCCGCCCGTAGAAGCCCGCACGGAACCTTTCTTCCCTCCGGGCTGTTGACCCACAATTCGCATGAACCTTTAAACACGTCACACCTAACCCTTTAAATACCATGCCAATGATGAGGACGGTGCCCAGAAGACGAACAGTCTCTGTTCGAAATATCGGCGGCTTCTGTCCTGAGGCAACTCCCTTCCTACATTCTACCGGTTCGCTGGATTTCTACCCATCTGCCTTACGTCACGTTCGCCTATAACACGGCTGTCCAGGAAACAACGGGATTCACACCGTTCCGCCCTGCACACGGCCATGACGCATCGACTATGCTACACGCGACGCTGCCCCACGAACCCAGTGACGGGGAAAACGACGCTCTGGACTTCACACAGCGAGCAGAAGAAGCCCGCCAGCTGGCCAGACTACGCATTGGTCAACAGCAACGCGTCGATGAAAGAAGATACAATTTGCGCCGACGAGACGTACGCTTCAGTCCAGGCGACTTGGTATGGGTTTGGACGCCGATTCGACGACGAGGCCTGAGCGAGAAGCTACTCAAGCGGTACTTCGGTACGTACAAAGTACTTCGACGCATTGGAGACCTGGATTACGAAGTGGTACCCGAGGGCAGCGCTTCCTCTCGACGACACCCGAGGACTGAAATAGTTCACGTCGTTCGACTCAAGCCGTACTACAACAGGTAGCGCTGAAGACTGGCTCGAAGGAGACAGCTTGAAAAAAAAAAAAAAAAAAAAAAGAAAGAGAAGAAGAAGAAACGTCATCGAGACGATGCCACGTCTACGGAGGGGGCAATGCCACGAATCATCTTCGAGAAACTTCGAGGGCAGGCACGAAACGGTACATCTCGTCCCGGAGCGCGCTAAAGAAGAAGCAAGAAGTTTCCAGATACATCGCCTGCTCTCTGGGAACCGCACGTGCTGTTTCTGGACCTTTCGACGCGACGCTTAAATGCTTGTGCGCTCCAGGCTGGAGCATTCATTCATGCTTTGGACTCAGTTGTGTTCAGAGAGCTATCACTCTTGTGTTTTTGCTACCAAGTAGTTTAATAAGCCGTTTGCTGTTTATTCGACGACTCGCCGGCCCATTTCGCTTCGTGACAATATCCCGCCCGTGTCGCCATGAGAATTATGGAAAGTGATTTACAAAAATATTTGATGTGTAAGAAAAAAACGTGTGCTTTCAATGATTCTATATACAAGACTACGCGAGAATTCTCCCCTCCCTACGCGCGTAACCTTGACGTGAATGTGGAGAAGTTTATGGTCGGCGGCTTCCCTGTCTCACTTTATTGTTCGAATCCACTAGTTGATCATGTTTGTTAATTGAAAAAGACAAGTTTCTGTACGGATTCTGGTGTGTATTCACGCTGCTTGCTTAGAAATGATAGTCTGAATGAATTATTGATTTGACTTTGTTTCAGATGTTCACTCGATTGATATTAATAAAAATATTCTCTGAGTTGGGAAAGCCTAAACTATCTATTATGTATTTCTGAGTGGTGGCTGTTGAATTCCTCTGTAGAAACTTTTAGATTAATTTGCAATTCATATGTGTTGTTAGTGGCTGCTGCGTAGAACTTTCTGTTGCAAAGTTATCATAAAAATTGATGTAAATAAATTTGTTTCTCATTTTTTGATTGAGTATTATTTCTATCATTGAATAAAAAAATATCGCCTCTGTACAAACTTAGCCGACTTGTCCTCCTCTTTGAAGAAAGACAATGTCTCCCATTTCAATGAAAGAATGTGAAGGAGAGCGAGAGAGATAACTCGCCATGGTTCGTTATTGTATCATATGTATTTTCTGTGTGTTAGTGTGGATACTTCCATCAAAATAATGTTTATAGTGTTTGTTAGCATGAAAATTGCATTTCATAGTATTCGCCTAGCTTATGATTTTATGGTGCTTCAAATGATAGAATATTTTATTTATATATTTATTTATGATTGTACCTCAAGTGCCCTCGCGGGGCGTTACTTGAGGGGGTAACAAACTCACACATGAACATACAAGAACATGCTAAATGTACATAAGAGTAAGAACTTGCGGTAGTGCGGCAAGATAAAAAACCAAACACAACAACCAGATCAAAAACCAAAGTATGTAGACAACCTGCTACGAAATACAACAGCGTCAGCGACTGAGACGAGGGACTGGGGGAGGTCATTCCAAGCAGCAATAGTATGGGAAAAATAAGAATACAAAAAATAAGAAGTGCGACACGTTATGGGCATTACTTTACATGAATGATCACACCTGGCTGAGATGTAATGAGCTGGGGCAACAAAGGAGGGACGGATAGAAGAGTTGTAATAGAATTTATGAAAAGAAAGTTCTACGAAGCGAGAGCGGAGGCAAATGAATTGACGACTTGAGGGATGTAATGCTTGAAGGATAGGAGTAGTCAGAGAGAATAAAACGAGTTGCACGGTTTTGGACAGATTCAAGGAGATTGATAAGGCTAGTTTGGGGGGTCCCAGATGGCCGAGGCATATTCTAGTTTGGATCTGACTAATGTTTTGTAAGCAAGTAATCGGACATCGGTCGGTGCCTGTTTTAGACTGCGTCGAAAATAACCGAGCTTGCGGTTAGCATCATTCGCGACATTGTGTATGTGGTCAGCCCAGGAGAGGTTAGTTGAAAAATGAAGACCCAGATATTTGTAACAGGAAGAAGAGGGAACGGGAGTGTGTCCAATGTGGTATTGGAACGTAAAGGGTTTTTTAGAGCGAGAAAAAGGAAGATGACGGCACTTTGCGGAGTTCAGGGGAAGAAGCCATGATGAACACCATGCAAGTACTGAGTCAAGGTCTTGCTGAAGGGCCAAATGGTCGAAATGAGTGTGGATGGGTCTGTAAACAACACAGCCATCTGCAAATAGTCTTACAGAGGATGTTAAAGAATCTGGAAGATCGTTAATGAAGATAAGAAACAGAAGGGGTCCAAGAACAGAGCCTTGCGGAACACCAGAAGGAACAGGGACAAAGGAAGAAAGAGTGTTGTTTACAAATGTGGCCTGTGTTCGATCGGAAAGATAGCACTGGATCCACAGGACAACATCCGGGGGAAGATTAGGTAATGACAGTTTATGAATAAGGTCACAGTGTGAAACAGAGTCAAACGCTTTCTTAAAATCTAGGAAGATGGCGTCTGTTTGTATACCACGGTCCATATTAGAATGTATGTCCGAGCTGAACAAAGACAGCTGTGTTTCACACTATAGACCCTTGCGGAAACCGTGCTGGTGTTTGAAGAAAAATTATTATTTTCAAAATGAGAGGAGATAGCCGAATAGATGACATGCTCAAGAATTTTACGGCATATGCTTGTTAAGGAGATAGGACGGTAATTTAAGGGAGACGATTTGTCGCCCTGTTTAAAAATGGGAATAACCTTCCCCTGTCGCCAGTCATGAGGTACATATGCGTGATGAAGTGACTGCGTAAAAATGGCACACAAGTGTAACGATGTGACTACCCTGAATAGAATCGTGTCCAGCTGAGGAGGATAGCTTTAGGCCGTCGATTATCTTGATTATTCCGGCCTGTGAGATCACAATTTTCTCCATAGCTGTGAAACTACTATTAGGAGTGGCTACATTTAAGACAATGGGTATACTATCCTTCGTAAAAACAGTAGCAAAAGCTTCATTGAAGATGCAGGCGCAATCGGCATCATTTTTCCTTGAGCCATCGGCATCAGTTAGGCTAATGGGTTCAACACGAGGGGGATTAATAACACAATTTGCGAGGGTTTGTTGAAAGCATAGCTGGGAGTTCAGAGATCTAAAAATCATGCCTGGCCTTGCGGAGAGCCCTAATAAATTGACACGAGCATTCCCTAGCTATACTTTGAGTATGCCAGACTAGAACCAGTGCGTTTGGCACGACGAAATAAACGTTGTTTCTTATTTTTAAGCTTTTTAAGGCGATTACAGTACCAAGGCTCCAAGAAGATTTTCATCTGTTGTTTACGTGTTGTAGAATGTGTCGCTTACAGAAATCGGTTCGCTCTGATATTCTTGACTATTCTCTATTAGTGCTAACTATGATTGTTTCCTCTGTTCTTCAGAATCAAACTACTTTCTTACATTTGTGCTAGTCAATCGAATAATGCTATCATCTATTTGCGATAAATGTTGAATAAAAAAAATATCGCCACTGTACAAACTTGACCTTGAGAATGTCCCGGTTTGGAGAAAGAAGGAAATCAATGTGTGAGAGGGTGAATCCCCAACCGCTTCGAATGACAAAGCATGCGCTAGTTTTCGCTACCAGTTTAGATATACCTTGCTCCTCACACCAGACAAGATTCATCTAGCCACCACAGCCTTAAGCATACGCAGACGTTTCGCCTGTCATACGACGGGCATCATCAGTGCAAGACGGAGTGGGATAGCTGTCAACCAATCGCTATTTAAGAGGAGATGACAGTATTGTTCGGGAAGGGTGCCACGGTTTTTGTTACAATGCAAGGGATCAGCGCATATGTGCCACGATTCCAGTAGCTTCCTCGGTCCCAGTCTTTGCTCGCATGCCAAGGTCACCGCGTTATCGTAGTCGAAACAATGCCCTGTGTTCCAAGAATGCTCGCTGAGTTACCAGCTCCGGTGCACCAGCTCCGGTGCACCAGCTCCGGTGGCGCAGCGGTAACGCGTGCGCTTGGAGACTGGGAGGTCCGCGGTTCGAATCCGCGGGCCGGCTGTGCCGTCTGGGGTTTTTCCTGGGTTTCCCTCATAGGCGTATGCCGGCACAGTTCCCCTGAAGTCCGTCCCATGGACGCAGCTATCCTCCCCCTGAGCGGATTCCGCTCGGTCTTCCACTTCACCCTTTCCTCTCCTCCTCTCCACCACCTTTCCCTTCCCGAGAAACATGCCGCCTAATCAGGCAGGCAGACCTCTCGGGTTCCTCCCTACGACACTCCTCCTCATCCTTCCTCCGGTGGCGCAGCGGTAACGCGTGCGCTTGGAGACTGGAAGGTCCGCGGTTCGAATCCGCGGGCCGGCTGTGCCGTCCGGGGTTTTTCCTGGGTTTCCCTCAGATGTGTAATAGGCGTATGCCGGCACAGTTCCCCTGAAGTCGGCCCATGGACGCAGCTATCCTCCCCCCGAGCGGATCCCGCTCGGTCTTCCACTTCACCCTTTCCTCACCACCTTTCCCTTCACGAGAAACATGCCGCCTAATCAGGCAGGCAGACCTCTCGGGTTCCTCCCAACGACACTCCTCCTCCTCCTCCCTCCTCCCCGCTTTGAGGAAAAGGAGGAAAAAGCGATAGGTAGCTGCCTTGGTTTTTTCTTATTGTACCACGTCTATTTTCTCTTTGTTGGATACCTCCAGTGGATTCATAAAACAAAGTAAGGTTTGTAGTGTCTGTTAGAATGAAAATTGTATAGTATTCGATTAGATTATGTCACGAGGATGAGTCTATGGTGGTTCAAATGATAGATTATTTTCATCTGTTGTTTACGTGTTGGAGAAAACGCCGCTTAGACAAACCCGTCCGTTTTGATATTGGTGTCTGTTCTCTATTTCCTCTGTTCTTCAGCCTAAAGTCTATTGATTGTTTTCCTCTGCTCTTCAGCCGTAAGTCCGTGCTAGTTAGTTCGAATTATTAAATTTGTAATGTTTCTCGTTTTGATAGAGTGTTTCGCTATTATTTCCCTAAATGTGTCTGTTGTTTGTGTGGTGGAGAAAACTTCGCTTAGAGAAAATCGGTTCGTTCTGATACTGTTGTCTGTTCTCTATTAGTGCTAGCTATTGACTGTTTTCCTCTGCTCTTCAGCCGTAAGTCCGTGCTAGTTAGTTTGAATTATTAAATTTTTAATGTTTCTTATTTCCCTACATGCGTCTGTTGTTTGTGTGTTGGAGAAAACGCCGCTTAGACAAACCGGTTCGGTCTGGTACTGTTGTCGGTTCTCTATTAGTGCTAGTTATTCATTGTTTTCCTCTGCTCTTCAGCCGTAAGTCCGTGCTAGTTGGTTTGAATTATTAAATTCGTAATGTTTCTCGTTTTGATAGAGCGTTTCGCTACTATTTCCCTACATGTTTGGATACCTTGACCCTGGAGTATGTAGAAGCAGCCGTAAGTCCATGCTAGTTAGTTTGAATTATTAAATTTGTAATGTTTCTCGTTTTGATAGAGTGTTTCGCTATTATATCCCTACATGTGTCTGTTGTTTGTGTGTGGGAGAAAACGCCGCCTAGAGAAACCGGTTCGTTCTGATACTGTTGTCTGTTCTCTATTAGTGCTAGCTATTGATTGTTTTCCTGTGCTCTCAGCCGTAAATCCGTGCTAGTTAGTTTGAATTATTAAATTTGTAATGTTTCTCGTTTTGATAGAGTGTTTCGCTTCTATTTCCCTACATGTGTCTGTTGCTTGTGTGTTGGAGAAAACGCTGCTTAGAAAAACCGGTTCGTTTTGATACTGTTGTCTGTTCTCTATTAGTGCTAGCAATTCATTGTTTTCCTCTGCTCTTCAGCCGTAAGTCCGTGCTAGTTAGTTTGAATTATTAAATTTGTAATGTTTCTCGTATTGATAGTGTCTTTCGCTAATATTTCCATACATATGTGTTGTTTGTGTGTTGGTGAAAACGCCGCTTAGAGAAACCGGTTCGTTCTGGTACTGTTGTCTGTTCTCTATTAGTGCTAGCTATTGATTGTTTTCCACTGCTGTTCAGCCGTAAGTCCGTGCTAGTTAGTTTGAATTATTAAATTTCGAATGTTTCTCGTTATAGTGTGTTTCGCTATTATTTCCATACATGTGTGTTGTTTGTGTGTTGGAGAAAACGCCGCTTAGAGAAACCTGCTCGTTCTGCTACTGTTGTCTGTCCTCTATTAGTGCTAGCTATTGATTGTTTTCCTCTGCTCTTCAGCCGTAAGTCCGTGCTAGTTAGTTCGAATTATTAAATGTGTAATGTTTCTCGTTTTGATAGAGTGTTTCGCTATTATTTTCCTATATGTGTCTGTCGTTTGTGTGTTGGAGAAAACGCCGCTTAGAGAAACCGGTTCGTTCTCATACTGTTGTCTACTGTGCAAAAAGGACGTGCGCGTGGGAATGACCGCAGGCGAATTTACCGGCCATATTGTGAACTCTCTGACGTCTGCCACCACGACTGCAAAGATCAGCGCTGGCCACGCAGGTACGGATCCGGAGGTGGAGCGTTTGCGTGCCATTCGAAGACGGGCAGAGCGGAAGGCTCGGCGATCCGGCCAACTTGCAGATGCACAAGCCGCGCGTCGTGCGAATGCGTCGGTACAGAAAGCATTGTAGGCTGTTGACAAAAAAAGATGGCGTCAGTTTTGCGCGTCTCTGACTCCGTTTTCAAGCCCTGCGAAGGTCCTGCGGATTGCGCGGAGTCTCCGCGAAGCTCCTCCCGCGAGGAATCCCCTCAGATCTCTGGCACTCTCAGTATCTAGGCCTGAGAAGGAAGTTGCCCACGACTTCTGCAAAATTCTGGCAGCACAGTCCGAGGCAGCGAAATGTGCAGCCTTTCGGAGCCACGCATTGGAGCTGCAGCATGCTATTAGTCAAGCCCCGTCAGTGTCTGACCCTGACATGGACGCAGACCTCACGTTTGCCGAGGTCAAGGCTGCGCTGGCACTCTCCCACAAGAAGTCGTCGCCCGGTCCAGACAAAGTCACCTACGTGGCGCTCCACAATTTGGACGACGCATCCCTTTTGGCGCTCTTAGAGGTTTACAACACGTCATGGAGGGATGGGCAAGTCCCTGCCGCGTGGAAGGAGGCACGAATAGTCCCCATCCTGAAACCGGGGAAACAACCCTCCGATCTGGCGTCTTTCCGACCCGTGAGCCTCACCAGCTGCTTAGGCAAGGTCCTTGAACGTATGATACTGCACAGGCTCGGGTGGTGGCTGGAGCGAAGACCTGTTTTTCCTCAGGAAATGGCGGGTTTCCGCAGACACCGTAACTCTATGGATTCGGTGCTCGATTTAGTCTCTTCGGTCGAAGAAGCGAAGGCGCGAAGGAAAATAGCGATGGCTGTCTTCCTGGACATCAAACGGGCGTACGATTCCGTAAGCCATCCCTGTGTTATTCATGGGTTGTTGCAGGCCCAGGTGCCTCATAGGGCGTTGACGTGGCTCTCCGACTTCCTCCGTCAACGGAAGATTTTCGTCACTACAAGCGAGGGGGACACGGAAAAGATCACTGTGCCACAGGGAGTTCCTCAGGGAAGTGCCCTTAGCCCCCTGTTATTCAACATTGTCTTGATGGCCCTCAAGGAGTGCCTTCCTCGGAGGGTGCATCTGTCCATCTATGCTGATGATATCTGCGTCTGGACTGTTGGCAAGTCCCGCCCTGCAATTCAGCGTCGGCTCCAGAGCTCACTTGATGCCATACATGCCTACTTCCTGAACGCAGGGATGGACATCTCCACTGAGAAGAGTGCTACCCTTCCGTTTAACCGGAAAGAGATGCGCCGGTTCCAAGTACACATCGGGGGGGTCCCCGTTAAGGCAGGTCAGGCACCACAGGTTCCTCGGTGTTGTGTTGGACCGCAACCTGTCGTGGGCAAGACACATTGACTATCTCTCTTCAAAGGCGCAACGTTGGGGAAATGTGATACGTCACTTTGCCGGCTTGCGCTGGGGATGTACTGAGCGGGACCTTCTTGCACTCCACAAAGCGCTTGTTCGTGGCTCAGTAGTCTACAGCCTTCCTGTGTTGCACGGACTATCACGGACGTCCGAACACAAGCTCCGTTGCGTCTTGGCGCGCAGCTTGCGGACCTGTCTTGACGTTCCGCGTTGCGCTGAGACGAGGACGGTGGTAGCCGAGGCCAGGGAACTCCCAATTGGCGTCCTCCGCAAGAGAGAAACCTTCCGCCACTACTTGCGATTGCGCGCTCACCATCGCCGTCACCCGCTGGTACAGAAGCTTCGTAAGCGAAACCGCAGCAAAATCGCGCAGTGTGCGCAAGAACTAACGGACCATATACCTGCCTTCACTGTTGCCCCATCCGCTTCTGCAGTAGCGCCATGGACACTGTCGAGACCATCCATCTTGTCTCACATCCCGGGGATCAAGGGGCCGAAGAGCCAAACCCCTGCTCCAGTCCTCAAGCAGGCTACTCTGGAGTGGATGGACGCTGCATACGGAAACCAAACCGCTGTATATACGGACGGTTCCTCCACTACCGGCGGCTCATCTGCGGCATTTGTAATCCCAGACGAGTCAATTTCACGTGGGTTCCGCCTATCGCACCGCACCTCGGCCACCTCTGCGGAGTTGTATGCCATCCTGCTATTCCTAAGGTCTATTTTGGATCACCACCCCCGCTTCTGGGTGGTTTACACAGATTCGCGGGCAGCGCTGCAGTGCATAGACAGCATGGGCATCCGTGGCTCCTTGGCTCCGGTGGTAGTGAACATCCTGACGACACTCAAGGTTTTAGAAGACAGGGGCCACCGGCTCACCCTCCAATGGGTCCCTAGCCACATTGCAATAAGAGGCAATGAGGTAGCGGATCGGGCAGCTGCTGCAGCTCACCATCGCCGCTCAGCAGTCTCCATAATACTTTCGAATGGAGATAGGCGCTCCCTCTTGTCCGTTTTGACGTCGCCCTGGGCCCATCAGGAATGGTGTCATGACATCACCCGGTGGTCGCTTCTGTATGCTGTTGACCCAACGCTTTCATTTGACATGCCAAGCGGTTTCCCTCGCCTCTTTACGTCTCTAGTGCGTCGTTTACGACTTAGCGTCGCATTCACCCCTGCACTCCGGTATAGGCTGGGCCACAGCACCACGGCGCTGTGTACAACTTGTGGTTTACCGGCAACAATCCGACACATTCTCGAAGACTGCAGCCAGTACGTACGCGAGCGACGGGCCTTTAAATCTCAACTTGAAATGCTGGATCAGAGGCCATTCAACATCTGCAAAGTTCTCGGCCCATGGAGTAACCCTGGACACCAGTGCCGTGCACTTTCGGAATTTCAGGCAATGATCGTGCTGACGCTCTTGCTCGGCAAGCCCACGACGCTGAGCAACCAACTGTCTTTCCCCTTGCGCACTCTATGTGCCAGCTGAAAATCCGCCGCTTCACTGCCAACCGCACACAGCTCTTCCAGCAAGAAGCTATACGAACCAATGCCTTCCTTAAATCCATTGACCCTTTAATGACATATGCTGTGCCTGGCCGCATCCCGCGCATCGAGGAATCGCTGCTTCATCGGCTGCGGCTGAATGTGGCCCGAACTCCTCTCCTCCTATTTAAGATGAATCAGCACCCATCACCTCTTTGCCCAACGTGCAACGTAGAAGCCGATGTGCCACACATTCTCATTGCCTGCCAGCGGTACGAAGATCACCGATCGAGTCTCCGGCGCCGCCTTGCTCATCTAGGCTACCGAGAGCTTTCCCTCGCGGTGCTACTTGGCCCTACCCAGCACGCTGAAGTCACGTCTGCGCTAACACGATTCCTTCGGGAATCTAAACTCCTGGGCATTCTCTGATGCGTCCTATGCGCAACGATTAGTGAAGGAGCTGTTCCTTCTGCATTTTTTGATAATTTTCTGTATCCCAGCTGTTTTCTTTTGTTTGCTTGAAAGCATTAGGGAACACCGTGGCTAACCTTTCCCTTCCCCTTTTTCTTACTTTACATTAAACATATTCCCCCCCCCCCCCACTTGGCGCTCTTCTTTCCTTTCTGAGGGCCACCGGCCTCCTTCACGAACTGTAGGGATTTCCTTCCCTCGTCATCCTTTCATGTGAACCTTTTTGGAATGGGGTAGGGTCCCGCACTCAACGCAGGGAAACATCCCACATCATCATCATCCATTCATCTATGTTGTTGTTGTCTATCCTCTATTAGTGCTAGCTATGGATTGTTTTCCTCTGCTGTTCCGCCGTAAGTCCGTGCTAGTTAGTTTGAATTATTAAATTTGTAATATTTCTCGTTTTGATAGAGTGTTTCGCTATTATGTCCCTACATGTGTCTGTTGTTTGTGTGTTGGAGAAAACGCTGATTAGAGAAACCGGTTCGTGCTGATACTGTTGTCTGTTCTCTATTAGTGCTAGCTATTGATTGTTTTGGTCTGCTCTTCAGCCATAAGGCCGTGGTAGTTAGTTTGAATTATTAAATTTGCAATGTTTCTCGTTTTGATAGAGTGTTCCGCTATTATTTCCCTACATGTGTCTGTTGTTTGTGTGTTGGAGAAAACGCCGCTTAGAGAAACCGGTTCGTTCTGATACTGTTGTCTGTTCTCTATTAGTGCTAGCTATTGATTGTTTTCCTCTGCTCTTTAGCCGTAAGTCCGTGCTAGTTAGTTTGAATTATTAAATTTGTAATGTTTCCCGTTTTGATAGAGTGTTTCGCTATTATTTCCCTACATGTATCTATTGTTTGTGTTTTGGAGAAAACGCTGCTTAGAGAAATCGGTTCGTTCTGATCCTGTTGTCTGTTCTCTATTAGTGCTAGCTATTGATTGTTTTCCTCTGCTGTTCAGCCGTAAGTCCGTGCTAGTTTGAATTATGAAATTTGTAATGTTTCTCGTTTTTATAGAGTGTTTCGCTATTATTTCCCTACATGTGTCTGTTGTTTGTGTGTTGGAGAAAACGCCGCTTAGAGAAACCGGTTTTGTTCTGATACTGTTGTCTGTTCTCTATTAGTGCTAGCTATTGATTGTTTTCCCCTGCTCTTCAGCCGTAAGTCCGAGCTAGTTTGAATTATTTAAATTTGTAATGTTTCTCGTTTTTATAGAGTGTTTCGCTATTATTTCCCTACATGTGTCTGTTGTTTGTGTGTTGGAGAAAACGCCGCTTAGAGAAACCGGTTCGTTCTGATACTGTTGTCTGTTCTCTATTAGTGCTAGCTATTGATTGTTTTGCTCTGCTCTTCAGCCGTAAGGCCGTGCTAGTTAGTTTGAATTATTAAATTTGCAATGTTTCTCGTTTTGATAGAGTGTTTCGCTATTATTTCCCTACATGTGTCTGTTGTTTGTGTTTTGGAGAAAACGCTGCTTAGAGAAACCGGTTCGTTCTGATGCTGCTGTCTGTTCTCTATTAGTGGTAGCTATTGATTGTTTTCCACTGCTCTCAGCCGTAAGTCCGGGCTAGTTAGTTTGAATTATTAAATTTCTAATGTTTCTCGTTTTGATAGAGTGTTTCGCTATTATTTCCCTACATGTGTCTGTTGTTTGTGTGTTGGAGAAAACGCTGCTGAGAGAAACCGGTTCGTTCTGATACTGTTGTCTGTTCTCTATTAGTGCTAGCTATTGATTGTTTTGGTCTGCTCTTCAGCCGTAAGGCCGTGCTAGTTAGTTTGAATTATTAAATTTCCAATGTTTCTCGTTTTGATAGAGTGTTTCGCTATTATTTCCCTACATATGTCTGTTTGTGTGTTGGAGAAAACGCCGCTTAGAGAAACCGGTTCGTTCTGATACTGTTGTCTGTTCTCTATTAGTGCTAGCTATTGATTGTTTTCCTCTGCTCTTTAGCCGTAAGTCCGTGCTAGTTAGTTTGAATTATTAAATTTGTAATGTTTCCCCTTTTGATAGAGTGTTTCGCTATTATTTCCCTACATGTGTCTATTGTTTGTGTTAAGGAGAAAACGCTGCTTAGAGAAATCGGTTCGTTCTGATCCTGTTGTCTGTTCTCTATTAGTGCTAGCTATTGATCCTCTGCTGTTCAGCCGTAAGTCCGTGCTAGTTTGAATTATTAAATTTGTAATGTTTCTCGTTTTTATAGAGTGTTTCGCTATTATTTCCCTACATGTGTCTGTTGTTTGTGTGTTGGAGAAAACGCGGCTTAGAGAAATCGGTTCGTTCTGATACTGTTGTCTGTTCTCTATTAGTGCTAGCTATTGATTGTTTTCCTATGCTCTTTAGCCGTAAGTCCGTGCCAGTTAGTTTGAATTATTAAATTTGTAATGTTTCCCGTTTTGATAGAGTGTTTCGCTATTATTTCCGTACATGTGTCTATTGTTTGTGTTTTGGAGAAAACGCTGCTTAGAGAAATCGGTTCGTTCTGATACTGTTGTCTGTTCTCTATTGGTGCTAGCTATTGATTGTTTTCCTCTGCTCTTTAGCCGTAAGTCCGTGCTAGTTAGTTTGAATTATTAAATTTGTAATGTTTCTCGTTTTGATAGAGTGTTTCGCTATTATTTCCCTACATGTGTCTGTTGTTTGTGTGTTGGAGAAAACGCGGCTTAGAGAAATCGGTTGGTTCGGATACTGTTGTATGTTCTCTATTAGTGCTAGCTATTGATTGTTTTCCTCTGCTCTTCGGCCGTAAGTCCGTGCTAGTTAGTTTGAATTATTAAATTTGTAATGTTTCTCGTTTTGATAGAGTGTTTCGCTATTATTTCCCTACATGTGTCTGTTGTTTGTGTGTTGGAGAAAACGCGGCTTAGAGAAATCGGTTCGTTCGGATACTGTTGTCTGTTCTCTATTAGTGCTAGCTATTGATTGTTTTCCTCTGCTCTTCGGCCGTAAGTCCGTGCTAGTTAGTTTGAATTATTAAATTTGTAATGTTTCTCGTTTTGATAGAGTGTTTCGCTATTATTTCCCTACATGTGTCTGTTGTTTGTGTGTTGGAGAAAACGCGGCTTAGAGAAATCGGTTCGTTCGGATACTGTTGTCTGTTCTCTATTAGTGCTAGCTATTGATTGTTTTCCTCTGCTCTTCGGCCGTAAGTCCGTGCTAGTTAGTTTGAATTATTAAATTTGTAATGTTTCTCGTTTTGATAGAGTGTTTTGCTATTACTTCCCTACATGTGTCTGTTGTTTGTGTGTTGGAGAAAACGCGGCTTAGAGAAATCGGTTCGTTCTGATACTGTTGTCTGTTCTCTATTAGTGCTAGATATTGATTGTTTTCCTCTGCTCTTCGGCCGTAAGTCCGTGCTAGTTAGTTTGAATTATTAAATTTGTAATGTTTCTCGTTTTGATAGAGTGTTTCGCTATTATTTCCCTACATGTGTCTGTTGTTTGTGTGTTGGAGAAAACGCGGCTTAGAGAAATCGGTTCGTTCGGATACTGTTGTCTGTTCTCTATTAGTGCTAGCTATTGATTGTTTTCCTCTGCTCTTCGGCCGTAAGTCCGTGCTAGTTAGTTTGAATTATTAAATTTGTAATGTTTCTCGTTTTGATAGAGTGTTTCGCTATTATTTCCCTACATGTGTCTGTTGTTTGTGTGTTGGAGAAAACGCCGCTTAGAGAAACCGGTTCGTTCTGATACTGTTGTCTGTTCTCTATTAGTGCTAGCTATTGATTGTTTTCCTCTGCTCTTTAGCCGTAAGTCCGTGCTAGTTAGTTTGAATTGTTAAATTTGTAATGTTCCCCGTTTTGATAGTGTTTCGCTATTATTTCCCTACATGTGTCTATTGTTTGTGTGTTGGAGAAAACGCCGCTTAGAGAGACCGGTTCGTTCTGATACTGTTGTCTGTTCTTTATTAGTGCTAGCTATTGATTGTTTTCCACTGCTCTCAGCCGTAAGTCCGTGCTAGTTAGTTTCAATTATTAAATTTGTAATGTTTCTCGTTTTGATAGAGTGTTTCGCTATTATTTCCCTACATGTGTCTATTGTTTGTGTGTTGGAGAAAACGCCGCTTAGAGAAACCGGTTCGTTCTGGTACTGTTGTCTGTTCTCTATTAGTGCTAGCTATTGATTGATTTCCTCTGCTCTTCAGCCGTAAGTCCGAGCTAGTTTGAATTATTAAATTTGTAATGTTTCTCGTTTTGATAGAGTGTTTCGCTATTATTTCCCTAGGTGTATCTGTTGTTTGTGTGTTGGAGAAAACGCTGCTGAGTGAAACCGGTTCGTTCTGATACTGTTGTCTGCTCTTTATTAGTGCTAGCTATTGATTGTTTTCCTCTGCTCTCAGCCGTAAGTCCGTGCTACTTAGTTTGAATTATTAAATTTGTAATGTTCCCCGTTTTGACAGTGTTTCGTTATTATTTCCTTACGTGTGTCTATTGTTTGTGTGTTGGAGAAAGCGCCGCTTAGAGAAACCGGTTCGTTCTGATACTGTTGTCTGCTCTTTATTAGTGCTAGCTATTGATTTTTTTGCTCTGCTCTTCAGCCGTAAGTCCGAGCTAGTTTGAATTATTAAATTTGTAATGTTTCTCGTTTTGATAGAGTGTTTCGCTATTATTTCCCTAGGTGTATGTGTTGTTTGTGTGTTGGAGAAAACGCTGCTGAGTGAAACCGGTTCGTTCTGATACTGTTGTCTGTTCTCTATTAGTGCTAGCTATTGATTGTTTTGCTCTGCTCTTTAGCCGTAAGTCCGTGCTAGTTAGTTTGAATTATTAAATTTGTAATGTTCCCCGTTTTGATAGAGTGTTTCGCTATTATTTCCCTACATGTGTCTATTGTTTGTGTGTTGGAGAAAACGCCGCTTAGAGAAACCGGTTCGTTCTGATACTGTTGTCTGCTCTTTATTAGTGCTAGCTATTGATTGTTTTCCTCTGCTCTCAGCCGTAAGTCCGTGCTAGTTAGTTTGAATTATTAAATTTGTAATGTTCCCCGTTTTGATAGTGTTTCGTTATTATTTCCCTACACGTGTCTATTGTTTGTGTGTTGGAGAAAACGCCGCTTAGAGAAACCGGTTCGTTCTGATACTGTTGTCTGCTCTTTATTAGTGCTAGCTATTGATTGTTTTCCTCTGCTCTCAGCCGTAAGTCCGTGCTAGTTAGTTTGAATTATTAAATTTGTAATGTTCCCCGTTTTGATAGTGTTTCGTTATTATTTCCTTACGTGTGTCTATTGTTTGTGTGTTGGAGAAAGCGCCGCTTAGAGAAACCGGTTCGTTCTGATACTGTTGTCTGCTCTTTATTAGTGCTAGCTATTGATTGTTTTCCTCTGCTCTTCAGCCGTAAGTCCGAGCTAGTTTGAATTATTAAATTTGTAATGTTTCTCGTTTTGATAGAGTGTTTCGCTATTATTTCCCTAGGTGTATCTGTTGTTTGTGTGTTGGCGAAAACGCTGCTGAGTGAAACCGGTTCGTTCTGATACTGTTGTCTGTTCTCTATTAGTGCTAGCTATTGATTGTTTTGCTCTGCTCTTTAGCCGTAAGTCCGTGCTAGTTAGTTTGAATTATTAAATTTGTAATGTTCCCCGTTTTGATAGTGTTTCGTTATTATTTCCCTACATGTGTCTATTGTTTGTGTGTTGGAGAAAACGCCGCTTAGAGAAACCGGTTCGTTCTGATACTGTTGTCTGCTCTTTATTAGTGCTAGCTATTGATTGTTTTCCTCTGCTCTCAGCCGTAAGTCCGTGCTAGTTAGTTTGAATTATTAAATTTGTAATGTTTCTCGTTTTGATAGAGTGTTTCGCTATTATTTCCCTAGGTGTATCTGTTGTTTGTGTGTTGGAGAAAACGCTGCTGAGTGAAACCGGTTCGTTCTGATACTGTTGTCTGTTCTCTATTAGTGCTAGCTATTGATTGTTTTGCTCTGCTCTTCAGCTGTAAGGTCGTGCTAGTTAGTTTGAATTATTAATTTGTAATGTTTCTCGTTTTGATAGAGTGTTTCGCTATTATTTCCCTACATGTGCCAGTTGTTTGTGTGTTGGAGAAAACGCTGCTTAGAGAAATCGGTTCGTTCGGATACTGTTGTGCTAGCTCTATTAGTGCTAGCTATTGATCGTTTTCCTCTGCTCTTCGGCCGTAAGTCCGTGCTAGTTAGTTTGAATTATTAAATTTGTAATATTTCTCGTTTTGATAGAATGTTTCGCTATTATTTCCCTACATGTGTCTGTTGTTTGTGTGTTGAAGAAAACGCCGCTTAGAGAAACCGGTTCGTTCTGATACTGGTGTCTGTTCTCTATTAGTGCTAGCTATTGATTGTTTTCCTCTGCTCTTTAGCCGTAAGTCCGTGCTAGTTAGTTTGAATTATTAAATTTGTAATGTTTCTCGTTTTGATAGAGTGTTTCGCTATTATTTCCCTAGGTGTATCTGTTGTTTGTGTGTTGGAGAAAACGCTGCTGAGTGAAACCGGTTCGTTCTGATACTGTTGTCTGTTCTCTATTAGTGCTAGCTATTGATTGTTTTGCTCTGCTCTTCAGCCGTAAGGTCGTGCTAGTTAGTTTGAATTATTAATTTGTAATGTTTCTCGTTTTGATAGAGTGTTTCGCTATTATTTCCCTACATGTGCCAGTTGTTTGTGTGTTGGAGAAAACGCTGCTTAGAGAAATCGGTTCGTTCGGATACTGTTGTGCTAGCTCTATTAGTGCTAGCTATTGATCGTTTTCCTCTGCTCTTCGGCCGTAAGTCCGTGCTAGTTAGTTTGAATTATTAAATTTGTAATATTTCTCGTTTTGATAGAATGTTTCGCTATTATTTCCCTACATGTGTCTGTTGTTTGTGTGTTGAAGAAAACGCCGCTTAGAGAAACCGGTTCGTTCTGATACTGGTGTCTGTTCTCTATTAGTGCTAGCTATTGATTGTTTTCCTCTGCTCTTTAGCCGTAAGTCCGTGCTAGTTAGTTTGAATTATTAAATTTGTAATGTTTCTCGTTTTGATAGAGTGTTTCGCTATTATTTCCCTACATGTGTCTGTTGTTTGTGTGTTGGAGAAAACGCCGCTTAGAGAAACCGGTTCGTTCTGATACTGTTGTCTGTTCTCTATTAGTGCTAGCTATTGATTGTTTTCCTCTGCTCTTTAGCCGTAAGTCCGTGCTAGTTAGTTTGAATTGTTAAATTTGTAATGTTCCCCGTTTTGATAGTGTTTCGCTATTATTTCCCTACATGTGTCTATTGTTTGTGTGTTGGAGAAAACGCCGCTCAGAGAGACCGGTTCGTTCTGATACTGTTGTCTGTTCTTTATTAGTGCTAGCTATTGATTGTTTTCCACTGCTCTCAGCCGTAAGTCCGTGCTAGTTAGTTTCAATTATTAAATTTGTAATGTTTCTCGTTTTGATAGAGTGTTTCGCTATTATTTCCCTACATGTGTCTATTGTTTGTGTGTTGGAGAAAACGCCGCTTAGAGAAACCGGTTCGTTCTGGTACTGTTGTCTGTTCTCTATTAGTGCTAGCTATTGATTGATTTCCTCTGCTCTTCAGCCGTAAGTCCGAGCTAGTTTGAATTATTAAATTTGTAATGTTTCTCGTTTTGATAGAGTGTTTCGCTATTATTTCCCTAGGTGTATCTGTTGTTTGTGTGTTGGAGAAAACGCTGCTGAGTGAAACCGGTTCGTTCTGATACTGTTGTCTGCTCTTTATTAGTGCTAGCTATTGATTGTTTTCCTCTGCTCTCAGCCGTAAGTCCGTGCTACTTAGTTTGAATTATTAAATTTGTAATGTTCCCCGTTTTGATAGTGTTTCGTTATTATTTCCTTACGTGTGTCTATTGTTTGTGTGTTGGAGAAAGCGCCGCTTAGAGAAACCGGTTCGTTCTGATACTGTTGTCTGCTCTTTATTAGTGCTAGCTATTGATTTTTTTGCTCTGCTCTTCAGCCGTAAGTCCGAGCTAGTTTGAATTATTAAATTTGTAATGTTTCTCGTTTTGATAGAGTGTTTCGCTATTATTTCCCTAGGTGTATGTGTTGTTTGTGTGTTGGAGAAAACGCTGCTGAGTGAAACCGGTTCGTTCTGATACTGTTGTCTGTTCTCTATTAGTGCTAGCTATTGATTGTTTTCCTCTGTTCTTTAGCCGTAAGTCCATGTTAGTTAGTTTGAATTATTAAATTTGTAATGTTTCTCGTTTTTATAGAGTGTTTCGCTATTATTTCCCTACATGTGTCTATTGTTTGTGTGTTGGAGAAAACGCCGCTTAGAGAAACCGGTTCGTTCTGATACTGTTGTCTGCTCTTTATTAGTGCTAGCTATTGATTGTTTTCCTCTGCTCTCAGCCGTAAGTCCGTGCTAGTTAGTTTGAATTATTAAATTTGTAATGTTCCCCGTTTTGATAGTGTTTCGTTATTATTTCCCTACACGTGTCTATTGTTTGTGTGTTGGAGAAAACGCCGCTTAGAGAAACCGGTTCGTTCTGATACTGTTGTCTGCTCTTTATTAGTGCTAGCTATTGATTGTTTTCCTCTGCTCTCAGCCGTAAGTCCGTGCTAGTTAGTTTGAATTATTAAATTTGTAATGTTCCCCGTTTTGATAGTGTTTCGTTATTATTTCCCTACACGTGTCTATTGTTTGTGTGTTGGAGAAAACGCCGCTTAGAGAAACCGGTTCGTTCTGATACTGTTGTCTGCTCTTTATTAGTGCTAGCTATTGATTGTTTTCCTCTGCTCTCAGCCGTAAGTCCGTGCTAGTTAGTTTGAATTATTAAATTTGTAATGTTCCCCGTTTTGATAGTGTTTCGTTATTATTTCCCTACACGTGTCTATTGTTTGTGTGTTGGAGAAAACGCCGCTTAGAGAAACCGGTTCGTTCTGATACTGTTGTCTGCTCTTTATTAGTGCTAGCTATTGATTGTTTTCCTCTGCTCTCAGCCGTAAGTCCGTGCTAGTTAGTTTGAATTATTAAATTTGTAATGTTCCCCGTTTTGATAGTGTTTCGTTATTATTTCCCTACACGTGTCTATTGTTTGTGTGTTGGAGAAAACGCCGCTTAGAGAAACCGGTTCGTTCTGATACTGTTGTCTGCTCTTTATTAGTGCTAGCTATTGATTGTTTTCCTCTGCTCTCAGCCGTAAGTCCGTGCTAGTTAGTTTGAATTATTAAATTTGTAATGTTCCCCGTTTTGATAGTGTTTCGTTATTATTTCCCTACACGTGTCTATTGTTTGTGTGTTGGAGAAAACGCCGCTTAGAGAAACCGGTTCGTTCTGATACTGTTGTCTGCTCTTTATTAGTGCTAGCTATTGATTGTTTTCCTCTGCTCTCAGCCGTAAGTCCGTGCTAGTTAGTTTGAATTATTAAATTTGTAATGTTCCCCGTTTTGATAGTGTTTCGTTATTATTTCCCTACACGTGTCTATTGTTTGTGTGTTGGAGAAAACGCCGCTTAGAGAAACCGGTTCGTTCTGATACTGTTGTCTGCTCTTTATTAGTGCTAGCTATTGATTGTTTTCCTCTGCTCTCAGCCGTAAGTCCGTGCTAGTTAGTTTGAATTATTAAATTTGTAATGTTCCCCGTTTTGATAGTGTTTCGTTATTATTTCCCTACACGTGTCTATTGTTTGTGTGTTGGAGAAAACGCCGCTTAGAGAAACCGGTTCGTTCGGATACTGTTGTCTGCTCTTTATTAGTGCTAGCTATTGATTGTTTTCCTCTGCTCTCAGCCGTAAGTCCGTGCTAGTTAGTTTGAATTATTAAATTTGTAATGTTCCCCGTTTTGATAGTGTTTCGTTATTATTTCCCTACACGTGTCTATTGTTTGTGTGTTGGAGAAAACGCCGCTTAGAGAAACCGGTTCGTTCTGATACTGTTGTCTGCTCTTTATTAGTGCTAGCTATTGATTGTTTTCCTCTGCTCTCAGCCGTAAGTCCGTGCTAGTTAGTTTGAATTATTAAATTTGTAATGTTCCCCGTTTTGATAGAGTGCTTCGCTATTATTTCCCTACATGTGTCTATTGTTTGTGTGTTGGAGAAAACGCCGCTTAGAGAAACCGGTTCGTTCGGATACTGTTGTCTGCTCTTTATTAGTGCTAGCTATTGATTGTTTTCCTCTGCTCTCAGCCGTAAGTCCGTGCTAGTTAGTTTGAATTATTAAATTTGTAATG
This sequence comes from Ornithodoros turicata, assembly GCF_037126465.1. NCBI lineage: Eukaryota > Metazoa > Arthropoda > Arachnida > Ixodida > Argasidae > Ornithodoros > Ornithodoros turicata. The sequence continues at coordinate 36,456,795 of NC_088205.1, read as the reverse complement.
TTCCCCGTTTCGATAGTGTTTCGTTATTATTTCCCTACACGTGTCTATTGTTTGTGTGTTGGAGAAAACGCCGCTTAGAGAAACCGGTTCGTTCTGATACTGTTGTCTGCTCTTTATTAGTGCTAGCTATTGATTGTTTTCCTCTGCTCTCAGCCGTAAGTCCGTGCTAGTTAGTTTGAATTATTAAATTTGTAATGTTTCTCGTTTTGATAGAGTGTTTCGCCATTATTTCCCTAGGTGTATCTGTTGTTTGTGTGTTGGAGAAAACGCTGCTGAGTGAAACCGGTTCGTTCTGATACTGTTGTCTGTTCTGTATTAGTGCTAGCTATTGATTGTTTTGCTCTGCTCTTCAGCCGTAAGGTCGTGCTAGTTAGTTTGAATTATTAAATTTGTAATGTTTCTCGTTTTGATAGTGTTTCGCTATTATTTCCCTACATGTGTCTGTTGTTTGTGCGTTGGAGAAAACGCCGCTTAGAGAAGCCGGTTCGTTCTGAAACTGTTGTCTGTTCTCTATTAGTGCTAGCTATTGATTGTTTTGCTCTGCTCTTCAGCCGTAAGGTCGTGCTAGTTAGTTTGAATTATTAATTTGTAATGTTTCTCGTTTTGATAGAGTGTTTCGCTATTATTTCCCTACATGTGCCAGTTGTTTGTGTGTTGGAGAAAACGCTGCTTAGAGAAATCGGTTCGTTCGGATACTGTTGTGCTAGCTCTATTAGTGCTAGCTATTGATCGTTTTCCTCTGCTCTTCGGCCGTAAGTCCGTGCTAGTTAGTTTGAATTATTAAATTTGTAATATTTCTCGTTTTGATAGAATGTTTCGCTATTATTTCCCTACATGTGTCTGTTGTTTGTGTGTTGAAGAAAACGCCGCTTAGAGAAACCGGTTCGTTCTGATACTGGTGTCTGTTCTCTATTAGTGCTAGCTATTGATTGTTTTCCTCTGCTCTTTAGCCGTAAGTCCGTGCTAGTTAGTTTGAATTATTAAATTTGTAATGTTTCTCGTTTTGATAGAGTGTTTCGCTATTATTTCCCTAGGTGTATCTGTTGTTTGTGTGTTGGAGAAAACGCTGCTGAGTGAAACCGGTTCGTTCTGATACTGTTGTCTGTTCTCTATTAGTGCTAGCTATTGATTGTTTTGCTCTGCTCTTCAGCCGTAAGGTCGTGCTAGTTAGTTTGAATTATTAATTTGTAATGTTTCTCGTTTTGATAGAGTGTTTCGCTATTATTTCCCTACATGTGCCAGTTGTTTGTGTGTTGGAGAAAACGCTGCTTAGAGAAATCGGTTCGTTCGGATACTGTTGTGCTAGCTCTATTAGTGCTAGCTATTGATCGTTTTCCTCTGCTCTTCGGCCGTAAGTCCGTGCTAGTTAGTTTGAATTATTAAATTTGTAATATTTCTCGTTTTGATAGAATGTTTCGCTATTATTTCCCTACATGTGTCTGTTGTTTGTGTGTTGAAGAAAACGCCGCTTAGAGAAACCGGTTCGTTCTGATACTGGTGTCTGTTCTCTATTAGTGCTAGCTATTGATTGTTTTCCTCTGCTCTTTAGCCGTAAGTCCGTGCTAGTTAGTTTGAATTATTAAATTTGTAATGTTTCTCGTTTTGATAGAGTGTTTCGCTATTATTTCCCTACATGTGTCTGTTGTTTGTGTGTTGGAGAAAACGCCGCTTAGAGAAACCGGTTCGTTCTGATACTGTTGTCTGTTCTCTATTAGTGCTAGCTATTGATTGTTTTCCTCTGCTCTTTAGCCGTAAGTCCGTGCTAGTTAGTTTGAATTGTTAAATTTGTAATGTTCCCCGTTTTGATAGTGTTTCGCTATTATTTCCCTACATGTGTCTATTGTTTGTGTGTTGGAGAAAACGCCGCTCAGAGAGACCGGTTCGTTCTGATACTGTTGTCTGTTCTTTATTAGTGCTAGCTATTGATTGTTTTCCACTGCTCTCAGCCGTAAGTCCGTGCTAGTTAGTTTCAATTATTAAATTTGTAATGTTTCTCGTTTTGATAGAGTGTTTCGCTATTATTTCCCTACATGTGTCTATTGTTTGTGTGTTGGAGAAAACGCCGCTTAGAGAAACCGGTTCGTTCTGGTACTGTTGTCTGTTCTCTATTAGTGCTAGCTATTGATTGATTTCCTCTGCTCTTCAGCCGTAAGTCCGAGCTAGTTTGAATTATTAAATTTGTAATGTTTCTCGTTTTGATAGAGTGTTTCGCTATTATTTCCCTAGGTGTATCTGTTGTTTGTGTGTTGGAGAAAACGCTGCTGAGTGAAACCGGTTCGTTCTGATACTGTTGTCTGCTCTTTATTAGTGCTAGCTATTGATTGTTTTCCTCTGCTCTCAGCCGTAAGTCCGTGCTACTTAGTTTGAATTATTAAATTTGTAATGTTCCCCGTTTTGATAGTGTTTCGTTATTATTTCCTTACGTGTGTCTATTGTTTGTGTGTTGGAGAAAGCGCCGCTTAGAGAAACCGGTTCGTTCTGATACTGTTGTCTGCTCTTTATTAGTGCTAGCTATTGATTTTTTTGCTCTGCTCTTCAGCCGTAAGTCCGAGCTAGTTTGAATTATTAAATTTGTAATGTTTCTCGTTTTTATAGAGTGTTTCGCTATTATTTCCCTACATGTGTCTATTGTTTGTGTGTTGGAGAAAACGCCGCTTAGAGAAACCGGTTCGTTCTGATACTGTTGTCTGCTCTTTATTAGTGCTAGCTATTGATTGTTTTCCTCTGCTCTCAGCCGTAAGTCCGTGCTAGTTAGTTTGAATTATTAAATTTGTAATGTTCCCCGTTTTGATAGTGTTTCGTTATTATTTCCCTACACGTGTCTATTGTTTGTGTGTTGGAGAAAACGCCGCTTAGAGAAACCGGTTCGTTCTGATACTGTTGTCTGCTCTTTATTAGTGCTAGCTATTGATTGTTTTCCTCTGCTCTCAGCCGTAAGTCCGTGCTAGTTAGTTTGAATTATTAAATTTGTAATGTTCCCCGTTTTGATAGTGTTTCGTTATTATTTCCCTACACGTGTCTATTGTTTGTGTGTTGGAGAAAACGCCGCTTAGAGAAACCGGTTCGTTCTGATACTGTTGTCTGCTCTTTATTAGTGCTAGCTATTGATTGTTTTCCTCTGCTCTCAGCCGTAAGTCCGTGCTAGTTAGTTTGAATTATTAAATTTGTAATGTTCCCCGTTTTGATAGAGTGCTTCGCTATTATTTCCCTACATGTGTCTATTGTTTGTGTGTTGGAGAAAACGCCGCTTAGAGAAACCGGTTCGTTCGGATACTGTTGTCTGCTCTTTATTAGTGCTAGCTATTGATTGTTTTCCTCTGCTCTCAGCCGTAAGTCCGTGCTAGTTAGTTTGAATTATTAAATTTGTAATGTTCCCCGTTTCGATAGTGTTTCGTTATTATTTCCCTACACGTGTCTATTGTTTGTGTGTTGGAGAAAACGCCGCTTAGAGAAACCGGTTCGTTCTGATACTGTTGTCTGCTCTTTATTAGTGCTAGCTATTGATTGTTTTCCTCTGCTCTCAGCCGTAAGTCCGTGCTAGTTAGTTTGAATTATTAAATTTGTAATGTTTCTCGTTTTGATAGAGTGTTTCGCTATTATTTCCCTAGGTGTATCTGTTGTTTGTGTGTTGGAGAAAACGCTGCTGAGTGAAACCGGTTCGTTCTGATACTGTTGTCTGTTCTGTATTAGTGCTAGCTATTGATTGTTTTGCTCTGCTCTTCAGCCGTAAGGTCGTGCTAGTTAGTTTGAATTATTAAATTTGTAATGTTTCTCGTTTTGATAGTGTTTCGCTATTATTTCCCTACATGTGTCTGTTGTTTGTGCGTTGGAGAAAACGCCGCTTAGAGAAGCCGGTTCGTTCTGAAACTGTTGTCTGTTCTCTATTAGTGCTAGCTATTGATTGTTTTGCTCTGCTCTTCAGCCGTAAGGTCGTGCTAGTTAGTTTGAATTATTAATTTGTAATGTTTCTCGTTTTGATAGAGTGTTTCGCTATTATTTCCCTACATGTGCCAGTTGTTTGTGTGTTGGAGAAAACGCTGCTTAGAGAAATCGGTTCGTTCGGATACTGTTGTGCTAGCTCTATTAGTGCTAGCTATTGATCGTTTTCCTCTGCTCTTCGGCCGTAAGTCCGTGCTAGTTAGTTTGAATTATTAAATTTGTAATATTTCTCGTTTTGATAGAATGTTTCGCTATTATTTCCCTACATGTGTCTGTTGTTTGTGTGTTGAAGAAAACGCCGCTTAGAGAAACCGGTTCGTTCTGATACTGGTGTCTGTTCTCTATTAGTGCTAGCTATTGATTGTTTTCCTCTGCTCTTTAGCCGTAAGTCCGTGCTAGTTAGTTTGAATTATTAAATTTGTAATGTTTCTCGTTTTGATAGAGTGTTTCGCTATTATTTCCCTAGGTGTATCTGTTGTTTGTGTGTTGGAGAAAACGCTGCTGAGTGAAACCGGTTCGTTCTGATACTGTTGTCTGTTCTCTATTAGTGCTAGCTATTGATTGTTTTGCTCTGCTCTTCAGCCGTAAGGTCGTGCTAGTTAGTTTGAATTATTAATTTGTAATGTTTCTCGTTTTGATAGAGTGTTTCGCTATTATTTCCCTACATGTGCCAGTTGTTTGTGTGTTGGAGAAAACGCTGCTTAGAGAAATCGGTTCGTTCGGATACTGTTGTGCTAGCTCTATTAGTGCTAGCTATTGATCGTTTTCCTCTGCTCTTCGGCCGTAAGTCCGTGCTAGTTAGTTTGAATTATTAAATTTGTAATATTTCTCGTTTTGATAGAATGTTTCGCTATTATTTCCCTACATGTGTCTGTTGTTTGTGTGTTGAAGAAAACGCCGCTTAGAGAAACCGGTTCGTTCTGATACTGGTGTCTGTTCTCTATTAGTGCTAGCTATTGATTGTTTTCCTCTGCTCTTTAGCCGTAAGTCCGTGCTAGTTAGTTTGAATTATTAAATTTGTAATGTTTCTCGTTTTGATAGAGTGTTTCGCTATTATTTCCCTACATGTGTCTGTTGTTTGTGTGTTGGAGAAAACGCCGCTTAGAGAAACCGGTTCGTTCTGATACTGTTGTCTGTTCTCTATTAGTGCTAGCTATTGATTGTTTTCCTCTGCTCTTTAGCCGTAAGTCCGTGCTAGTTAGTTTGAATTGTTAAATTTGTAATGTTCCCCGTTTTGATAGTGTTTCGCTATTATTTCCCTACATGTGTCTATTGTTTGTGTGTTGGAGAAAACGCCGCTCAGAGAGACCGGTTCGTTCTGATACTGTTGTCTGTTCTTTATTAGTGCTAGCTATTGATTGTTTTCCACTGCTCTCAGCCGTAAGTCCGTGCTAGTTAGTTTCAATTATTAAATTTGTAATGTTTCTCGTTTTGATAGAGTGTTTCGCTATTATTTCCCTACATGTGTCTATTGTTTGTGTGTTGGAGAAAACGCCGCTTAGAGAAACCGGTTCGTTCTGGTACTGTTGTCTGTTCTCTATTAGTGCTAGCTATTGATTGATTTCCTCTGCTCTTCAGCCGTAAGTCCGAGCTAGTTTGAATTATTAAATTTGTAATGTTTCTCGTTTTGATAGAGTGTTTCGCTATTATTTCCCTAGGTGTATCTGTTGTTTGTGTGTTGGAGAAAACGCTGCTGAGTGAAACCGGTTCGTTCTGATACTGTTGTCTGCTCTTTATTAGTGCTAGCTATTGATTGTTTTCCTCTGCTCTCAGCCGTAAGTCCGTGCTACTTAGTTTGAATTATTAAATTTGTAATGTTCCCCGTTTTGATAGTGTTTCGTTATTATTTCCTTACGTGTGTCTATTGTTTGTGTGTTGGAGAAAGCGCCGCTTAGAGAAACCGGTTCGTTCTGATACTGTTGTCTGCTCTTTATTAGTGCTAGCTATTGATTTTTTTGCTCTGCTCTTCAGCCGTAAGTCCGAGCTAGTTTGAATTATTAAATTTGTAATGTTTCTCGTTTTGATAGAGTGTTTCGCTATTATTTCCCTAGGTGTATGTGTTGTTTGTGTGTTGGAGAAAACGCTGCTGAGTGAAACCGGTTCGTTCTGATACTGTTGTCTGTTCTCTATTAGTGCTAGCTATTGATTGTTTTCCTCTGTTCTTTAGCCGTAAGTCCATGTTAGTTAGTTTGAATTATTAAATTTGTAATGTTTCTCGTTTTTATAGAGTGTTTCGCTATTATTTCCCTACATGTGTCTATTGTTTGTGTGTTGGAGAAAACGCCGCTTAGAGAAACCGGTTCGTTCTGATACTGTTGTCTGCTCTTTATTAGTGCTAGCTATTGATTGTTTTCCTCTGCTCTCAGCCGTAAGTCCGTGCTAGTTAGTTTGAATTATTAAATTTGTAATGTTCCCCGTTTTGATAGTGTTTCGTTATTATTTCCCTACACGTGTCTATTGTTTGTGTGTTGGAGAAAACGCCGCTTAGAGAAACCGGTTCGTTCTGATACTGTTGTCTGCTCTTTATTAGTGCTAGCTATTGATTGTTTTCCTCTGCTCTCAGCCGTAAGTCCGTGCTAGTTAGTTTGAATTATTAAATTTGTAATGTTCCCCGTTTTGATAGTGTTTCGTTATTATTTCCCTACACGTGTCTATTGTTTGTGTGTTGGAGAAAACGCCGCTTAGAGAAACCGGTTCGTTCTGATACTGTTGTCTGCTCTTTATTAGTGCTAGCTATTGATTGTTTTCCTCTGCTCTCAGCCGTAAGTCCGTGCTAGTTAGTTTGAATTATTAAATTTGTAATGTTCCCCGTTTTGATAGAGTGCTTCGCTATTATTTCCCTACATGTGTCTATTGTTTGTGTGTTGGAGAAAACGCCGCTTAGAGAAACCGGTTCGTTCGGATACTGTTGTCTGCTCTTTATTAGTGCTAGCTATTGATTGTTTTCCTCTGCTCTCAGCCGTAAGTCCGTGCTAGTTAGTTTGAATTATTAAATTTGTAATGTTCCCCGTTTCGATAGTGTTTCGTTATTATTTCCCTACACGTGTCTATTGTTTGTGTGTTGGAGAAAACGCCGCTTAGAGAAACCGGTTCGTTCTGATACTGTTGTCTGCTCTTTATTAGTGCTAGCTATTGATTGTTTTCCTCTGCTCTCAGCCGTAAGTCCGTGCTAGTTAGTTTGAATTATTAAATTTGTAATGTTTCTCGTTTTGATAGAGTGTTTCGCTATTATTTCCCTAGGTGTATCTGTTGTTTGTGTGTTGGAGAAAACGCTGCTGAGTGAAACCGGTTCGTTCTGATACTGTTGTCTGTTCTCTATTAGTGCTAGCTATTGATTGTTTTGCTCTGCTCTTCAGCCGTAAGGTCGTGCTAGTTAGTTTGAATTATTAAATTTGTAATGTTTCTCGTTTTGATAGTGTTTCGCTATTATTTCCCTACATGTGTCTGTTGTTTGTGCGTTGGAGAAAACGCCGCTTAGAGAAGCCGGTTCGTTCTGAAACTGTTGTCTGTTCTCTATTAGTGCTAGCTATTGATTGTTTTGCTCTGCTCTTTAGCCGTAAGTCCGTGCTAGTTAGTTTGAATTATTAAATTTGTAATGTTCCCCGTTTTGATAGTGTTTCGCTATTATTTCCCTACATGTGTCTATTGTTTGTGTGTTGGAGAAAACGCCGCTTAGAGAAACCGGTTCGTTCTGATACTGTTGTCTGCTCTTTATTAGTGCTAGCTATTGATTGTTTTCCTCTGCTCTCAGCCGTAAGTCCGTGCTACTTAGTTTGAATTATTAAATTTGTAATGTTCCCCGTTTTGATAGTGTTTCGTTATTATTTCCTTACGTGTGTCTATTGTTTGTGTGTTGGAGAAAGCGCCGCTTAGAGAAAGCGGTTCGTTCTGATACTGTTGTCTGCTCTTTATTAGTGCTAGCTATTGATTGTTTTCCTCTGCTCTTCAGCCGTAAGTCCGAGCTAGTTTGAATTATTAAATTTGTAATGTTTCTCGTTTTGATAGAGTGTTTCGCTATTATTTCCCTAGGTGTATCTGTTGTTTGTGTGTTGGAGAAAACGCTGCTGAGTGAAACCGGTTCGTTCTGATACTGTTGTCTGTTCTCTATTAGTGCTAGCTATTGATTGTTTTGCTCTGCTCTTTAGCCGTAAGTCCGTGCTAGTTAGTTTGAATTATTAAATTTGTAATGTTCCCCGTTTTGATAGAGTGTTTCGCTATTATTTCCCTACATGTGTCTATTGTTTGTGTGTTGGAGAAAACGCCGCTTAGAGAAACCGGTTCGTTCTGATACTGTTGTCTGCTCTTTATTAGTGCTAGCTATTGATTGTTTTCCTCTGCTCTCAGCCGTAAGTCCGTGCTAGTTAGTTTGAATTATTAAATTTGTAATGTTCCCCGTTTCGATAGTGTTTCGTTATTATTTCCCTACACGTGTCTATTGTTTGTGTGTTGGAGAAAACGCCGCTTAGAGAAACCGGTTCGTTCTGATACTGTTGTCTGCTCTTTATTAGTGCTAGCTATTGATTGTTTTCCTCTGCTCTCAGCCGTAAGTCCGTGCTAGTTAGTTTGAATTATTAAATTTGTAATGTTCCCCGTTTTGATAGTGTTTCGTTATTATTTCCCTACACGTGTCTATTGTTTGTGTGTTGGAGAAAACGCCGCTTAGAGAAACCGGTTCGTTCTGATACTGTTGTCTGCTCTTTATTAGTGCTAGCTATTGATTGTTTTCCTCTGCTCTCAGCCGTAAGTCCGTGCTAGTTAGTTTGAATTATTAAATTTGTAATGTTCCCCGTTTTGATAGTGTTTCGTTATTATTTCCCTACACGTGTCTATTGTTTGTGTGTTGGAGAAAGCGCCGCTTAGAGAAACCGGTTCGTTCTGATACTGTTGTCTGCTCTTTATTAGTGCTAGCTATTGATTGTTTTCCTCTGCTCTTCAGCCGTAAGTCCGAGCTAGTTTGAATTATTAAATTTGTAATGTTTCTCGTTTTGATAGAGTGTTTCGCTATTATTTCCCTAGGTGTATCTGTTGTTTGTGTGTTGGCGAAAACGCTGCTGAGTGAAACCGGTTCGTTCTGATACTGTTGTCTGTTCTCTATTAGTGCTAGCTATTGATTGTTTTGCTCTGCTCTTTAGCCGTAAGTCCGTGCTAGTTAGTTTGAATTATTAAATTTGTAATGTTCCCCGTTTTGATAGTGTTTCGTTATTATTTCCCTACATGTGTCTATTGTTTGTGTGTTGGAGAAAACGCCGCTTAGAGAAACCGGTTCGTTCTGATACTGTTGTCTGCTCTTTATTAGTGCTAGCTATTGATTGTTTTCCTCTGCTCTCAGCCGTAAGTCCGTGCTAGTTAGTTTGAATTATTAAATTTGTAATGTTTCTCGTTTTGATAGAGTGTTTCGCTATTATTTCCCTAGGTGTATCTGTTGTTTGTGTGTTGGAGAAAACGCTGCTGAGTGAAACCGGTTCGTTCTGATACTGTTGTCTGTTCTCTATTAGTGCTAGCTATTGATTGTTTTGCTCTGCTCTTCAGCCGTAAGGTCGTGCTAGTTAGTTTGAATTATTAATTTGTAATGTTTCTCGTTTTGATAGAGTGTTTCGCTATTATTTCCCTACATGTGCCAGTTGTTTGTGTGTTGGAGAAAACGCTGCTTAGAGAAATCGGTTCGTTCGGATACTGTTGTGCTAGCTCTATTAGTGCTAGCTATTGATCGTTTTCCTCTGCTCTTCGGCCGTAAGTCCGTGCTAGTTAGTTTGAATTATTAAATTTGTAATATTTCTCGTTTTGATAGAATGTTTCGCTATTATTTCCCTACATGTGTCTGTTGTTTGTGTGTTGAAGAAAACGCCGCTTAGAGAAACCGGTTCGTTCTGATACTGGTGTCTGTTCTCTATTAGTGCTAGCTATTGATTGTTTTCCTCTGCTCTTTAGCCGTAAGTCCGTGCTAGTTAGTTTGAATTATTAAATTTGTAATGTTTCTCGTTTTGATAGAGTGTTTCGCTATTATTTCCCTAGGTGTATCTGTTGTTTGTGTGTTGGAGAAAACGCTGCTGAGTGAAACCGGTTCGTTCTGATACTGTTGTCTGTTCTCTATTAGTGCTAGCTATTGATTGTTTTGCTCTGCTCTTCAGCCGTAAGGTCGTGCTAGTTAGTTTGAATTATTAAATTTGTAATGTTTCTCGTTTTGATAGTGTTTCGCCATTATTTCCCTACATGTGTCTGTTGTTTGTGCGTTGGAAAATACGCCGCTTAGAGAAGCCGGTTCGTTCTGATACTGTTGTCTGTTCTCTATTAGTGCTAGCTATTGATTGTTTTGCTCTGCTCTTCGGCCCTAAGTCCGTGCTAGTTAGTTTGAATTATTAAATTTGTAATGTTTCCCGTTTTGATAGTGTTTCGCTATTATTTCCCTATACATGTGTCCGTTGTTTGTGTGTTGGAGAAAACGCCGCTTAGAGAAACCGGTTCGTTCCTATACTGTTGTCTGTTCTCTATTAGTGCTAGCTATTGATTGTTTTCCACTGCTCTCAGCCGTAAGTCCGTGCTAGTTAGTTAGAATTATTAAATTTGTAATGTTTCTCGTTTTGATAGAGTGTTTCGCTATTATTTCTCTAGGTGTATCATTTGTTTGTGTGTTGGAGAAAACGCTGCTCAGTGAAACCGGTTCGTTCTGATACTGTTGTCTGTTCTCTATTAGTGCTAGCTATTGATTGTTTTGCTCCGCTCTTCAGCCGTAAGTCCGTGCTAGTTAGTTAGAATTATTAAATTTGTAATGTTTCTCGTTTTGATAGAGTGTTTCGCTATTATTTCCCTACATGTGTCTGTTGTTTGTGTGTTGGAGAAAACGCTGCTTAGAGAAATCGGTCGTTCGGATACTGTTGTCTGTTCACTATTAGTACTAGCTATTGATTGTTTTCCTCTGCTCTTCGGCCGTAAGTGCGTGCTAGTTAGTTTGAATTATTAAATTTGTAATATTCCCCGTTTTGATAGTGTTTCGCTATTATTTCCCTACATGTGTCTATTGTTTGTGTGTTGGAAAAAACGCCGCGTAGAGAAACCGGTTCGTTCTGATACTGTTGTCTGTTCTTTATTAGTGCTAGCTATTGATTGTTTTCCACTGCTCTCAGCCGTAAGTCCGTGCTAGTTAGTTTGAATTATTAAATTTTTAATGTTTCTCGTTTTGATAGAGTGTTTCGCTATTATTTCCCTACATGTGTCTATTGTTTGTGTCTTGGAGAAAACGCCGCTTAGAGAAACCGGTTCGTTCTGGTACTGTTGTCTGTTCTCTATTAGTGCTAGGTATTGATTGATTTCCTCTGCTCTTCAGCCGTAAGTCCGAGCTAGTTTGAATTATTAAATTTGTAATGTTTCTCGTTTTGATAGAGTGTTTCGCTATTATTTCCCTAGGTGTATCTGTTGTTTGTGTGTTGGAGAAAACGCTGCTGAGTGAAACCGGTTCGTTCTGATACTGTTGTCTGTTCTCTATTACTGCTAGCTATTGATTGTTTTGCTCTGCTCTTCAGCCGTAAGTCCGTGCTAGTTAGTTTGAATTATTAAATTTGTAATGTTCCCCGTTTTGATAGAGTGTTTCGCTATTATTTCCCTACATGTGTCTATTGTTTGTGTGTTGGAGAAAACGCCGCTTAGAGAAACCGGTTCGTTCTGGTACTGTTGTCTGTTCTCTATTAGTGCTAGCTATTGATTGTTTTCCTCTGCTCTCAGCTGTAAGTCCGTGCTAGTTAGTTTGAATTATTAAATTTTTAATATTTCTCGTTTTGATAGAGTGTTTCGCTATTATTTCCCTACATGTGTCTATTGTTTGTGTGTTGGAGAAAACGCCGCTTAGAGAAACCGGTTCGTTCTGGTACTGTTGTCTGTTCTCTATTAGTGCTAGGTATTGATTGATTTCCTCTGCTCTTCAGCCGTAAGTCCGAGCTAGTTTGAATTATTAAATTTGTAATGTTTCTCGTTTTGATAGAGTGTTTCGCTATTATTTCCCTAGGTGTATCTGTTGTTTGTGTGTTGGAGAAAACGCTGCTGAGTGAAACCGGTTCGTTCTGATACTGTTGTCTGTTCTCTATTACTGCTAGCTATTGATTGTTTTGCTCTGCTCTTTAGCCGTAAGTCCGTGCTAGTTAGTTTGAATTATTAAATTTGTAATGTTTCTCGTTTTGATAGAGTGTTTCGCTATTATTTCCCTACATGTGTCTATTGTTTGTGTGTTGGAGAAAACGCCGCTTAGAGAAACCGGTTCGTTCTGATACTGTTGTCTGCTCTTTATTAGTGCTAGCTATTGATTGTTTTCCTCTGCTCTCAGCCGTAAGTCCGTGCTAGTTAGTTTGAATTATTAAATTTGTAATGTTTCTCGTTTTGATAGTGTTTCGCTATTATTTCCCTACATGTGTCTGTTGTTTGTGTGTTGGAGAAAACGCCACTTAGAGAAACCGGTTCGTTCTGGTACTGTTGTCTGTTCTCTATTAGTGCTAGCTATTGATTGTTTTCCTCTGCTCTTCAGCCGTAAGTCCGTGCTAGTTTGGATTATTAAATTTGTAATGTTTCTCGTTTTGATAGAGTGTTTCGCTATTATTTCCCTACATGTGTCTATTGTTTGTGTTTTGGAGAAAACGCTGCTTAGAGAAATCGGTTCGTTCTGATACTGTTGTCTGTTCTCCATTAGTGCTAGCTATTGATTGTTTTCCTCTGCTCTTCAGCCGTAAGTCCGTGCTAGTTAGTTTGAATTATTAAATTTGTAATGTTTCTCGTTTTGATAGAGTGTTTCGCTATTATTTCCCTACATGTGTCTGTTTGTGTGTTGGAGAAAACACCACTTAGAGAAACCGGTTCGTTCTGGTACTGTTGTCTGTTTTCTATTAGTGCTAGCTATTGATTGTTTTCCTCTGCTCTTCAGCCGTAAGTCCGTGCTAGTTTGAATTATTAAATTTGTAATGTTTCTCGTTTTGAGAGAGTGTTTCGCTATTATTTCCCTATACATGTGTCTGTTGTTTGTGTGTTGGAGAAAACGCCGCTTAGAGAAACCGGTTCGTTCTGATACTGTTGTCTGTTCTCTATTAGTGCTAGCTATTGATTGTTTTCCTCTGCACTTTAGCCGTAAGTTCGTGCTAGTTTGAATTATTAAATTTGTAATGTTTCTCGTTTTGATAGAGTGTTTCGCTATTATTTCCCTACATGTGTCTGTTGTTTGTGTGTTGGAGAAAACGCCACTTAGAGAAACCGGTTCGTTCTGGTACTGTTGTCTGTTCTCTATTAGTGCTAGCTATTGATTGTTTTCCTCTGCTCTTCAGCCGTAAGTCCGTGCTAGTTTGAATTATTAAATTTGTAATGTTTCTCGTTTTGATAGAGTGTTTCGCTATTATTTCCCTACATGTGTCTATTGTTTGTGTTTTGGAGAAAACGCTGCTTAGAGAAATCGGTTCGTTCTGATACTGTTGTCTGTTCTCCATTAGTGCTAGCTATTGATTGTTTTCCTCTGCTCTTCAGCCGTAAGTCCGTGCTAGTTAGTGTGAATTATTAAATTTGTAATGTTTCCCGTTTTGATAGAGTGTTTCGGTATTATTTCCCTACATGTGTCTATTGTTTGTGTTTTGGAGAAAACGCTGCTTAGAGAAATCGGTTCGTTCTGATAGTGTTGTCTGTTCTCTATTAGAGCTAGCTATTGATTGTTTTCCTCTGCTCTTCAGCCGTAAGTCCGTGCTAGTTAGTTTGAATTATTAAATTTGTAATGTTTCTTGTTTTGATAGAGTGTTTCGCTATTATTTTCCTACATGTGTCTGTTTGTGTGTTGGAGAAAACGCCGCTTAGAGAAACCGGTTCGTTCTGATACTGTTGTCTGTTCTCTATTAGTGCTAGCTATTGATTGTTTTCCTCTGCTGTTCTGCCGTAAGTCCGTGCTAGTTAGTTTGAATTATTAAAGTTGTAATGTTTCTCGTTTTGATAGATTTTTTCGCTATTTCCCTGCATGTAACTTGTGCGGCACCCATTGCTACCAATGATAGGGTTATCGCTTCTGATTCGAAGAGAGAGGTCCTATATACCATTTCACTTAAAAGACGTCTGACGACGACAGCGGTAAGTTTTGCTTTGCAGTGTAGTTCTTTTTCTCATGAATGTTGTCTTTCTCAGTATTCACAACCAGTCCTGTCTTCTTTTTTGAGGATGGTAAGGAATTATAGTGAATATGAAAAAGTGTTTAAAATTTATTTCTTGTTTCAGCTCCTGAGTCGCCGCCACCAAGTTGTATGTATTATCGAAATTTGATTGATTTGATGTTAATATATAAGTTCATTTTCAGATGACTCGGTGGGATCAAATGAGTGGCCGTGTATGTACTAACATATGACTATGTTTAGTTATTGTTAATTGCAAGTATCTTTTTCAGCTAATACACAGGTGCCGCCACAGATCCCTGAATGTAAGTAAACTTATAGGGTTCGATGTACTTTATGTTATTAGGAGAAAATATCTCTTTCAGATTATTGTGGTCCTATACGGCGCTTCAATGTAGGTATTATTGTAATGCGAGTATGGTTGTTGATATTAATTGGTATTCTCTTTTCAGACTGCCGTGGAGCAATCCACTGTATGTATTGGTGAATGAGATTGTTGTTTCATATAGTAATAATAAGTCCTCTTTCAGGTCATTGCTGTGCGCTACGTGAGTGATCAAGTGGTAAGCAATGTGATGAATTTTAATTCTATGTTTTCTTTCAGATCCTGATGCCCTGAGAGAAATTATCAAAAATACTTTAGTTGATGCTTTAATAGAAATATTAAAGAGATAATAAATATATATATTGTTTATTACATGTACTGTCTTGTGTTTTGTTTCTTCTGTTTTAGATCGTGAAGGTTTTTCGGCTGGGTTTTACTCCTTCATCTCACACCTGATTGGCATCACAATTGACACAATTCCCAGCACTATTGGCCTTAGAATTGGCAATATAATTGGCTTTAATAAATATATTTCAACTTGTAGTTTTGTGTATGACTCTTTGCATGTATATGCATGTTATAAGTGCACGGGCAGCCCTCCGCCGACGCGCCTCCTAGCGCGCGCGGAAAAAAATTCGCGAGTGAAGTCGGCTCAGACGCGAAGGTGTTGCCACCCTAGCGGGGGTGCCTGTGTTTCTTATAAATCCTATACTACTAAGTACGGCTCATAGTTGTTAGAAAGGTATGACCAATACATTACTGAAATGACCAGAAGGTTATGCTATGTGTACTTTTCTCACATTGTCATTATTTCATGTGTCACAGGTACTGTATGAATGCGATACCGAACAACATTTCTTAGCTCCCACAGACACATTGTTTGTGTTTGTAGTGTGACATTTACCGGTGCAATATTTTAGATAATTCATTCAAGTCATCTACGTACCAGGGCTTCACATAGTTATTATGAAAAGTGTAATATTTTGCTCTTGTAACCTGCTTTGCAAATAAATTTGGCATACTTTTAGCAACTCGTTATATTGTGCAAAAAACGCTATGGCTTCTTCTGGCTGACGAAGAAAGTATAAAACTTGTTTTGCAATGTTTATTTGTATTTTCTTTTTCTTTTTTTTTGTTTTGTTAAAGCACTAACTACACATATATACATCTTACGCACGCCAGCAGGAATGCTAAATGACGAAGTACAAGGAGCAAGAGAAGGGATTTATTCGCCAATGAGCTATAGTTGTTACAGTACGGGAAATGCCCTCCTCCTGACGAACGCAAAGCTTCCGCTGCAACATAGACCGTCTACTTAAACTTTTAATAACAACAACACCAACAACAAATTAACAACCCCCAGATCAACTCCCTTTCTGCTAGCGCCCGCACCTTCTGTAATGTGCTCCGGCACCTCTGTGGATCCACATGGGGCGCGTCCTGTGCTGACCTCCATCGTGTGCACTGCTCCCTGTTGCTTGGCGTTATGCGCTATAGCCTGCCTGTCCTTTATGGGATCTCCAACACTCACGAGCGGGAGCTGCTCAATATTCAAGCCAGAAGCCTCCGCCTCTATTTGGGAGTGCCAAAGACACGGAAACCTGCTCTGTTTTGGCGGAGGCACGCGAGCCATCGGTGCTTATTATTCGCGATAGCGTCGCCTTAGACGCGTACACACGTTATCTTGCCCGCTATCCAGCCCATTACCTCTGTGACATTGCGCAACGTTATCCCGCATCTGCATTCGGTCAAGCTATTTGCCGTTTACGAAGCAACATCCCCTCAACCTCAACCTCCGCCCGGACCTCCTTTGCGCCACCCATGTGGACACTTCACTACCCCACTGTACAAACGTCAATTCCGGGCCTTAGGAAAAAGAAGGTTGTGCCAACAGTTGTGGCCTGCCAACTGACTTTGTACCACATCTACAGTCACCACCGGCATCGAACCCAAATATACACCGATGCTTCAGTTTCTCTTAGTTGGGTCGTCTGCTGCCTTCTGCATCCCAGAGGATGGAGCTGAGCACGGCTTCAAGCTCCCTCTTATGTCATCTGCTGAGGCCGAGGGATTCGCACTACTGGCCGCTTTGAGATATGTCTCCTCGTTGGCGCCCAGGGCTTGGACGATCCTCACCGACAGTAAAGTGGCTCTGGAGGCGCTGGCCTCTTACTCTGCTGCGGTCATCAGTGACACCTACACCACGATCATCGCCCTGCACTCCGAACTTGTATCCCTGGGACACGGCGTGGTGTTCCAATGGATTCCGAGCCATGTCGGAATTTCAGGCAATGATCGTGCTGACGCTATTGCTCGGCAAGCCCACGACACTGAGCAACCAACTGTCCTTCCCCTTGCGCACTCTGTGCCAGCTGAAAATCCGCCGCTTCATTGCCAACCGCACACAGCTCTTTCAGCAAGAAGCTATACGAACCAATGCCTTCCTTAAATCCATTGACTTTTTAATGACATATGCTCTGCCTGGCCGCATCTCGCGCATCGAGGAATCGTTGTTTCATCGGCTGCGGATGAATGTGACACGAACTCCTCTCCTCCTATTTAAGATGAATCAGCACCCATCATCTCTTTGCCCAATGTGCAACGTAGAAGCCGATGTGCCACACATCCTCATTGCCTGCCAGCGGTACGAAGATCACCGATCGAGTCTCCGGCACCGCCTTGCTCATCTAGGCTACCGAGAGCTTTCCCTCGCGGTGCTACTTGGCCCTACCCAGCACGCTGAAGTCACGTCCGCGCTGACACGATTCCTTCGGGAATCTAAACTCCTGGGCATTCTCTGATACGTCCTATGCGCAATGATTAGTGAAGGAGCTGTTTCTTCTGTATTTTTTTCATAATTTTCTGTATCCCAGCTGTTTGTATCTTCTTTTGTTTGCTTGAAAGCTTTAGGGAATATCAAGCCCACATCGTGGCTAACCTTTCCCTTCTCTTTTTTTTTTTTACTTTGCATTAAACATATCCCCCCTCTCTTACAATTTGTACGAATTTGTACAATTGTACGTGCGAGGGAGTATAAACTGACTCTTCACAAAACAGCGCGGTTAACGCACTGTGGAACACAACACATCTTCCTACTTTTAAACAGAGTTTTGTTTATTTGTTTTTTCGCTGTCCGGCTTCTTCCTTTTCCTCTTCATCCATTAAGCTAGCGCGATCTTACTCTCAGCGACATCTATGTGGCAGACGTAGACTCGCGGACGCACATTATGATCGTCTGGAATGGCTGCGTGAAGTACACTCTAAAAACAGAACTTCACCGCATAGCACGCTGTGCACCAACCATTGCCACGAATGATATGGTTATCGTTTCTGAGTCGAAGAAAGGGGTGGGCGTACGCGCCTTTTTGTGGCAATTTGGATATTCCTGTTGTCTGCTCGTGCAGTGCACAGACGGAGGACACGTTGACTTAGTTTGAAATTTGGAAGAGACGACTACGGTTGTGAAGACTTCTCCTTGTAACAGCAAATGTAACGGACGTCATAGGAGCTGTTTACTGTGAAGACGGCTGCATGGCGTGAAGATATCTGCATTAAAGCACCGCATTTCCCGCGAATAACCGCCGATATCCGCGTGGAAGTTGTCCACTAATACAAAAGCATGATAACTGTTATAAAAAATATTACAGTTTACTGAAATCGGAGCGCTGAGTAATATAGTAAGTCCGTATTTTGCTTCCGAGCCCACACTTCGAAGGTCATCCTGCCGGCGCTCAACAGGAAGTACGTCACGGGAAATCTCAAGCACAAGGGCGCTTGTCATCTGCTTCAAAGCCCCCGTTTCAAAACGGGTGCGCGGGGAGCGGCTCGGAGTCTCGCACTCCCGGGAGCACGAGTGGTGATTGTGTCGCGTTAAGTGAGTGGAGTCTGAAACACTCGCGCTCCGGGGCACCTACTTAAAGTAGCACAGAAGTCATTTTGAGCACCCTGTTTTCTTCCTATAAAACTGTTAAGTAGGCCAGTAAGATGCACTATGCGAAGTAATTCACACCACAGAGTCATAATTATTATCGCAGAAATGAAATTTAAAGTACGCCGCCAAAAGCGACAGTGCGCAACGGCGGTGGAGAGCAGTACGAGCCTCTGATCTGCCTGGGACCTCGCGCTGACGCTACAAGGATCACGCTCGCTGATTGGTCCAGAGAAATGTAGTCTGCTACTCCGCTGTCGTCTGCTACTCGGCTGTTCGGGGTTCTGAAAAAGCATTGCTCCTGGCTCGGCCATTATTCGACCGCTCCTTCTATTCCCAATAGACCTATACCTGTTTGTAAACAAATGACGTCATAATGTTCGACAGCGCCACGAGTTTGGTAGAGTTGAACTACGTTCAAAGCTAGTGGCGAACAAGGTCGCGCCCGAAAGCCACCGTTTTGAGGGGATTACGATTGTCTCTGAAAAGGACCAACCTTCGGTCCTACTTTTCTTTCAATGGGAGGCAGCGAACAAATGCCCATTCGTGGAACCCAGCTCTCTCCTTCCGATCTGTTTTGGTTTCGGTGTATCTACCAACGTCATCTATTCGGTGTATCTACCAACGGTAGAGGTTTATTATCCGGGAGAACTGGCAAAACTGGTTTACGGCGGCAAAGGGACAAGGCGCTGACACCCACTGACCGGCGAATCAAAACGAGTTCTCCCTGTAACGTCATCGGTGACATGGCATCATACCTTCTCCTCCACGTTAAACCCGGAGTGGCGAGTTAAGAGTGAACCCGCGGAGCCATGTTTATGTGAGCTTTTTCTGGGAAACAAATTGCACATATCAAAACCTTTCGCGCTATTCGGTAAAATGACACACACTTTCATCAGACGTCTTAGTTTTTTTTTATGACCCTCTGTACTCCTTTAACGCAACTAATGCAAGCTTCAAGCGGGAGTCACCCGTAAGCTAATACCAACTTTACCCGCGTGGCGGCGACGCCGTACCTGAAAGTTGCGGCGTCCATCTCCTTCGTCATTGACGTTCTCACGTTTCTTTTTACGAAAAGTAAGGTTGCCGCATTGAAAAATCGCACAATTTGTCATCTTTCAACGCCCCTACTAGGAGAAGTAACCACTAGTGGGAGGAGCATACGCGCACGCCACGTCACAACGTGGCGTAGGTGAGTACACTCTATTCATAGTTTGCATGTGCGAAACGCGTATTCATAGGGTTTCGATTTCTAGAGAATAACAAGCTAAAATTTTAAATTCGGAGTGAATAAAGTATTGGTAGTTTGCAGGTAGGAGCGAAACGCGAATTCAGAAGGTGTGCTGCATTCGCTTGGCTTAAGAGGGCGTACCAGTCTAGAGTAACTACGATTCGCGATTTTCCCGACACTAGATGGCGCCACGCCACGGAACGAGTTTGTCCCGTGAAAATCGCTCAGAGTGGGGCGTGGGAGCAATTTATCGTCGCGAACACGCCACTCGGGAGGAAATATGGT
Organism: Ornithodoros turicata; assembly: GCF_037126465.1. Taxonomy (NCBI): domain Eukaryota; kingdom Metazoa; phylum Arthropoda; class Arachnida; order Ixodida; family Argasidae; genus Ornithodoros; species Ornithodoros turicata. The sequence continues at coordinate 36,436,969 of NC_088205.1, read as the reverse complement.
AATACGGTAAATAATAATGGAGCCTGTGAAAAGTGCAGAAACAAGCGCACTTCTCGAACACGGTGAGCACACGGATGATGACCGAGAAAAAAGCGGTCCCAACACGGACTCATTTCACGGACGTCACGTTAGTGTGAAACCGTCCTTACTATGTGGGGATGTTGATATCAATTGTTGTGACCATGTTTTTCAGACTATTCGGGTCCGATGCCACACTGTATGTACTTCTATATGGTACTGTGCATGATGATATTAGTAACAATAAGTCCTCTTTCAGGTCATTGCTGTACTACAATACGTGAGTGGTAAGCAATGCCATGAATGCTGACTATATTTTTCCTTGCAGAAATTAGGGATCTCGGGGAAAGAGGAGGGCATTGTTAGATGCCTTCCTTCTACGAAATTATTAATAATCATTTTCATTATAATGAATAAAAATGTAATAAGAATGTAATGTTGATTATGTATGCTCTTATCGAGAGACGCAGGGCTGCTTCAGCGGAAGAGATTCTTCACACGAATTGGCGTCATAACTAGCACTCTTCCCAGCACAATTGGAAATATATAATTAGTTATCAATAAATTAATGTTTATAGTGTATCTTCTGTGTATGTCTGTTCTCTGCATATCCGGGCGCGAGAAAGAAAGCACGCCGCGTGAGAAGGAAGCCCCAATTTAAGGGGGTCCTTATATAGGGTGTTTCACCTAAGGTGATAAAAAATTATAACTGGTGACGTACTCGCCGGAGGATTGTCGGACTTTCAGCATTAATCTTCTGGAAACTTTTGCCATCGTTGAGGAAGGCTTTGGATAATTTTTAATTGCGGGAAACTTATTTTTTTCAACTTAATTTCCAAGCGAACCTCACTTTTTTTACAGAAATATGATGTCCTCCACGGATAACCGCAGACCCAACAAAAACTATGCACAGTATCGCAACAGAAATAGTCGAAAAAAATTATTAAAAATGACGCTTTAGCCCCGCCTGCTTGATTTTCGCAGAGAAGCGCGCGCGAAATATGCGTCTAGACGAGAAAGTGTCCCCGCCTTCATTTGTCATTTCTTGGCTTCCTTGTGATAAGTCGGCTGTCACCAGCATCAAGGTCAACACGGCGCAAAGAAAGGTAATACAAGAGGCGGGAACACTTCCTCCTCTCCCCGCAAATATCGTACGCTTTTCTTTGCGGCAATCAAGCAGGCAGGGCTAAAGCCGAATTTTTACTAATTTTTTAGACTATTTCTATTGCGATACTGTGCATAGTTTCGGTTGGGTGTGTGGTTATCCGTGGAGGACTTCATATTTCTGTAAAAAAAAAAGTGAGATGCGCTTGGAAATTATCAAAGTTCAATTGAAAAAAATAAATTTCCCGCAATTAAAAATTGTCCAAAGCCTTCCTCAATGGTGGCAAAAGTTTCCAGAAGGTAATTGCCGAAAGTCCGACAATCCTCCGGCGAGTACGTAGCCAGTTAGAATTTTTTATTACCTTAGGTGAAACACCCTGTATATCTTCCTATATGAGAGGGGTACTCCAGTATCTTCCGCTATCTGCTTATCAGGTGGGTGAAATGAAGTAACAAGTAGCAGCAGTAAGTAAAAGTAGTAAAATGAACTATCATGTTGTGCAGCTTAGGATGCTTATACTTTATTGTGCACCCCAATGCGATACATATATGATTGGAATTGTACGAGGAATTTTTTTTTCATCGCATCACAGCCAAGCCTGGAGAATAGAGAAAACGGACACAGTGCCTGGGAAAGTGGGAACTAAAAGGAGAGACACGGTTCTAGAAACCCCAAGAAAAATAATGGAAGGAACGAAAAGAAAAGTTACTTACATGTATGCCTTGAGAGGAGTGAAGGAAGTCACCACGACGTAGAGGCGAAGGTCAAACTTGCGTCCCCCTACCAGCAGTGGTTTCTCGATATAACGAGACACCACCAGGTACTCTCTTGAACCGCTGCAATGAGACGATTAACTGAGCATGTTGTGCAGTGTGTTCTCGGAAAATGAGGAGAGCAGGCATATGCTTGTGAAAGAAAAACGCTCGGTACATGTCCCCGTGAAAAGCCCAGCAAGCGATCCCCCTATGTTGTACCTGCAACGTTGAGGCAGACATTCGACACTTTCTTCTCGACTGCCACCATTGTTTCGCGACATTCCGCGACACGCTCAAGTTTTGCCTCCCCCCCCCCCCCCCCCAGCCTCGGGTACTCCAACATCTCTCTTGCAACATTATTTGGCACACGCAGCTGTGATATAACCGCAGCGCTTCTCAACTACCTGCGGGATACCTGTCTCCTCAGCAGCCTGTGACATCGTGGGTGGGACGGCTGAAGACCTGTGACACCACATCGCCTGACTCTGACTACCCGAAGGAATAGCAAGCTCTGGCTGACTTTTCCTGCCAAAATAAATAGATCCCCACATCATAACTGGCAGGGTACCTATCCTGCGTGGCTTCTGTTCCACCTGTGGAATGCGTGGTCGACATAGGTTCAACATAGCTCTCGGGCCGTGATCAAATCCTGCACAAAAGATGCAGGACATCCGCATTGCTGCGGAGTTCCTGCCCCGGTTTAATGTACGGACTCTAACGGGACACTTTTCCATTGTCATCCCTCTCGGTGCACCAAAGGAAAGGGAAATGGTAAAGAATGAAAGAGGGAAGGGGAAAGGAGAGGAAGGGAGTGTGCAGTCCCTATATGTGTCCCTATATAGTCCCTAGTGCAACCTATATGTCGTTTTCGCAGGCGGGTTATGCGGCCAGGCGGACAACCTGTGGGGAAGCGCATGTAACTACTGGACGACTCATACCTAAAATTCATTAATTAACTTTTCAATTCGGATGTTTTCTTTAAAATGCGAGACAGCAGAATTGGAGTCATTTGAATCCACCCTCTTTCATAAAAAACCTCAGACTTTGAGACATAAGTCGCCAAATTTTGATATGCAAATGAGTCGAAGGTGTCGTCACACCGCGAAGGCCCGGATTGGCTCACGTGGGTTATACTGCCACGAATCATCATTGCGAAACTTCCAGGGCAGGCACGAAACGGTACATCTCATCCCGGCGCATGCTGAAGAAGAAGCAAGAAGCTTCCAGACACATCGCCTGCTCTCTGGCAAACGCACGTGCTGTTTCTAGACTTTTCGGCGCGACGCTTAAATGCTTGTGCGCTCCAAGCTGGAGCATTCATTCTTTGGACTCAGTTGTGTTCAGAGAGCTATCACTCTTGTGTTTTGCTACAAACTAGTCTAATAAACCGTTCGCTGTTTATTCGGCGACTCGACGACCCATTTCGCTTCGTGACATTTCTGGTGGAGGTGCGGGGCATCCCTTGTCCAACGTCCTGGAAGACCAACTGCGACAAAGCAGAAGACAGCTTGGTCTGCCTGCAGAATTCGGTCCATTAGAACCCCCTAAACGCAAGAAGAAGATGACTGCGGAGACCAGTACCCAAGTGGCGCAACCTGTTGCCACGCCCATAACCCCTGCACGGTCGCCGAAGACATTCAGCGGGGAGTATTACGACGACGTGGACGATTGGGTCGACCACTACGAGCGGATCGCAAAGTTCAACAACTGGAGTGAAGACCAGAAGCTCGTCAACGCCTGGAAGGCACCGCGAAGACATGGTTCGAGAACCAGGAGACTTCGCTCACGTCCTGGGACGTCTTGAAAAGCAAACTCCGCGAGGCATTCGCTTTTCAACAACGGGCTGAACGCGCTGAACATCTGCTCCAGAGACGGATCCAGCTGCCAAACGAAAGCGTTACAGGCTTCGTCGAAGATGTGTTGCGGCTCTTCCGGCGAGCTGACCCCAAAGCATCCGAGGAGAAGAAGGTTCAGCGACCCATGAGGGGCATAAAAGAATAAATTTTTCGCGCCCTGTCCCGGGATCCACCCGCCACGACCGACGCTTTTCTGGACGAAGCCGTCCGCATTGACAGGACCCTGCTCTCTCGCGCTACCGTCGACCAACGACACCAGTGCTACGAGGCTTTCCGACCGCTGGCCTCGATGTCGGATCGCTCAGACAGCTGATTCGAGAGGTGGTACGCGAAGAAGTACGAGCTCTCCTCTGTCCTGAGAAGGCTCAAGACCCTTTGTCTTCGATCGGTGCGATCATCAAGGACGAGGTTCAGCAGGCAATCCAGACATCGTCAACCGCCAACCCCTACTCCGAAGTACAGAGACCAACCTACGCCGCCGCTCTGAGACAGGGGCCGCCTACTCGTCCGTCGTACTACGGAAACCGTTGGACGCCTCTTCGGCCTGCCCAAACTACTCCGAGCGTCCCGCCACACTCTCAGCCGTTTCGCAAAACGGACGTTTGGCGGACTCCCGACTTCAGACCGCTCTGCTACCAGTGCGGAGAGGCCAACCACGTCTATCGCCGATGTCCCTACCGACGCCTTTGCCTTTCCGTTTTTTCACCCGACGCCCCCCGCCCCCAGCGCGGTAGTCGCCCCGCCGCAATTGAAGACTATCTACGGCAGCAGAATGCTTCTGCTGGCTCGCGACGCGACCTGTCCCCGAGCGTCCCCCACCGCAGCAGGTCGCCAGGAAGAGCACGTTCACCGTCACCGCCAAGACGACCTGTGTGGCGCAGCCGTAACCGGGAAAACTGAAGACTGCAGCTCCGGGAGGTGAAGCTGCGGACCGACGACAAGTTACAATTCCTCCAACTCGACGAACAGCAACGCAGCACCAACACGACGCTCGAAAAATTACCAATAACCTGAAAATACTCATCGACGGCCATGAGATGATTGCGTTAATCGATACCGGAGCCGACGACTCTGTTATAAGTGGTAGATTGGCTAAGAAGCCTCGCAAGGTGCAAACGAAGTGGGATGAGCCTGACATCGGCACTGCTGGTGGACACGCCGTAACGCCGACTGGCCGATGCACGGCAGTCAAACAAGTGCGTGACATCCAGTACGTCGTCAGCTTTGCCGTCTTGCCGAACTGCCCACGGGATGTAATACTCGGAATGGACTTTCTAGTCGAAAACAAAGCAATCATCGACTTCACAAATGTAGTTATCTCTTTTAAAACGCCGGAAACAGCAGAAGACAAGTGGTGGGCACGAATAACCCCGGAGAAACGCGCAAACACGGACGTAACCGCCGTGACGACTCAGCACGTCAACCCGCCTCCCTTGTCGTCAGTCCTTGTGACCGCTACGTGCGACAGAGCACCGACTGGCTGTTTGTTGGCTGAAGGCAACACGCAACTTCTCCTCGAACGAGGAATTGGGATAGCAAGAGGAATTGTGCCCGTAAGAAACGGAATATTCGAACTCCTGGTCACAAATTTTCGCCCGGAGCCACAACACCTGGCGAACGGCACGAAGATAGCCGTCATCGTAGACCAATACTCCACCACGGATGTTTGCCTGATGGACACTGCTCGCATCGCGGTCACCACGGAACACGAGGCCGGACATTTCGACGTAAACCCTCAACTCAATACAACTCAAAAGCAAACCCTTCTCCAGATGCTCAACGATTTCAGTGACTGCTTCGCTGCATCGTCGAAAGTAAGACAAACGCCCATTGCGAAGCACCGCATCATCGTCGACGAAAAGGCCCGTCCAATTCACCGCATGCCGTACCGGGTCTCCTGCAAAGAGCGAGAAACAATCCGAACACAAGTAGAAGAGATGCTAAGAGATGACATTATAAAGCCGTCGACCAGTCCGTGGGCATCGCCGGTGGTACTAGTGAAGAAGAAGGACGGAACACTCAGGTTCTGCGTCGACTACCGCAAACTCAACCAGATAACGAAGAAGGACGTCTACACTTTGCCGCGCATCGACGACACGCTCGATCGCCTTCAAAACGCAAAATTTTTCTCTTCCATGGACCTCAAGATAGGGTACTGGCAAGTTGAAGTCGACGAACGGGACCGTGAGAAGACTGCCTTCGTCACTCCGGATGGACTTTTCGAATTAAAGGTTATGCCTTTCGGCCTTTGCACAGCACCAGCGATGTTCCAGCGTGTTATGGATACAGTTCTCGCCGGGTTGAAGTGGCAAACCTGCCTGGTGTATCTCGACGATGTTGTCGTCTTCGCAAGAACGTTCGAAGAACATGTTGAACGGCTAAAGCAAGTCCTCGAGGCTATGAGAACTGCAGGGCTAACGTTGAAGCCTCAGAAGTGTCGATTCGGCTACGAGGAACTCAGATTTCTCGGCCATCTCGTGAGCAGCGACGGCGTACACCCCGACCCCGAGAAGACGGCTGCCATCGCAAATTACCCTGTTCCTCCTAACGTGAAAGACGTTCGAAGCTTTCTTGGCCTTTGCGTCTACTACCGACTGTTCATTCCGAACTTTTCAAGAATTGCGTCACCCCTGAATGCCCTCACGAACGACGGATCCACGTTTATCTGGAGTGAAGCCCAGCAACAGGCGTTTGATGAATTGAAGACGCGTCTACAGACCGCACCCGTGCTTGCTCACTTCGATCCAAACGCCGAAACAGAAATACACACCGACGCAAGCAACGATGGTCTAGGAGCCGTGCTTGTTCAACTTCACGACGGCGTCGAACCTGTCATCGCTTACGCAAGCAGAACGCTAACCAAGGCAGAGAAGAACTATTCGGCGACCGAAAAGGAGTGCCTTGCACTCATATGGGCCATCACAAAGTTGCGTACCTACCTGTACGGACGGCCGTTCAAGGTGGTAACAGACCACCATTCTCTGTGCTGGCTGGTTTAAGGGACCCCTCAGGACGCCTAGCGAGATGGAGTCTCCGATTACAGGAGTATGATGTAACCATCACCTACAAGTCAGGAAGAAAACACAACGACGCCGACTGCCTGTCCCGAGCACCACTCCAGCGACAGGACAACAGCCTCGAGGACGACGACACCTTTCTCGGTCTAATGAGCGCGACTACCATGTCTACCAAGCAGAACAACGACCCCGAATTGAAGACACTCGTCGACTATCTGCAGGGCCGCGCCGACAATGTTCCTCCCATCTTCAGAAGATCACTCCCAAGTTTTTCCCTACGTAATGGTGTCCTCTACAAAGAAAACCACGCACCACAAGGCGCTACGTGGCTTCTCGTTGTGCTTGGGGACATGCGCACCGAGATTCTTGAATCCTGCCACGACGAACCGTCATCAGGCCATTTGGGATACAGCCGGACACTGGCCCGTATAAGGGAAAAGTACTACTGGCCAAAACTGGCCAAGACCGTACACCACTAGGTAAGCACGTGCCGGGAATGCCAACGACGAAAAACGCCGCCGGTACGACCTTCTGGGTACCTTCAGCCAATCGCACCGCCGTCGGCGCCATTCGAGCAGATTGGGATGGATCTACTCGGGCCTTTCCCACGTTCGTCTTCCGGAAGTCGTTGGATAATCGTCGCCACCGACTACCTGACACGCTATGCTGAGACTAAGGCACTTCCACAGGGCACAGCAACAGAAGTGGCGAAGTTCTTCATCGAGAACATCGTACTACGGCACGGAGCTCCGACCGCCTTAATCACCTATAGGGGAACGGCATTTACAAGCAGGCTAACACAAGAAATCCTTCGACTCAGCCACACCGCTCACCGGAAGACAACGGCGTACCATCCGCAGACGAACGGGCTCACCGAACGCCTAAACAAAATCATTGCCGACATGATTTCGATGTACGTTGACGTCGAGCACAAGACATGGGACGAAATACTGCCTTACGTCACGTTCGCCTATAACACGGCTGTTCAGGAAATAACGGGATTCACACCGTTCCGCCTTGCACACGGCCATGACGCATCGACTATGCTGGACGCGATGCTGCCCCACGAACCCAGTGATGTGGAAAACGACGCTCTGGACTTCACACAGCGAGCAGAAGAAGCCCGCCAGCTGGCCAGACTACGCATTGGTCAACAACAACGAGTCGATGAAAGAAGATACAATTTGCGCCGACGAGACGTACGCTTCAGTCCAGGCGACTTGGTATGGGTTTGGACGCCGATTCGACGACGAGGCCTGAGCGAGAAGCTACTGAAGCGGTACTTCGGTCCCTACAAAGTACTTCGACGCATTGGAGACCTGGATTACGAAGTGGTACCTGAGGGCAGCGTTCCCTCTCGACGACCCCCGAGGACTGAAATAGTTCACGTCGTTCGACTCAAGCCGTACTACAGCAGGTAGCGCTGAAGACTGGCTGGAAGGAGACAACATGAAAAAAAAGAAAAAGAAGGAGAAGAAACGGCATCGAGACGATGCCACGTCTACGGAGGGGGTAATGCCACGAATCATCATCGCGAAACTTCCAGGGCAGGCACGAAACGGTACATCTCATCCCGGCACATGCTGAAGAAGAAGCAAGAAGCTTCCAGACACATGGCCTGCTCTCTGGCAAACGCACGTGCTGTTTCTAGACTTTTCGGCGCGACGCTTAAATGCTTGTGCGCTCCAAGCTGGAGCATTCATTCTTTGGACTCAGTTGTGTTCAGAGAGCTATCACTCTTGTGTTTTGCTACTAAGTAGTCTAATAAACCGTTCGCTGTTTATTCGCCGACTCGCCGACCCATTTCGCTTCGTGACAATACAAACGACGCAACAGGAACACGAGCGACCGCGACGCCGCTAGTGTGATCCAAGCTACTAGAACCACTATATTCCTGGCGCTCATGTTCGGGTGGCAATGGCATAGTGGTGCAAAAATATCGAAACTTCCGATGTCGATAAATAGCAACATCGTAAAAAAATAATCGATAAAATCGATTAAGATATCGATATATCGGTATTTTGAAAATAAATATCGATATATCGATATATGAAACGCTGTCACGTCATTACTTGAAGAACTGAAAACGTTGCCCTTGTTTTATCATCTTCCATGCGTATTATCGCTGAGGCACGTGATGAAGACGCTATCAGGTAAACTATGATTTACGTATCGTGATCACGAATCGTGTGATTTATCTTACTGCAAAACTGTAGTCTCTCTATACAAGTTTCACTTCCAAGTCGTTCTGGCTCAAACGTCCGAAGTCGGTGGCTCGACGATTTTTGCTGATGTTCCCCTTCAGTTGAATAGTACATTCACAAAATATCTTCCGCTTCGCACCGTTCTCCCACCAGGCGGCGCCAAACATGTTCGCCGGACGCGAAACCTTTCTTCATTCCGGGGCTTCCCGCATATGAACTATTCGTTCGATTTCAAAAATTCCATCGTGCTGGTGCTTAGAAGGGGCCAGTCCACCTCTCAGCAAATTGTCATGTACCTTTGACAAAAATCACTGGGAGAAAACGACGCCAGAAACAAGGCCCAGTGCGACAAATTTCAACATCATCAACGCGTCACCCGTGCACAATTATTTTTGATTTAGTCCACATCATATAGACGTTTAATAGTAAAAAAGGTCAGGGCTCTAGCTCCAAGTATTTTTTCTGAAAAAATCACAAAGTTTTGTGTTTGTTTTTGTTTGATTTGATTTTTTTTTTCTTTTTGTAAAACGCAGATGTTCGGGATAAACAACAACAAACTGCCGGTCGTCCTAGGATGTCCATCTTGGGACTAAAACATAGCGCAATGACTATATTTTTCAACCTTAAAATATCTCGAGGGCGTTTCTGTTATTGCCGTTTAACGATTTTTTAAAATCCGGTACCGCCAGCCTACAGCCCCGACGGACGCCGCCGCGAGGCATGCCCACCAAGACGTCGGCCCGCCAGCTTGTATGCCGCTCACATCGTCCGCCTGTCTTATCTTAATCTGTCAGTATCTGTCCGTCTTAAAGATCCGCGAGTGGTGCGCCTCCGAAATGCGTCGCTCTGTCGAAGACGCTGTACGCTCCAATGCGTATATCCAGTCCATTGACCCGGCAACGCAATTCGCCCCATACCAGCAGCTCGTCCGCGCAGAAGAAGCGCTGCTGCTCAACGTCGCATATACACCGCAATACTTGTGCAAGGTCGGAAAGCGTCGCTCAGCTAGCTGCGCTACCTGTGGCGCAGTAGCAGACGTCGAGCACCTCCTACTAACCTGCTCGGAGTACTCTGCAGCCCGCGCTGTCCTCGCCAATCGCCTCCAACGCCTGGGACACGGCTCGCTCTCACTGGCCGTGCTTCTCGGTCCCGTCGCACGCCAACAGCAGGGAGCCGTTACAAGGGCTCTCCTGCAATACCTACAGGACACCCAGCTCAGTGTTACGCTGTAAACTGAGAACCGCGGCCCTGGGCACTCGCCCTCACTGCGAAGAAGCCGGCCGTTTTTCACTTTCGTTTTTCTTTTTTATTGCTCCACCAGGGCGTAGCAAGCCGACATAGGTCTGGCTGACCTCTCCTTGCGTGGACGCCACCTCCTGTTTATTAAACTTATATATACCCCCCTCCCCCCCCCCCCCCCCCCCCGACGGAATCCGCGCGGCCTCGAGCCAAATTTCCCACACAACACTCTGCTTTCGCGGCATTTTCGGCAGATTTGTCGACAGCACGTGAGCCATATCTCACGAGAATGTGCATTTTTTATTGTGGAAAAATGCAAGTCGCCAATATTGGGCAAATTTCGGGATGTTCACAACACGCGAACTACAGTAGAGGCAAACACGAGCAAGAAAATAGAGAAAATAATGACTGAAAATTGTTTGACGTTGTCATTGTTAACAGATTTTTCAGAAAATATATCATAATAACGTCGGCTTTTGTTGTGCGCGGTGAGCCCGGTCTGCGGAGGGTGCGTTTTTCGTTAATATGACAATTCGCTTTATCACCAAAATCCGCGGGAACGGCAGTGGTCATATTAACGAGGGTTCACTGTATAGCGTAGAGCTCCGCACAGGTGGATGACGCGCGGTGCGAAAGCTTATACTCGCATGACAGGGACTCCTCTGGTTACGAAAGCGGAGGGTGAAGCTTCTTGAGTCGAAGACCCATCGGTGAAGACAGCAGAGTGAGTTGTGTATACCGCGTCCATCATTTCTAGTGTCGCTTGCCTCAAAACAGAAACTGGGACTTCCTTTTTCTTGTTCTTGATCCCGGGGACAGAGGTGGCGATTGCCGGTGTTGGGAGTGTCCACGGAGGTAAAGAGGTACATGCTGCACTGTATCATACGAAGCAATCGAGCATACTCCTTGATTTTCCTTGTGTCGAGGACGTGAATTTCGTGATCAGGGATTTCGCTACAGGGAATATCGAGGCCGTCCCGAATTTCCCACTCATTAGGAAAACTGGCTGCTGCTTACGGTGTACGTGTGGCATACACGACAGTGATTTCCCCAGAAATTCACTGCTGGGGGGGGGGGGGGTGCCGAGCTTTCAAGGGGGGGGGGGTTATGCTTCGTGATGGTTCCACTTAAGGAATTTTTCTTAGACACGGAAAGAATCGTGGCACAATGGTGACATCTTTGCACAGCTTTCCCGTTTTATTTGTACATGTTATTGCGTTAGAACACAGTACATTAGAATACAGATTCATTATGAACGACATTTCAACATTAAGATGCATAATCACACGACCGACAAAGAAAAAAGACTAGCACCTTGTCTCACGAAGCTCAATGAATACCTAGCAACCAACGGTGAAAACCTTAAACGAAAAAAGCAGGATACCTCGCTTGATTGAGTTGGGCGCAAATGGTTCTTGATGATCCACATTGAGTTTGCGTGCCCGCACGCATTTTTGCTCGTATATGTGCGCAATATATGCATTGAACAGTCACTTTCAAATGATTTTGGACAAATGCATGGTACGATCATCTGCATGACTGTGGTCCTACCGCCCAAGTTTGACAGTAAAGGTTGTAATTCGCTTCGCCGGACACTACCAGAACGTGTTGGTGGCCGAGCCGGGTGGGGACACCTGACAAATTTCAGGGTTGGTGTTGCAAAAATGCAGCGGGGTGTAGGGAAATCCCTGATACACGATACCTGACAAACTCTCAAATCTAACTCTGTTTATACGCCCCACTGAACGCTCCACTATATACGCTCTACAGAAAAGGTAGTAGCTCATAAGCACCAAATGCTCATAACCTCCAAACACTCAAAACCTCCAAACGCCCATATGCACAAATGAAAATGCATATGAATATGAAAATGCATAGGCCCATACGGGAAAAAAAGTTGGTGGTTTTGAGCGTTTGGTGGAAATGAGCAGGAGGGGAGAAGCTGCTCACAAGCATCAAACGTCCAGAACATACAAATGCTCATATGCACCGAAAGTCGGGAGACCACAAAAGTCGGGTCTTCCTCTCCCGCATTTGGAACAAGGTTTTAGGGTGAGAAAGGTGCAACGAATGGAGACTACCAAGGCCGCTTAATGTGTTAGTTTGGAAGTTTATGAAGTTTGAATTTGGCTGAGTGTGCGGGTCTGAATGGGGTTATCGTGAGTCAGTGGGTGTTTGAACGTGACACACACGTCCACCGTCACTCTTCTCTTGTCATGCGCATGCAGCAGCATGTTCCTAATTGGTGGACTTACGTCGCGAGACAACTGTGATCATGAGCGATGCAACAGCTCGCACTGTACACGTGGTACACGAGCGTGCACAGCTCGCGTGGCTCAGTGTTTAGAGTGGTGACCTCGTCACGTCGAGACTGGGAGGTACTCGGGTTCGAATCCCGGTGCCGGCTGTGCTCTCTGTGGTCTTTCCTCGGTTTTCTTCACACGCTTTCAGACATATGTCGGCACAATTCCCTTAGAAGTCTGCCCAGGATGCACATTCCCCCATGACTCAGTCGTGACGTTGCCCACGTCTGTGACGCCGGCAACGGCGAGCCCTTTCGTTACCACCACCACCACCACAGTGGATTAAATTCGCCTATACTTGAGCTAGAGTGTGACTGACAAAACGCCTAAGAGAAAATGTTGCCGATGGACGGATAATATAATCAACATGGAACGCCGTCTACTCCATAGCGGCTAAAGCTACGTATATGCTAAGGTAAACGAGTAAACATAAGAGAAAACGAGTAGTAAAAATAAACTGAAGAAATAAACTGAATATATGTTATAGGACTCCAGGTGTCATGAAAGGCGCGAGCGTCTAATACGTACCTAGAAATAGAGTGGGGAATTTAAGTTTAGAAATATGTATATTGTTGGTACCAACGATAACACCCAAGTGAGCTTGAACTAGCGGTGGAGGAAGGAGGCTCGGCGCTGCACAGCGTCGCAGTCAGGCATTGGCGTCATCGAATGGTTCCGTAACGTACGATACAGTTCCACAGTATAAAGTCTGCGTCGTGAAGCGTACATTACAAGTAGTTTTGGCATGTTAAAACTTGTAACACGCAACATGCAAAAACAGACACGTTGTAACGCGGTGTCCGCCCATTTGTTCGAACGCCGTTTGGTCGAAAGCCGTTTGATCGCAAGCCGGTTGGCCGACGCCGTTTGTTCGGAAGACGTTTGTTCGAAGGGAGTTCAAAGCTCGCAGCGTGTCCTTAGCACCTGTTTTCCTGTAACTTTTGACTCGAGCATACGGAGCAGGCAATCAGTGTCATCTGCTTCTTCTTTTTTTTTCCCCTTTTTTTAAGCTAAAGAGGGGAGACCACTGGTTATTTGCAGACCTTTGTCATTCACGAACAGCACAGCTGAATACAACAATGCGGAAGAATCCGGCGAACCAGTAGGACACATATTGAAGAAAATGGCCTCAGGTTGGGAGCAGCCGATAGTCTGTACTTCTTTTGGGCACCCTTTTCATTGCTGGCGACAAATTTAAGGGGAAGGATCTGAAATTGGATAGCCATATGTGCGCGAAAGCCACTCGAAGTCTGTGGATGCTAAGAAGGAAATTTCTCCATGGTACAAAATAATGATATTAAATTAACAGCCATATAAAACCTTAGTTCAGCCTTGGTTAGAGTATGCATCTGCTGTCTGGGATCCCTACACATGCACGCTATCAAAAAGAAAAAAAAAGTGGACAGAGTACAAAGATCTGCTCCCCGGCTTATATTGTCTGGGTTTCGAAGGACTTCTTCGGTTCCATGCATGCTGCAAGAACCAAATTTAGATTCACTTGCACATAGGCGCAAAGTAAATAAACTAAAACTGTTCTTTCTCCTATACAATATCAGTTAACTACAAACATTAATACATACATACATTGTTAAAATTTGCCCACGTTCGACGCGAATAAATCATTCAAGAACGTCATTTACTTATTTGATTTATTTATTTGTCAAAAATGTTTATTATTTGAGAAACTGACATCAATTATTATTTGACAAAGTGTTGGGGGGAAAGGCATGTATGCCATGTTTAGTCACTATCTGTTAGAGCGGAAGAACCTATCAAGTTGTCGAATGGGAGACGGTGAACAACCCATGCCCTTTGACCGCTTTCTGGACGCGAAAAAGTGGGTTAGGACGAGGAATGTGTTTATGAACAAGCGGATTACACAGAGTTAAATATTCCTTAGGATAACAGCATTTAGGACTGAAGCTTTCTTCTGTAGTTTCTTCTTGTTTTTTGTTCCATCACCGCTACAAGTGAACCAATAAAAAAATCGATCAAACGACCGTTGCCGTTTCGATCAAACGGCGTTCGATCAAATGGCTTTCGGCCAAATGTCCCGCGTTTGATCAAACGGCTTTCAACCAAACGACGTTGCCTAAAACGGTTGGCAAACAGAAATGAGTTCAAAACCAATCATCCAAAGAACCAAGCCAGTCATCTTCCAGACCGAAGAATGAAGTCGAGAATGTGTAGAGCATGTTGGATGGAGTTGACGTTGGAAAAAATAGTCCCGGAAAAATTGGTCCCAGGTTGCGTGACGGAGAAAATAGCCCCGCGCGGTTCCGTGCGCCCAAAAATACAGGAGTGTCGTTGTGTGAACCGGATCATAGCCAATCAAGTGCCATCATTCGCCCTCCTAATTTGTTCGAAATTGGAAGACATGCTTTTTTAATTAACATTAATCTTAATGAACAATAAATGCTGCACGCCATTTAATGAGGAACATAAAAGTGGCTCCATTTGCTGCACCGCTTGTATTGTACAAATTGCGCCTGTTCTTTATGTTCCTCTCTTTATTCTGCGGAGTACAGACAACGCGACAAGATCAAGAAGCAATTCTGCAATGTCTGCTACCTTCTGCGTATTTCTGGCAGATGGGTTGGAAAAATTTTATAAAAGGAAGTATCACGAAGTAGTGAACAAAATGGCACGTTATTAGTACCAATGAAATAAAATGCGCTAAGCTGAGCACACTATCCTGGAGCCCCTACTTGACGCTCGCAGGTACTGTTAGAAAAATTTATACCTTTTAGGGTATAAACGGCTTGTCCCAGGGCACATACCTTTTGATGTATAAACGCTATACCTCCTTCGAGGTATAGTAACTTTATACCTCCCTGAAGGTATATTATTTGCACCTCATGGTATAAACATATATCCCCTTGAAGGTATATTTTCAAACCCGGGGTGTAATCTTGGAAAAATGGAATATTCGACTTATTTCAGCGCTATATAAGAGTGGCACTTTACTGATCCAGCTCGTAAGAAAATTATAACAAAATAATATTGAGCGACAAGTGCTTTAATAACAACAACTACCGCGAGAAGGAAAGAGAGAAAGAAAATACCTGGACACGCACACAAACGTATCCACAAACTCGTATTCACAAAGTGCAGATGTAAGACGTAGAGGAGAGCTCGTGCAGATTACTCGCCACGCAAGGAGCAACGTGGGAGGATTTGGTGGAGAACAGATACTGGTATAATACATCGTGGCTTCGCAAAATGTGGGGCGCCTTCGCCGGGCGAGCAACTATACGAGTGAGGACGCGTAGATTTGGTCATTTCAGGAACAAATAGCACTCTGCTATAAACCACTCGCCCTATTAATTATGATGCAACAGTATTACTCGCTGTGTTTCCTAATTAAATTACTGCTTAGCTGAGATGGTACTGTCTCTGCCACAAATTAATGTGATACCACAGGTTCATATCTAAAGATATATAAAATACCGAAGGTATAAACGCAAGAGAGAAGTACCTTATTATACCCTCAACTGGCGTGGAAAGTATAGCCTCGGTGATTTATACCTTCCACATGGTTTAAACGGGGTATAGACGTTGATGATGAGGTATAAACATGTTAGTTTAGTCCTAGTTTATACCTCTTCTATACCTTTTCTTCTAACAGTACCGGTGGGTGTCGTCGGTACGTAGTCGTGTGTATAGTTCCCAACTCAACCTGGATTTTCCTACTGTTGGTCAGATAAAGATTTTACAGTTGTGCTCTCATACCTTCTAAATCGGTGATCTGTATCTCCAGCAGAAGCGGAGTTGTAGAAGCGCTTTTATTGTCCATAAACATCGACACAGAAAAATGCAGGGGACAACTGCAAAACCCGTGTCTGACCAATAGTAGAAAAATTCTAGTATACAGCTTACGATATCGCTAGTGAACTAGTACAGCAAATGATATCGCTTTTTGTGTCACCTATTGAATGCCTTGTACATTTCATTCTCCATTAACACATGAACCCACTCCTTGCTGCTGTCCTCTCTCCATCTGTCCACGTCTGTACCCCGCTCATAGCCACAGTTGCTTCGCGACGCTAACACGGAATTTAAAAAATAACACATGAAAAATATAATAAAACAATGTATCCCGATTTCAACAAATCGGGAGAGCGAATAATAATTCTCGGTCCACTGCGATGTGTTACATCAGGTATCCGCGACCGCAAACACGCCTTGCATTTTTGGCCGCGCAAGCGCCTGTAGTGGTAGTATACATAGGGGGCAGGACTCAAGCACCCCCGCAAGCGCTGCGCCACCGTCGCGTCTGCGCCGACGTCACTCGCGAATTTCTTCCCGCGCGCGGCGGGCGGCGCGTGTACGGAGGGTTGTCCGTGCGCTTATAACATGCATATACATGCAAAGAGGAGTCATACACAAAAAGTAAACGTGAAAATATATTTATTAATGCCAATAGTGCTGGGAATTATGTTGTGACTCTGTGTGAAGGAGACAAACCCAGACAAAAAACATGAAGCAGAAGAAACACAATACGATAAACCTAACAAAGATTATACTTATTACAGGTATCACACATCAAACACAATATTTTTTTATTAACGGTAATCATACACACAAGTTTTCAATGAATTAGGATTAAAATGGAGCGTAGCACATTTAATCAAAGAAGATATTCTTAATCAATACGACTACAATAAAAATTTCAAGTTTTATTATAAAAAGTCTGAGACGTGACCACCATCATTGCAATAGCGGGATTTTAATTTCAATTACAAGTGCCGATAGATGTATGTAATTAATTGTGAACAGCAGAGACCCTGGAAGACCATGGAACACGAACGACACGACGACAAGAACGACACGAACACAAGAGGAAATAAAATCTATAAGAAAGGACACTACATTTAATCAAAGAAGATATTCTTAATCAATACGATTACAATCAAAATTACAAGTATTTTATTATAACAAGTCTGAGTCGCCATCACTATTATTGCAACACTAATAATTTCCTCATTATCATGTTTCTTATTAAGTGTTTTAAGGAATTTCGAGCACAATATGGAATCTCAGTTGTATATGTTTTGTTCCAACATTACACAACTTTTAATTAATCAATTTCTTATTAAGAGAATAGCACAGACGTAAGGAAATTATGAGAAACAACACAATCAACAGCGACCACTAATAAAAAGCCAAACCCGCACATCATTCAACACGCACACACCAGATACACGCAGGAAAATAATAGCAAAACAATCTATCAAAACGAGAAACATTACAAATTTAATACTGTGACTATAGCACAGACTTAAAGCTGAAGAACAGAGTAACACTCTAAGCGGCGCCACGTAAACAACAGAGGAAAATAATCTATCATTTGAACCAACATAAAATCATCTTCGTGACTTAATCTAATCGAACACTATACAATTTTAATTCTAACGAACGCTACAAACCCTACTTTCTTTTATGAATTCAACACAGAAAATAGATATGTTAAAAATGAACTTTATTTTATTGTACAATTATCGCAAATAGATGTTGGTATTATTCGGGGGGTCACTATCTTTTCACATTCTTTCACTGAACGGGAAGGCTTTCTTCAAAGTGGATGACAAGTCGGCTTGTACAGAGGCTATATCTTTTATTGAAAAGTAGAGAGAGTCCAAATTATTCAATGATAGAAACAATACTCAATCAAAAACGAGAAACAAATTTATTTACATCAATTTTTTGTAATATCTTGCAACAGAAAGTTCTATATAGATGAACCACACAAAAACATCATATGTGAAATGCAACTCAGAAATATGAGGCATTCCCAACTCAGAGATGTCAATCGAGTGAACAATTCAAACAAATACAAGACAATAATTATTTCAGGAAGTAACTTTCCAACTCATAGAATATCAATGAGTGAATACCTGAAACAAAGTCAAACCAATAATTAATTCAGACAAATCATTTCTAAGCAAGCAGCGTGAACACACCACAGAATCTCTACAGAAACTTGTCTTTTTCAATGAATAAACAGGATCAACTAGTGGATTCAAGCGATAAAGTGAGTGATGAAAGCCGACGACCCCAACACCTGCTAAAAGTTAGGGAAGGGAGCTTTCTAGTGCGGTCTGGTACATAGAATCATGGAAAGCACACGTTTTTTCTTACTCATCACATATTTTTGTAAATCAAGTTTCATAATTTTCACGGCAACACGAGCGGGATATTAATAACATTCTAAACCAGATAGGATAACAAATTTTTAAACAACAAAATGAGCATAGATATGCTTTTAATTAAGTGTAGAGGCACACTTGAAAACAGAACAGACAAATGCTCAACATTGAAGAGATGGACAGATTTTGTACTCGCTAACATAAGTCATGGAAGGACACGGTAAAAAACTGCTTCGAAAAACATGAGCCGCGAAATCATTTTATTTTCACAGCATTTCAATACGTCCTAGACATGGTCGTATTCGGACGCTCGCGTATAGTTTGCCGGTGCTTAATGGCCTGCCGACATCTTCAGATCATAGGTTGCAGTGCCTCCTGGCGCGAAGCCTTCGTGTGTGCCTTGGCGTACCCCGAGCAGCAGAGACTCGAGCAGTTATTGCTGAAGCGAAGGACATCCCATTGGACGTTCTTCCCTAGGGAGAGACCTGCCGACATTTCCTCCGCCTTTTATCCCATCATCGGCGGCACCCGCTCGTATCGAAGATCCTGAGGCGCAAGCACTGCAAGGTCCGCCCGGTGATGACTCAGCTGAAGCCTAGCGTTCCGCGTTTCGTGGTGAAGACAGTGGCTCCCAGTGCCCCTCCATGGTCTCTGTCAAGCCCAGTCACCCGCCTAACTGTTCCTGGCCTGCATGGAAGGAAAAGGGATATAGCCCCGTGTGTCGCCAAGCAGCTTACCCTGGGACTGATGAATGACAAGTACACGGCGTCAACGTCGGTTTTCACTGACGGGTCATCTACTCGGGATGGCTCGTCCTCGGCATTTGTCATTCCATCTCAGTCAGTCTCCTGTGGTCACCGTCTTTCTCACAGAACATCGTCTACGTGTGCCGAGCTCTACGCCATTCTCTTTGCTATGCAAAAAATATCAGCAGTCCAGCTCAGTCCTGAATCGTCTTTACAGACTCAAGACCCGCGCTCCAGTGTGTGGCCAACTTGGGGATACGTAGGTCCCTCGGTCCTGTTGTCTTTGACATCCGCTTGCAAGTTTATAAGAAGGCGGCCATTGCAGGGCACACTGTCGCATTGCAGTGGATCCCCGGACATGTCGGCAACAGTGCCAATGAAGAATCAGACAGAGCCGCCTTGAGCGCCGATCAGCACCAAGTTTTTCCCCCGATAATGATGTCGTCGGGCGGCCGAAGACATCTCCTTTCGACACTCACCGGCCCCAAGATGCAGGCTCAGTGGCAACACGACATAGCTCACTCCCAATTCTCTCGGATGTAGACCCCACGCTTTCTCTCGTACTTCGTCCGCGACTACCGCGCCCCTTTACTGCTCTCTTCCACCGCATGAGGCTCAACGTTGCCTTTACACCTGCCTTTCAACACCGTCTCGGCTCCACCTCGTCTACCCTCTGGCCCACTTGTGGAGTGCACTGCGACCTCTGCTACGTCATGCTGGCTTGTGGGCAATATCACCACGAGCGTGCACTAATGCATTATTTATTATCTATGCAACGCATTGACAAGCGGCCGTTCAACCTCGCGAAGATCCTCCAGGGCTCGGAACCGTTATTTTTTGGGGTTCGGTTCAAGTTTCGGTTGAAGGTTATCGGTTCGGTTCGGGTTCAGCGCAGCCAAAATAACGGTTTGAACCGATATTAATCGGTTCGAACCGGTTTACGTCTGCTGTACTAATCAGCAGAGTTAGAGGTAACTCGTTACTGTGACTAAGTTCCTTTTGTTAGTAACTTGTACTTATCCGAAATAATCCGAAAACATACCCCGGTAAAATTTTATGCAATTCGGATTAGTCCGAAAAACTCCGCTTGGCAGAGAATTTTTCTGATAACCGTGTTATCGTTCTTGGCCTCCTTTTTTGTCCTGGGTTTCTTCTGACCTCGGATACCGGCCCCGTCGCAACATGATAATGGTTTCCGCGACCTAGCGTTTTCGTCGGCGGTCATCGCGACCACTTGAAGATTCACAGCCTGGGTTTTTTCCTAGTCCGTTTTCCCGATTTCCTTGTCCTACCCGTGACCTAAGCACTAAAATAAGCATCGACCGAGGTCACACGGAGTGATCTTTTTGGAAGGTCAACTTGTTGCAGTGCTGATGAGAAGATGGGACGCAAACGAAAGCTGCCCTGCGACTACGTCAAGGAGTACTCTGATTTCGAGGAGTTCACATCGTCCGGCGATCTCGATGCAGAGGTTGTCGTATCTAAGCACTCCTATAACAGTGAGCACAGCACGCGGAAAGGGTGCATTTGGAATTGCGGAACACTTCAGTGCGCGTCGCACGAAATGTATTTTTAAGCGTGTGGCTCTTTAATGTTGCGTTTTCGTTGCACAACCGTGCGTGCGTCGTGAAGTTTTCTCCAAATTTCGGATATTAACTGGGCTGTAAATCATACACTCCGAAAAACTCCGTTCTTCGAAAGACCAATAAACTCCGAAAAACATGCTCCGGTGAAGCCCAGAAATAAACTCCGAAAACCCGAAACCCTACTTGTAACTTAACTCGGTACTTTTACGTCGTGGTAACTTTCAGAGGGACTCGTTTCGTTTACAGATTCAGGCAAACTAAGTTACAAGTTACTTTTCATTCTTTTTTCACTCACGTACAGTTATTTTCTTGCTTTCTCTCCGGTTCTTTCATGGCATTTTAGGCCATAAAACGTAATATTCAATCAATGACAGTATGCTAGTCAGGAATTAAGAACCGCTGCCGTTGAAATGAAGCTGAAACATTGTGCGCCCACAGGAACTAAGATGCAAAGCGTTGCAAAGTGCACCGTGTTGCACTCCTCCGCAGGCAGCTGAACGTTGAACTCAACTATTCACTCGCCCAGCACCTGTGTAATGCTATTTTGTGTCCGAAGTAACTTGGAACTAACTCATTCTTTTTTCTAAGTAACTCCGTAACTGCGAGTTACATTTCAGGCTGAAGAACTTGGTTATTAACTTAGTTACATCTTTCGTACGGTAACTTAACTCGTAACGAGTTCTTTTTGACGGGTAACTTCTCTATCTATGCTAATCAGTGTACCATATGTGAGAGGTAATGTCAGGTTCCAGCGACGGCTTGCTCCTCTTTCCTACATCTTACTCCTTCGACAGAGAACCATGCAGTTCACAGCAGTTCATCCTTTACCGTACTGAAAAGTGCTGGGAAATGGCGTACAGCATACCATTGAACTCCATTACAAAGACTATCGCCAATTTGTAAAGAGAAAAAGCGGTCACGTAGTATGTAGGAGTATCCCAGAGTTCCATGCGAAGGCCGGCACGCTGCTACACGTTGAAGAGAGGGTGAGAGGTCGCTCCTCTGTTTCCTTCCTCTATGCTCTGGACCACACGCCAACCTCTTGCGTTGCTTCTGGATGTCACTGTGAACTATTAAAATTTACGCCGCCTTCACACTGCGATGCTGAATGAAAGGAAGCAGCCGAGGCAACAATACAAAATGTAGCTGTCATGTGGCACATCTTCTTTTACACCTCGAGTCACAAAAATGTACAGGGATGTCAGTAGTAATGTTACAACCCAAGATTTGCACAGAAAATCCACGGCAACTATTGCACTTTTTACTTTAAATTATTTTAAAATTACTTTAAAATTTTTTAAAAATTTAAAATTTTTAAATTGGGCAAAATCTGACTCAGTGCAATACTTGTGCGGATTTTCTATGTAAAACTCGGGTTGTAGGAAATAAAAAACTAGATAGAAAGGAAGCAGACAGTGGGAAATGATTTATTTGAAAATCAACGACGCCATCTTGAAGAAATCACGCCGGTGCGGGCGACTGGAGCACGACGGTCGCAGAGGCAGGTGGCAAGCTAGTTCCAAGGCATCACACCAAATGGCGCCAGCATCGTAGCTCTATACGAGAAAGACAGAGAACATGAAAGTACTAGCGACACATAAAAATGACAACACTGCTCAACAAGTCTAAGCATGCCAGAGCGCGGGGAAAAGGCCTAACCGCTACTGCTAAACAGCACGGAGAAAACACTACACATCGGGGGAAAAGGCTTAAGGCAATCGACTAGGCCTAACCACAGCGTCACAACACTACGCGGCTAACACATGGCGGGAACCACTAGCAACACGATGGTAAACGTGCGCCAACAGGCTTGGACACCGCTAAACAAGTCTAAACATTCGCGTACGGCGAGAAAAGGCTTAACACGAGCACGGTAAAACAACGCGCAAACATCGGTAAATCACTCACCTTTTTCCCCGCTGCGACGGAGCGTCCGCTCTCGTCGACAGCCAGTGATCAAGTGACGACGGAGCGACCGACCGCACGTCTTCTGCCTACGAGAGCCAGAGCTGGACTGACGTAAGCACCACTCTACGGGTGCTACGCATGCGCTCCTAGCGCCCTCTGCGCGCTCCTACCGCCACCTGCAAGAGGCTAAGAGAGAAGAGCATTCCTGCGCCCCCTGCTGGCCATTCTCATTGATCGTGACGTCATCCTATTGTCTCATGGCTACCCTATTTTTTTCCACTAATGCTCCTCTAGACAAGGTCAATCTGCAGTGAAGCCACGGTATGACGTCATCATGCACCTGCGTGGCTCAAAGACGCGTATGCTCTAGACAGGGGACCTATTATTTATTGAATCACTATCCCAAGATTATTTCCTTTATTCTTCTGTAACGATTGAATAGGAAACTATTGCAGAAGAGCACCATGCATGAAAGCTGATCGTAGGAACTCCAAAGTCTTACTAAATGAGACTTGCAAAAGAACAAATTATCCAAACACGTAACTCCATCAACGGCTAATACGAGGACTAGGCACTCAACAAATCAACACAGAGTACGGGTAACCAGGAGCGCAGAACTCAGGGCAGCACTACCGTCAAGACAACAATGTTCCTTGTCAAAAAAGAAAAAATACAAAGCGTTAACAAAGGAAAGCATGCATATCGGGGCATGTCAGGACAAGTCGCGCGACTGTTGGGCAACAGAGGAAAACAAACACTTGAACAGAGTGAAAAGACACTCACTATCATCGGACACGTACACTACATTCCCTCATTGTAAATCCCCTCGTCACAAAATCCACCTGCATCGTCGAACACCATTCACCAGTGACGAACCACACATCCGCACCCCATCAGAGGCAGACAGAACCCCACCTAAGCTACGCTCTTCCACTGACGATCAACACAATTGCCAGGATCATAATTACCGTGTCTACACCCGCCAGTGTCCAAGAGAGAAGTGAATCCTTGCGCCCCCTGCAGGCCAGTCGCATTGGTCGTGACGTCATCCTATTGTCTCAGGGCTACACTGGTTTTTTCCACTAATGCTCCTCTAGACAAGGTCAACGTGAAACAATAGTGTTGCGGTATGACGTCATCATGCAGGTGCGTGGCTCAAGGACGCTTACGCTCTAGACAGGGGACCTGTTATTTATTGAATCGCTATCCCAAGATTATTTACTTTATTCTACGATAATGATTGCATAGGGAACTATTGCAGAACAGCACCATAGATGAGAGGAGATTATAGCATTTCATTCCCAAAGTCTTACTGTACAGGGAAAAAAATGGTTCAGCAAGACATGTCCATCCCACCCAAGAGCGGGGCAGATAATTGAATAATGATGCTTTGTTCCTCCTGAATAAAGCCACACACCTGTCCCCCTCGCGGTTACTCTCTGAACTAAATGAATCGCAAAAGTATTAAGAATAGCACTATTCCCATTCAAGGCAGCACTATCGTCAAGAATGTTTCTCTTCAAAAAGGAAAAATCTACATGTAGAAGGAAAGCATGTCAGAACAGGTCGGAGCATGTCAGCGCATGTTTGTCAGACAACAAGGGGGAAAAAAGCGAAAAGAAACAAAGAAGAAAACCAGTATCAAACTATCTCTAAGCACACGCACTCCTCTTATTCAAAAGCAGTGCTCATCATAAATCTGTCCAGGGGAATACACACCATTTTGCTACACTTTTTTCAGTAACAGTCAACGCATTGCTACAGACTGCGTGACGTCATCACATCCTGTCTGAAGAAGAAGACAGCGGCAAAGACTCCTATCACTCATTGAATCGCAAGATTATTTCCTTTGTCCTACTCTTAATGACATTGATTCTCTCATTAAAATTCAACAAAAAAAGCACCCTGCATATTAGCGATTTGCACCCCAAAGGCTCATCATGGTCATTAGAATTACAGTAAACTGCCACTGCTCTTTTAAAATAATGAGTGAGACCACTCCACATCACCTCCAGGCTTATGTAATACATGACCCTTTCTATGCTCATACATTCGTTGTCTGAGGCTACACCTGCGAGCAAAAAGGCGCGAACGCCGGGTGGGCAAAGTTCTATTCGCGCTCGACGGAGGACTAGACAGAACGCATTTACGGGAACGTGATGGCATTCCTATACTATATTATTGATTATTGCATTGCAGTTTAGAAAAGCTTCTACAAAACTATAATTTTAGGAGCCCATTAAAATTCTACTTTCTATGGAAACTATAATTGCCCTATTACTTGGATCGCTATTAATGAAGCGCTCCAATTTTTTCTCGCTTCCCATTTCAGCCTTGTCATGCAGTGAAGCAGACTCACATCCAAAACAATTAATTTACACTGAGGGTGCCGTGCTTCAGGAATTCCTATCCTGCGCTCAGATGCAAGCGTTTCTGCACGAATACCTATAACAGCTGACTTCCTCAACATACCGAGCTCCTAACAACATCTAACAAACAATCAGAGAAACCCTCTTCTCAGCTGCACCATGCGACTTTCTTCTGCGTAAAATCGGTGATTTGAGGAAAGAGCAGCAAAAATTGCGCGCACTTGTGCTTGACTTTAAAAAAATGAAGCATATGCCAATAAACCAAGAAAAAGACACTCATGCCTGGTGTCTGATAGTGCCACATACACAGACGCATTGTCGCAAAGAAAGCACAGGACAAGGGTACACAAATTCCTTTAAGCGAGCAGGGAAAAGGCTTAAGACCTCAGGAATAATAGCAGAGTCACCGGACATCGCTACGCGGCTAACACAAGATAACAACAACAAGATAATAGCTGCGAGTAAAATTGCAACACTGCTAAACAAGCCCCAACATGCCATCATGACGTCGCAAACCAGGAAAAAGAAGCAAGCGCACACACACACACACAGCAGCTCAGGAATGCACAAGGAGAGGTGCTTTATTGGAATTTCTCCTCCACGTTCACATACCAGCACAAATACTTATAACTGCAGCTTACTTAATACAGCTTACTCCATCATCATATCGAATAAAGCGAATACTGGCACTCAACAACATATAACAAAAAACAAAAAAACAAATTCCATTCTCATGAACTCTCCTCTGTCGACCGACTTTCTCCTGCTCTACCTGGATGCTGACTGTTTCCCCTCACCTACATTGTGAGTAAAAGCAGTGAAAGAAGAAAAGAACCGCGAAAAATTACACGCATTTGGGCTCCAATAGCTGTAACTGCAAGAAACCGTAGTGCACGCCAATAAACTGAGAAAAAGACACCCATTTCTGCCACCAGATAATTCTTGCATAATGTCACATACACAGCCGCATTACCCTTGCGTAAAGAAAGCACAGGACAGGGATACACAAATTTCCTTAAGTGAGTAGGGAAGAGGCTTTAGTCGAACCGCTCAGGAATAATCGGAGAATCGCCGCTTATCGCAACGAAACTCGACGGCTAGCACATCATGACACCAACAAGATACTAGCAGCGGGAAGAACTGCAACACTGCTAAACAAGTCCAGACATGCCACGATGACGTCACAAATCAGGAAAAAAGCACACGCACGCACACACAGAGCACAACGCATTAAACACATGGAGCGCTCAGGAATAATCGTAGCGTTACCGCACATCGCTACGAAGCTCAACGGCTAACACAAGACGACAACAACAAGATATTAGCGGAGGGTAAAAATTGTAGCAAGAAAGACGCTACTGAACAAGTCTAGACATGCGACATCGAAAGCGAACACACTGGTGATCGGGGAAAAGACCTAAGCCTGCGGTGGATCATCATAGAGCATACACAAGTTCATTTTTCTATTTCGCGTAAACTAAACGCAGTCTGCTTGGAAAACGACGCACAAATTTTCTCAGGGAGCAGAGAAATATAGAAATTTCTAC
The DNA here is from genome assembly GCF_037126465.1 of Ornithodoros turicata. Lineage (NCBI taxonomy): Eukaryota > Metazoa > Arthropoda > Arachnida > Ixodida > Argasidae > Ornithodoros > Ornithodoros turicata. Next base: position 36,410,167 of record NC_088205.1, on the reverse strand, counting down.
TCCGTGCTCTGATACCAGCATTTTCGCTCAAACACCTGCAAGATTAAGCACTGCTTACTTCGATCAAGATATCGAACACCCAACAAAATCAATCAAACAAACAACCCCACTTCCACCTATAGAACACTATTCAGCTTTTACCAGGAGGCTTCCTTCTGCGTAAAAGTGTAGAAAATAAGAAAGGAGAAAAAAATAGCGATAAGAGAAAAAAATAAAATAACGAGGCACACGCTAATAAACTGTGACAAAGACACCCATTTCTGCTATCAGATAATTATTGCATAATGCTAAATAATCAATTGCATTGTCCCTGCGTGAAGAAAACACAGGAAAAGGACACACAATTTATCTTAAGCGAGCAAGGAAAGTCACTTCTACTCGGAGAGCTTAATACCATAAAGTCTGAATTTTTGCAAAGAAAACAAAGCTTGAACAGCGCCACGAACGTGACAGATACATACAAACAAACAAACCACAGCAGGACCGACGTCGGGCACTCATAAAATACCCTCTCCAAAACAAAGAGCTCACCGGGTTCGCGAGGCAATTCCATTAAAAACGCTCGTCCAATCCAACAGATAGCAATGCAAACGCGACTACCCTTATTTTTTAAATCACTATTTCACGCAATAGTACATAAATGTATCACTCGTGTCACACGAAAAGGCAAACACTTACTTGTCAAGTGGGGTCCCAGCTCGCACGCGCACACACACACACACACACACTCACATTTTCACACTCACGTGCGAGCTGGGACCCCACTTGACAAGTAAGTGTTTGCCTTTTCGTGTGACACGAGTGATACATTTATGTACTATTGCGTGAAATAGTGGTTTAAAAAATAAGGGTAGTCGCGTTTGCATTGCTATCTGTTGGATTGGACGAGCGTTTTTAATGGAATTGCCTCGCGAACCCGGTGAGCTCTTTGTTTTGGAGAGGGTATTTTATGAGTGTCCGACGTCGGTCCTGCTGTGGTTTGTTTGTTTGTATGTATCTGTCACGTTCGTGGCGCTGTTCAAGCTTTGTTTTCTTTGCAAAAATTCAGACTTTATGGTATTAAGCTCTCCGAGTAGAAGTGACTTTCCCTGCTCGCTTAAGATAAATTGTGTGTCCTTTTCCTGTGTTTTCTTCACGCAGGGACAATGCAATTGATTATTTAGCATTATGCAATAATTATCTGATAGCAGAAATGGGTGTCTTTGTCACAGTTTATTAGCGTGTGCCTCGTTATTTTATTTTTTTCTCTTATCGCTATGCGAGCAAAAGTGCGTGTAATTTTTCGCTGCTCCTTTCTTATTTTCTACACTTTTACGCAGAAGGAAGCCTCCTGGTAAAAGCTGAATAGTGTTCTATAGGTGGAAGTGGGGTTGTTTGTTTGATTGATTTTGTTGGGTGTTCGATATCTTGATCGAAGTAAGCAGTGCTTAATCTTGCAGGTGTTTGAGCGAAAATGCTGGTATCCAGAGCACGGAGTAGAAATTTCTATATTTCTCTGCTCCCTGAGAAAATTTGTGCGTCGTTTTCCAAGCAGACTGCGTTTAGTTTACGCGAAATAGAAAAATGAACTTGTGTATGCTCTATGATGATCCACCGCAGGCTTAGGTCTTTTCCCCGATCACCAGTGTGTTCGCTTTCGATGTCGCATGTCTAGACTTGTTCAGTAGCGTCTTTCTTGCTACAATTTTTACCCTCCGCTAATATCTTGTTGTTGTCGTCTTGTGTTAGCCGTTGAGCTTCGTAGCGATGTGCGGTAACGCTGCGATTATTCCTGAGCGCTCCATGTGTTTAATGCGTTGTGCTCTGTGTGTGCGTGCGTGCTTTTTCCTGATTTGTGACGTCATCGTGGCATGTCTGGACTTGTTTAGCAGTGTTGCAGTTCTTCCCGCTGCTAGTATCTTGTTGGTGTCATGATGTGCTAGCCGTCGAGTTTCGTTGCGATAAGCGGCGATTCTCCGATTATTCCTGAGCGGTTCGACTAAAGCCTCTTCCCTACTCACTTAAGGAAATTTGTGTATCCCTGTCCTGTGCTTTCTTTACGCAAGGGTAATGCGGCTGTGTATGTGACATTATGCAAGAATTATCTGGTGGCAGAAATGGGTGTCTTTTTCTCAGTTTATTGGCGTGCACTACGGTTTCTTGCAGTTACAGCTATTGGAGCCCAAATGCGTGTAATTTTTCGCGGTTCTTTTCTTCTTTCACTGCTTTTACTCACAATGTAGGTGAGGGGAAACAGTCAGCATCCAGGTAGAGCAGGAGAAAGTCGGTCGACAGAGGAGAGTTCATGAGAATGGAATTTGTTTTTTTGTTTTTTGTTATATGTTGTTGAGTGCCAGTATTCGCTTTATTCGATATGATGATGGAGTAAGCTGTATTAAGTAAGCTGCAGTTATAAGTATTTGTGCTGGTATGTGAACGTGGAGGAGAAATTCCAATAAAGCACCTCTCCTTGTGCATTCCTGAGCTGCTGTGTGTGTGTGTGTGCGCTTGCTTCTTTTTCCTGGTTTGCGACGTCATGATGGCATGTTGGGGCTTGTTTAGCAGTGTTGCAATTTTACTCGCAGCTATTATCTTGTTGTTGTTATCTTGTGTTAGCCGCGTAGCGATGTCCGGTGACTCTGCTATTATTCCTGAGGTCTTAAGCCTTTTCCCTGCTCGCTTAAAGGAATTTGTGTACCCTTGTCCTGTGCTTTCTTTGCGACAATGCGTCTGTGTATGTGGCACTATCAGACACCAGGCATGAGTGTCTTTTTCTTGGTTTATTGGCATATGCTTCATTTTTTTAAAGTCAAGCACAAGTGCGCGCAATTTTTGCTGCTCTTTCCTCAAATCACCGATTTTACGCAGAAGAAAGTCGCATGGTGCAGCTGAGAAGAGGGTTTCTCTGATTGTTTGTTAGATGTTGTTAGGAGCTCGGTATGTTGAGGAAGTCAGCTGTTATAGGTATTCGTGCAGAAACGCTTGCATCTGAGCGCAGGATAGGAATTCCTGAAGCACGGCACCCTCAGTGTAAATTAATTGTTTTGGATGTGAGTCTGCTTCACTGCATGACAAGGCTGAAATGGGAAGCGAGAAAAAATTGGAGCGCTTCATTAATAGCGATCCAAGTAATAGGGCAATTATAGTTTCCATAGAAAGTAGAATTTTAATGGGCTCCTAAAATTATAGTTTTGTAGAAGCTTTTCTAAACTGCAATGCAATAATCAATAATATAGTATAGGAATGCCATCACGTTCCCGTAAATGCGTTCTGTCTAGTCCTCCGTCGAGCGCGAATAGAACTTTGCCCACCCGGCGTTCGCGCCTTTTTGCTCGCAGGTGTAGCCTCAGACAACGAATGTATGAGCATAGAAAGGGTCATGTATTACATAAGCCTGGAGGTGATGTGGAGTGGTCTCACTCATTATTTTAAAAGAGCAGTGGCAGTTTACTGTAATTCTAATGACCATGATGAGCCTTTGGGGTGCAAATCGCTAATATGCAGGGTGCTTTTTTTGTTGAATTTTAATGAGAGAATCAATGTCATTAAGAGTAGGACAAAGGAAATAATCTTGCGATTCAATGAGTGATAGGAGTCTTTGCCGCTGTCTTCTTCTTCAGACAGGATGTGATGACGTCACGCAGTCTGTAGTAATGCGTTGACTGTTACTGAAAAAAGTGTAGCAAAATGGTGTGTATTCCCCTGGACAGATTTATGATGAGCACTGCTTTTGAATAAGAGGAGTGCGTGTGCTTAGAAATAGTTTGATACTGGTTTTCTTCTTTGTTTCTTTTCGCTTTTTTCCCCCTTGTTGTCTGACAAACATGCGCTGACATGCTCCGACCTGTTCTGACATGCTTTCCTTCTACATGTAGATTTTTCCTTTTTGAAGAGAAACATTCTTGACGATAGTGCTGCCTTGAATGGGAATAGTGCTATTCTTAATACTTTTGCGATTCATTTAGTTCAGAGAGTAACCGCGAGGGGGACAGGTGTGTGGCTTTATTCAGGAGGAACAAAGCATCATTATTCAATTATCTGCCCCGCTCTTGGGTGGGATGGACATGTCTTGCTGAACCATTTTTTTCCCTGTACAGTAAGACTTTGGGAATGAAATGCTATAATCTCCTCTCATCTATGGTGCTGTTCTGCAATAGTTCCCTATGCAATCATTATCGTAGAATAAAGTAAATAATCTTGGGATAGCGATTCAATAAATAACAGGTCCCCTGTCTAGAGCGTAAGCGTCCTTGAGCCACGCACCTGCATGATGACGTCATACCGCAACACTATTGTTTCACGTTGACCTTGTCTAGAGGAGCATTAGTGGAAAAAACCAGTGTAGCCCTGAGACAATAGGATGACGTCACGACCAATGCGACTGGCCTGCAGGGGGCGCAAGGATTCACTTCTCTCTTGGACACTGGCGGGTGTAGACACGGTAATTATGATCCTGGCAATTGTGTTGATCGTCAGTGGAAGAGCGTAGCTTAGGTGGGGTTCTGTCTGCCTCTGATGGGGTGCGGATGTGTGGTTCGTCACTGGTGAATGGTGTTCGACGATGCAGGTGGATTTTGTGACGAGGGGATTTACAATGAGGGAATGTAGTGTACGTGTCCGATGATAGTGAGTGTCTTTTCACTCTGTTCAAGTGTTTGTTTTCCTCTGTTGCCCAACAGTCGTGCGACTTGTCCTGACATGCCCCGATATGCATGCTTTCCTTTGTTAACGCTTTGTATTTTTTCTTTTTTGACAAGGAACATTGTTGTCTTGACGGTAGTGCTGCCCTGAGTTCTGCGCTCCTGGTTACCCGTACTCTGTGTTGATTTGTTGAGTGCCTAGTCCTCGTATTAGCCGTTGATGGAGTTACGTGTTTGGATAATTTGTTCTTTTGCAAGTCTCATTTAGTAAGACTTTGGATTCCTACGATCAGCTTTCATGCATGGTGCTCTTCTGCAATAGTTTCCTATTCAATCGTTACAGAAGAATAAAGGAAATAATCTTGGGATAGTGATTCAATAAATAATAGGTCCCCTGTCTAGAGCATACGCGTCTTTGAGCCACGCAGGTGCATGATGACGTCATACCGTGGCTTCATTGCAGATTGACCTTGTCTAGTGAGCATTAGTGGAAAAAAACAGGGTAGCCATGAGACAATAGGATGACGTCACGACCAATGAGAATGGCCAGCAGGGGGCGCAGGAATGCTCTTCTCTCTTAGCCTCTTGCAGGTGGCGGTAGGAGCGCGCAGAGGGCGCTAGGAGCGCATGCGTAGCACCCGTAGAGTGGTGCTTACGTCAGTCCAGCTCTGGCTCTCGTAGGCAGAAGACGTGCGGTCGGTCGCTCCGTCGTCACTTGATCACTGGCTGTCGACGAGAGCGGACGCTCCGTCGACGCGGGGAAAAAGGTGAGTGATTTACCGATGTTTGCGCGTTGTTTTACCGTGCTCGTGTTATGCCTTTTCTCGCCGTACGCGAATGTTTAGACTTGTTTAGCGGTGTCCAAGCCTGTTGGCGCACGTTTACCATCGTGTTGCTAGTGGTTCCCGCCATGTGTTAGCCGCGTAGTGTTGTGACGCTGTGGTTAGGCCTAGTCGATTGCCTTAAGCCTTTTCCCCCGATGTGTAGTGTTTTCTCCGTGCTGTTTAGCAGTAGCGGTTAGGCCTTTTCCCCGCGCTCTGGCATGCTTAGACTTGTTGAGCAGTGTTGTCATTTTTATGTGTCGCTAGTACTTTCATGTTCTCTGTCTTTCTCGTATAGAGCTACGATGCTGGCGCCATTTGGTGTGATGCCTTGGAACTAGCTTGCCACCTGCCTCTGCGACCGTCGTGCTCCAGTCGCCCGCACCGGCGTGATTTCTTCAAGATGGCGTCGTTGATTTTCAAATAAATCATTTCCCACTGTCTGCTTCCTTTCTATCTAGTTTTTTATTTCCTACAACCCGAGTTTTACATAGAAAATCCACGACAAGTATTGCACTGAGTCAGATTTTGCCCAATTTAAAAATTTTAAAAATTTAAATTTTTAAAGAAATTTTAAAGTAATTTTAAAATAATTTAAAGTAAAAAGTGCAATACTTGCCGTGGATTTTCTGTGCAAATCTTGGGTTGTAACATTACTACTGATGTCGTGAACCTTTTGGAGTTGAAGCTGTACGAGGTGCATGGACGCACCCGTTCTTAGTTTATTATTTTGTCTGCTCTATGAATTCGGCAAGATTCCGAGCGATGCAGGGACCTTATGCGCGGCAGTCGAGTGGGAAGGTATAGGCGTTTTTACCGTCTGGCGAACCGGTTACCGCATTATATTTTTTCGGTTCAGTTCCGGGTCGCTTATGGGGAGAGAAAAAATGTTTACGGTTCGGTTCGGCAAAAAATAACGTTTTTTTGCGGTTTTCAGTTATGGTTCAGTTCCGGCTTCGACCCCTGCATATTACTGCCAGGCTCTCAGGGATGTGCATAAGGCGCTGAAGCAAAAGCGGCCGGACCTCATCACCAAAGGAGTCCTCCTCCTACAGGACAATGCACGCCCGCATTCCGCGCATCTCACGACACGCACCTTACAGGAACTTGGCTGGGAGTTGCTGCCACATCCCCCTTACAGTCCAGACCTCGCCCTCAGCGATTTCCATCTCTTCGGGCCACTGAAGGCGTCCCTTGGGGGCCGCCACTTCAGCTGCGACGACGAGGTCAAGAATGCGGTCAGATCATGGCTGCTACGCGCCGGTAAGGATTTCTACGCTGCTGGCATCCAAGCCCTCGTGAAACGCTGGGACAAGTGCATTAGTGCAACTAAAGATTGCGTTGAAAATGAAAACACATTTCTCACCTGTAAGTTCGTTTTACTTTTGCAAAAAATGAGAAGCCCCGGTTTGATTTGAACACCTCTCGTATGAAGATTCTTGAATGTCGTACAAGACCGTATTAGATGAAAATCGTCCGGTGGTCCACCGCAGTTGATATGTTCGTTGAGTTTCAATAAGTGATGATACATCAGACCTTGTACAACAATATTGAACATCTGCTCATTCGACCTCGTTGCAAGAACTGGTAGAAGAAAATAATTGCGTAGCCGTGGTAGTGGAACATATCATGTGATAAGATTTTTTATGTACTTTCCATCTCAACAGTTAGGTGCAATTTCAACAAATCCGTAATGAATCGTGCGATATAGACCGCTTGTATACGATAATTTGATCTCACTGCTTTCTTGATGAATGCAATGCCCATTGCAATGATTACAATTACATCTGGTCTAGTGTATTTCAATTCTTCGTTAGCAAACCTCAAAAACTCCGCCATAAATCCCAGTGGCCCTTCCAATGTTGACGTGCAAATATTTTTATAATTATTGTGGATTCTGCATACAAATTCTTGCACCTTCAATTCTGTAATTTGTACCATATCTCCGAATACGACCATGTCTGAAATGCTGTGATAATAGAATCATTTCGCGGCTCATCTTTTTCGAAGCAGTTTTTTACCATGTCCTCCCATGACCTATGGTTGCGAGTACAAAATCCGTCCATCTCTTCAATGTTGAGCATTTGTCTGTTCAGTTTTCTCTACACTTAATTAAAAGCGTATCTATGCTCATTTTGTTGTTTAAAAATTTGTTATGCTATCTGGCTTAGAATGTTATTAATATCCCGCTCGTGTTGCCGTGAAAATTATGGAAATTGATTTACAAAAAGATGTGATGAGTAAGAAAAAACGTGTGCTTTCCATGATTCTATGTACAAGACCGCACTAGAAAGCTCCCTTCCCTAACTTTTAGCAGGTGTTGGGGTCGTCGGCTTTCATCACTCACTTTATCGCTTGAATCCACTAGTTGATCCTGTTTATTCATTGAAAAAGACAAGTTTCTGTAGAGATTCTGTGGTGTGTTCACGCTGCTTGCTTAGAAATGATTTGTCTGAATTAATTATTGGTTTGACTTTGTTTCAGGTATTCACTCATTGATATTCTATGAGTTGGAAAGTTACTTCCTGAAATAATTATTGTCTTGTATTTGTTTGAACTGTTCACTCGATTGACATCTCTGAGTTGGGAATGCCTCATATTTCTGAGTTGCATTTCACATATGATGTTTTTGTGTGGTTCATCTATATAGAACTTTCTGTTGCAAGATATTACAAAAAATTGATGTAAATAAATTTGTTTCTCGTTTTTGATTGAGTATTGTTTCTATCATTGAATAATTTGGACTCTCTCTACTTTTCAATAAAAGATATAGCCTCTGTACAAGCCGACTTGTCATCCACTTTGAAGAAAGCCTTCCCTTTCAGTGAAAGAATGTGAAAAGATAGTGACCCCCCGAATAATACCAACATCTATTTGCGATAATTGTACAATAAACTAAAGTTCATTTTTAACATATCTATTTTCTGTGTCGAATTCATAAAACAAGGTAGGGCTTGTAGCGTTGGTTAGAATTAAAATTGTATAGTGTTCGATTAGACTAAGTCACGAAGATGATTTTATGATGGTTCAAGTGATAGATTATTTTCCTTTGTTGTTTACTTGGCGCCGCTTAGAGTGTTCCTCTGTTCTTCATCTTTAAGTTTGTGCTATAGTCACAGTATTAAATTTGTAATGTTTCTCGTTTTGATAGATTGTTTCGCTATTATTTTCCTGCGTGTATCTGGTGTGTGCGTGTTGAATGATGTGCGGGTTTGGCTTTTTATTAGTGGTCGCTGTTGATTGTGTTGTTTCTCATAATTTCCTTGTGTGTGCACTATTCACTTCATAAGAAACTGATTAATTAAATTTGTGTCATCTTGGAATATACAACTTAGATTCCCTATTGTACTCGAAATGGTCATAACGGTCACAAAACAGGCGTACGCCTCCCGTCTTCAACAAATCAGGGCAGATATCATTCGAGATGGTTCTTGGCTAGGAGCGTGCTATGCGGTGAAGTTCATTTCTAACATATCTATTTTCTGTGTTGGATTCATAATACAAAGTAGGGTTTGTAGTGTATGTTAGAATAAAAATTGTATAGTGTTCGATTATAGATTAAGTCACGAGGATGATTTTGTGATAATTAAAATGATAGATTATTTTCGTCTGTTGTTTACGTGTTGGAGAACGTGCCGCTTTCCTGTGTTCTTCAGCGTTAATCCTGTGCTAGTCGCAGTATTAAATTTGTAATGTTTCTCGTTTTGATAGATTGTTTCGCTATTATTTTCCTGCATGTATCTGCTGTTTGCGTGTTGAATGATGTGCGGGTTTGGCTCTTTATTAGTGGTCGCTGTTGATTGTGTTGTTTCTCATTATTTCCTTACGTCTGTGCTATTCTCTTAATAAGAAATTGATTAATTAAAAGTTGTGTAATGTTGGAACAAAACATATACAACTTAGATTCCATGTTGTGCGCGAAATTCTAAAGAAAGACTAAAGACAATGGACATGGGAATAAAGCTAAACTATTGGGAAAATGGGACACAACAGGTGCTGACAATCCCTGGGCTTTTATACGCAGATGACCTTGTGCTGATTTCGGAAGAAAAGAAAGAGTTACAAGAGATGCTAAATCAATGCGGAAAATTTGCGGAGGAGAGAGGTCTGCAATTTAAGACAAAAAAATCTGCCATACTGAGCTGGGATGAAAAGGACGACGGAATAGAATTTACTGTTCAGGGTACAGCCGCACCATACCAGGAAATGTATATCTACCTCGGGATCGACATAGCAACTACACAGACCAGCCTCCAATATTATGAGAAAAAAGTACGAGCAAAAGCACAGCAGGCAATCGGGTACCTGAACAGGGTGGCACAATGGAGTTTCCACTATCCATTGGTGGTACGAGAACTATGGAAAACAGTGGTAGTCCCCACAATTAGATATGCCAATGGAGCAGTCTGCATATACTCAAACACAAGAGAATTTCTAGAACGCAAACAACGAGAGATAGGAAGAATGGCCCTAAGAGGCCACAGATCCGTACCGAACGAAATAGTAATGGGTGACCTAGGAATCTCCACTTTCGAAGCCAGTGAAGCATATAGCAAAATAGCATATGAAAGCCGGCTAATAGAAATGGAAGAACACAGATGGCCAAGAATAATATACAAGATTACAATTCTAATGGGAATGCCGACTAGGTGGAATCTGAGAACTCGGAAATTGGAAGAAAAATACAACATACCAGTCATGCCTATAGAACGCTCATCACCAAAATTAACAGACAAAGAAATACGGGAACGAATTGCGGCAGTGGAGACAGAGGCTTGGAGAAAGAGAATGGAAGAAAAACCAGCACTTGAGACATACAGAAAGGGGAAAACTACAATAGCAAATGCAATCGGGCTGTACGATAATTCCCAAGAAAGTGGCCGTCTGTTCGAGGCAAGAGGAGGGGTTCTACGAACGAGAGAATGGCGGAGCAAGTTCGAGGACATAGATCAGCATTGCCAGCTGTGTAAGAAAGGAATAGTAGAAAACACACGACATGTGATACTGGAGTGCGAGGTCCGCGGTGGAAAAAGAACATGCTCGCTAGAGGAAGCCCTCGGGTTTACTACGGTCAACGGAGAAAATACAGAGGTGGCAACAACTAAACGCCGATTGAAACAATGGTCGGTAGAACACCGTCAGGAGCATAGCAGACAGAACCGGAGGAATACAGACGATGCAAAAGCAGACGATACAACGGGAGTACGGGACCCCTCATTCCAGAGGATAAGACGGACGCAACATCAGCACCACCAGCGGGGATAGAGTTGAAAGGACACGCCTGCTAAACAAAAGAAAGGACACGTCTACCACTGCAACTAATTAATGACAGAAGAGAAACAAAGCAAAGAATATTCGGCACGTCCGCACATTTAAAGCTGGACCCTCGTTCCAAAGAGGCCCACCAGGGGTGCCCCTACACTCCATCCATCCAGTGCCGTGTATGCCAAAGGGAGTCTGGCCATTAATGGGACCTGCCTATACCTGAGGCTCCACCCACCTTTTGAGGTATCTAGCCAATCACAGGTCTAAATACAGTTGTCTATTATTACATCCATCCAGTACTTATACCTCACCACTATTTACTAGGTGCCACCATTTTGGAGAAACTCGATTGATTCGGATTGAAACGAATATCACTAGTGACAGACCAAAACGACGGATTTTGCGCCCGCTTTTATCAACGCCATCTGCATGGAGAGAGGCATGTTGGGAAGGCACAGAATTGCGGAAATGGTTGCTGGCAGAAGTGATTGGCCAGGAGAGCGGTACAACCGCTTCTTCGTAGCAGACGACTGCCGGTATGAAGTTTTAAATCACGTAATGTAAGTAGATCGCATCAAAAATGAGCAAAGATGTATGTATAAACAAAATGCAATTATATAATGCATAATTCTACGTATAACGGTCGTCCTTGCTATTTTCTTGGTATCACGGTCTCAACTAGGCCTAACGTTAGCGATGAAATAATCCATTTTCGCATAAATAATGATGGCGGAGCGAAAGTTGAAGCTGATTTTGCAGATGCGTACATGAGGATATATACTCACAGTATGAAATTAAAGTAGTCTGTGAAAATTTTTGTCACGAAATATCCGCTTCGCCGTTCGAAGCACCATCCTCCATATTGGAGAAAATTTGGTGTCATGGCAGCTCCCATGGAAAACGGTAACCAATGAAATGCGCCTAAGTTTGATTGACAGGTCGAGCCTCTTTTTTAGGCTCCTCCTAATGGCCAGACTCCCTTTGGCATACACGGCACTGCATCCATCCAGTGCCGTGTATGCCAAAGGGAGTCTGGCCATTAGGAGGAGCCTAAAAAAGAAGCTCGACCTATCAATCAAATTGAGCGTTTTTCATTGCCTGCCGTTTCCTATGCGGGCCACCATGACATCAAAATTTTCCCGAAAATGGCGACGTAGCTTGGAACGGCGAAGCGAGGATTTCATGGCAAATTTTTTTCACAAATTACTTCAATTTTATTCCGTAAGTGTACATTATGTTGCAATTATCTTGCAAATCACCTTTAAATTACGCTCCAGTGTTGACGTTTACCTGAAAATAATATGTTTCGTCGTCCTTGTTAGGCGTAGTAAAGACAGCGATCACAGGCAAATAGCAAGAAAAACGCTACGGATGGCCAAAAATTTGCATTTTATGACATACTTTTATTCATATGCACACCTTTGCCCGTTCTTGATTTAATCTTGTTATGTTTAATGGTTAAAATATGTATAATACCGGCAGTCTGTTCCAACAAGCGGTTCTTCCGGCCAATCAGTTCTGCTAGCAAGCACTTCTGCTATTCTGAGTCTTCCCGAAATGCCCCTCTCCACTCAGATAGCGCCTTCAAAAGTGGACGCAAAATCCGTTATGTTGGTAGGTCGTCAGAGAATATCCTATTCAATATAATCCAATCCAGTTTCCCGAAAATGTCGGCAGTAAATACAGGTATAATATATAGCTTGGATAGCCTGGGATTAATAGCCAACTGTATTTTGGATCGTGATTGGCCAGAGAGCTCAAAAAGTGGGTGGAGCTCCAGGTATAGGCAGGTCCCATTAATGGCCAGACTCCCTTTGGCATACACGGCACTGCATCCATCCATATGCCATAGCCATCGTCGTTGCAGCGACGAGTGACGAGTGTCGTATTTTTATAGTATTTTGGTGCTGTGTGTGTTGAAAATCGCTGTTCTTTTTGCAAACATTTTATCGGTGCCTTTGCTACTGAGCTACAGGTGTGTCTAATATGTAGCGTATTGCCTGTTCAGCGGTTTCAAAGAGATACCATGGGCAGTTTCAAGATTTTTTGAAGGGTGCTGAAATCCCTGAGTCATGTCAGATTCCATTTTACTGCTTCAGCTATGTAGCTTGTGGGAAAATGTTATGTGCAGTAAACAAACATCTGCCATCTGCTGCCCACAGTATGTGCAAAGTGCTTCTGTGTTTGTGAAGCAATGGTTTAGTGCTGCGCTGAACGATTCGTCGGAGTCATCGACTTTTTTATTGACATTTCAGTGATTCGATAATTCAGTTGCTGATTTCTTTAAGTTGGTGTAGCGTAGTATTCTAGTATTCTAGTAGCGTAGTATTCTGCAGGGGAGTTACTGACGTACAAAATTTACATTTACCAGCAACGGTAACGCCATCAGGAACGCTAGTTCAAGAAACATTGCCCCGAACAAATGCGGGGGAGCCTCCTCAATGTATTCTCTATGGGACCTCACTTTGTCAAGGTTGGCGCCGGAGTGGAATCAAGTATGAAGTCATATCTTAGACAGGCAATACTGTGACAGACTTGCCATGGATTGGCACCTTTTTTAAAGCTTCACGACAACTTGTTAAATTTATGTAAATTTTTGTTTCCTCGCATGAGAATACATGGGGCTCTATGGGAGGTAGCAGAATACGTTCAATAAAACGTCTTTGCAGCAAACGCAACTCTTGAAAATAATGTCAAGCCGTTCATCAAATTCTAGTGATCGCAACTTAACATAATTTCCGAGATTACCTACTGAGAGTTTTGTGATAACCCTGACAAAAACTGTAACACTATGTCGTCTGCTAGACGGGACTGCACAGTGCTGCCACCGCAGCTATATCCGGTCAGGGAGGGGGAAGACGGGGAGCAGGGGAGCGAGAGGGAGTGAGGGAGGGCCCCTTCTTAGTGTTCCTATCATGGAGGAAGGAAACACAAGGAGCGGCCCCTCCGACAGTTTTCTACCGGGACGAGCGTAGCCGACGTCGCATTGCATTCTGGGATGCTCCTGTCTACCACGTGACCGCTCACGTGACCCTCCAGACAGCATGGTTCCAGCAAAGCAGACGACGCGAGCTGTAGTTGTGTTGCAGTTCAGATGGCAGTGTTACATTGAACGCGTGCTTGCACTTTATTTCTGTGTGTTACCAATGTTTACTGTTCCATTAGAAGACCAGTCAGTGTGCGGAACGCAAAAGGAGTACGCGGGACCGGAAACATCACGTGTGGCAACGGTTACTTCCAACGTATGTACTTTTCTTGACTAAGTGGTTGAGAATGCCGTTCCAATAATCAGATTTGTACAACAACAGAAGATATGAAATGAATCTGCGGCAGAGTTTGAGGTCCCAAATGAACAATTCAAGATGTCTCGAAGACACACGGGCGACTAAAGCAAGTTTTACCGTGTACTTACGAACAAAACGTGCTCCCGTGGAGCTTCTTTCAGTTCAACGAGAGCCGCAGCCGGGACAGGAACACATTACCATACGTCGCTTCTACGGCGGTGCTCACATTTTCACAATAAATTACTTCCAAGAAGCAAAATCATACGGAGAGCAGCGCGAGAAACAAAGCCTTGCAAAACCGAAACTTTAGAGGGGATCACGTGGTGGACAGGAAGCAATGGCGATTTTGACTCGAGCGACCGCTAGAGGGTGGCTACGCTAGTCTGGAGGGAAGAGCCACTCCTTGTGTTTCCTTCCTCCATGGTTCCTATTCATCGCCTGTACACACTGCGCTGACCTCGTTTTCTTTTCTTTGAGCTGCCTGTTTGTTAGCGCTCCGCTTGGGTGCAAGACAGCAAGTGGTACAGTAGTGCAAGGTGTGTGCTGGCGCTTTGGACGTAATGATTTTGAGCTCACTGCACAACATGTTCGTGTATCAATGCGATCGCTTGTTGGTTTGTTTGCAATGTTGGTCGAGCACTTTTCTGAATGGTTACTTTTCGTGAAGATTTATTTTCTCATTCAAACGTACTTCCCTGAATCGTGAAAGTCACAATACTGGCATATATTTGATAAGACGTTTCAGTTTGACCTTGGACACTTGTGAAGACTTTCGTGACTTCTAATCTGCTTTGTTTCACTACTAAATTATTGAGATCAGGTGATGCAACCTTTTGTACACTTGATCACGCTAGCATTAAAAAATTAAAAACATTTGCCTGGACTGTGTACGTACGTGCCTATACCTTAGTAGCCAGAACATTTGTGCACCTACCGATTTGTACCGGAGCCTTTATTTGCCCGTTTTGCTTTTTGTGTTTCACATTATTTTCATCTGGAAGGTAGCAAAACACACGGCAGGTATGTTTAGATATCTCAAGGACCTTTTAGTTTGTGCATGTGCAAGTTTCCTTTTCTAGATTTTCGTAGCATTGTTCTAAGTGTTACTCCTTATTTGCTCGTGGTCGCTTTATTTTCAACGCTCTTCATGAATGTCCTGACTAAAAAGACTAAGCAAAATTGTGCACGCGGCGTAGTCAAACACTGCATATTTTTACTGCAAGTCTGCAATACATATTTACGTTTTGTATACAATAGTACAACATATATTACATATTTAAATGTATATACAAAACTATGACATAGATTAAACATTTATATAAAGTAGTGCGACGTACAGTTCATATTTACATTGATGTACAACAGTACAACATACATTACGTATCTACATTCACGTACACAAATTACTCTGTACAACTTGTATACATGTTCTTTCGTGTATAGGATAACATGATGCAAGGACGAATGGTCCGTAGTTGTTAGTACATGCCATATCCAGTTGGCGTGACACATCCAAAGCACAACATGCTGCTTACATTCTAAAGCAGATCACCGATCATGCCTATCTGCACTGGATCCTCTCTGAGATCCATGTGTCGTAGTATCCGGGGATCTACCAGTTCGGGAACCATGTACTCGAGGTAGAACTTCTTTATTTGTGGTAACAGCCGCTCCCAAAATGACGGCTCCCTTTTTATGGTGAGAATCTGCATGTCCGTTGGCGACCAAACTATAAGTTTACAATAGCTTCTCTTTGTGACATTGAGCTGCGCCTGAATCTGGTAATAATACTTGTGAGACGTCGGCAAGTAAAGCGAGCCGTCTTTAGATACTCTGATGCCTATGGCATGCTTTCGAGTTGTCTCCACAATTGCCGTGTAGTTCTGTGCAGATGAAGGGCATTTAATTTCTAGAATGCCGTCGTCATCTAGTAGACGGTCGGGGCTGGTGCATATGTAAGGTGAATCGGGATCCACAAAGAGTCCATACTTTTGCACAGTACAGGCTGGGTTCCTGTTTTGGAACTCCATTGCAGCGTCATCCTCGTGATGAATTCCGTACTGACAGTCTTTGCTTGTGAATGCTTTTGGGTAGAGGATCTGTCTAACTACAGATGAGTATTTGAATGTGTCTCGGTGTGGACGGCATACGGAGTAGATAGAGGTTGATGGTACTCTTCTTTTTCTTTCTGTTCGCCACAGTTCCGATTTGTTTTGCCCAACTGTGTGGTTTTGCAGATGGGCCGCCTCCTGACTGCTCAGTTTTATGTCCTCCAGGAACTCTTTAGCTTTCTCACTGAGAATTGTGGCGTCAAGGTCCGGCTTTTGAGAACTGGGTCCGTAATCCTTGTCTTCTGCGCTGCTGGCAAATTTAGGCATCTTTGAGGGCGGCGTCGAGTCGAAACTCAGCGATCTTCGGCATTTCTTTTGCTGGTCTCTTCTTTCCTTTTTCCTGATGACCTTTTTCATTGCTGAACCAGGGCTCTTTGCAGCTGATTTTCTCAAGTAAAAAGCATGCCACTTCGCGCCTCTGAAGTTATACGCGAGGGCAGCTAGACGGCATCTGTTCCCGTAGCTTTTTCCTTTCGCGTAATCGACGCGTTTTCCGCCAACCGTACGTGCAGCCATACTCATGTACGTCTCGGCAGGGTTACTCGTCGCGTCGAGCAAAAGCGTGTCACATCTGTCTGCAAGTATATCGGTGGATTTCTGAATCTCCATCATCATGCCAGATCGTAGAAGGAGCTCTTCTTTGTCCGTTCTTCGTTGAATTTCAGACGCGTCATCTCTTTTGATTGGACAGTGTTCACTGGGGCAGCCACTGTGAATGCCGAACACGTGGTACGGCCCATTTTTTAGTTGGTGCCGCAGGCTCGTGATTGCTTTAGGTGTTACCGCATGATTTTGTTCGGCATGCCGTCGGACAGTAGACCTTGCCAGCCCCTTCAGGATTTTTATGTTTGCTGACGACAACAGCTTTCTCACTTCTCTTCCTTCGGGTGTGGCAAATGTCTTCGTATCCTTCGCTACGCTGTACAGCCTCTTTGTGTAGTTTTTGACCATATGGTTCACACACTCCACCTTTTTTTACAGAGCGACTTTAGGAAACGCGTGATTGCACATTCACGAAGACGCTACTGTCTCCATCACCAATCAGTGTCGTGTATTGAATTCCATACATTGTTTCGCTTTCCTGAAAGCCTTGTACAATGATGTCCTTCTCCATGGACGTAGAAGAGGATGTCCAGTTGCGGGCACAAGTATGTGGCAGAGGAGCCTTTCCCCCTGACTCCGCACGTCGGCAAGTTGTGCAGTATTTGTTCCTCACTCCGAGGTAGAGTATTTTTCGGATGTACCTGCCAACAATAACGACAACCCCACTGTTCGCATTGTAGCTGTGCCCAAACGACCTCTTGCTCCATCCTCCGTCTACGATAACGGGTATTTCCCAAAACCCGTCACAGTTAGGGCGCTCGCCGCGTTTCTTGGCCAACTCGATCTCTTCTGCTGCTGCAGCCTTCATAGAGTCCAATGTCGCTAAATGAAGGGGCAGCTGCCGACTTTTGTTTCACACTTTTGGTACAGATTGTACGAAAGGAAAGGGAGACCAACCGAAGCTGTCAGCTCTCGAGCTTGCGCGTATCCAATCCCGATAGAAAGGCATCCTCGGACAATAGCTGTACTGAGGCTGTTTTCTACTGTCAATGCCGGTTGTGCTCTCACGAATTGACGGAAATTGCACAGGGGGAACTTGGAGCAGCGGTACTCTAAAGTAACACCGAGCCCGACTCTGACCTCTTTGTGGAACTGAAGTTGGCCACAAAACACGCACTCCTGTACGTGGTTCAGTGCGGCCCGTCCGTATTCTTGGAGCACTCGTGGCAGGTCAACTACTAACGTGGTTCTTTGGGCACCACTGCTTTCTGACGAGATCAACATCACTGGCATTTACGTTCATGAACGGTGCTGCAGCAGCGCTTCCTCCTTCGTTGCTCGGCGCAGTTGAAGGGGGGGGGTCTCTTCGTAGGACATTGTGGCACTCTGTCTCGGTGTTGTAGGAGCGTTGGTGAGAGGTGGTGGCGGGTCAAAGTCGTCTTCCACGCGTTCGTTTGCACTTTGCACAGCACGATCACAACTGTGGTCTTCGTCGTACTCCTGAGAAGATGGCTGTTCCTCGGTGTCCAAGTTTGTGGCATTCGATTTTGACTCATCGGTGGTCCCATCTTCTGTAAACGCACAGGCGTTGGGACTGCACAAATAAAAAAAGTTGAAAAAATGAGTGGTTCAGTGGTAGTGACATGTGTTCAGCACCACAAACAATGCAAATGTCACAAGATAAAAAATAAACACGCCGTCCTTCGCGGCCCTGATTGTGCGCCAAGAATTCCCGCACACGAGTTTGAGGCGCCTGTGCCGCAACGGGTGTGGGAAAAGAATGTCCCCGAAGAAAAACTGCCGGGTGATGACGTCCCTGGAAGAAATGGGCCCGCTTGGCCACGCGATTAGGAATTCTTCAATAGACTGACGGGGCTGTACAACCAATTTCTGAGGAAAATATTGTCATTCTGTGCGTATACAACGCACTTATTTTGTGGCTAAGCACCTCACTTCATCACCATTCATGTATCGTTGTTGTTATTATTTTGTGGCGGCTATGCCATAAAATTTTTTTTAAAAAATGCTGTAGCAAATGATTTAGGTTTATGAGCCACTCGAGATATCAAACTTCCGTCGTCAGAATTGCTCATGTTGCAATGTGCAGGGAATGTGACAAAATTTAACATGATTATGTTAAAGGTTGAAAAATAAGCTACAGCTGAATGGAACACCCTCCCCCTGGATATAGTATGTACACATGACATGGCTCACCTGAAGAATGCTGTTATTCTGCACCTCTCATCGTACACTTGTTTGTCTGTTTGATCTTACATTTCGTTTAAATGAGTTGAAATCATAATGAATGACATTTGGCCCCTCCGTCATGCAATGCCCGCGAGGGCCGTTAACGATCATGTAACAAATAAGATAACAGAAAAAGAAGAAATACTGGGGTAAATGGCCACGAACGTTTTTTCCGCCCATGGAAATGCGCTGCCCTTCCCTCGCGAACGTTTTCTCCGGAATCCCTTTTCGGAGAGCTGTTTTTCTGTTTTGGGACGTTCTTTCCTCAGGCTAGTGAGCTTCTCTTCATCCAATATGCTTGTTATCTTTTCTTTTTCTTTTTTTGCCACGATCAGTCAAAGTGACTCAGTTTGTCCACTGTCCTTTTCTGTTGGCGTCTTTCAGACTTTTACCAGAATCATTGCTCCAATTCAATGAGTAAAACAACCTCTTACCTGTCGATGCTTTCCGTCGGTAATGTGGCAGCGAGCAAGCGCATCCTTTTTCGGGCTGCGAAAACGCTTTTCGCCCTCTTGGTCCTCCTTCGAACCCTTGATGGGCGCACATTGGACTTGGCCACCTCTTGGAGCGTTGACGAGCTTACCAGGACGCATAAACGTGCTGGTCTTCGCAGCACATCCGATACAGAAACGCGGTTCAAACTTGGAAGTCGGACTGAACTGTCCCAGAAAACGCGCAACCCGATAGTCTGCGAAACGTACTAAATCCTTCTTTTTACTCAGTCTTCCCTGGCGTCGTGTTTACGCTTCCTGTCTGCTTCTAGGATTTGGTTACAAACAATCAGGACCCGAAACTCATTCACTGGAGGGCGATTTTTCTGTGTGTCACCATCTATTAGAGGATAGATCCCGTTTCGAGCGCCTTTGTAGTCCAGACACTCTTGTGTACCTTTGTGTACTCCTGTCTCAGCTGGAACTCGTCTGCGCTAGAAGTGACCTTTCCACCACTGTATTCGTCAGGGCTTTGTCTTATGTTCTTACGTCCGATCCTTTGCGTAATAGCACGGTCCAGGTAATAGTATAATACCCCGCAGAGGTGCTGAACGCGGAACATAACTGCAGCGTTCTGTTTGTGTGCAGCATGAAACTTTTTTACGTTCCTACCGTTCTTTCTAAACACGCTGTGCCGGGCAAAATAGTAACTGTTTGCCCTTCTGGCTCTATATTGCACCGGCGTAAAGCTATTGCACTTGATGGAGTATTGTATTATGAAAGACGTTGTTGTTGATTGATGTATTTGTATCTTTCTGGTATTTAACGTCGTTCCTTGTTATCAATATCAACAGACGTGCTCAAGAGCAAGTTATGAACAGTTAGAAACGGTTCCCATTCTTTCATTCACTTCAATTGTCTTACAAAAGGTCATATAACGTAAAGAATATAGCAAAATTTCAAAAGAATATCAGTCGCGCGAACTTCTACCAATGTGGCATGTGCTCGCGTTAGCGTAGCTGCAGTTTACCACTAATTTCGCGACCCAATGCTGTGGGCCTAGAGAGTCCCCTCGCTGGCGATCGTCGACAACGAGCAACACTTTTGCCATAATACACTCAAAAGGTTTTCTTACGCCCAAATGGGTTCTCACATACGTAACACGTAAGTCGAGATTGACATATAAAATTACTGGCTCGTATAGTACCTAAGCCCCGATCAGAGCTGCTTGAGATAAGCACGCTATGCCCTTGCTAGAATCTCGGTAACCGAGCCATTTATAACGCATAATCAAAGAAAAAATCCAATGATACGCATTGCAGTTCAAGACAAAAAAACATTTTCTTGCTATATAGTGAATAACGCTTGAAGGCGAGAGAAAAGGCCAGTAATTTTATTATTATTCCATTCCATTTTTTTTTCTTTTAAAAATCAATCAATCAATTTTATTACACGATGTTGTTTGCCACTGGAAACGTATACAAGTATGCAGTGGGACTGAGTGCAACTGCAAAATAAGATACACAGACACAGCTACATTTCACACTGCCGCCAGAACCATCTTCCAAAGGCACCCCACCTTCGCCAACCAACAATACTGGAATTAACTGCCTCCATTGAAGGTCGGCGAACAAAGAAACGGGCCATAACAAACGTCACTCCGGCGAGAACAGGACGATAAGAAATAGGTCTCGGTCGCGTCACTTCGAAGTTGTCATTCCACGCAATATCACGTGACTGCTCCGCTAGTGGCGCCATCCACTAAGAAAAGCTCACATATTCGAAGCGAGTGATTCCGCCTTAAGTGAAAAGATATATGTTAAGTAAAATAAAATATTACTTCACAGCCCTCAGATTCTGGTAATCTCTTCTAGTTGTGGATGCTATATATATATGCATGTCAGTGAGCCAAAAAAACTCTTCAGTTTTGTCCACAGTTTGACGGCTGAACTTCACCACGACTGGCCCCGTCCCCCGGAAGTTATGGACCGCGACTTCACACTAATCGAGCTAAAGGCAGCGTTGAAGCTTGTGAACGCCAGCTCGTAACCTGGGCCCGATAAAATCACCTATGCCGCCCTACGAAACCTTGACGGGCGGTCACTCCAAGCTCTCCTTCATGTCTATAATACGTCTTGGCAACAAGGATCTTTACCACATACATGGAAGGAGGCCTTGGTTGTTCCCATCCTGAAACCAGGCAAGCCCCCAAATGCCCTATCCTCCTTTCGCCCGGTGAGCCTGACAAGCTGTGTGGGGAAACTGATGGAGAGAATGGTTTTGCATCGCCTCGACTGGTGGCTCGAAAAACGACGTGCGTTCCCTCACGAAATGGCTGGATTTCGTCGCCACCGAAGCTCCATGGATCCAGTTCTCGACCTAGTCTCTACAGTTCAACATGCTCGAGCCCATCGACGGATCGTCCGATCGGTCTTCCTCGACATCAAGCGCGCCTATGATACCGTCTCGCACATTTGTGTGCTGCACGCCTTGCGCTCGTTTGGAGTATCCGGTCGGCTCTTCATCTGGCTCCAAGACTTCCTTACGGACCGAACTGTCGCTGTCCGTACGTCCCAAGGCCAAAGCCCTCAGCATCCTGTTCCCCAAGGAGTCCCCCAAGGAAGCATTCTCAGCCCGACACTCTTTAACGTGGTGATGGCCGGCCTACAATCAGTAATTCCTCGCAAAGTGTCGTTCTCCGTGTATGCAGATGACGTCGCCCTTTGGACAGTAGGAAAATCACGCCCGGCTCTCCAGCGCCGCCTGCAGCTCGCTTTAAACAATATCCATACGTACCTGACGCACCTCGGGATGGACCTTTCACCCGAAAAGTGTGTCGAGCTCCCTTTCACGCGTAAAGCTATGGCCAATTTCCCACTTTGGCTTGGTTTAAAGAAGCTAGAACCAGTACGCGTTCACCGCTTCCTTGGCGTGGTAATCGACTCGGACTTGCGCTGGGCTCGGCACATTAAACACCTTGAAACTAAAGTGCAGCGATGGCTCCCCGCAATCCAACATCTTTCTGGCCCAGGATGGGGCTGTGATCAGCGTTCCCTGCTCGCGGTTCACGCGGCATTGGTGAGGGCAACTGTGCTTTACAGCCTTCCTATTCTGCACAGGATATCAACAACTTCATTAAATACGCTTCGGTCCCTGTTTGCTCGAAGCCTTCGTCGATGCCTCGGAGTTCCAAGAATGGCTGAAACACGACAAGTACTGGCTGAAGCTGGTGAGCTCCCGATTGAAGTTCTCCGTGAACGGGAAACGGCTCGGCACTACCTCCGTTTGCGTGCTCACATTCCCCGCCACCCGCTACTCAGGAAAATTCGATACCGCCCTGGAAGCGACTTCTATCGAGTAGCGCAGAGGACACGCCAGACTCTCACTGGCTTCATAACTAAGGACACTATACCGCCGGAAGCCCCCTGGTCTCTACCGGTACCGCCCACTTTTGTACGCCTCCCAAACCTTCTGCAAAGAAGAGATCAGGTCCCCCCTCAAGTCCTCCGAGCCCATTTTCATGCTCTGGTAGACGAGAAGTTTTCTACGTTTACGGCAGCATATACTGATGGCGCATCCCGAAACAACAAGTCCGCCTCAGCCTTCGTCATTCCATCCGAAGGCGTCGTGCACGGAAGACGCCTTTCACATCCAACCTCCTCTACAGCTGCGGAACTCTATGCCATCATTTTCTTTCTACAACACATCGCTGATTTTCCACCCCGGGAATGGGCAGTCTTTACAGACTCCAAATCTGCACTTCAAGCAATTGAAATTTCCGGCATACGAGGCCCATCCGCACCCCTAGTCACAGACGTGTTAATGGCTTACCACACTATCTACGCCGCAGGCCACAGGCTAGTTCTCCAGTGGGTTCCAGCCCATTGTGGTGTCGTGGGGAACGAGCAGGCCGACAGCGCCGCAGAAGCAGCACTCTCGTCTCGGAACCGGACCCGTATTGTTCTGCTCAGAGGAGACCGCCGTTCAATTCTGCGACGTCTAGTGACACCCCTGGCTTCCCGCCAACGGACAACCGACATTCTTCCCCCCTCTATGTTGAACAGAGTTGATCCCACGCTCGCTTTCCGCATGCCACGAAACACATCTCTTCAGGATGCTGCATTAATCCACCGCATGCGCCTCGATGTGGCCTTTACAGCTCAGTGGCGTTACCGCTTGAGACAAATTGATTCTCCCACCTGCTGCCACTGTGGTGCTCTTGAGGATCTGGAGCACATTCTTCTTCATTGCCCTCACTACGAATCTTCCCGAACCACACTCTCCGAGTCTCTTCGTCAGCTGGACTCTCGCCCTCTCTCCCAACCGAAATTGCTTGGTCCCTGGCCCAATCCAGCCCAGCAACGCTCTGCGCTCAAAGCTCTTCTGACATTTCTGGACACCATCGGACTTCGATCGTTATTGTAAAGGGGCTCGTTATTTTATTCCCCCCATTCCACCAAGCACTGGGGTAGAGTATCGCCTGTTGCGATGAAACTCCCCACTCTCCAAGACCGAAAATAAAGTTGTTGTTGTTTTGACATTATTTAAATTATCTACGTACCTCAGTCAGACTGCCTTCATCTGACTGATCTTTTGTTACAATATATGGGCATACAACTCACATAGCATGAAAGACTACATACTATCCATTTGGTCATAATATAATTGGACAAAGTTAATGTGGTCCATTCATGCATAGTTTCTGAAAGTTGTTACAGAGTCCAGTTTTATTACATCAGTAGGATCATTTGCAAACAGATTGTACTTGCTGCTTCACACATGTGTGATGGAAAGTAAGAAGAAGAGAAGAAAGTAAGGAATTTCCTTCACGTATGAGGATCATCCAACAAAAGTTCCTCTGCTGTGAACAAAATAATAAATCTATAGCATAACATTGAAAAAATTTATGTACAGATTAGAGCTCAACATTACTCCCTAATATAGTCACTTTATTTAGCTGAACATTTTTGATACTGTGATACCAAGTATTCAATACGTTGTCTGTTCCATGCTATGCCCTGTTTACAAAGTGAGGCATTCACTTTGCATTTCACCCGATCAATTTGTGTTTCATGATCACTTGCGAATTGGTGACTGCCGAGGGGCGCTTTGAGAGGAAGATGGAACAGCAAATTGGGCAAATTTTCATTGAAGTAGGAATCATCACATTGAGCATGAGGAGAACGAAGTATACAGGAAGCTCACGAAAAGGAAACTCACGTTTGTGAGTCTCCTGTATACTTCATTCTCCTCATGCTCAAGGTGATGCTTCCTACTTCAACGTTGCACCAGCTCGCTTGTGTACTTTTTCTCTCTTTGGCAAATTTCCAGATGAATTTCTGTAACAAATCCCGAGTTTTCGAAGACGAGTGCAGACAGCGTTGACGTGGTACGCTACACCCTTCCAAGTCCTGTGCATTTTTGTTTCATTGTAGTTTGAAGCTTACCCAGGATCTCGCAGTACATCTGCATTTACTGTGATTGTGCATGTGAGGTAATCTACAAGTTGCACACAACGATAGTCCTAAAACACTGTCGGCATAGCCTTTCCAGACGAAAACGCGAGTTTGACCTCCTTCAGAAAGCTTTCACTGGGCATCCATCATGACTTCCTACGGTATTTTGTCTCAACACTTGCATAATGCACCCACGTTTCATTAATAATAATGGTTCCAAGAAATTCGTTTTGACCGTCTTGATACTATTGAAGGAAAATGCAAGCTGCATTCATTCGTTGCTCTTTACGAACGTTACCGAGCAAATGTGGCCCCCATCTCGCATAACTTTAGTTGACCAAGCTGAAGGAAATTTGTTCCCATGAGTATCAGAGTGCAGTACCAGTGACCCGCCAGTCTCCGTTAACAATTCTCAGAATGTCAGAAAAGAAACGTTGTTTCGTGGTGTTATAGCTGATCTCCCACTGTACTGTTCATTGTGCAGATTTTCACGACCCTGTATAGAGGACAAGAGCAGCATTCAGGGACACCCCCTCTGAAACCCGGCTTGACCTGATAGCATAGGACTACGCAAGGAAGCTAAGTTTACAGGCTGATGCGTGAGTACGTGAGGAGGAACAAATCTGGGCAGGGAGAGGAGGACATATATCTGAGGCGAACAATTCCCTTTTCGCGCCCCGACCTGATAACAACACCGATAACACGCCCGGGAGCATTCGCGTAAGATAAAGTACATTTATGCTGCAGCATCGCTGCTCGCTGCTCGCTGCAGCTTCAAGCACATCGCTGCTCGCATAACCGCTAGGGTGCGTTTAACCTGCAGATTGCTCAAGATGCTGCTCGCTTTCGCTATATCAGTCGCCTAGCAGCGTTCACTGTGGAAGGATGGAAACGAGGAAAAGTGGGAAGGAGGAAACCGACTTCATCACAACCAATCGCAGGTCGGATTTCAAGACGCCAGTCATCAATGATACCAGGAAGACAAACATATTTACATTCCTAGGTGCAGCGAGCAGAGCGGCAAGCAGCGGCGAGGATAAGCGAGCAGCCAGGCTGCAGGGTAAATGCACCAACAGAAAGCTCTGTGTTTGACCTGTCATCGCCAGAAGTCAGGTAGTCCCAGGGCATGTTCAAACATGTTTGGCAGCATTGTTGTGGCGATGATCATGGCGTGCATCTTTGGCAAGCAGCGATGCTGCAGCATGAACGCGCCCACAGAGATACATGTGTTTGTTTCAGCAGTGTTTGTGGCCAGCATCGCTGCTGGCACATGGCACATCGCTGTTTGGCGATGACGAAACAAACACATGTATCTCTGTGGGCGCGTTCATGCTGCAGCATCGCTGCTTGCCAAAGATGCACGCCATGATCATCGCCACAACAATGCTGCCAAACATGTTTGAACATGCCCGGGGACTACCTGACTTCTGGCGATGACAGGTCAAACACAGAGCTTTCTGTTGGTGCATTTACCCTGCAGCCTGGCTGCTCGCTTATCCTCGCCGCTGCTTGCCGCTCTGCTCGCTGCACCTAGGAATGTAAACATGTTTGTCTTCCTGGTATCATTGATGACTGGCGTCTTGAAATCCGACCTGCGATTGGTTGTGATGAAGTCGGTTTCCTCCTTCCCACTTTTCCTCGTTTCCATCCTTCCACAGTGAACGCTGCTAGGCGACTGATATAGCGAAAGCGAGCAGCATCTTGAGCAATCTGCAGGGTAAACGCACCCTAGCGGTTATGCGAGCAGCGATGTGCTTGAAGCTGCAGCGAGCAGCGAGCAGCGATGCTGCAGCATAAATGTACCCTAAGACGTATTGTATAACTGTGGGAGCGAGTATGAGACTGTGGTGGCGCGGCTACCAAGAAGAAGACGCGCGAGAGCACCATATTCTACTCTGGCGTGTGCCAGTTATTCTTTGAGTTCTTGGGCTGTTGAAGCCATGTCCGTTTCCTGTTCAGTCTTCTATTAAAGAGGTTTGTTGAACCCACCCTACGGTTATCTCAACTGGCGACGAGCGAAGGACTTCTCAGAAGATGCAGGGGGATGAGTCTCGAGTTATTTCAACCGGAGCAGGTTCGGACGATGGTGTTCGGCGGTTTCGCAGCCCTGGAACGTTTGATCCTGACAAGGAAGATTGGAACCTCTATGAGATCAGGCTTCTAGCGGCTATACGTGTGGCAAGAGTCACGGACGATGCGGACAAGAGTGGACTTCTAATTTCGTCGCTGAGTCCGGCAGTCTTCAAGCGGCTCTATAACCTGCTGCAACCGAGGAACATCATGGAGGTACCTTTCAAGGATCTTACTGCAACGTTATCTGACCATTTCACTCCGAAACGGTTCAAGGAGTTTGAGAGATACAAGCTTTTCTCAAATCGTCATGAGGACGGTGAGTCAGTGAAGGATTTCGTTGAGCGGTTGTCGGCAATCATTTCCCGCTGTGAATATGAAGGAGAGTCTGACGTCCGAGCATGTTCCCTGATGACAGCGTTCATCGTAGGCCTCCGGGATCAGCGCATCCGCGCGCGACTTGTTCTGGAAAAGACCTTGACAATGGACACAGCGATCCGGCTCGCTGAAAGTTTTCTGGCCGCGGAGGCAGAGTCGAAGCAGTTGCATGCAGAACCCTCTGTGCACAAGGTGACAGTCAAGCCGGAGAGCAAGGAACGATGTTTCCGGTGTGGAAATTCAAACCACTCGCAAGAAACGTGCAGATTCCGCAACGAGGACTGTCACGCCTGTGGCAAAACCGGACACATCTCGAAAATGTGTCGTTCATCCGCTTCACAGGGAACGCGGAGGAAAGGTAAACATTTTCGGAAGGTGAAGCTTGTGACCGACGTGTTTCTTGCGGACGACCAAGACGGGAAGTTCATTGCTTGTAGTATCAAAGACAAGGACGTCATCCTGCAGGTCGATACGGGATCGCGGGCAACACTTCTGGATGAAAGGACGTTCAAGAGGTTGGGTGAGCCAGAGCTATACCAATCTCCGTACCGTCTTCGTGCTTTCAACAAGGACGAGATACCACTTCGTGGAGCAGCAGATCTCGATGTTTCCATAGGTGGAAGGGTAGAAAATCTTCAGGCACTCTTTACCCGGATGGAACATACCAATCTGCTTGGAAGGGATTGGATACGTGAGCTTGGCATCGACCTCAACACATTATTCGTGGGCAAGATATTGACAGCTCCGAAGTTGGAAGGCGTCTTAGGAACGTACTCGGATCTTTTTCGAAGCCAACTAGGAAGGTGCACCAAGGTTTTAGTCCACCTTCATCTCAAGAAAGACGCTGAGCCGAAATTCTTCAAGCCCCGGCCGATCCCTTTTGCGTCTCGGGAAGCGGTTGAAGCTGACCTGCAACGGCAAGTACAGAATGGGGTGCTGGAACCTATCGAGGTGTCGGAATGGGCCACTCCCATTGTAGTGGTGCCCAAGCCAAATGGAGCCGTACGAGTCTGCGGAGACTTCAGCGTCACTGTGAATCCGCAGATCGAAATCGCACAGTACCCGTTACCTAGACCTGAAGAACTTCTGGCGACATTAAATGGCGGTGAAAAGTTCACGAAATTAGACTTGTCCGAAGCATACCTACAGATGGAGCTGGACGAAGAAGCTAAGAAAATCTTGGTGATCAATACTCACAAGGGCCTTTTTCAATTCAATCGAATGCCCTTCGGCATCGCATCTGCCCCAGCCGTTTTCCAGCGTACCATGGAACAGGTGATCGCAGGGATTCCTTCTGTAGCCTGTTATCTCGATGACATCATCGTGACTGGCCGAAACGACAAAGAGCATCTGGAAACCTTAGAGCAAGTTTTGTCACGTCTCCGCGAGTTCGGCTTCACTCTCAAGAGGGAGAAATGTGCCTTCCTGCAGCGGCAGGTTGAGTATTTGGGACACGTGGTTACTGCGGAAGGTTTCCGACCATCACCCAAAAAAGTATCAGCGATTCTGAACATGCCACCGCCAACACAAGTTTCAGAACTGCGCTCATTTTTGGGGCTGGTACAGCACTACGGAAAGTACCTGCCGTCCTTGTCCGATATTTGTGCTCCACTCAACAGCCTACTCAAGAAGTCGACATCTTGGCAATGGTCTGCGTCTTGCGTAGATGCGTTTGAAACAATCAAGAGGAAGCTCGCCTCCGCTGAAGTACTCACCCATTATGATCCACGGAAGGACATATTTCTGGCGGTGGATGCTTCTTCGAAAGGTATTGGGGCCGTCATCTATCATCGCATCAACGGCGAAGACCGACCGATTGCGCACGCTTCGAAGACACTGACACCAGCCCAGACAAAATATGCTCAAATAGAACGGGAAGCCCTTGCTATTATTTTTGGCGTCCGAAAATTTCATCAGTATTTGTGGGGACGGAAGTTTACACTCTTCACCGACCACAAGCCGTTAGCTGTAATTTTTGGACCCTCAAAGGGCATTCCCGCGACAACGGCGAGTCGTCTGCAACGGTGGGCCATCATTCTAATGAGCTACGCGTTCGACATACAGTTTAAATCGACGACGAACATCGCAAATGCAGATGGCCTGTCTAGGTTGCCCGAAGGCGCCGATCTGGAGTTCGATCAGCAAATGGAAGAAGGTATTTTCAACGTTGTGGACGAGGAGATTAATGCGGTGCAGGATTTTCGCATGCACACTCTTCCAGTCAGATCTAAGCAGATTGCTGAGGCGACTCTTCAGGATCGATACTTGAAGCAAGTAAAAGAGTACATTGCAAGTGGCTGGCCCGAACGCGTAGAACAGGAGTTGGTTCCGTACTGGCAACGACGAGCTGAACTTACAACACACCGTGAGTGCGTTCTTTGGGGCCTACGCACCGTTATACCTCAAAAGTATCGCGCAGCCCTTCTGGATACGCTCCACGAGTGTCATGTAGGACAAAATAAAATGAAGATGTTGGCTCGCTCATATCTGTGGTGGCCAGGGCTGGACAAAGACATTGAATCCAGAGTGAGAGGTTGCGATCAATGTGCGTCCGTTGCAGCGCAAGAGGTTCCTGTGCCACTTCACCAATGGGAGCCGCCGGATAAGCCGTGGTATCGTCTGCACGCAGATTTTGCGGAGCTTCATGGGAAGCATTATCTCATAGTCATCGACAGCTTTAGCAAGTGGCCAGACGTGAGGACTATGACAACAACGACTGCAGACAAAACGATAGACACGCTCAGAGACATCTTCACTCAAAATGGGCTCCCTGAAGTTTTCGTGACGGACAACGGACCTCCGTTCACAAGTCAACAGTTTCGGAAATTTCTCGAAGACCAGGGAATTCACCATGTGTTAACGCCCCCTTACCATCCCAAATCAAACGGATTGGCAGAGAATTTTGTGCGGACATTTAAGACTGCTCTGCGCCGTTCAAGCGGAGGGGGAAGGGAAAGCATAGGGGAATTCCTCTTCAAGTACCGAGTCACTCCCCATGTGACCACAGGGCGTCCACCCTGTGAGCTTCTCAATGGCAGACACTACCGCTCTGTTTTGGATCTTGTGCGACCACCTGGACCAATCCCTTTGGTGATGTTTTCAGGTGCCAGGGAACGTCAAAAGAGATGTCATGACAGGCGAGCGCGCGACAGGTCGTTTGGAAGCAACGCGAAGGTGTGGATGCTGGACCCTCATCAGAAAGGTCATTGGAAATGTGGCACTGTTGTGGACAAAGAAGGATCAGTCATTTTCAAGGTTCGGGATCTTTCTGGGAAGGTACAACGGGTACACAAAGACCATCTCAAGGCAAGAGAGTCTTCCGATACCTGGGATACTGAATCACTTCCCAAACCCCCGACAGAACATGAGCCACCGGAAGAACCAACATTTCCTCTACCCTTCCCGGAAGTTGAGGACACTTGCAGTGAGGACGGCCACCACCGTACGACGCAAGATGCCCAGCCGTCTCAAGCGGCAGGAGCTGCTCCTTCAGGAGAAAAGTCTCCTCCCTTGAGTACAACCACACGTAGGTATCCGGTCAGGAGGCGTCGGCCGGTAGATCGGTTCCAACCGACTTAAAGGGGGAGGTATTGTGGTGGCGCGGCTACCAAGAAGAAGATGCGCGAGAGCACCATATTCTACTCTGGCGTGTGCCAGTTATTCTTTGAGTTCTTGGGCTGTTGAAGCCATGTCCGTTTCCTGTTCAGTCTTCTATTAAAGAGGTTTGTTGAACCCACCCTACGGTTATCTCAGAGACTTTCCAGATATCGGGAGATTGCCGGTTGAAATTGCCAGGTTGGCGCATGTGATAGCCTTCTGGACGACAAATTGACTAAATGCGAGCTCTAAGAGTGCAACAAGGACACCAGCTACGGTCCGCAGACGACACACAGACTACGTAATTTTATGATAATACCGTCAGTATCAAATTGGTATCAAGAGTTATTACGAGCTCAAATAGAGAAAACTGACAAACTGGCGCCCGCGAGTGCCACTTGGGCGACGATTTGGCAAAATGTCTGAAGTATATATATTGGGCTGGTTAGTGTAAATCCACAAGCGACCAAAGAACAAACACGAAACCACAACAGAGCGACTTGTGTGTGATCTTGTCTCCTGTTTGTTCTTTGGTCGCTTGAAAATGAATGATTTGACCAAACGCTACTTCGCAGGCTCTAGCAAGGGAAACAGGTATGGGCCGCGGACTCGTAGCTATTAAGCATGGATATACAGACTACGAAACTAAGTGATGACATCTTCGATATCACGTTTATATCCAGAGTTATTACTAAATGAAATGGAAGATATGGACAATTTGGCGTCTGCGAGTGCTGTGAGGATGCGAGTGGTGGCGTCTCCGAGTGGCAACGATTTGATCAAACGCGACCTCGTTGGACCAGAGATCTTGGAGCAGAACTAAATACCAGATTTGCAGATAACGCTAAACAAGTGCTACGCGCCCTCGAGTACATTCTTTACTTCTCGCTTAAGATGAAGCAATGCTTAGATCAGGGCAATCAGGGCGTTCACACACGCGGGCCGCATGTGCATGGCTTGCAGTCAGCTATTGTGTGTCCCGAGGGCTCTTCACCACTAAATAGAATAAAGCTGCCCCCCCCCCCACACACACACACGCACACACCAATAATGAAGAATTCGATTTGAAACCAGGTTTTCAGGCATTGTTTTTACCCTTGCTCGATGTAGTGCTATTCCTGTCGGCGTTAGGAAGTACACTCACATTCGAACAGCTCTTGTGACTCATGAGCCTCAACAAGTAGTTATAGCGATTTGGTCTGAACGTGCGTTTTGATAAACTACACTGTAAGTGATATGATAATTGAGAAGTAATAGTGGAGACAAGTGCAGAAAATGACATCATCTTAATTATTACACTAAGTTTATGGGCTTACGGCATAGCAGCAGCCTCTCCGGATATCTTGCGCGAAAAACTATATACGGAGCACAGAGAGGCACAGAGAAAAAATAAATAAAATAGATGGAGTAGTTATGTGCGAGGGTCATTGTGTGAAAATTTTTAATTAGTTCTCTTTTCCTGATTTTTTTTTCTTTTTCACGTTGAAAATGCAAGCACAATCAACAATACAGTGTGTAAACCGACAATTTCAGTGCTCCTGAACGTTGGGATAATCGTTCGTGAAGAACTATGTACGACGAACTTGCAACGCCTTTCAAATTTTCAATGTCTTATTTGGAAAAGAAGCTCATTTGTTTATGTTGGTGTGTCAAGTGAAGTTTTTCATTGATGAATTGTATTTGCGAATGCCTAATAACTATACCGCTCAGCTGTTTACGCTAAGGTACTTTGC
Organism: Ornithodoros turicata; assembly: GCF_037126465.1. Classification (NCBI taxonomy): domain Eukaryota; kingdom Metazoa; phylum Arthropoda; class Arachnida; order Ixodida; family Argasidae; genus Ornithodoros; species Ornithodoros turicata. The sequence continues at coordinate 36,377,612 of NC_088205.1, read as the reverse complement.
TATAATTGCGGTCCTTTCCAGGGTCATTACCCCCCCCCCCCCCGCACAGGGAGGTGTACACTCCCCCTGAATTTTTCCAACCACTCCCCTGTAATTCATGAGATTTCCCGATACAGCTTGGCCACCAATACATCTACCCATAGATATGTATCCATATAGATATACGACCCTATGGTTCGCTCCACTCGAAATCACGCAGACATCTTATCACGCCGGGTACCGCATCTTGGCTTCTATGCGCATTGATGATAGTGCAAGCCGCAACAACAATGACAAAGAAGAAATTGTCGTTCCTCTTCGCTGCTGATACGAGTTGCGCAACGGACTAAAAGCTGATACCTTCCGTTTCAATTCAGCATGAGAGAGCCGCGACGATATGTCAAGGAAAAAAACTTGCCAAGCTACGGGGCACAAAAGTGAATTTGCACGGCAAATCGCCGGCAGTCCGAACATTTACACGGCAACAGACACCTACGAGCACTGGTGCTAAAGTCTGAGGAAAAGACATCATGGATGAAAATACATATCCGTTACGAAGCCGTCTGAATTTCACTGGTCATGGTAATCAACCAATTTTTCTCCAAGTGCAGCACGCATAAAGAAGTCCATGATTCACCTACACGTCGACCTGCAAGAAATGACCCACACTATCGCTCTGAAACATTGCATCACTTGCGAACTTCGTTGAGAAAAGTAAAAAGTAACCTTTCTGCAACCCCGATGATGGCAGGGGCAACCAAGGAATACACCACAAAGAGTCACTGGGGTATTCTGCATAGCGAAGCCATTATCAACGACTTATACTAGGCCCTTGTACTGGGATTTTAACAGTGGTGACAGCAAAATTTGGAAAAGGCGCCGGCAGAGCCCTCTAAAACGGGCTAAACCCTTTGTATCATGGTGCCAAAGGCATATTCGAAACGGCTTATGCTATTGCCCTTCCCACTGGGATTGTAACGGAGGCGACCGCAAAATACGTAAAAGACCGCAGCAGAGCCCTTTAGAACGGGCGAAACCTCCATGGTTCCAAACAGATATTATCAACGGCTTATGATGCTCTTCTACAGGGATCGCAACAGAAGCGACCACAAAATTCGGAAAAGGCAGCAGCAGAGTCCTTTAAAACGTACGGAACCCCTTGTACCATGGTACCAAAGGCATTTCCATGACGGCTTATGCTATGCCTTTCTACCGGAATTGCGCAAGAGGGGACCGCAAAATTCTGAAAACGTGGCAGAGCCCTCTGAAACGAGCAAAATCCCTTGTGTCATGCTGCCAAAGACATATTATCAACAACTTATACTATGTCATTCTACCGAGATCATAACAACGGCGACCGCAAATATCGGGAAACGATGGAGCATAGCCCTTCAGAACGGGCGAGACCCATTGTATCATGCTGCTGATGGCATGTCATCAATGGCTTGTGCTATGCCCTTCTACTGGAATTGTAACAGAGACTACCGCAAAATACGGAAAATGCGGCAGCAGAGCCCTTTAAAAGGGACAAAACCCCCTTTAATCATGGTGGCAGACGTTTTACACACGTATAAAGACACGACGGCTTATGTTATATGCCCCTCTCCCGTGATTGCATCGGAAACCACCGCAAAATTTGGAAAAGACGGCAGCAGGGCCCTTTACAATGGCTCAAATGATATGTATCATAGTGCCAAAAAGATACTATGAACGGCTTGTACTGGGATTGTAACAGAGGCTACCACAACGTTCGGCAGCAGATTGAGCCCTTTTAAACGTGCGAAGCCCCTTTAATCCTGGTACCATTGCGTACATAGACAGGTCGCGTTTGAAGAAATCGCTTCCAAAACGACGCTCGCTAAGCAAAAAGCGTCCTAAGCTGATTTTGTAGTATGCATATGCGAAAATAAGATCACGGGGTTTGAACCCCGTATCTTGTTCCCCTGTTGCACCCTGAGAGGTCGTGTTTGACAAAATCGCTTCCAAAACGACACTTAAAATGGCCAAATGGCCAATTTCGTCAACTTCGGGGCTTAATATCATCTGATATAACAATAATATTAAAGATGACCTACGCTGATTTTGTAGTATGTATGTGTGAAAGTAAGATCAAGAGGTTTGAACCCCGCACTTTGTTCCCCTGTTGCACCCTGAGAGGTCGCGTTTGACAAAATCACTTCCAAAACGACATCGAAATGGCCAAGTGGCTAATTTCATCACCTTCGGGGCTTAATATCATTGGATATAACAATAATATTAAAGATGTCCTACGCTGATTTTGTAGTATGTATATGTGAAAGTAAGATCATAGGGTTTGAACCCCGTGTCTTGATCCCCTGTTGCACCCTGAGAGGTCGGGTTTGACAAAATCGCTTCCAAACCGGCACTCGAAATGGCCAAATGGCCAATTTCGTCAACTTCGGGGCTAAATATCATTTGATATAAAAATAATATTAAAGTTGTCCTACACTAATTTTGTAATATGTATATGTGAAAGTAAGACCACAGGGTTTGAACCTCGTACCTTGATCCCCTGTTGCACCCTGAGAGGTCGCGTTTGACAAAATCGCTTCCAAAACGACACTCAAAATGGCCAAATGGCCAATTTCGTCAACTTCGGGGCTTAATATCATTTGATATAAAAATAATATTAAAGATGTCCTACGTTGCATTTGTAATATGTATATGTGAAAGTAAGATCACGGGGTTTGAACCCCGCACCTTGTTCCCCTGTTGCACCCTGAGAGGTCGCGTTTGACAAAATCACTTCCAAAACGACATCGAAATGGCCAAGTGGCTAATTTCATCACCTTCGGGGCTTAATATCATTGGATATAACATTAATATTAAAGATGTCCTCGCTGATTTTGTAGTATGTATATGTGAAAGTAAGATCATAGGGTTTGAACCCCGTGTCTTGATCCCCTGTTGCACCCTGAGAGGTCGGGTTTGACAAAATCGCTTCCAAACCGGCACTCGAAATGGCCAAATGGCCAATTTCGTCAGCTTCGGGGCTAAATATCATTTGATATAAAAATAATATTAAAGATGTCCTAAACTAATTTTGTAATATGTATATGTGAAAGTAAGACCACGGGGTTCGAACCTCGTACCTTGATCCCCTGTTGCACCCTGAGAGGTCGCGTTTGACAAAATCGCTTCCAAAACGACACTCAAAATGGCCAAATGGCCAATTTCGTCAACTTCGGGGCTTAAAATCATTTGATATAAAAATAATATTAAAGATGTCCTACGTTACTTTTGTAGTATGTATATGTGAAAGTAAGGTCACAGGGTTTGAACCCCGTATCTTGTTCCCCTGTTGCACCCTGAGAGGTCGCGTTTGACAAAATCGTTTCCAAAGCTGCACTCGAAATGGCCAATTTCATCACCTTCGGGGCTAAATATCATTTGATATAAAAATAATATTAAAGATGTCGTAAACTAATTTTGTAATATGTATATGTGAAAGTAAGACCACGGGGTTTGAACCTCGTACCTTGATCCCCTGCTGCACCATGAGAGGTCGCGTTTGACAAAATCGCTTCCAAAACGACACTCAAAATGGCCAAATGGCTAATTTCATCACCTTCGGGGCTTAATATCATTGGATATAACAATAATATTAAAGATGTCCTACGCTGATTTTGTAGTATGTATATGTGAAAGTAAGATCATAGGGCTTGAACCCCGTGTCTTGATCCCCTGTTGCACCCTGAGAGGTCGGGTTTGACAAAATCACTTCCAAAACGACATCGAAATGGCCAAGTGGCTAATTTCATCACCTTCGGGGCTTAATATCATTGGATATAACATTAATATTAAAGATGTCCTCGCTGATTTTGTAGTATGTATATGTGAAAGTAAGATCATAGGGTTTGAACCCCGTGTCTTGATCCCCTGTTGCACCCTGAGAGGTCGGGTTTGACAAAATCGCTTCCAAACCGGCACTCGAAATGGCCAAATGGCCAATTTCGTCAGCTTCGGGGCTAAATATCATTTGATATAAAAATAATATTAAAGATGTCCTAAACTAATTTTGTAATATGTATATGTGAAAGTAAGACCACGGGGTTCGAACCTCGTACCTTGATCCCCTGTTGCACCCTGAGAGGTCGCGTTTGACAAAATCGCTTCCAAAACGACACTCAAAATGGCCAAATGGCTAATTTCATCACCTTCGGGGCTTAATATCATTGGATATAACAATAATATTAAAGATGTCCTACGCTGATTTTGTAGTATGTATATGTGAAAGTAAGATCATAGGGCTTGAACCCCGTGTCTTGATCCCCTGTTGCACCCTGAGAGGTCGGGTTTGACAAAATCGCTTCCAAACCGGCACTCGAAATGGCCAAATGGCCAATTTCGTCAACTTCGGGGCTAAATATCATTTGATATAAAAATAATATTAAAGGTGTCCTACACTAATTTTGTATTTTGCATGTATATATGAAAGTAAGACCACGGGGTTCGAACCTCGTACCTTGATCCTGTTGAGGTTTTATGCCGTGGACAATCTGAGGAGTTGGGGTTTACATTGCGAGACAACTGAGATCATGAGCGACGCCACAGCAGTCTGTCTGTGGATTGCCCACCTGAGTGTCCATAAATGTGCAATGAAAGCTCACCACACAACACACCGTATTTAATGTCCCTTGCGGAAGATGGCATGTCTAAGCAACTTGTATCCTGGCACTAAATTGCTGGTGTTTTTGGCCGGGTTCGAACCGGCAATCTCGGGATCAGAAGGCGGACACACTATAGACTCAGCCACCAAGGCCGGTTCACGGACAACTTGAACAACACAATTATGTTAACTCTGCCATCAAGTAATTCAGTTTCCTGCATATGTTTTGTAACAATTGAACTTCAGATTTGTAAGTCTGAAGGCTAATCTTAGAACCACCTCTTATAATTTAGTGACCCTATTTGATGTATGAATGTCTTCACACCTCTTAAAAACCTAATAAGACAAAATCTTCATGATTTCTAATATGTGGTATATACAAGGCCAGCTACAAGACGTCTACAATTAGACGTCAATTACTAAATGTCTACCAGATGTCTTGTAAATCACTAATTTTAGACGTCTAAATAATGGTAAGACTTTTAGATGTCTAGTCAACGTCTAGTTTGGGCACTATCCCTAAAGTCTAGGGTTAGAACAGGTCTGGATGTCTAGTAGACTACCATGCGTTCCCTGGGTGGCCTCGTCTCCTTCTTCGTCTTCTCGCGGTGCCCCACAAACCGCGTGACACCTCCGATATACTAGTCAAACGCGTACGCACTCGAGTAGATCCGTACCGGCATTACGATAGCGTCGCGCATGCGCCATGAGACCAACGCCGTACCGGGCATCGGAGATGCAAAAACGGTCTACTGAAACTCTCTGATGCCCTCAGTGAACGCATCGACCGATTTTCGAAAGAAGCCACAAAGCTTGATGGATTCGGATTCCCTAAGAGTATGTCACGTCAGTGAGAGTCTCTCCTAGCAACACGGTTCTCCGCCACCCGTCGGAAGTGTGTCAGCGGCTGTGGCAGGGGATGAACGTGTATTATATTTCTATTGTCGAGAAAAACTCACGTGACCTCTAACGTAGCTTTTTTGCTTTGCTTTTTTCTGTCTCCCTGGGTGACCTGTAACGCTGGCGGTGCTTTCCCCTTTCCCTCTCCCCCGCTTTGGCGGTTCTGGGTGGTTGTGGATTTTCGTTCGCGTCGAGTGAAATAAATAACAAAATGCGGAAGCGTTGGCCGTTTCTGTTACACGAACGTGATATGAACATTGTTTCTGAAGTTCGAATGATATGCCGAAGCAACTTTGCATTCACTGATAGCTGATGTTTCACGTGGAAATTTTCACAGTAGAACAACAGTATATTGGCCGCACAGGCACACACATTCAGAGATCCGGCATGACAGAGAACAAGATCCATATGCCTTTGCTGCTTTTATAGGCGCCTGGTTGACCGCCACAAAGGAACTTGTGCAGCTGCTATGCCGAAAGATGATCCTCCAACCACTCTGAGTGGCTTATCCATTCTACTGTATCCATGTAGATGCTATAGACAGTTTACAGCAGAGTTATCTGGGCGCCGCCATCTTAGCGCACGTGACCTTGCGCGCCACTGATTGCCTAATTCTCTTTCGGCTGCCTGTTGGCACCGCGCACGTAGTACGGCGGTGCAACCCAGAGACGCTTTCTCCTATTTTAAATTTTTGCAATGAATTCCGGATGGAAGGATGACACGACGCTTTGGCCGAAGCTTCAACGGTCAGGTGAGTGCATTTGCTTGATTTAGAGTGATATTTCTGTCCTCGTGCGTCCCAGATCATCGGCCACACTGTGGTCGAGTTACTACATATTTCGGCGTTTTTCTTTTCCTCTTCTTTTGTTGCGCATACGTTACGTTGTGGGTACGTTCATAATGTAATATCGCAAGATCTTGATTTCTTGCTTTTGATCGCAAGAGTTTCGGTACAACTACATGAGAAAGATATATGCATGTAAGGGCTGTTATGTTGTCGTTATGAAGTAGCATACTTTTATTGTTGATTTTAGGTGTATACAACCACATGATCAACGAGCTAGAGAAAGACGGAAAGCCTGCGCTGAACTACAGAGAATTTGCAACGGGAACGGCCATGTCGGTGTATAGTACTGTGCCAGTGCAACGATGGTGTATGAATGGGCCGACATCAGGTCGACACAAACAGTGAGAGGAACGTGTAGTACAAAGCTAGACTCGCTTCGGGCCCACTTTGGCGGCAACATGCACATGTAACGCGGGTTTGAGCAGCAGGTGCAGCCATATTTGTACACCGCTCATCGAGGTTGTAGAGGCGACAAACAATGGGCTCACGAGTGCTTCGTGCACTGACAAGGCATGTACACGGAACCGTTCAACTGCAAGGAACGTTACCCCTGCTACTATGGGGGAAGTTTATCCTCACAAGCAGCAGCCAACGCCTACAGCGGAGTTTGAGGCTCACACAGAAATACTGCGCCACTTTGAGGGCTGCATTACTTACCCTCACTCTACTCTCCCGGTTTGAAATCCTTCCTCGAAAGATTCGATACCTACTGTTGTCGAATCAGCTTGTTTTTCTCTCTTTGTGGAAACCCGTGCATTGCAAAATGCCTCGAACGCGGACAGTCTTTGTATAGCGACGGCTCGTGAATTTAACAAATAGCTTCGTCCCACACGATCAGATCTCTGTCACAGTTTGTACACTCAATCACGGAACAAGTCTTCCCTCTGCTTTTCCAGATTTTGCACAGAACTGTAGCACAGCGGCAAAAAAGGTCGGAAACACTCACATAGGCAAAGGCACACAGGCACTCGCAGAAGGCAAGCAATGGCGTGGCTACTGTGGCGCCATCTATTAGCACCCGAAGCAACTGGCTGCTGTAAACGGTTTATTCTGAAGCAGATATGGGTTGAGTTGCTTATACCTGAACAAGAAAGATAGAGATCAGAAACGTGAAAACCAAAAATTCTACCTGTCACAATGCTGCATATATGCCACAGGTGTGGCGCTATGCTATGCTAAGCGGCAGAATGGAATAGGAACTGACTTACCTGTCATCGAGTGGGTAGCGGAAAAACTCAGTATTCGTCCTTCTTGAATCGTTGTCGCACCAAGCAATGCGAAGCAGCCTGCCTTCCACTTATCTATCACTGAATTGACTTGCAGAAGTATCCATGAGGCACCGAGCTTTTCAGAGTCGGTATCGACAACATGTTAGGACACTAAAAACCATCCAAAGCGGTACCGGCATAGATGCTTTGCTTGCGTCCCTGCTGCACCCAACACATTTCGAAACTTTGCTGCCAGTTGCTCCGGCACCCGGCACCGCCGACACGGTGTCGCCGGCTTGAGCGCGCCAAGGAAAGTTCATAATTTCAAACCAACCAATGAGCGCTGGCATACCGGATGAGCGGTCTCAGGAGCCAATGGGCTCGTGACAGTTGAAAACTCGCGCTTCGACGTAAAAATTCTGACGTTTCATTGATGACGTGAAAAGCTCGCAGCGCCTCACTTTAGTCCGCAAGTGAACTCGCGAGTTTCACCCCTTGGCTGTGGTGAGGAGACAGAAGCTGCGTTCCAATACCACGGTTAGCCGACTGCACAGGGGTGACACAAACCCGCCATTGTTGTAACTACCCTCAAGCGGGTGCTTTCGGCAAAACTGCCATCTTGTCCTGGTCGCACATCATAAAAAAACGTCATTTTGAGGTCATGTGACTTTGTTTAGATGTCGTTTTGCCGCTTACCGACATATTTCCGCCGTCATAACGCCAAGAGATGGACGTATTTTGCCAGCGTAAACTATGTGGTACTTCTTCCGCAACATGGGAGCCCATTTCTCCTTAGTTTAAGTACATCGCATCGGCTCAGTGAGTCTTAACGCGCGGTCGTCGTCACATCTTTGGAAGTCGTCAACACTGCGAGGCCTTATGTGCAAAACTGCGCGTTTTACTGCGAGATTATCGGATGAAAATAATTACCGTGATCGAAAGACATCCAAAACGCCGCGCAGAAACAACAACCGCATTGTTTACAAACGGTTTGGCCGTCGATCTCGGACACCGCCATCTTTAAGGTCACGTGTGCCTTGACGTTTGCTGTAACGTGCGACCAGGACCTGTCCAGGATGCATTGCGTTCGCCCAGCACGCTTTCGTCTACGGAGCAATACATTGAATGCCACACTGCCTAGCGGTCTAACCGGAAGTGCCGCCATGTTAAGTCCCGTTCCAAATCTCGCCAAGTCCGCTATTCAGTCGGCTACCGCCTAGTGCGCATCGATGCAGTCTAGTTATACGCCTGACCATCTGACAGCCGGGATGGAGACGCGCGTTGACGATACCAGCGTGCCCGCTGTTTCTGCTGGCTTTAAACCTAAAGTTGCACATAGTGGTATGTTTTTTAAAACTGCGTAGAGAGTTCCAACATATGTTTAGTTGTGAAGGTGACAGTTTATGCACGATGTCCTACAAACTTATCGCATTACAGTCCTGTTGCGCTTGCGCCGTACGCATTTCTTGCGTGAGCAACGAGATGGCGCCACAGGCGCCTCGGCTATGCAAGCCTAGCTGTTCCAATAGTGACAAGCAAAGGGGTCTACTCAGCTGCCTAGTCAGGCGGCTTCGCGGGCGCGAGGTATTGGAACGCAGCCAGAAATCGACCTTCAAGGAGCGCGATGTTGCCACGCGCATTGCAGATTGCGCACCAAATGACGTCAAACTTCTCAAAACTAGAAATTAATTTTTTTGTGAGTACTTCTGCTTCACATAGAGAAATAGTATTTTGGGGAATACAGTATGAGTCAAGTGGATGGTAATGGCATAAATTTGGTAGGATCCTCACGACGCGAGATTTATGCCCCTGTTAAATTGAATGTCCTTCGCAATTCCGTGTCATACGGTGAAACCAAATGGTAGTACATGCGAATGAGATTTTCCCTCTTGCACCGACTGCATACCCTCGTCAGTAGGGAAGTAACAAAAGCAACAACGATAAACCGTTAAGAGAAATTAAACACGAATGAAAAGTTGTATTCGAATATTTTATTTTATCATGAATTTAATAACTTTTGACCTCGTTCCCAGTCGACTCCCACGCTCGTGGGATTTGTGCCGTTTTGGCTTGTGATACTTGGCCAACTGAGTTTCGTGCAAAACGCAACGATTTTGGGAAGTAATTTTATGTTTCGCTAGATTCGAGAAAAAGAAATAGAAATATAACGAATGACGTTCACATGTTCGGCCCTGGTGTCTTAGTCATCGACAATGACGTTCCCTTTCTTCCTGTAGCTCGATGCTATACAAACGAATGACATCCAGTGCGAATGTAATTCAATTTGCCGCGTGACCGGGGTATTAGGCCATAGTGGCCAGTGAATTGAGAAGAGTACAATCTTAGCAATTGGGGGGGGGGGATTTGTACCGGAAATGCTGCTTCTAGTTAAAAACGAACCGGAACCGCCATAGTGTCGAATTCGGTGGTGCTTCATACAACACTGCTCTCCATAGGCGTGAACAAAGAGGTGCTTCCGTTGTGATGGTGTTACCTTACGAGCTTACCTTGTCAACACATAGTGACTTTTAAGCTGTGCCAACTTGTCCACCAAGAAAATGCCGACTCCCTGAGCTGCAAACAAGCACGATGCTAACGAAACTCAACGTGCATACATTGCCTCACATTTGCCCGCTGGCTTTGCAATCCACGTAGCTGATGCACCTCTGCGGAACTCTTCCGCAAGAATATGGTATTCCACAGGGAGAACAAAACTTGTGGGGATGAGCTCTGGGTCTTGTGGATTCTTTCTTTGGTGTCTTTTCACATTTTTTACCAAGAGGTCTTTTCGAGTCAGCTCTATGTGATCAGGAAAATGATTCACCAACCTATAAAAGGACACCCCAATGACAACAATTCTTTTTATTATCGCAATTGCTCTTACTGGTTTCCAGATAGCCTCATGCCAGCTGCAAACAAGCTCCTTACTGTTGAACCAGAGCCCCTGTTGAGGAAGCACTCTTATTTATTATGAACGTACCTCAAGGACCGTGAGGGGGGGGTCGTTCCATGGGGGGGAGGGGGGTGACAAAGGCATACAATGATTTTGAATGACACAATCATAACTCACATTTACTAACTAGGTTAAGAAATATACACTGTAACCACGTTTGTAACTAACCACTAAGTGCACGTGTAAAAACGATAAGTGTGTATGCACAATGGAAGGACGAGTATAATTACAGTTTGCATGCCAATGTGTAGTGCTAGTTCATGTATGATGATCAGTTATAGTTGTCAGGGATTGGGGAGATCATTCAATTGTCGAAGAGGGGTCCTGCGATCACTGCGTGTGGTTTCCCTAATTCATTTACCGTTGTTGTTGTTGACAGCACGCGGGAAAAAGGAGTTCAAGAACTGTGTTGTACGGCTACTGATGGGATCTAGAGGTTTCAGTATCTTCAGATAAACCTTACGGAGTTTTAAAATAAGAAATATGTGTAGTTACAACGAAGATATCACCAGTCTTGTTCTGTATAGTACTAAAGCTCCGTCTGAATCTGTGCTAGATTAACTAAAGCATTCGAGTAGAAACGTGAGATTTCTCATACCAAAATAAATTCCAGTCATCTTCGAGTCCAACTCGCACAAAGTCGCGTTTTTGGAAGCAACGTAGAACGAGAGAACAACTTTCTGCGGTGCCGTTATGTTCACAAAAATATTTGATCTGCGAGGGGCATTTGAATGATGGGTTCATTTTAAACGATTTTCAGCACATTCAAAACGTTTTCACGAAAGTACTTAGTACCGTCGTAGAACCAAAAGCTTGAAACGCTGCGAGTATAGCGATACAACTACATAAAAGACTGCAATTGACGACAACTGCGCCCTTCAGAACATTGCCAAGTGCATGCTGATCCAACGGTAGCTGATCGCGACCAAGCGCGACGTAACGATGGCAACTGGACGCAACATTAGCGGTATTTTGCTCATTGACTTTTTCTGGGCATGCCTAAAGTTAGCGTAGATGATGGCATGGTCAAAACGCAGGAGAAAACCAGAAATTTGCGCAATATTCGTTTTCAGTTAATACAAGTGCGGCCGTTTAAATGTAGTTTCGGAATCCCTGGATAGCTGTACCTGTAGTGTGTCAAGATGGTACCCAAGCGGCGTGTGCAAAGCCTTCTCATTGTGGCTTGTGACCCTTTAGAATGCTTCAGAGTTGCTTATCACTTTCCTGACGCTCTTTATTTTCGCTGGGATACCCTTAGGCCGTGCCCATAGGGTTTGGCGGCATATTTTATGGAGTCTACTTCTCTTCTTTTCTTCACACAGATTCCTAGCAAACGAACAGACTAGCAGAACACTATTTCCGGACAGTTGCCAGACTAATGCTGTGCGACGCTAAAGCGGTCGTGCAATCCCACCTTGGTTAGTTTGCTGCTGGCTCTACTACACAGAGTCACTCTATGCTCCACAATGAGCACCAATCGGCGAACTATTTTACAACCTGTAACAGCGATTCGCATTATAAGCACTGTGGATTTTGGATAAGCTGGATAAGCTTTGTGAATTTTTGGATGTTGAATTTACTTACTGTTAAAAAGGTTTCACCAGATATGTGCAGAAAGCAATGTAGTTTTCAAAACTACGGATCACACTAATAACATTACCAAAGCAAAGCGCACAATCAAAATGGTGCAGTTCTTGGGTTGATTGCAGTGGTCGATTGGGTCTTCAACAACCTTCAGCCCCTGGCGGTGATTCCAGCCCACGTGAAATGAGGAATCGTCCGTCGTTGATGAGAAACATGCCTTCAGCTGCTGCGAAGATAGAGAAACAGACCTCTTTGGAGGCACCAGACTCCTTTAAAAGTATACTTGTTATTTTTGAGAAGAAGACGAGAAACTTGGAAAAGCGTAAGGTAAGTGAGCAACTCGTAGTTAGATGAGCGAAGCACTTCAGAGAGAACGTAGCATCACTTGTCACGTTAGGCCTACTTTGATCGTTGTGCAGTTGACTATTTCTCTGTTGTTCGTTTTGGTGAAGGCGAAATGGAGTTGTATTACTGATAAGAGATCAGTGTTGAACGAAGGGGTTATATACGCGCATTCCATTGTGGCAGTGCTTCACATTATGCGCGACGTTGACAATGGAGCAGGGCAACGTCGCACAATGCCGGATGGGTTGGAACCAGTCAGTTATTTCCGATGTCTCTAGGTATCTACAAGACAGTTGTGCAGATATTGCTCTGGCGGCTGCAGGAAAAACACATTGTCTTTTGCACACCACTGTAAGGAACTTGTCTGGGAACAGGCAAAACGTGTCTTCATGTTCACCATGGTGCGTGTGGCGGCACCCCAACTCTCTTTCACTCGAATGAGGAGTCATCTAGCACCTAGTTACTAGGGCTGGCAATGAAGCATCTGTTAGGTAGGCTACTAGGTGATATTTCCTAGCAAAGGATTAAAGTAACGCAGTTGCTGCTGGAGATTACCACGAATAGCGTCGTTTCTTCTTCCGGAGAGTGCCGTCGAATTACTGTCACGAAGATGGAACGAACCGTGATGACCATGGCGGGAAACAATTCGTGCCACAGAAATCACTGTTGTCGTTTGCCCTTGTTCTGGTCCGAGGTGGTGTTCAGTGATTCACTGAGGTGTGCTGCGCACCCCGTTTTTTCCTATGACCAATAGGCTCTTTCAGCTTCGGTACTTTCGGTTTGCACCAGTTGCGCATACAAAAAAATGTCAATGTGGTACTGTCATGCCTGGGGATATACAACCTTTGTTATGAAACCTGCGTCAGTACTCTACCATTTATAACTCCGAGATACACAGCCGTAACTTTGAGTCATCAAGCAGTCAGTGTAGAATAACTGATTTGTCTGAAAGCAACTGCAAGTGTCCTGTAACTGGTTTTATCCAGTTTGTGCAGGACCGCAGATGAGTAGAGCGCTGATAAACATGCACGAAAAACTCCCTCCCGAAATATGCATGCAACTATGCACTGAAAATCTTCTAAATATGCAGTAAAAATCCTCACTATATGGAATGTTTCTGATTGTTTTTGGTACGAAAGCAATGCACCAAAGGCCTATTAAAAAAAGGGGATCATGCGGTAAAATAAAGCTGCCGCCTTTCTGCAGTACACAACAAATGTACTTGCTCCACAAATATAAATCATGGAGCCGAAGGCTTAGCGTTTGTGATTGATAAAGTAGTTTACACGCAGGCTAGCTGGTGGCCGCAACCCATGACGAAGCAAGCCAAGCCTGAACCTCTGCAACACAAAAAGCACAAACATACACGTTTGTCGTGTTGCTCACACTTAGGGGTTCTCTTCTTGCACTTGAAAATATGGCTAAATATGCACTTTCGTGTGAAATATGCCACAGCATGCAAAATATGCATTTATATGTACCATAGAACCCTTCTGATAGGTGCCAAACCAAGACCTAAAATGTTTTTTCGTCTGAAGCGGCTACGCGAGGATAGGCCCGCGGCTCCCTGATCTCGTGCCTCTAAATTGAGTGGAAAATTGCCCAAGACACGATGAAACTGAAATTAATGTGGAAAGTGCTCATTCCACATCATAAATTAGTAACATACACTCCCAAGGCCCTCCAACGGTAGATCACGAAGCTGCACCAAAACTTTTTTACCTACGCCAGAACGCTTTTAGACACTTCCATCACTGCCTCTGCCATTAGAAATGCATTACTAGCTGCTATGATGGATGCAACCCAAGTTTCTGAACATATGGCCATAAAGGCTAGTTCCCACATACACCGCTTCGCCTTATAGCGCTAGAAAATAGCACTCAAAATCTGGCGCTGTTTTTCCGGTTGCCGTTCTCACATACTACCGAGCACAGAGCGCTATCCTGCTGCAGTCAGGGATATCTCGTTGTGACGTGATGCACCGGTACCCCCGTGATTGTTTACTATCCGCGCCGAATATCCGTAGCATGAACGCGGATGATACCTTCGATGCTGTGATCGCGATACCGAACTATAGTAACCAAACAGCCATGAATTGGCATATGCAGGGCCAGATGAAACTCGTGGCCATTTTCACGTCGCCGTCGCCTTCCCGCCTTGCTGCTTCGAGTGATCGGAAGCAAAACAAACCCCAGCTTCGGCGACGTCACTGCTAGAAGACGCTCACGATTGGTTAACACAGACTCACCGCTCAATATAGCGCTAGAAAAGTTGACTGGGGCTCTACTTCGACAAGAGTGGTTTTATAGTGGTTCGCAGCAATGCGAGGAGGAAAATATAGTGCAATTTTCTAGCGCTATGTAGGGAAGCGCTATATGTGGGAACTGGCCTTAACTGAATTCATAGCACTCAGTGTGCAACAAGAAGGGAGTGGAGTCAGGCATGCACATGCGATCCCGGTGTACATGGCTGTCGCCTCATCAGAGGGAGCGAGAGAGTTGTGTTGTTTGTGCATACAATTGAACAAAAGGAACTCGTAACTTTCCCCATGTTGCAGAGCCAGTTACTTACCCTGAGTCACTGAAACTCAAAAGTGACGAGTTAAGCTGAAAGTTGGCAAAGAAGTAACTCATCTTGTTATTGTCTTGTGTTTCTCTTTCCCCTGCACTGAGGGTATTATCGTTATTAGAAAGTAACTTGGTTGCAGTAATCAGTTACCACAGTACTGGGTGTGCATGTACCACATGCGACCCATCCACAATACGTCTTGCACACGTTATTCTCACTAGTGTTTTTAAGCTTATCTGCGTGGCAACTGCATCTTCAGCTTACCTTTTATGCAAGTCTTTGGAAATAAAACCTTAAATTGGTCTCGTATTTGTTACTCCTGGGCATGCTTGGAGGGTGTTGTGTATGACATGTGCTGTGTGCCTTTGCTTGGATGTTGCAACACTGACAACATATTCAAAATGCATTTGGTTATCAACACTTCACTTTTTGAGTCGCGTAATGCAGATTTAACCATGGTTTTATTTGTTTCCTTGGCATGTCGCATGATACGGGTTGACATACGATGCGCACATTGCTGTTGTGAAGGGAAATGCTGTCCCATCAGCTTAGCTCTCTTTTCTCCCTTATTAAGCAAGTAACAGAAAAGGTGCTGATGCCAGGAATCGAATTCCTGACGTCAGCACCTTTTCCTTGAGTTGCTTAATTCGTTAATTTTTGGGCATTCGAGGCTTACGTGTTTGTGTCGTCCATATTTGTTGGCCTGCCTCGGCTAATTCTCGTTGTTTACATCGTTTTCTCCCTTCTTGCTGCATAGCCTTGGGACGGTGGTGTCTCTGTTCCGACCATTCTACCTTTGTAGGCAGTGATATTTTTTTAGGCATGTTCCCCATAATTTGAGTTGTGAATGAGCCATGACAGGTTTCCTACTCTTAAGGAACACCAACATAGCACTGCTAGCATGGTACTTTGCTTTGTAGAATGGATGTTTGTCTAGTGACCATTTATTGGTGAAAGATGCAGTGAATTGTAAACGCAGCTCAGAAATCATTCTCAAGGCGAGTGCTCCAGAAGGAAGAATGGCATCAAACATAACGAGGCTTGTACAGGATGCTCAAGAAATGTATTTAAGTTAAGTTACTGAGTACTAGGCAAAAAGTAACTGCATAGAGTACTAAGTATACACAAAAGTAATTCCTAACTTTCAAGGTAATATCAAAGTACAATTTGCAAAATTCACTGTCAACCGAATACAAAGAAAGTGAAGATAAAAGTGGGTGTTGGTTGTTTTCTTATGATATGCACTTGATGCATCCCCTTCTCAGTGACCACACTGATATGCGATGCTGTGTTCAGAGGAGGAGGAAGAGATACACAAAATGAATGCAAGAGCAAGCCACCTTCAACTACAACTATTTTTTTTTTTTAATTCAGTGTTAGCGCCGCGAAGCAACTGTGGCTATGAGCGGCGTACAGACGTGGACAGATGGAGAGAGGACAGCAGGAAAGAGTGGGGACAGGGGGGTTAGTATGCGTCCTGGGCCGACTTAGGGGGAACTGTGCCGACATTAGTCTGGAAAGTCTTCGGAAAACCCAGGGAAAACCTCAGACAGCACAGCCGGTGACAGGATTCGAACCCGTGTCACCTTCCAGTCTCGGCGTGGAAAGCGATCATCCTAACCACTATGCCACAGGAGCTGGTAAAACTATTGTTTAACAACATTGTTTATTAACATTTTTAGCCATCCTTCCTCACTGGCTATGACTCTTTGGGACTCTAGTCCTCTCCCCTGGCTTCTACAGACCCCAAGCATGCGAGGGGTGTCCTACGAGGGATGTTCAATAAGTTTAAACCTAACATTGAAGCGAGAACTCTAGGACCAAGAACACATTTTTATTTTGAAACAAAAAGAAGTCTGCAGGCAAGGTGCAGAGAGTAGGCTAGGTGGTTGGCAACTTGGAACCTGTGTTTCTGTACGGTGTCTTGTGCAACGTGGGGTATGGGGATGGGGCATGTCATGAAATGGCAAAATTTTTCGCTCAGTTTTCTTCCACACCTTTCTTTGATGGCTTCACGCAACCGAACCAACAGTTGGGCATCATGGGCCACTGTTATAATGATTTTGGGTGGTAGGTAATCAATCAGAACACTATCACCATCCCCCACAAATGTTGCCATGATCTTTCCTGTAGAGGCTGTCTTGAATTTTTTGGGTGGAGGCAAATTCTTGGGCTTCCAGGTCATGCTCTCTTGCTTGCTCTCAGGGTCACAGTGGTAGATCCAGCTTTCGTCCCCAGTCAACAACTGCCCGTAAAGGCAGCTCTCATCACTGTTCATCATGGCTAACATTTCATGACAGCGTTCCACTTGATATTTCTTCGTTTCAGGTGTCAATGTTTTGGGCACCTAGCATGAACAGATTCTGGACATGCCCTAATTTTCGTGCAAGTTCTTTTCTACGGATCCAGTACTAATGCCCAGTTCCAAAGCAACCCGAAGAACCGTGACACGACTATTGGTCATAACCATGTCTTCTGTTTTGGAGCACATTTCCTGAGCTGTAGCTTCAAGCGGTGACCGACCGGCGGGTCTTCTTCCAGAAGCTCCCTGTCATGCCTCTGCAACAAAGCTGCCTCTTGACAGCCTCATACGATGGCACTCAGTCTCCGTACACATTCTGCATGAATACTTGCCAGCACTATTCCATCCTTCCGCCGTCAAAAATTTGTTAACTGCAAGGTGCTTGGTGCTGTCCTTTGCTTCAGCCTTTGCCACCTAGCAACCTTCAATGCGGCACGACGCGAGATAGGAGGAGAGAGGGGAGAGCCATGTGACTTGTAACTATAACCTAGAACGATGATGCAACATCGTAGTAGTGCGCATCACGCTGCGCATATATGGAACACTACGATCGGACCCGTTCCACATCTACACGGCCACGATAGCTATGCGCGCGCTTCTCCTGCTGTCTCATTGGATGCCGCCAATCTTTGCCTCCCGGGGATACCATTTGTTGCCGCCAAAGACGGCTCTGCTTTCATTGCATTTTTCTTCTAAATGGTAGCGCTGTGTAAACTAATTTTGCTTGCATTATACTAATTGGAACACGGACTTTCATTTGAGAGCAAGTTGTTTTTGCATTTTAGTGCCCCTTTAAAGGGGATCTCCTCAATGCATTCCATATGGGGCTCGGTTTTTCGAGGTTATACCTCAGGCGGCTCCATGCACAGAGCTAAACTGCAGTCGGATAATACCATGAGACATCACAAACGAAATGACATAGTTTTCAATTCCGTGTGCCGTTTGGATTAATTTATAGAAATAAGTTTCTCTGGGTAGGAATAGATTGAGTCCTATGGGGAGAACGCAAAAAGACGCACCAAAGCGCTTCCATGGTGAATGCCCAGCTTAAAAATGGTGTAAAGTCCTGCGGTTCTTTGGTACGATCATAATTCGAGCGGTTATTTTAGTATACCCGGATGTGCTTTTGTGATAACCTCGATAAAATGATTCAATTTGTCGTCTGCTTGCAGGTATTGCACAATGCTCTCACCGCAACCAGTTTCGGGTGAGGGGTGGGGGGAGGAAGCGCGCATGGAAGGCGGTGGTGTAGTTTGGCCTCGTTCGTCCTGCCCCCTGCATTGTTTTCTGTCAATAAATCTTCGGTTCTGAGTTTGTAGTCGTCGTGTTCTGTGCTCCTCTGTGTTTGTTGCTAGTCTTATTTGCTGCGCCATGTCTGCGCAGTCTAATCCTGCCCATTCAACTCAGGGCCATGTTGACTGTTTTATCACTTGTGACAAGAAGGGCTCGTTGGCAGTTTCTTGTGGAACAGTAATATTAAGGGACCGTGATTTTAGCTTCACGCTCCATGTCCACAAATGCAGGCGTTCGACACCTTTCTCTTCCTTTTCTTCCTTCTTTGAAAGAAGTGTTTGGGTTATGTCTCTGACCATTGGGGCATTTTAAATAAATAAATAATGCGCGCCAGTTCATTCTTTTACCTCCAGAACATGCTTTAAATTACCTTGATTTCGCCATTGCTAGATGGAAACTCGTTTCACAAGCTCTGTGAAATATGTCTACTGTCACTTGTCAATCATCCTGTTCGCTGGAAAATGTTGTGCAAACGTGTAGTCTGATTTCGGCGTGGGTGAGCTTCGGAAGAGGCTTCAGTGGACCACAGCAGTTGTGACACAGCTGGTTTCGTGATGTTATTCCGCACAGAACTTCTCTACTTCGAATAACTTCTCCACGAAACTGTCTTCAGTCCGTAGAATTTGGTACCTGCCCCAAAGAGAGCTACATGCACGTGGCTACGTGTAACTGGACACCGGGCACAGAGATGGACATGAAGGGAGAGAGCTCCCTGTTTTGTTTCAGACAGACCCTCCTTCCCTATTTTCTGTATGCAGTCTGTAGTCGGCCCTTGATTATGAACGGCATGCGTTCCTTGGAAAATCTTTCATAAAACGAGCGATTCATAAAAGGTCGCAGGGAGTCAGGGACTTGAAAGTCCTAGAATGACAGGAACTGCATTATGGCATTTTATAACATTAATTTATTTTACAGTTAGCGGTATTCATTATTTATTCCTGATAATAGTTTGAAATGACGCTCTGTGTCACAAAAAGGTAGCGGGAAAAGCACCGTTGATCACATCACACGCGCCTTCTTATCTAGCTTTTTTGTTACAATTTTCTTTTCAGAATATTTTATTGGCAGTTACACTCCAAAACAAGAAATTCACAGAATTACACTTTGCTTTACAAATTAGTTTTCTTACATGATTAGTGCAGCACCCTTTGTCCATAGCGTCCAGGACAGCCAACATGTGACAGCCCTGCTCTTTCCCATCCAACAATACGCTGATTACGATTTACGTTGGTATTATTCTGTGGTAGACAAGAGTATGGACCGAGGAAAGCACTATACAGGAGAACTGGCAGCAGAGGGAAGAGGGCCTCACCTCCTTAGTAGTGGCAGTGGGGAGGGATGACGTTTGGGGGGAGGTGCCGCTAACTTTCTCTGAGTTGGTGGCTTGGTGCACCAAGGGAGGGGAAAGAGAGGGATCAAAGAGAGAGTGGAAAGGGTGATGCAACTTCCGATCTCTCCTCGAGAGAAATATCACTTGACACTCTGCTCGCAACGCCATCCATCAGGAGTAGCTGACATAACAGGAGCGAGTGATTCCGCATTAAAGGGGTTAGGACACTTTCATACATGTGGTTCATTACATCACAGACGCATTGTACTGGGTGCCAAAATACTGAGAAAAAAGAATTATTCTTCTACGTGTCATACTTTGCAAGATTCAAGCCAGCGAACACACTCCCGAGCGAAGCACAGACGTCACAGAGCTCAGAGCTGCACCTATTCTCATTGGCAGCCGTAAGCACGTCACTTCTGATGCGCTGCCTCACGAGCGGCGGCGAGGTTGTTACGTCAGAGCCGCGTAAGTTTCGGTATTTGCGGTACCCTTTTTCTCCGCTTCTATTGCCCTCTTTGCTGTGAAATGTTCAATGCATGTTCACATCGATGCAAAGAACCGTCTTCTACGTTTATTTGAGATAACCCAGGATGACCTGTTGCAACCCCTTTAAGCGGAGCAAGAGCTGTCAAGATAACTACAAGTTACTCCGCATGGCTCCAATCAACACCGCCACGGTTAGCGCCGGTGTTTAGATCGTGTGACAACGCATTTGTATCAAATGAGACTTCCTTCGTGAAAGTGCTTCATCATGGAGGCTACATTTCACTATCATCCATTTACAGATTATCCGCACAATACACAAAGGTCTGCCTAACGCTAACGTTTCTCCACTTGTCAACTGTCCTGGCAGCTCGTTCGCTGGAATTTAATATCGTGACTAATTCTTCCCACTCCTTTTGCCTGTCTAATTGCGTGTGGGCAAGAGAAAATATATTGTCATAAAGGGTAGGGGATGGAAAGGGTCAGCCCTGCACTTTCCTGGCCATGTGAGGGCTGAGAATGGAGTGGTACCTGTTATACATTCATGTGTAACAGGTATGTACCACTCCTGGTACATGTGTACTGATACGTTATTCGCGCTTGCAATTTGTGTCTTTTCCAGTTCAAACAGAGTGGCCATAAATTTATCGTCTTTCGGTTTAAACCACAGGTGCAGAATCCTAGTTACACTTTACCCTCTCTACCTCCTTGTGTCCGTCTCAACTCCCAAATCAGTGCTCCGCGTATAATTTCGGTTTTTGCCATCAGGTACAGTGACCCTGTATATTACTATGCCAGCAAGACATTCTCGGCAAGTATTAAGCAAAAATAGAATGTGTAAAAAGGTGAACTAAATTTGAGAAGAGGAATCATTGTCTGGGGTCATGACTTCAGACATGTGCAGATTGGCATCATTGTGTGGTGTACCAGTTTTTTGTTTTTCGTCCCTCGACCTGGAATTTGAAGAACAAATGATGGTTTGCTTCGTGTTGTCCACACCGTTTGTGTTCTTGTGGTCACTAGTCCCCCTTGCGGCATTTTGCTTTTGTCGTGGAGCAGTTTTCTTCATTTGTTCCAGTTTTGGTTCAGTTGCACTATGGCAGAGAGGTATTGGTTGCGGTTTGGGAAAAGCTGTTTAGTTCAACACCTTGCTTGCTCGTGCTGGAGAATTGTCGTATCAGCATACATCTCTCTCTGCCAGAATTACCGCTTTCTTTGAGATTTCACATGTGGAAGATATCACTGATGCTGAACAACAAACAAAATCTGTAGCTCCTCCTGCCACTCAGGCTTGGCCTGGCTGCTAATCAAAGTCGAAACCTAAGAAAATATTCATTAACCTTCCTCAGATGAGTCACGTGCTGTGTAGACACTTTTACTTACAAGTTTTACAAGTTTTTGAAGTAGTATGCAAAGACATCATGGATGTGTGTATGTGTGGAGGGGCTCAAAAGATGTTTCAGATTCAAAGGAAACTTAAATGTTTTCGGTGCAGTATGGTTGGGCAACCTAATGCGTCAGAGCTAAGCTAATGTTAGTGATAATGTAAAATACACTCCAATATATGCAATTCAACAGTACTTTTGTTCACTGGTCACAGCTGACACCTCTGATACTTTTTTATGAAGATACAGTTGATACTGTCACATAAGCATGATATCCATGTGCACAGTGCTTTGCCTTGCTGTCCTAAGCAAAAATTGAAGTTCCTTGGAAAGCCCTTGCTACACTGGCTGCATGTACTTCCTCAATAAGATGTTCACAATGGAAAGTAAAGCAAATTTTGAACTTAACTTTGATTGTTTTAGGGCCGACTGGACCATTTGAGGTCGGAGTTGGATCAAGGAAAAGAGTTGAACGATGATCAGAAGGTGAGCATAGTGAAGGTGACACGCAGTTTGCGATAGGAGGGTTCTTGTTTTAGGCTGCTGTGCTCAAGTATGACCAAGTGGTGGAAGCACTGGAATTCACGAGGGACCTGCAGAAGGCCATCACAGGCATTATGCAAGAGCATGTGCGTGCCTGCAAGAAAGCAGCCAAGCGGGAGGCAGCTGAACGGACGTCGCGTGACACGCAGCGCATCCGTGAGGTACTGCAGTTGCAGGACCTGCTGACAACCTTGGGCACTCCAGAGGCACGCCAGTGCTTTCTTGATGGCACGTCGGGGGCTGTGCAGCTGCAGCCTCATGACTTGGAGCTTATGGACGAACTCTACCGCTTGGTGAGCCCAGAGTCGCAAGAGGGCGTTGGACAGGCGGCTGAACATCTCACGGCCCTCTTGGATCGCAAGAACAAGGAAGTACTGGGCACTACCTGTATCCTTTTCCATAGTTTTCTTTCACGACTAAAGATCAGAACTGGCCAACTCCTCCAGGTCAATTCTGATTAGCTTAAGTGGGTGCATAACTCCTCTGAGTCACAACATAGTGCACCTGCTTGCTTGAAACTGTTATTTGTAAAGGCGACTTTATGCTTAACCATAACGCATGAGCGCATAGCCCGCAGAGACGCCAGCGCTGCCAACTGTTGACGCTGTTCGGCACATTTGGTTCCTGCGCCCAGTTTCTTGAACCCAGGGTTAATACTTGGCGGTGCTGACGTCTCCCCGGATCATGCGAATTATGATTAAGCGTAAGGGTGCCTTTACACTGACAGTGTTGCGAAAATACCTGGAGGCAACATACTTAGCACATTTGTATCACTTTAAGGCAAACGCATTAAATGTTTGCGATAACAAAACATGGATCAGCTTCACTGTCTGCATGGCATCCGCCACCTTCTTCTATGCCCCAGTCTCAATGTGCGGACTACATTCTCTGCCGGCGGAGTAAAACCAAAGGGCAGGGAGGGCAGGCTCTTGAGCTGTCTCTGATTTTAGTTCCCAATCCTGGATGGATGGATAGATGGATGTAAATTACAATAGAAGAAAATAAGTAAAACTTGGAATGTGCCATTGTGAGGGACACATAAGCACAACACATGCCAAGGCTGGAAAGAAATAAACTACACTGTCATATGTCTGACACAGCTTCTGCAAAGAATCACTGCAGGAGCCAGTTGACTTTCATTGTTCAATAATGGCTGCTAAGTAGTGATGCAAAAGTATTGAATCTTTTGATGTCGATAAATATCAACATCGTAAAAAAGTAATCGATAAAAGGGATTAAAGTGCCAATATTTATAGTGATAAATTATCTGTGTATCAGTATTTTGAAAAGAATTGACATTTGAAACGCTGTCACGCTATTACTGGAACAAGTGAAAAAAAGTTGCCCTAGTTTTATCTTCATCCATGCGTATTACTGCTGAGGCTTGTGATGACGCTTCCAGGTAAAATATGTTCATGTGGTTTATCTTACTGCAAAACCGTAGTCTCTGCAAGTTTTACATTTACATTTTCATTTCAAATAATGCAACTGTACTAACTGACCTTGAAATTACCTATCGCGACACAGCTCTGCTCGAAGGAATGCCAAAGGGCAGGATTCCTGAGAGACGTCTTATGACTAAGCAATTGGTTTGTCAACTTTGTTTTTAAGAAGATGCATCTAAAGCATTTCCCTCAAGACAGTACACACAGTCATTCGAAAATGACTGAAAGTAATATACACGTGGAAAAAGAGCCCGTGTCTAATGTACCAGAGCTTGGCGTTTGCTGCCCTTGACTTGAACTTGACACGTTTCACAAATTCTGCAACAGCAACACTGATATGCCCCATCTCCCCGTCCCCTACCCTTCCTCACTGCCAAAGCAAAACCAAATCAAGCGGGAGGGAGAGGGGAAAAATCTGCCGTTTGGTTAATAAACTCGATGGGTCGCTCCTTTTTTCACATCCTGTTCGCGCACAGAAGCCGCCAAATTACGGATACAGTCGAGCCCGTTTATAATGATATTGATGGGAACGCGAAATCTGATCGTTATATCAGTATCATTAGAAACGAGCTTTCGAGAAACTGCCGCCCTGGTTTGCGTAAACGAAGTAGATCACCACAAGTTTTTTTATCTAGCTTTTTTCTTTATCTAGCTTTAAATTGACGCAGCTGTGCGTCGACAGCTTTTGATAACATGACCGCCGATACCGTGTGAGGCGCCGCACCTTTTGAGATCGACGACCTCATCAATTGCTCGTCGTCCCATGCCGTAGTCATCATCATTCTCACGATCGGGACTGCGGGGTCCATCAGAATGCACATCCACCACGGGTAATCCGTCGACGCGTGTATGGGTGGTGACACGCAACTGTCTGCCAATACATGTTTTAGAAGCCGCGGTACTTCACAACGCGGTTTTGCACCAGTACGAAACCCGTAGAGCGCATGTAACTTAGGGTCGAGCTACGCGTCTTTCCTTGTCAAAAAGCGTCTCGGAACCGCGGACGCCATGGTAACAAGCACACAGCAAAAGAAGAGAAAAAGCAGCGGAGTGCAACTGTAGCTTCCACAGTTTCGCCACGAAAACCACACCCCCCCTTGACCACGTGATCATCCGTAACGAATCACGGACAAAGTAGCCGGAAAACGGCGCCAAAAAGCGTGCGCTGGCTGATCGAACTGCGCATGTGTGCTGCGTGCCCTCTCCACACCCTCTCACTCAAATCCCCCCCGCCCCCTGTTCCGAGCGCTTCGCCAGGCCATCTGCTAATGTTATCGGGAAGCATAAAATGAAAACCCAGAAGACGAAGGAATTCATATGTACAAATGTATTGACACGGTAAACATATAAACAGAAGCAACATTTGAATGCAAGTAAATCTACACGATTATTACAGAATACTGCAGAATAAATAAAGAATAAATAGTGCTGAGGAACAGAAAGCGTGACTATCATATTATACAATCCTTAAGGGAACTTATTCGGTTTGGAGAAAGTAGATACAGTCGAACCTCGATATAACGAAACCCACAGGGACTGCAATTTCTTTCATTGTATCGAACATTTCGTTGTACCGAATTGAAGGTCACGGATCGCGACCTTTGCGAGGGCGCGCGCTGTACATAAGCGTCGATAACTCCTGCTACGATGCGGAAAAGATTTTCGTGAAAAATGAATACAACTACAAATACAGCGCCAGTGCACCTACGGTATTTTATTCTTGCGTGAAATTGCCGGTTATACGCGTCTGCGTCATGCCTAGAAGACGCGGTGTCGCGCATTGTTCGTACGCCGTCGAAGCCTCCGCAGCTTTCTCCATATCGTGTTGCGATCTCCCACAAACCTTCTACGTCTATGACAGTGCGTTTTTCGTAAGGCTCTCCGTTGCTACGGCATGTTTGTCCCCGTCAAGAAAATCATCTAGGCTGATTTCGTCACTTACGCCGCCACGCGAACGAAGCGTTTCCCACGCGCGCGATGGTGCCTTACGTCTCGTGCTCTTTTTACTTGGCTGCAACCGGACAGTTCAAAACAAGCGCAAAAAGGAGAAGCCTCGGAAGAAAATCCCTAACCTTCCAATGACTCAGACTTCCTTTTGTAGGCACCAGATTCCTCCCGACCCTAATCGCGCGTGCCATCTTTCGCCGGGGGAACAGGACGCTACTTGCTCCCTTTGTTTTCATGACCCTAAAGTGGGCTTTGGGGTCATAAACCTTATCTCGTTCTTTCGCTGTATCGAGGCGGCGGCTAAAAAGTTTTTCGTTGTAGCGGGAGTTAAAATACATTGATCTCTATGGCCCTCTGCCGGGGAATCCAAATTATATCGCTCTATCGTGAATTTCGTTAAATCGCGTTTTGTTGTAACGAGGTTTGACAGTATTATTATACGCATATATAGCACGTGATGAGTCGCAGAAGCCATTCGCTTCATCCCAGCACAACTGTGGAATTTTCTGGTGACAGGGGCCACATGCTCGCGGATCGCAGGGCCACGAACAGCTGTCGGTGTCTGAAGGAAAATAAAAAAAAGGAACCTGTTAATGATATGGTAATCCCGAGCACAGGCAACGTTAATTGGCTGAATACGCTCTGTAAGACATGCTATCGTTACGCGCCTAATGTCGACTAATGACAAAATTCAAGGAGCCCTGCGTACACGTTGTTTTCCTTTTCATGCACACCAGTGTATTAAACATCAGACACATTCAAATAGCGGAACAAAACGCAACAAGTAACGCCACGCAGAATCATCAACCACATCGTGACTGATAACCGGCAGAAAGTGATGTAATACGGGACAAGGCGTACCTCCATGCACATACTTAGGCGACAGTATTAAACGTCTGATCACTGACATGCATCGTGCATTTGTCTGCTTACCTTTCATTCAGGCATTTGTCCATGGCTCGAACATCTTCGAAATCCACGAAACGAAATCACCGTCTGCTCACATACGTAGACGCCAGCTACACAACGGTCAGACGGGTCGGCGCCTCGAACGCGGGCGAATCCACCGGTTAAATGAGCCTCAGCCAATCATGATCGAGTAAGGTCAAGTGCAGGGCCGGAGCCAATGGAAAGTAAATGGCCGGAATTTGGCGGGAAATGCCAGCGGCGACACGATTTTCGCGGCGGCGAAACCCGCTTACTGTGCCTCCTCTGAGAAAAAGCTTGAAGACGAGAGAACGATGTGGAGAGGGAGCAACTTCCTCTACTTCTCGCGAACTCCTTCGGCCCTTTCGAAGTCACGTGCCTTGCAACACGCGCATCTAATCCCCGGCAGTCATGCGCGGATAAATGCACTGCGTTTTTACTTTAGCGGGCACGGAGGCGAAGGCTCTTGAAAATGCGAATGTAATTTGTTTTCAGTGAAATGGTGCAGTCTTGCTTTCTAATTTTCACGCGTTTTACCGACCGCCGGAAGAACTCCGATTGCTATATGCGAGCAAGCGCTTTCGCGGCGATCATTATACCGATGTTTCGTTTACATGTAGTTCAATGGGAGAGCTGACGGGAACCAACAATTCGATCGCAATATCGGAGTTATCGTTCTATCGAAGATCGTAATAAACGGGCTCGACTGTATTTCAGCATCGGTATCTATATTTATATTGATAAGAATGTCGATATTGTTCCATTCCTACTGCTAACTCGCGTGACTGCCAAGTGACTGCTATGAGTCATGCAGGCGCATCTTTCAATCAAACACTGGCAAAATCGGTCTCTAGCACGAAGATGATTAACCCTTTGCATGTGTTGTATGAGTCAGACTCGTCCTCGACATCTGACCCCTTTGAGTGTGACTCATCATCATCAAAAAAGCTTCTTTTGAAATTGCTTTGGACGATTCTGACTCGTGTACACGATGTTTTGGTTATGTACGGGTAGAGGGCAGCATGGCATGTCCCGGAGCGAGCTTTGTGTCGCTGTTCGAAGCTGAACACAACACAGGTTTTTAAACGTGGCGTCCGGAGAGCCGTCATTTACATCTCGGGTGTCGCGGTTATCATGAAGAAGTTATCATGAGGTTTCCGAGCACTCTGATAGTGACTCAAGTTATGTGTGCTCGGAAGTGAAGAAGACTACAGTGATTTGGAATTTTTGAGCTCTTCCAGCGAAGAGGATGACTAAGACGTATCTGATTTAGGAATCAGGCGCCAGTGGTGTTCCGTAAACAAAGATGTTCTGGTGCCTGCGCCTCCCCGGTTCCCATTCTCAGGGGTGCCTGGGAAACATTTGGATGTTTTGGACGTATAAAATAACTGACGTAAATAAAAATACTCCTACATTTGTATATTCACTTCACCACCTTTCTACAAAATGTAATATATCCGCCATTTCTTTAGATAGAGCCGAAATTTTTGTGTTAGCTTCCACAGAATGCCACATGCTATGAGGAAAAAACTGAGTTTTGGGTACAATTTTCGATATTTTACAGTGCAAGGGTTAATGATCATCTTAGCAGAATGGGAGATATGGTTGGGGACCCAGTCCTCCTCTAGTGTTGTCCATTCGTTTGTATGCTTACTAAACAAACTACTAACTTACTAAATGCAACAAATGATGCCCCTTTAGCAAAACCGTGCGTATAATCAATTTTTGTGTTCTGTCTGCTGGAGTAGTGCCGTCTTAAAGTCGGATGGAATTTCAAGGGGGGAGGGGGGAACAGTCAATGAAGACAACTGGCAACAGTATCGTTTTCTGTTTTTTTTTTTCTTTTTTTTTTTTTTTTTTTCAGGGTCAGTGAGATTACTTGCAGTCTGAATTAACCACAATATATTGGGACATTTTGTGTGAAATGATATCCCCAAGACTGCGACACGTCTAACCATGAAGCACTGTCACCAACCCATCTTTCTTAGTCTAAAATTTTGGTTGTGTGACCTGCAGTGAGTGAACTCACTTTTGTCTCTTCAACACAGAGGGCATGAGTGAAGTGCATGCACCATGATAAACCTCCTACGTGACACTTTGATCACTGGTTGAGGACAACATTTCTGTGGGTTTGAAAATGAGACTTGCACAGAGAAGTACAGGGGATATGGTGCTCATAACCAGCAATCATACTGAGACTTGAACTTTGGGAACACTACCCTGTTACCCAGTTCGCTTCCTTTTATTCTTGCTTCACCACGTGTGACGAGCGAACTCCTCCATCGCTCTCAGCTCTTAACCTCCTCGACCGTTTTGGGAATGACGTCTTAAGCTTGAGAAAGGAAGCACATTCTCTTCCGTTTCCATGACTATGTAAGCTGTTGTAAAGAGGGAGACTGCCGCCGGACTGGTTTCGGCACGGTGACCCTCGGGAACTTTGGGCAAGCACGCACACCTAAAACGTCACTTCTTGTTCGCCTGCCAATGTCTCTCAGCGTTGATCGGCGCCACCGTCGACGGTGACTTGAAGAAATTGCCGTTTTGAATATCCAATAGTAAAAAAAAACGTTGAAGTGCTGAATGTGGGACTTTTCGTGTCAGCTCCATGGACTACAACGTATGAAACGATGCCATACATTTATTGGGTTGTATTTGGTTTCTCAACCCCTTTCAGGTCAGGTCAGAAGGCAAAGCGGTCAAATGTAGACCTGCAGAAAGCGTGATCAGTGGTAGCAAATATTGCACACCTCTCACTTCTGACTGAAACGAACCTCTTTAGCTATATGATGCGCGCACACATTTGTGAGATAAGCATTATGGATGAAGGAGAGTACACTTCAGGGGATCACGCACTGGGCATTCAGTGGACACTGCAAAGTGTTTTGATCGCATGAAGACATTACGATATTCTGTATTTCATGCAAGCCAAGAAATATGAGACATCTTTTTCTTGCGCAATATTTTTTAGAGTGATACAATATTGTGTATAATTTCTGTTACTCCTTAGTTGATATATTTGCTTTATACAACCTTCATTATGAAATCCATGGAAAACCTGCAGAACAAAGCCCCATTGAACATATTGATTGTCAGTGTTTGACACAACAAGATCATGAAATGCAACTTTGAAAGGTCTTCACTGCTGCCCCATGAGAGTTACAGCAGTGTAGCTGTTTGTAATTATTTTTTCCTCAACACGCGCTTCAGACAAGGCTCTTCGTGAACTGTTGCAGAGCATCGAAGAGTGCGCTTACTTTTCAGGCACTCAAGGTGTCACTACAACGGAAGAGCAGTCTGAAAGGAGCACAGAACAGGAAGTGAGCGAGCCAGTCCCTGAGGAGACATGTGACGTTCCACAGGAACTAGAACCTGCAGCTGTCCCTGAAGAGTCTGTGGAAACTGTGCAAGAAGTCAGCACCACATTTTGCCTGGAGCCCAGAGAGGAAGAGCCTGAAAGCAACAATCTTCATTTCTTCCAAGAATCACAGATAGATGTGGAAGGTAAATTATTTTCAGTGTATGCTTACTGCTGGATACATGAATGCTTGTTGGAAAAGGATGCACGTGAATACCATAACATGGAAATAGAATACCAAATCCTTTGAATATCGTAGCACAGACGAAAACATATGCGCATAAATTTTACCAGGAATTGATGCGAACTAGCTCTTGGATGAATATTCCACAGAGCGTGTGCCCCTCACTTTATTCTCCCTGTGCTCCGCGTGGGAAAATGGGGTGCTTAGCTTGTACCTTCTGGGTTGATATTGTGATGTATTGTTGATGGAGGCAGTCGAGGTGTGGTTACTTGTCTGTTCCCAATATTCTTCACATCCTCTGACTTGGATGCAGCTTGATCCAGTTTGGTGGTTCTCTTTTGCTATATAGCCCTTTAGGGCATTGCATGACTCGGGCTTACCTGAAATACTGGTCTGGCTGCGGGGCCAAGGTAAAATATTCCTTGGGTGGCTCTGTGCTGGGCTCATATTTGGCGTTGTGGACCTGGACTGGGCTGAGATCAGAACATTGAACTCAGGTATCCTTGTGCCAGAAAATCCCAAATCAAGTTGACTCGAATCAAACCAGAACAATGACGGGCCTGGCTGGGGCGTGTGCTACGTCACTACTAGCTACCCATGGTGGACTTTTATGTCCCAGGACTTTGCATTTGACGGACCAGGAAGCCTACAAATTCTTTTAAGCTTGGGCCGGACCAGGGCTTAGGAATGCGGCCCATGCTGTGCTTTAAGCCTCTTTCAGCACAAGGAGATCACCAACCAGAATACAGTAGAATCCCGATGATACAAATCTCTCAGGGTCGCAGAAAACGTTCGTATCATCTGAAATTCGTATGATCAGGAATGAAGTAGTGCAGGAAATGCATACTTGTTATGTGTTTTCTCTCTACTTGCGATCAAAGAAGTTAGTTCGAAGATTTTAATGTTATCTTTCGCGCAAGTTCGACCTGTAGCCACTTTTAAATTGCATAAAATAGTCTGCATGAGGTTTACTCTGAGACGAGCGAGAGGCTCCTCAGCCGAGTCGCAGAACACCGTTTCCGCGGGAGATGCGCACGAGCCGCACAGCGTCTTGACTGTTCGTATCATCTACCACGGCCTGACCATCGCTTATTTAATCGATGCCGTGACTGTCGGTGTCGGAAAGTTCCAGTTATGATGCTTCAACCATCCTGCGTCAGGAAGGCAAAAGATCGTTGTTTGTGGTGATTGCAACTGATTGCGCTCACGTAGCAATGCCCACGCCGCATGTCATCGGGAGTGCCTATTGTTTCCAGCACACAGTGTCTCCCCTGTTCGTACCATCCATCACGGCCCGGAAAAGTGTCCGTACTATACCGAAACGTAACCTATTACACATAAGGCGTTTCGGCCGAGACTTGAAGGGCAATTTGTATCATCCATGATCGTATCATCGAGATCCTGCTGTAGTTGAGGTGTGATGGTTGTGGCGGCAGGCAAGCTGATGCTTCACGACTTGCCCACAGTGGTGGATTTTGCTAGGGGTGTGGAGTGGTTCCTTTAAAGTAACATTTTCAGCGGTTCAGCTGACGTGCAGGAGCGGCTTCGTTGAGGGGGTGGCTGTGGTGTTGTGCGCCACAACCTGTAGTATGTTTTTTTTTTTTAAATCTGAGCGCTTGAGTAAGGATGGTTCAGCTAAATAGATAAGACTGATTAGCTAACCTTTAAAGTATTGCTTTAACCCTTTGACGTACATGGGACAAATACGTCCCCGTGCTTTAAACTGAATTATCTAAGAAAACTGTCACCTGTACGTCGTCACGCAGCCTCTGGGCGAAAGGTGGAACCTAGGTTTGTCGAAATATGGCACCTAGTCTGGCAACGCTGTCGCAAAACGCGCGCAAAACGAAGAAGTGACTAAGGATCTGACCAAGTTGTCTGCTGAGCAGTAAGTACGTTTTTCTTACAATTACCCTTGCATAACCATCAAAGAACGGTCAGAATATAAAGATAAACCTATGAAAAATAGCCACATTATAATAGTGAGACGATCAGTGCAGTCTAATATAGATTCGTCGATGAGTTCATCGCATGGGACACATATGTCCCTGTGTGCCGGGAGGGAAAACTCGCACGTAGAACTGGCACGAGGTGTATATTCTCTCCGCTCGTAACGATTACGCGGACAGAAGCTCCCAATGTTTCCGTTCATATTGTATTTCAACGTGTTTATCGCAGTTTGCTGGGGGTTCATAAATGTGATCTCTCTTTCTTCACAGCAGGATGCCCGTGAAACGACGGAAGTTCCTGGTTTCCGATGAAGAAATTTGCCAGGTTTTATTTGCGGACGACAGTGATGATGAGACAGGTCTCCAGCTAGACGACGAAGATATTGGGTTTTTAGAAACTGATATTGATAATGGCATCGAAGAAATTGATATCGAGCATCCAGAAAAGAGCACTGCATCATACCCGCCTAAAAAACGAAGCAGGCCGACGGAATCTCATGAGTCTTCACATGGCCCGGTCGAGACAATGGGCGGGAGAGGTGCTAAGACACTCAACTGGAAAAGATTCCACAAGGCACGAAGATTCTCAAGTGAGCATAGCGTCCAGTACGGAGAGGTCCTCTGCATTCCACAGTCGCAAGCGAGTGATGTTACACCCTTGCAAGTCTTTTCTGCAGTGATGAATTTCGACAAGCTGTTGTCAGACGTTTTAGTAAAGGAAACCATACGGTACTGTGAACAGAAGGGGAACCTTTTCACAACTTCGGATGATGAGATGAGGGCCTTTCTGGGAATGAACCTAATTATGAGTTACCACGTTCTACCGGCACTGAGGAACTACTGGTCGACTCTGCCTGATCTGGGTGTTCCATACGTTTCCAATGTTATGCCACTTCACCGCTTTGAGCAAATCAGGGGTGCCCTCCACTTTGCAAACAACGAGTGTCAGCCCGACAGACGCGACCCAAGGTTCGACAGGGCTTACAAAGTGCGACCTCTGATCACTCACTGTAACGAAGCGTTTCAAGCGGCACTAGCCCCTACAAAGCGGCAGTCTATAGACGAGCACATGATCAAATTCAAGGGGCACAACATCATGAAACAATATATAAAAAATAAGCCTATCCGCTGGGGGTTCAAGATGTGGTGCCGCTGTGACTCTGAAACCGGATACCTCTTTCAGTGCGACATGTACACGGGGAAGAAGCCGGAAGGCATGGAGATGGGACTTGGTGAATCTGTCGTTGTCGAGCTCACTAGTACCCTCGAGGGCCTCGGATGCGAATTCTTTTTCGACAATTTCTTCAATTCTCCAGCCCTCCAGCTTCAACTTTCTGAGAGAGACATAAAGGCATGTGGTACTGTACGTGCCAATCGAAAGGGTATGCCGAAAGCATTTCCCAGTGACAAAGACATGAAACGAGGGGACATCGCATCTTTCTCCGCTGATGGCATTTGTTGCGTCAAATGGATGGACAACCGCGCAGTTCTAATGCTTTCGAACTTCATTTCTCCTGTGGAGACCGTCACGGTGCAGCGGCGATGCGCAGGTACAAAGGAAAAAAAGGTAGACGTTCGTTGTCCCCTGGTCGTGAGCGAATACAATAAGGGAATGGGTGGAGTTGACCTCATGGATCAAAAGAAAGTGACGTATGAAGTGGACAGACGATCAAGAATAAAGTACTACCTAAGGGTGTTTTTTGACCTCCTTGACATTGGCGTCAACAACGGTTACATTGTCTACTGCAAGATTCAAAGCGAGAATCCTAGCCTTTCCCCGCTTACCTCGCTAGAGTTCAGACAAGCTGTGGCGCGCTCTCTCATTGGGAACTTTTCCGGACGTCATCGTAGTACAGCGAGCATTGTGCAGACCCAAAAGCGCAGTCAGGTACTCACAAGGCCAGCACCAACGTGCCACCAAATGGCCAAAGCATCCGCACGAAAGCGTTGTGTAAACTGTGCGAAATCAAGGGTGGAAAATCGCACCATGAACTGCTGCACAACCTGCGACGTCCACCTGTGTTTTACTACGACGAGGAACTGCTTTATCGAGTTTCATAACGGAGGAAAGCACTAGCGGCAACTATAGGATGTTTTACCGTTCACGTACATAGGGACACATATGTCCCAGCAAATAACTTTTTAGGAATAAAAAGATTAATTTTGTTTGATGTAGTTTTGTCATCTAGAAGCCCCAAATGAACAGGAAAACACGTTAGAACTATTTTTCCTTTGCCCATTTTCTTGTGTACCTGAGAGGGTTAAGGACCCAGGTGTCAATTGGAAAGTTGCCATGGAGTGCCATGAGAAACGAGACAGATGTTTGTGACAAGTTATGCTTTGTGTGGATTTTTTTTTTTTTTTTTCTGGCCTAAAGAGAAAGACAGTGAAATACATACCACACCCTGCAGTTGTGCCGCAAGGGGCCATATGTTGCTGGTTGGTCAGGTGGTTATCATGGTGTTCTATGCCACTTCGACCCTTATATCAGTTACTCATTTTCTCTAGCCTCAACGGCAAAAAGGAGTGCGAAGAAAGACCATGATGCAGGAGACAGACACAGCACTCAGAGTGCAGTGTCTCTCTCTCCTGCGTCCTTGTCTTTCTTCGCACTACTTTTTGCCCATGATGTCTTACCAACACACCAAGTGGTTAGCCCATGGTTCCCACTTGTCCTTGAAACACATGAATACTGAATTGAACATTGGAATTTGAACATGCCATTTTCAAGGTCTGGAAAACCTGGAATGATGGAAACAATAACACTGACTTAACATACTTAAAACTTCAGACTGGGCCTGTTGGTAAGGCATGGCAGATTAAAAGCGCTCAAAACACGAGGACGACTGACACACAGTTAGCGCAAAGTGTGTGCCCGTCGTCCTCGTGTTTTTAGCGCTTTTAATCTGCCATGACTTAACATAACAAACTAACCAATCTATTCAGACGTTTCGTCTCCCATACGGGAGACATCATCAGTGCACCCTCGGGAGGGAATGAGTGACCGAAAACGAGTTAAGTCTTTGTATACATCGGGAAGTGGGCCACGGCTGGCGTTACACGCGGTAGGCTCTCTTTGTATATGCCACGATTCTAGGTATTTTCGTGGCCCCCACCGTTGTTCTCGTGCCAAGGTTGTAGCATTCTCATAGTTGAAAGTGGGTCCCGTTTTCCAGCAGTGGTCAACGAGTTCCGTCTTTAGCCTTGTTGCATTTGTCGCTCTTTCGACGTCTCGCCGGTGTTTCTTAATCCGGGTGCTGCGTTTGCGGCCGGTCTCCCCAATGTACGTTATGTCACAGTCGCGGCAGTCTAACTTGTACGCGACACCGGTTTGGGATTCCGGGGAAATCTTGTCTTTGGGTTCGGAGAGGAGGTCACGCAATCTGATGTGAGGTTTAAATGTGGTCCGAATTCCTAATGTTAGAAGAGCTCGGCGGATGCTTTCGGACACACCGCTGACGTAGGTAATTATAACAACCCCTTGTTTGGAAGTGTCTTCTCTCGGTTGCTTTTTCTCTTCTATTCGTTTCCGCGTGTTTTTACAACTATGAGAATGCTACGACCTTGGCACGAGAACAACGGTGGGGGCCACGAAAATACCTCGAATCGTGGCATATACAAAGAGAGCCTACCGCATGTAACGCCAACCGTGGCCCACTTCCCGATGTATACAAAGACTTAACTGGTTCTCGGTCACTCATTCCCTCCCGAGGGTGCACTGATGATGCCTCCCGTATGGGAGACGAAACGTCTGAATAAATTGGTTAGTTTGTTATGTTAAGTCGGTGTTATTGTTTCCATCTTGCATTATGATTCCCGGCTTTTGGAATATATTCGCAAACCTGGAATGCTTTTGCAGTCCCTGAAAACCCTTGATTTTGCATCTTTTTCTTGTTCTCATGGAGCTGCTCGTGCAAATTACGCTTTTCCGGAGTAGCTTCCGGAACTGTAGCTTCGAAACCACAAAAGTTAACACTCTTTATTGCAATAGCAATCAGAAGCAAAAAATGAACGCCACCCTCTATTCTATTCATAAATTTTTCTTTCTGTACTATAATGTTTAAAATGCAGTAAATTATGTATGTATTCTCTCATCCTGTAGCTTATAAATATTTCTGCAAAATATTGAAGCCCTGGTCATAAACTGTGTGTTACATCCCAGACAAACTGACATCTGAACCTCAAAGGGTACTTGAAAAACCCTCGAATTTTTGTTCCAAAATTCAGTGGGAGCCATGTGGCCCTACTAATCTAACTTGCTAGCCATTATGTGAAACAAATTATCTGTTCAAGGCTAAAGCTGCATTTTGGTAGCCAGTAGTACATAGTCAGCACTAGGCATGTCTTCTTTGCACGAGACATTTCACTTAGTTAATTCACTTCAGGGTGACTGGAAGGTTCTATTGCTACATTTCATTCTGAACAGCCGTGCCCATGAATGGGTGGAGTCCCTGGTGCCGTAATATTCTTCACTCTTCTATAGTGTCTCTGGTTTACTCAAGCAAAGGAAATTGTGTTTCAGCGCCCCCAGCAGAGCCAGTACAGCCTGCTTTTGTGGCACCCGAGTTTGACCCAAGCCACCCGATACCAACACAGACATTTACCAACCAGAGCTTCGCTCCTCCAGACCGGCGAGGGGGGCGTGCTCGTCCCAAGGGCTATTCAAATGGGAGAGGAGGTGGGTGCAGTTTTTACTTTGCTCCTGTACATGGGTGTGTTCTTTCCCAACCTTGTTCCAACAGATCTACTGTGAGAATTAATGTTGCGTTGCTGGCACCAGGCTGGTGTATCATTCATGTCTGAAACAAAGATGAGAAAGGACAATGTGTGCTCTCTTGGATCATGCTACAAGGGGCATATTTTATGGCAATTTCAGGTGATGCATTTGGGGCACTTTTTTCTGCCCAGGACCTGAGCGGTAAATTCAGGTGGTGCGGTCAGAGCAAGAGCCGCGTGTTCGGGTGATGCAGTACGGAGCAGTTTTTTTTTTTTTTTTTTCGCTCCTGCAGCGAGAGGTTGAGCCAGAACTGCCCTCAAAGTCTCTCCTTCCGCTCTGGACTGCGAGCAAGCGCATATCTGTGCGCGAGTGTCGTCTGCAGGATGCCGTCAGTCTCCTACAATCATTTTATTCCTGTTTATACACAGAGTTTATAGGAATTGACAAATACAATCTAAATTCGTTAATATGACCAAGGAGCCAAGTCACGGTCGGCAGACTTCAGGTCCTTGGCTGTCTGCAGATAAAGTAGCCATTCCACCAGGAGGTTTGAACCTTCTGTTTTTATGGCTGGAATGTTCTTGAGTTCGGTGAGTTCATGTGACAGAGACTTGACCTGTAGTGGGTCCAAGGCCCTCATGCTTTTGAAGAACTGCCAGCTGTCACTGTTTTCAAGGATCTCTTGTGCTTTCTGAGCTGCCTGCTGCATGCCTCTTTTTAGCTTTTCTCCCACGTGGGTAACTTCTTCCTTTTTTACTCCTTCCTGCTTCATTAGGGCAACATAATTCTCCAGCGATGTGGCTTTCAAATAGCCCCATAATGCAAACATGGCATTGAACACCTTGTGGGAAGCAACTTGCTGACCCTCCACTACCCTCAGTAGACTTGCTACCTTTTTGCCAAATACTGCTATGCAACGGGTAGAATAGAGACCTTGCTGGGATGAGCACACGAACAGACGTGACTCTTTGAATGCCCTAGCTTAGGGCTTACAATCATTTTGTACCCGACAAACCGAGGGACCGCACGCATTGGCAGGGTTCGGGCTTCAGTCCTAGCATGCGCAACGTAGGTGGCTCGCGCCATAGACAGACGCTCACGAAAGTTCACGAAGCGCCGATTGACCTTGACGTCGGCCGTGTATTACCGTTATTATCAAACAAGAAGCGTGGCAGTATGTATTGGGAAGTCCGTGTGAAACAAAAGTACTTAGATCAGATCACAGGCGCAGCACTGTTGTCAACATAAATTCTGCCAGTTCTCCGGGGTCACGTGTACATTGGAGCAGTTGGGAGCATGCACAGTATGTGCGTTTATCTGATGGTCTTCCGTGTGAGCGCGCAATACTTCTCCAGAGACGCTGCATGTCATAGTAACTGTCCACATCGCGCCAATTGCGTCCTTCGACCTAATCAGATTTCCGCAAACTTCCGTGCAAAACCAAGAATTCTGCAAAATTTTGAGCAAAATATGGGATTCCCGGAATCGGGGATAACTGGGGCCCTTAATCATACTTAGGGAGTGACTTTTTCAGGTTAAACCCGTTTCCGCCCGGTTATTCCCCCCGAACTGACCTCTGACCAATTCGGGTTAAACCAGATTTCTCCCCGAATTCCAGCCACTATGAAATCCTCAAGTGACGTTTCCACTGAAGACGAACAAAGGTAGCCACGTGTAACACATGTAAGAATGGGTCACTTAAGTTCCCAGCAATACGCCCATGTGTGTCAATACTGTCTATGCCTTCGGGGATTACCGCTGGAAGGTCACGATCCCGCAAAAGAACAAAAAAAGAGAGATTAGGAAGGACTTAATATACAAGAGGAGAAACAAAAACACCCGAAGGCACAATTATCGCCCGATTTCTCCCCGAATTAGATTTAAAAATACCGCCCGATTTTTACCCCCAGAATCTGCGAAAGTCATTTAACCCGAAAAAGTCACTCCCTAATCATACTCAACTGTGAGGATGTGGTGTGCCGACTTTCAGCATAGGGATTTTGACACAGAAGACACTGGAAGCAGGATGTCTACCAACCTGGAAAACAAGGAATTGCCAGGGAATTTTGATGTGACTGGAAAAGTCAGGGAATTGACAGGAAATTTGCCAAAGAGGCAGATGAAGTCGGGGAAAATCGCAGACAAGCGCCGTCACGATGCACAGTGAATTGCCAGTTCTCATGAGTGGTTGAGCGGCTATGCCAGAGCAACGTTGCCGCGAGTAGCAGTTCGCCAACACAACAATCTCAGAGGCAGAAAAGTAGGCCAGTCTTACTAATTTCTCAATCAATGGTCTCTTTTATGAAGGATCTGTATCAAAACGTAGCAGCAGGCACCAAGTTCCCTTTTGTTTTGGTCAGGGAATTCGCTTGAAATAGTCAGTGAAAACCTGGAAAAGTCTGGGAATTTGAAGGCTTCAGTTTAGTAGACACCCTGTGGAAGATCAGGGAGACCTCCAACGGTGTCAACACCTGAAATTGTTGACTGTGTCCATGACGTCATTTTGGCAAATCGGTGACTCTAGGCTAAAACAATTACCTTAGGCGCAACCAGAGAACGCACTGGGTTTCTAATTCATGAAAGTTGGGAGACCGGAAGTTGTCAACCAAGTCTGTGCCAAAATGAATGGAGGCCTCCAAGTCGATTTTGAGCGTTCTCGTGACAATTTTCGTGAGCAACTTGTTACGGTTGATGCAACACGATGGTCATTTTTTTGCCTCCAAACCTAAAAAAAAAGTTTGAAAGGAAAGATCATTGGAGGTGATAGGAGTAGCTAAAGCACATTTTGCAGAGCAGACGCCTTTCTTTCTATCTTTTTTTTTTTTGAAGGGTTGAAGGAGATTCAGGAATGATGTGCGAAGTGCGTTGAACTTCATGGTGAATGTCTAATTGTAGTATACGTTTTGGCACTAGACCGCATTCTTTGTCTGGCCGAGAACTTTCCAGCACACCCTCGTAGATCCTTTATCAACGGGTAGGCTTCCTTTGGCTTAGTTTCATGTGGGACGTGTAAATATCTGAAAGGAGCAATGAAACTATGTTTAGTGTTGCTGAAATCCCTGCTTCATTTATAGAAGAGCAGTCTATCAGCAGCCACCACACAAAATATTTTTGCCAAATGTCATCTTGTTGCTGCGCATTTAATTTACAAAGGTGTCTAGAAAAATGAGCCATGTGTGAAGCCGTACTTCCCAATCTGCTGGCATGGCGTAACACCAGTGTAGTGGGAAGTCATGAGTTACCGTGCCGCGAGTAACAGTTTGCCAATACAGCCTTAGAGGCAGAAAATTAGGGCAGCCTCACTAATAAGTGACCTTTAACAAAAAAATAAAATGTACTACATGGGTCATAAATGAGGTAGAGTACGATGTCTCCCTACTGCAGGAAAAAATAGGTTTTCTTAATTAGTGGAGAGAAAACATGTATTCGTATTCTGTTTGTTTGATTTCAATAAATATTCATGTTCTCGTGTTGAGGAGGTGGGAGGAGGAGGTTTTAGTGTTTTACGAGTGATCTGTATCAAAACATAAGAGTAGACACCAAGTTCCCTTTTGTTTTGGTCGGGGAATTCACTTGAAATAGTCAGTGAAAACCTGGAAAAGTCAGGGATTTTGAAGGCTACATTTTGGTAGACACCCTGTGAAGGTGTTTAGGGGCTTCTAGATGATGTGCCGGTCAAAGAGCTCCAGCGAGTGCTACAGGTCAGCTGCAGTCATCGTAATTTGTAAGCATGTAATTTGTCGCACACTCTGCAGCAGCCACAAATAAGATTTATGGAGAGGGCTTTTCACTTTTTTTTGAAGGAGCAGTAGAAATGTCCTCCACAAAATTTTCTTACACATGGTTTCCACTGGTCCTTGAGTACTCTGGAATTTCGAAAATAGTGTTTTCAACGCATAGAAAAAGCTTGATTTTTTTATTATTTTCTTATTCTCGTGGAGCTGCTAGTGCC
Source organism: Ornithodoros turicata (assembly GCF_037126465.1). Classification (NCBI taxonomy): domain Eukaryota; kingdom Metazoa; phylum Arthropoda; class Arachnida; order Ixodida; family Argasidae; genus Ornithodoros; species Ornithodoros turicata. The sequence goes on along the minus strand of NC_088205.1, from coordinate 36,336,783 downwards.
AGTTTTGGTTTTCCAGAGTCGGCGGAACTATTGTTTTGAGGACGCAACAGTTGGCACACATTGCAATAGGAATCAGTAGGGGAACCACAAGTGCAAGAAATGAACAGCACTGCCTGTTGTATTCATCAAGCTTCCTTTCTATCCTATGGTCTTTAATATTCAGCCGTCATCAATCATGTTTGTGAAAAGTCTAAACCAACCACTCTCTCACTCATCCCCTTTCACTCTTACATTTTTCTCACTCATATACACAATCATACGACGGGATCGATGCAAGCGGCAAATGTTGAACATGAGAGAACTGATGTTCGTTAATTTCTTAGGCAATTTGAGGCTTTGTATGTATTTGTCCTTCTGTGTTGTTCCAGCCTCAGAACATCAGTTCTCTCATGTTCAACATTTGCTGCTTGCGTCGATCTCGTCGTATGATTGTGTATATGAGCGAGAAAAATGTAAGAGTGAAAGGGGGATGAGTGAGAGATTGGTTGGTTTGTCCCTACAGTTGACGCACCCTTGGAAGTCGCTGGGGAGGTGTGTTAGCTTAGCTCAATTGGTAGAGCCCTGGACCGGCAATCCAGAGGATGTGGGTTCGAGTCCTACAGCTGGCTAATCTTTTCAGTGACTTCCACTTTCATCGTTAATTTCTTAGGCAATTTGAGGCTTTGTATGTATTGGTCCTTCTGTGTTCTTCCAGCCTCAGAACATCAGTTCTCTCATAGTTTTGCACGTTTGCGTTTGCTCCGCCCTCGTCAGCGCTATGCCAGAGGCTGTCCAATGGCCAACGTGCAAGAGGAAAGAGTGCTTCAGTCGTACTCTTGAAAATTAATTTTCTCAGAACAAATAAACTGTCACTGTTACATTAAGTGACTTTTTGCTTCTGTATACCCCAGTCACATATGTGATTGACATAAAATATTATTATTAAATATTTTGCGTGACAGTTCCTGAAGGTACTAATTAGATTGATCTCACAGTAAAAAAAAATATATGTTGGGGGTTCCTGAAGGTATTAATTTATCTCACAGGCTAATGTGCACAGGGGTCTAAAAAAATATGCTGTCATAGGCAAACGAAAACTGCAGAATATTGTGCGGAATCGAGTGTTCTGATCTCTTGAATTTTTTCATGGTGACAGATTAATTAGGCACAATTAATTAACTTTTGAATTGTTCGTCGTGGGGTCGAGATGTGCATTGGAAAGTTGTAGAGCATGTCGAGAATTCCTATCGCAAATGCTTCCTACAGAGTACGCCTTACATGAAGTTTTTTTTTTTCCTGGCCCTGTGAAACCCGAAAGTGTACCACGTGGCATCAGGCGAGCGCAACAACATGCACGCCTTGATTTCAGAGCTCCCAAGTGTATAGATTTATTACATTCCTTATCTGCCGAGAAGCGACCTTCAGGTGAGCTCTGACTTTGCTGGAGAGTTGCTAGGATACAACACGAGTATGGAAAAAGTCTATTAGCGTGCCCTAAATTGGACACTGATACATCTGTACTTTATTTTCCACGTGTATTTAATGCTGAACAAAGCATTAAAACGCAAGCAAGCTGGTGTTGATGGTATCATTTCCTTGAGCTTGAGGTGGTGGTAGGGACAGGAACACAAAACACAAGTAGACAGAAGTCCGTACTCATGTTCAACCTAAGAACGGTACGTTTAAGCCCCCATCCTGTGTTTGTTTCTATTGACCATAATAGCTTGCTGCGTCGCTGTAGCGACAAGTAGCAAGCCGACCTTGAAAGTACAGGGGGCCTTACAGGTGGCTTCTGGTGGCGCTGCAGTATTTATGTATGGAAATGCCCTTGCAAAAGGGGACCAATCCCCCACTAAGGCAGCATAATTTCGTTGGTGGAGTAATCCTGTAAAGGCTGATGTGTAGGCAATAGTGGAGGTTTGACACACATGTGGCTCATACACCCTAAACGTATTTTTATTCGTGAATTTCGCGACCACTAAAAAATCGCCAAAAATTGTACTCACAAACACAGCTTGGCATTTATCCCACTAAAGGAAACAGCCCTGGAGTTGCAAAATTTAATACTCGCGAATAACTTTGCAGAAGTCTAAATGTGCGATTTGTGAAAATTAATACATCGTGAATGAAAATACGTTCACGGTATTACACGGCAGTGGATGCACTGTTTTCAAAGTTCCGTTGTGCTAGTTCGAGCGTAGAGGAATGACCCCTATGTTGAATTCGCTGTGTACGATACAACCGTTGGACGCTTTTGCGAGGAAACCCTCCAGATGGAACGTTCGATTGGTGGACAGGACGGCTACTTTAGTATAGTATATACATATACAGGGTGTCCACGCTAAGTGTGAGCAGATTTTAAAAAAATATATATAACACTTTTTCCAAGATGAAATCAATTGCAATATAGCATACCGTATTTACTCGATTGCAAGACGAGTTTTTTTCCAAAAATGCTAGTGCCGAAAATCGGGGTCGTCTTGGAATCGAAGCCATGTGATTTCCGCGACACGTTTCGAGCGGGCGAGAGGACGGGGTAGGTGAGTCATGGGAGAAAAGGAGAGGGGGAAAGGAGACGCAGCGAGAACGGAGTTTGGTACCATGTGATTCGCTTAATTCGCTCTCTCCTTTCCTCGTGCTTTTGTTCGCGGTGCATTTGACTGCCGTGCTTTCGTCAGTTTCCCTTCGTCTTCGGTGCACGTGCGAAGTAGTAACTAGTGTTTCCTGAGTGATGGCTCCAAAGCGGACGTTCTACTCGGCAGCCTTCAAACGGAAAATGATAGTGGCCGAAGCTACCAACAACAACGTTGCGACAGGAAGACGCTTCGGAGTTTCAGAGGCCAACGTGCGCAGGTGGCTGGGACAACGCAACGAAATATTCAACTGCTCAGGAACGCGGAAGACTTTCGGTGGCCCGAAGTCTGGACGGCAGTCCGATATCGAGAGAGCTGTTGTCGACTACATCAGGCAACTCCGGAGCAAGTGTGTCACGGTAACAGCAGAAATGATACAACTTAAAGCTCGTCAACTGGCACGTGAGAAGAACATCCCACCGTCGGACTTCAAAGCCAGCAGGTGTTGGGTCCAGAAATTCATGAAAAGGTCAGGATTCTCGTTAAGGAGGAGAACATCCGTGTGCCAGCGGTTACCGGCTCACTTCGAAGAAAAGCTTCGAGAATTTCAACGGTATGTTATCCGACTTCGAAGGGAGCACTGCTACCCGTTGGGGCAAATCGGGAACGCCGACCAAACCCCGGTTTGGTTCGACATGCCGTCGAACGTCACAGTGGAAGAAACGAGCGAAAGAGGTGAAAGTGCGCACAACAGGATGTGCGAAACAAAGAGTTACAGTAATGCTGTCCTGCACCGCGGACGGTCATAAGCTCCCTCCGTACATCCTTTTTGCAAGAAAGACCCTCCCGAAAAAGGAGCAGTTCCCGCGTGGTGCTGTAATAAGATGTAATGAGAAAGGTTGGATGACCTCCGAGCTCTTCGACGACTGGCTGAAGACCGTATGGTTCCGCCGCCCAGGCTGCTTACTGTGCCACCGTTCCATGTTGGTTGTTGATGCCTTCAAGGGGCATACTGGTGATCACAGCAAGGAGATCGTACGGCAGAACGGCACTGACCTCGTAGTGATCCCGGGGGGCATGACTTCACAAATTCAACCTCTGGACGTTGGAATCAACAAGCCGTTTAAGGACCAACTCCGGAAACTGTACAATGAGTGGATGGAATGTGGCGACCAACAGTTCACGCCAACTGGACGTCTGAAGCGTGCTTCGCTCAGCCAGGTGGCGATGTGGATTATGGACGCGTGGAGGGCGATACCAGATGTCATCGTAGCCCGCGCGTTTAAGAAGTGTGGTATTTCGAATGCAATGGACGGTACTGAGGATGACGCACTTTGGGATGATTCTGACAAGGAAGCCAGTGACTTTTCTGAGAATGATGAAATGCCAGAATAAAGTGCTTGTCAATACCCCTCATTTTTCTTTTTTTCCCCAATTTTTGAGGCTGTAGTCCGGGGGTCGTCTTGCAATCGGCGGCGTCTTGTATTCGAGTAAATACGGTATGCTAAAGGGCACTCCCTAGCAGGGCATTAGCAAAGTCCAAAGGCAATGTCTTAATTAACTTTCATTAATTAACTTTTTAATTATAAAAGCTACAAAGTTGTGCCAATGAGAACATCTGTTCCTTTCGGTCACCTGATATTGTACCCGTTTTCAGAACAAAAATTCGTTCGATAGATCGCCTGCAAAAAATTAGTGAAGGAATGCCATTTTTTTTCTTTATTTTGTTCATTGCGCTTCTTGGAAGACGCGTCTTTCTTTCACCCCCAATGTGAGAGGGAGAAAGAGCACACTATCGCCGCTCGCGTCCTGGAAAAATATTAAAAGGAAACAGAAAACGCAGCCCAAGATAAGGCCAGTTCAGATAGTCACCCAATACATTTGTTTTTGTTTTGTTTCGGCAAGTTAAAGCTCATCTTCGACGCATGAGGAGGCACTGTGCTCCTTCCCCTTCTCCCGTTGGGGATGAAGGAAATACGCGTCTTCTAAGAAGCGGAATGAACAAAATAAAGAAATAAATGGCGTTCCTTCACGAATTTTTTGCGGGCGATCTATTGAACGGATTTTTGTTCTGAAAACGGCTACGATATCAGGTGACCGAAAGGAACAGATGTTCTCATTGGGACAACTTTGTAGCTTTTATAATTAAAAAGTTAATTAATGAAAGTTAATTAAGACATTGCCTTTGGACTTTGCTAATGCCCTGCTAGGGAGTGCCCTTCAGCATATGTTATATTGCAATTGATTTCATCTTGGAAAAAGTGTTCACACTTAGCGTGGACACCCTGTATATACCTATATATATATAAGTTGAAATAAACGAATGCGGTTGACCACGAAAAATAAAGGTATTCAATAAAGATCAGAAGTGGAGACGGGGCTTCTACAGGATAAGGAATAAAAGGGGGACTTTATTAAAAACTAAGATGGGGGATTCGACGTTTCGACAGCAGCGCTGTCTTCAACAGGAATGGGATACTATGGTGACGCAAGACAAATGCAAAGAATGAGAGGGGAATATGTACAAGGAGAGAGGGCAGCACACGTGCTTTGTCAAACAAAGGTAAAGGGGTACAATGAATCATAGGCAGTCAAGTTCTTCGCCGGAGGGCAATGATTTCCTGGGGTGACCAACCGGGGAGTCTGAAAGAGATACAAAAGAGTGTATGTATTCTGAGAGAATTAGGAATTTAGGTTGCGAACTGTTGAGAGGACGCCGGGGTCCTCGTTGATCTGGCTTTTAAATTTGTAGATCAGGAACGATTCTCTTTGTTCTCTAAGGCGTTGGGATGGAAAACCAGATTGCAGAACGAAAATGGCTATGTCGTTAATTGAGTGGCCGGGTTTACTAAAATGTCGAGACACTGGCAGATTAGGTTTCTTTGATACGTCGGACCTGTGGTTGTTGAATCGGATTCGGAAGGATGTAGCTGTTTGACCGATATATTGGGCCTTGCACTCATTACATTGAATGAGATAAAGGACGTTAGAAGAGTTGCAGTTAAATAGACCATTAATTTTTGTGCGATAGTTAGAATTTGTGCTTTCTACTCTGGTAGCAGTTTGCATTAATTTACAGATCTGGCATCTGCGTCCGTTGCATGGTTGACAACCGTTGTGTTCCGAGGACTTGTTTAACTTGGCGTTCACAAGTCTGTCTTGGATGTTCCTTGCTCGACGATAAGTAACGCGGGGTGGTTCCGGAAACACCTGACTACATAATGGAATCATAACCACCAGTCTGTATCGCAAGCCTACCGACTCCCAACAATATCTATCGTTCCAGAGTTGCCACCCCAGGCACACTAAGCTAGCTATCCCTTATAGTCAAGCGCTGCGTTACCGGAGAATATGTTCTAACGATGATGAACTAGACAATCATCTTGAGAGCCTTGAAGAAACTTTCGCAGATAGAAAATATCCTAATCAGATCGTAAAAGATGCCATAGCCAGAGCTAGATCAACCGATCGAGAGAACCTATTCCAAACACAGCCCCGAGCCGATAAGAATTCTTCGGTAAACCTCACTATTAGCTTCAACGGTTATGCCCCGGACGTAAACCGCATACTTAAACGGCACTATGCAATCCTCACCCAATCTGATCGCATGAGTCAGGTGTTTCCGGAACCACCCCGCGTTACTTATCGTCGAGCAAGGAACATCCAAGACAGACTTGTGAACGCCAAGTTAAACAAGTCCTCGGAACACAACGGTTGTCAACCATGCAACGGACGCAGATGTCAGATCTGTAAATTAATGCAAACTGCTACCAGAGTAGAAAGCACAAATTCTAACTATCGCACAAAAATTAATGGTCTATTTAACTGCAACTCTTCTAACGTCCTTTATCTCATTCAATGTAATGAGTGCAAGGCCCAATATATCGGTCAAACAGCTACATCCTTCCGAATCCGATTCAACAACCACAGGTCCGACGTATCAAAGAAACCTAATCTGCCAGTGTCTCGACATTTTAGTAAACCCGGCCACTCAATTAACGACATAGCCATTTTCGTTCTGCAATCTGGTTTTCCATCCCAACGCCTTAGAGAACAAAGAGAATCGTTCCTGATCTACAAATTTAAAAGCCAGATCAACGAGGACCCCGGCGTCCTCTCAACAGTTCGCAACCTAAATTCCTAATTCTCTCAGAATACATACACTCTTTTGTATCTCTTTCAGACTCCCCGGTTGGTCACCCCAGGAAATCATTGCCCTCCGGCGAAGAACTTGACTGCCTATGATTCATTGTACCCCTTTACCTTTGTTTGACAAAGCACGTGTGCTGCCCTCTCTCCTTGTACATATTCCCCTCTCATTCTTTGCAATTGTCTTGCGTCACCATAGTATCCCATTCCTGTTGAAGACAGCGCTGCTGTCGAAACGTCGAATCCCCCATCTTAGTTTTTAATAAAGTCCCCCTTTTATTCCTTATCCTGTAGAAGCCCCGTCTCCACTTCTGATCTTTATTGAATACCTATATATATATATAAGTGCGTATTTCTCTTTGCAAGTACGCAAGGTATTGATTTGGAAGTAGTCGAGCCCGTTTATAACAATAGTGATGGGAACACGAAATCCGGTCGTATCAGAGTTACTGTTAAGAGCTTTTGCGAAATTGCCAGTCGGGATCGTGTCAACGAAGTAGAATGGCACAAGTTGAACGCTGCTAAATATGCATGTTTGTTGAGAGAGCAAAAGCATTCTGTCTGTCTCTAAATTGACACAGTTTTGTGTTGAAAGCTTTTCCAGGGACAGCATAACTACCGATATCGGATGAGGCTTCGCACCTTTTGAGATAGGCTACTTCGTCTGTTGCTCGTCATCCAGTGCCATAGTCATCATTCTCACTATCTGAACTATATTGTCTATTAGAATGTGCCTCGTCCACGTGTAGTTCATCGGCGCGTGTTTGGGTGGCGACACGCATCTGTCTGCCAACTCACATTTTGGAAGGCACGGCACTTCGCAACAAGGTTTTGCACGAGTACAAAATCCGTAGAACACGTGCAACTTCGAATCGAGCCATGTGCCATTGCTCATCAAGAGGCGTCCTGGAAGCGCAGGTGCCATTGTAGCACCCAGCAAACCAGAAACTTGAGGGCGAGAGAATGATGTGGAGATGAAGCAACCTTCTCTATTTCCTGCATGCCCCTTCGAAATTCATCTAATCCCTGTCAGTCATGCGTGGATAAACGCACCACGTTCTCACTTAAATACTCACGGGCGCTAATGCTCTTGAAAATGCCACCTTAATTCTTTCCTTACCATGGTAAAAACAACCATTTTTGGGTGGTTTGACAAACATTGTTTTTGTGGCTGTCAGTGTCACATTAGAATATGTTGCTACAGACGAAACTACCTAATTGATTGCCCTATCGAATCTCAAAGAAAAATACCAACCTAGAAATTCCAAAATATACAAAATGTGGCAAATATTGTCTAAAATATTTGCAAATATCAACACTCTAGGTCAAGAAGTTGTGGAAAATAGGGTTGACACAAATATGGTATGCTGTACATGCCATTGAGTGACTGAGTTCCTTGAAGGAGTAAAACAGACATTAGCATCATAATTTCTGCAGAAAATATTAGTTTCATGACGTTGGCAACATGTCCCTGAGCATGGGTGGGGAAGGACAAAACACAAACGAACAGCACAACACAAGGCTCAAACCAGCAATCCAGCTTGTGCTGTTCTTTTTTGTGTTTTGTCCTTCCTTCCCCTCACAAGCTCAGGGACATGTTGCCAACGTCAAGTATACACCAGCTCGCTTGCATTTTAATTCTATGTTCAACATTAGTTTCATGCTCAGCTTTCCTGGCCTCATACCACATTTTGCTATTTCACTGCTTTAATAATAATAAATGTGTAATAAACGGGCTTGACCGTATAGCAAAATCGCCGTTCCGGGATATTTCACCAATGCACGCTGTTTTGCAGAATTGGTGACGTCCATCTCATAAGCATTTTTTTATTTGGAATTCTGAATTTGTTAAATGTTATGGATCAGTGGAGTTACGTTCATAAAAGCTTTAAAGGGGTTGCAGTGCTTCATCTGGAGTCACTCCAAGCAAATGTTATTCGGGTGCCCCAAGTTATTCTGGATAAATGTATAGGGTGGTTGTATGCATGGATGTGGACCTACATTCCATGTTCTACAACTAAGAGGGTAATAGACACTTAGATAATGAGCACCATGAATAGCAGAACTCCTCCAGCTGTAACATCACAGCAGGGATATTTGCCAGTGAGGAAGCACGGGCGAGGTCGCACGCTTTCCAGAGGCTCTGGTTTCAGTTTCTTCAAGTGTTTGTTTCTTGCAAACTAGAAGAGGAAAGATTTTTTCCTCAATGCTCTTTTATGTTGTACAACACCTGCATGATACAATGAACCACATCTAAGTGTCTTAATGCCTTCAATTAATGTACCCATGTTCATTACAAATTAAGACTTGTTCATTGCATCATTTATATGAAAGTATAAGTGGTTTAGTGGCTGTTACATGAAATGACATTTAAAAAGCACCATCTGATAGAATGGGTAAAACCCGAAAGTCACACCATCCGACTTTTAATAGCATGTGTATAAGCAACAAATATTTTTGACAATAGCATTGTTTCATAGCAGACAAGAACCAGGAAAAGAATATGACGGATGACACTCCAAGGTGCAAATAACAATAAGAATGGACAACAAGAGTTTGTAGCGATCTTCCTTTTATTTTATTGATATGCTTTCCAGCACGATCTAATGGTGAATTTTGCTGGTCGTTGTAGTGCACAAAAAGTTGCACAGGCTCAATTGTTACGCTGGCTGCTTCAATCCAACCTGTGTCACTTTCATTGGTCCTTCCCCTTGCTCTTCGTTCGTTTCTATGCTCAATCCACGCCGACGCACTACACTGCGCTGCACGAAAACAACCAGTGGAATTGGCCATAAAAGAAGATTTCTGGCTCCTAGTTTGGACATCAGACATCATCCTTTCCCATCTTCTTGCCTAGTTAACGCAACTATGTTTCGGACATGACTGATTGAAGAGCCTAGTGTGAGTGGCATGGCCTCAATTCTCGTGGCTGCTCTGCTGGGAGGCAGGTCACTTGAGAGGAGGCCGGGTGAGGGGAATCGGACCACTCTGCAGGAGAATGTCTTTTCTGGTCTGCTATGATATACAACTGATTTGACATCTGTAGGAGGCAACTATGGAGGCTACCAGCAGCAAGGAAATTTCAACGGACAGGAGAGATTTGGAGCATCTCGTTCACGTCCAGCAAGAGGAGGTAAGAGCTGATGGTGTCACATTTGCAAGTACTGAAGCTTGTGCGGCTTTACCTTTGTTTCCTCATGGAGGAGAATACTGTGGAACCTTGCTAATTCCAACTTGCTTAGTTAGAAATCCCGGTTGATTTAATGGTTTGCCGCAGTCTTGCGGTTGTGCAGTGAAATCTAACCCCCATAATTAGGGGTGTGCGAATCCGAATATTTTAAGTCTAATCGAATGGAGGAAAAAATTCCGAATACGGAATCGAATATCGAATATTCGTGCAAAATTTACAATATGTGACTTTCGCACTAAAAGTTTCCATTTTGTAGCCCATGGCTTTAGTGCAATTTTTCTGGCATTAACTGTCACAAGAGAGACATGCAATTCTTCTGCTAAAAGCCCCTACTCTTTAATTTTACATGAGAGTGCTTCCTGCTTTTCAGGTGAGCCTACACTTACTGGAGCACTGGAGTGGTTACCTTGATTTCAGAATTTTATGTCAGGCAGTAGCATGTTATACAGATGATGTTGTAATCGTTTCAGACAACCACAGGCCATTTGTGAAACCAACTAATTGGCATCCTGCCTCAGCTTTGCCATGAACACCCTTTAGTTTCTTTGCACTCGCCCTAGGAAGTTGCACTACTGAAATTTTAGACGTAAAGTACATCTTCCTTCCCCCTTTCTTCCCTTCTTCTTCGACACCCTTCTTCTTCGTGAGATGTAGTCATTATTCAAGAGTCCTAACTTTTTAAAGGCAACCTCACAGACATTAAATCAAAGTCCCTCGTCGGCACCGCTAAAGTGCATGTGGGAGGGGCGCCACCCCTCCCACAGACGATGTCTACGAAACTAACTCTGGATAACTTTATCTTCAACTAAACACTGTCCCGCCTGTGTTGGTCCTGCAGCAAGGGCAATTTCATGAAGGAGGTTTCGCCTCGTGCACGGAAGCATCAGCTGAAGCCCACTTTCGGGTTGCGTCGTTCATATTCGTGGAATAGTCGAATATTCGAGAAATCGAATATTGGATATTCGATTCGCGAATCGAATAGTTAGAGGGTTTGATATTCGATTTGAATTCGAGAACTCGAATATTCGCACACCCCTACCCATAATTTAAAGCATGTGCATCTCACAATCCACTCAATTCGTAAGATTTTCCATGGGACTACTTGGGATCCTGGAAATTGTGCACGCTGGCGTTCTTTTCCGATGAGTTGATGGGATAGCCAATAAGCCGGCATGCCGTCCTGACGTTTACCACGTCACCAACTGTCACTTAGTGTCGTTCATAACTCTGCCGTGCTCAAGTACAAAGCCTTCGTAAGAAAGAAAAGGTAGCAATAATTGATGCTACAAGGTATGGAATATGTTTGAAACATGCTTGGTGCGTCAGTTTGGTGTCACACTCTTTGATACTGAGAAACAACGAAAAGATCCTCACAGAGTACGATGGACTGCAAGGCAATGACCAAACCCCTGCTCCAACTGTTACGGTGGACATACCTACCGAGGAGCTGTCGCAGAAACCAACCACTCGCAGTATCCTTGCAAAGTGTATAACTCCTAGTACTTCAACCCCAGGCTTCGTGGCCTAACTGCGGAGAACATGCTCAAATATATTCCCCAAAACATGCCACACACAAAAATTAACCAGTGACACAGTACAAGATTTAGTGACAGGCATCCTTCTACTCAGGACAATGGCTCAAGGACGCATTCAAGACTGTTGTCTTTAGCAGCTTGAGATCATCCATTACATGCCTGCAGTTTTACTTAAATCCAAACAACACTGGGGATTGTTGATCAGCATGTGTGGTGCAGCCACCTACGACACACTTCTACGCACGCTCGTTTAAAACCTAAATGTCAAGCAGAAGTCTGTTAGGATGAAACTGTCAGTTTTCTATATGGTCACTTTGACAGAAGCCCATCTCCTTGCTGGAGATTTTCCAGGTTAGATAAGCTAAATATGCTGAAATGGGGGAATACAGTTGAACCTCGATATAACGAAATTCACGGGGATTGTGATTTCTTTCGTTGTACTGAAATCGATGAAATTTGAAAAGATTTATGCTGCGAATTGGGAAGAGGCAAGCAACATAAACGTGTACCGTATTTTCTCGATTATAAGACTACCTTTTTTTCCAAAATCCAGTGTTCCAAAGTCGGGGGTACTCTTATATTCGAATATGCGCGCCACAATGAGGTCGGGAGAAGCGGGTGACGGGATCGGCCAATAGCGCGGCGCGACTGATATCACGTGTTGCGGTGTCAGCGCGATGCAAATCCGGCAATACGGGCACAATGGGGATGGCCAGGACTGCGTTTATTCTTCAATCACTGTCATGGCGTCGGTCTCTGGCATTTTGATGAAAAGTTAACATTTTCGTAAATACAGCAACAATTTAGCTGTGGCAAGGTGGTTTCAAGTATCGGAAATAAGGGTTACATTGTGGCTAAAACAACAGGGAGAGATCAAGAATTGTGCCAGCGCAGTGAATTTTGGACGCTTGGTGCAATGTGCCTGATGACGTTGTCGACGTTTGTCTAACTTTTTGGGGGGAACGGAGGACAATGAGCTGTGTGCAGTTAGCAACAAAGAACACAGTAGCGTAGAAAGTGATGATAAATAAACTGTATTGTGCATTGATTCCAATTGCTATACTGCCTCCCAATCCCTGTTTACTTTTTTTCCAAATTCGTGTACCCTAAACTCGGCGGTCGTCTTAGATTGACGAGAATACGGTATATGCAGTGGAATCATCATTATACGATCACGGAGTCTTACTGGTCGCTATGAATTATACAAACAGGCAAACAGCTGTGCAGGGTGTGCATACTTGCGCAGGAAACTGCAACCCATTCTCCACCTCCCTTTCCAAGTACGCCATTTCTGGGTAGCTGACAATGCGCGGTGCGGGCAGTGCATTCCCGATCTGCTGTGATCATTGCAGGCAACGATCTCTTGCTGCCTACAAAGGTTGGCAGAGTACAGACACAGAATAAAAGCACCGCAAGGAGGAGTATGCACTTGTTGCTGTGCCGCAGCTGCAGGTGCTTGAGGCTTTTGCTTGTTTCTTTCACCTTTGGGCGCATGTTAGGGATAGAGTATATGCTGTTTTACAAACTTTTCTTTTGTTGTATAGAGATGTCGGCTTAAAACTGTTTCATTCTAGAAGGAGATAAAATGCATTGTTCTCTATGGCGGCTTAGCGGGGCATGTCAATTATTTCGTTGTATCGTGTTTCGCTCTAACAAGGTTTGACTGTCTATCAATGCACCATGGGCCCTGGTTAAGGATTGCAAGTTTGGCACATGCTTTCTGCAATGCTGCACTTCAGTCAGCAATGATAAGTCCGGAACAAGAGACTCTACCACCACTGACAAAATTGCAGTTGGCTGTAGTTTTGCTGCTAGACATTTTGCTTCGAGGCCAATTTATTTGCATACCCTGGGATAACAGTTTTATACCAGTTAGCACAAGTTTCTGATGGAGAGAGATGCTATCGTTCACACAGACTTTTGACATTGCCAAAGTAAGAGAAGCTACAAACAAAGATCAGGCCCAGATGCATTTGGTGAAGAACCTCGTAGTACTACACCAGTCCAAAGGAAGCACGTAAGGGAGCTGTACACAGTGCTGTCTTCGGGAAAGACACAGCAATGACTCTTGCAACTTCGGAAACTTTTCAACTTTACCATAAAGTCACCCGGAGATGGCATGCTTCAGCAAAGAATTTTCTAGTTTGGAATAAATCGTGTAGCAGAAACCACAGTTGATGATAATCAACTTGAGGGATGGGGGTGAAGTCTAGCTCTCATAGACAGCCTCAACTCTCAACCTGGAAAACGGAATTTTAAGGGAATTTTGATGCGACTGGAAAAGTCGAGGGATTGTTAAGGAATTTGCCAAAAAGCAGCTGAAATGAGCGAAAATTGCAGACGTGCCGTGACAATGCACAGCAAATCGTGAGCGCAGGTCAATGGTCGAGTGGCCACAGCACAGCAACTTTGCCGCGAGTAGCAGTTTGCCAATACGACAAGCTCAGAGGCAGAAAAGTAGGGCAGCCTCACTAATACTCAATAAATGATCCATTTTATAAAGGATCTGTATTAAAACATAGCAGCAGGCACAAAGTTGCCTTTTGGTTTGGTCTGGGAATTTGCTTGAAATAGTCAGTGAAAACCTTGAAGGCTGGAATTTGGTAGCCACCTTGATAGATCTGCACGAGATTTCTTTCAGTTCCACAGTTTGGAAGTTGGCTTCAGTTGATTCAGATGTTGATGTCACAAGGGGTGGTACAAGATGTTTCTGAATACATCCTAATCATAGCATTAGATATGACAAAGGAAGCTGTAATTTGATGTGCTTCCTTAGGTGGGCATTTGATGCCTCGTTAAAAAAAAATTTAGACGCAGCACAAAGCATTAGAAAATGTGAGTTGTCATCCTCTGCACACATTTCGTATAACCGCATGAAGTGTAGCATTTAATCTACACAGTGCCCTCTGCCATAATGAATGCCACCTGAGTGTCCGAATACACAGCCAAAAGAGAATTTGTACCGTTTACTGCACAGCAACAATGGGGATGCAGTCAGATGTGCTTTGCTTGTTCAACCGACGTGCACATGACTGTCGTCTCATGAGAGGGAGGACGCAGCTTGCGTCATTTGCGCACCTCAATTAAACAAAAGTAATTTGAAGGTTATCCCAAGTTACTTTGATAATGGTACCTTAAAAAGGAACAAGTTCCTCAATATGTTACTGGAACTCATAAGGTAAGTTACAAGTTCCCAAGAAAGTATCTTAGTTACAGTAATGAGCTACCCCCCTTCACCGACAGAAATCCCAGAACACTGTCACTATGAAGCTGGATAATGTAATTCCCAGTATTTTGCAGTTCTTTCATTGTTCTTGCCAAAGTTACATCATCCTGCAGTAATTGCTATCTGGTAACACGTCACATAAAAAGAATACTATTGCGTACAGGAAAGCATTTAAAGTTGATTACTGTATCAGTCATTTGTGTGGTGGGGGGGGGGGGGTTCATGTTTCCTGTTCTTAAATGGCCCCTCCCCAAATTTTAAGCCCCCTGATTATACTGTGTTGTGCTCCGGTGTGGTAATTCTATAAACCTCCATGTTTTAACAAAGTCAGTGCCTATACGAGTCAAAGAAGTACTAGTGAATTTCTGTGAAACTTAAATAGAACGAAAGGTTTACAAAACTGACATTTGCTGTAGAACCGCATGGTTCTCTAGATTCTTGCTTTTGTTTCTTGTTTCAGACAGTTTAGATATTTGTTAGTTCTTGGCCAGGCTGATGCATAATATGAGGGTGGTTCAAATATGAATGAGGACTCAAATTATTGAGGACATTCTATCAATTGCCTCGTCGTCACTCATAATCTTTTGTTCAGCATTGCTTGACAATTTTTGCTCACACATAAAAGTGGCTGAGCAATGAGCTGGGAAAGGCGCTTGTCAGTATGGTTTGTGAGTCTGAACCTGTCTGGTCTCATCATACCTATGCATGGCACTACAAGCCTCATTGATATTTGACCATCCTTATAACAACATAACACGGCGTACTAAACACCAGCTGAAGTAAGCGCTGTTGTGTACTCACTTTTTACACTGAAATTTACGTGTGCAGGCGGTGGAAGAGGAGGACGAGGTATGCCTCGCCGTGGTGCGACTTATGCCAAGTAGGCTACAGTGGCTCCTTCCCTTCGGTGCTTCGGAAAGGCTTAAAAGCGCCGTCATTTAGTGTACAGAATGGGTTATTTTGTGTATTGCTGGCAGAGAGAGATTGGCTTTGTACAGTAGATGTGGTCCAAAGGGGTGCTTCGGGGGTACACAGTTGGCTCCCAAATAAAGTATGCAGCAAAGATGTGCCTTGTCCTGTTCTTTGGCAGCATTGGGATCAAGGAGGCATTACACATAACATAAGCACTTTTCCACATGTCCTGTTTCGTTTCTCTTCTAACTGCCCTTTCTGATCATGTGCAGTACTACTGTGTAGTGTGTAAGTGCCCGTCGGGCTCCGCGGAGGCAGTGTCAGGTCCAGCACAGAGTGAAAATTTAAAAAAATATGGAGATGTTGGCTGTATCAAAGTGTCTGTGTGACACCTATCAGCAGCAGCACTGTGAAAGGGCCTAGCATAACATTCATGCTATTCATGTTCTAGCTCCAGTAATAGACACCATAGGTGGCGAGTTTTCAATCTGCCGGAGCAGAGGTTCTCTGGCAGGGATTCTCCCCCAGCCCAAAATACCGAGCAGAAAGGCCAAAAACACCACAAAAGCAACAGTTGTGGCCGTCACCCCAAGATATATTCTGAACAAACTCTTCTGAGCCCAGAAGAACAAGATAATATTTAAAGAGACTGAAACATCCAAATAATTGAGTTTACTAAACAAGCTCCCTCATCAGGTGCCTGATGAAGGACGGACTCAGTCCGAAAGCTTGTTTTGTTGTAAACTAAATTTGAATGTCTCAATCTCTTCAAATTATTTGAATTATTTAATTATTTGAAACATCGGAGCCTCTCGTCTTGAGGCTGTCTTGAATTTTTGAAGTATAGCTTCCACTGTTTTGAACTGTCCCCTCGGCCTGCTTCCTAAACTAGGCATTCCGTGTCCTGGACCAAATGTAGACTGACGTTGCCAACCCTCTGTCTGGCCACACTGTGATGCTGTGATCTCCGAGCGCGTCTCGTCGTCGTCTACAGGTTTTCCCGTCCATTTTAGTCCAAGTGCCATCTAAATTTGTCCAGGTGCCATCTGAAATAATCCGAGCGTAATTCAATTTAATCCGGGCGCCATCTGAAAAAATCCAGATGCTATTCAATTTAATCCGGGTGCCATCTGAATTCATCCATGGTGTTTTTAAGCACTATAACCGTGTGTTCACATGAGGGACATCTTTGTAGAGTATTTTAGTGGAAGAAACAGTAAAAAGAAACTGCTGATGGAATTGAAGTTGTGCCGTGTCTTATGTGGAACTTTCGCACGACGCTGAGATATTGGGAGTTGGAGCGGAAGTATAGCAAACGACGGTACTGGTGCTGTCGTCTGCTACAGAATATCTTCTGACTTAACTGTTGGATATTCCGCGCAGTTAGAAGAGCGCGAAAAGGCATGATCACATAGCAGACGACACAACTGGTGCTGTCGTCTGCTACAGAATATCCTCTGACTGAACTGCAGGATATTCCACACGGTTAGAAGAACGCGAAAAGCCACCACTCACATAGCAGACGACACCACTGGTGCTGTCGTCTGCTACAGAACATCTTCTGACTGAACTGCTGGATATTTCGCGCAGTTAGAATAGCGCGAAAAGGCATGACTCACATAGCAGACGACACCATTGGTTCTGTCGTCTGCTACGGAATATCTTGTGATTAAGCTGCGGGATGTCTTTCCATGCTCTTCAAACCTCAGAGAATATATTGCGACAGGCAAGATATGCCTTCGCCGACGACAGGAACACTGGTGTCGTCTGCTATGAGCATCATGCCTTTTCGCGTTCCGCTAAGGCAGCGTTCACACGGGGCAACTTCTTCCAGCAACTATGAGCAACTTTGGAGTTGCTGTCAGCCGGCAACCTCCTCGAGTTGCTTAGAGTTGCTGCGAATCGCTCCCAGACCGATGGTGGTGGTGGTGGGTGGTGGAAGGGCTTGCCGTTGTCGGCCTCACGTAGGTGGGCAACGTCACGACTGACGCCCTGGGCCGACTTCTAAGGGAACTGTGCCGACATATGTCTGAAAGCGTCTGAGGAAAACCCAGGAAAAGCCCCAGACAGCACAGCCGGCACCGGGATTCGAACCAGGGTACCTCCCAGTCTCGACGTGACATGGCCAGCACGCGAACCACTGAGCCACGGGAGCTGGTCTCCCAGACCGAAAACTTGAGAAGTTGCTCGTGCACTGGCCAATCAGAAAGGGCAGCATTGCCACGTGACTCTCGATGGCGTTGTGTATTTCGTTGTGGGTTCATGGGTTCAAATCCTGCAGGTGCAGCTGAGAGATAACTTTTTCTTTTTTTACGAACTTCACGGAAACATATCAGTTGTCACTTCTGGAAGGCAATAATGATCTATTGGGGCAATAAAACTGACTGAAATTTGATAAACAGCAGCTAAAGAAAAGATTCCACCAGTTCGATTCGAACCCACATTGTCCGGTCGCCACAAGGTTGCTTGTGGGTTGTGGGTGGAGCTACCGAGTTGCTGCGTGTGAACGCGGACCGAAAATTGCTCGGAAGACTTTGGTTTGAGTTGCTTCGAGTTGCAGGGAAAAGTTGCCCCGTGTGAACGCCGGCTAACCGCGCGGAATATCCTGCAGTTCAGTCAGAAGATATTCTGTAGCAGACGACAGCACCAGTGGTGCCGTCTGCTATGTGAGTGGTGGCTTTTCGCGTTCTTCTAACCGTGTGGAATATCCTGCAGTTCAGTCAGAAGATATTCTGTAGCAGACGACAGCACCAGTTGTGTCGTCTGCTATGTGATCATGCCTTTTCGCGCTCTTCTAACTGCGCGGAATATCCAACAGTTAAGTCAGATGATATTCTGTAGCAGACGACAGCACCAGTACCGTCGTTTGCTATACTTCCGCTCCAACTCCCAATATCTCAGCGTCGTGCGAAAGTTCCACATAAGACACGGCACAACTTCAATTCCATCAGCAGTTTCTTTTTTACCGTTTCTTCCACTAAAATACTCTACAAAGATGTCCCTGATGTGAACACATGGTTATAGTGCTTAAAAACACCATGGATGAATTCAGATGGCACCCGGATTAAATTGAATAGCATCTGGATTTTTTCAGATGGCACCTGGACTAATTCAGATGGCACTTGGACTAAAATGGACCGGAAAACCTGTAGTTCTCCCCGAACGTCGTCTGCATCACGACCACGGTGATCACAACCTACTAGTGACGGGTGGCCCATGGGGTGGTCATTTCATAGCACGGAAGTTGTTCGGTCGTCGCCCGAGCTGTATCACGTTGCCATTGCCACCCGAACATGAATGCCAGGAATCTAGGGGAAACTCTTTTCGGCTGTAGTTCGAGTCACACGGGCCAGGGGTGGGCATGTATTATAATGGTACTACCGTAATACATTTTGTATTTAGTATTATGTATTATAATACACATTTTCAAAAGGTATTTGTATTATAATACGCCAAAATATGTATTACTCGTATTACTGTACTACTCGTTGAGACAGTAATACTTTTCGCCTTCCCAGTGGGGGCAATGGCCATTTCCCCTGTATGACTCGGCCATAGTATGCTCCGATGACAGGTTAGGCCTCATATCTTCTAAATGCCGATTTCCACCGACGTCCCAAATCAACCAAAAGCTCATTTCATCCGAAAAAATGTTCGGAGGTTCTGGGCTTTCGGTTGATCTGGGCACGCGGGGGGCAGTGACCCAATCCCAAATGCTCTTTTCATCCGAGCGCCCAGAACCACCGAAAGCGGGAAACTTGAAAGGACACGATTCCTCTGTTTGTCAGGGAGAGGAATAGGGGTGCGCGGTTCTTGGGTGTGCTGGAGTCCAATCCTGCAACTGACTTAGAAGTAAAGTTTGCCAAGGAAAGGAATTATTGATGCGGATCGCGTTCAAGAAGTGATCTGATCCGAACAGAGAGATATTTTCCATGTGAGTGACTGCGGTAGAGGTACTGTGTAGGTCATCATAGTGGAAAGCGAATAGTAACAAAGCGCCCACGGCACAGGTCTCGAAAAAGGTTACAAAAAGGACATCCTCCTTTACTTTTCTTTTATGCTTTCTGTTAATACAGTTCAGACGTTCAGAAAACACGCTACTAACCGGCTGAAACAACCCCTAGAAAAAGCTTGCAAACAGTACGAATGCATGACACCATCATATCGTCTGAACTGTCAATCTCCTCAGAAGGCGCTTGAGGTTTGTGTGTTTTCCACCGCCCTGCTATACACATGTTCCAGCCACAGAACATACCACTCCCACCATGCTCTTTTTCCGTGACTCATGACGCAGACCTCCATGACCTTCCGAAGATAGCGCTTCTCCCATCAGCAACGTGCATACCAATAAAATTCAATTTCGGAATATCTCTCCGTTCAGATCACTTCTTGAACGCGATCTCATTTGTACACACCGAGTGTCGTGTCGTTCCTATCCACCCAAGCTCAAGCTTCTTTAATATAGATTTCGTGCATCAGCTCTCATTTTTATATCAGTCATATATGTTACATCTCTAAGAGGGTTATTAGTAAGCAAGGGAACAAAGGAAGCTGTGCAAGTCAACGGGCCGCATACATCACGCTACAGAACATTTAGAGCACCGGATGAGCAGCATCCAGGGACCCACGGGACCCTCTCTGGTGAGTTGCAGGAAGTACAGCTGGAAGCAGAGTTAACTGGAACGACACTTCGACCGCCGAAATGGGAAAAGGTCACCCTAGCGGCGCTTAGGAGAAATAAAAGGAAATAATGTTTCCACTGTCCTACTTATGGCGAATTCGGGTGGTCATGTTATGAGAACACGGCCTAGCGCTCGAAAATTGCTAGGTCGGCTCCGGAGCTGGATCACGTGACAGTTGCCACCTGAACATGCATGTTCAGGTGGCAATTGTCACTCATGAGTGCCAGGGGTCTGGCGGTTTTAGGATCAGGATCGGGCTCGCCTCATCGGTTTTGGATCAGGGCAGGACCCTTTAGGACCCAAAAGGCGTAGCCTCGATCTCGGGAAGTTTGCGTATACCCTCGTTACCATAGTTCACTTTGTTTCCCTACCTCTGCGATCCATAGCGCCATTTTTTTTTTCTTTTTCTTGACCGTGTCTTCGCCGTGTTTGTTTTTAATCACTACATTACGCATAACGTAGTTATTTGCAATTTCTTGAAAATATTTGTATTATAGTCGTGTATATATGGACCTGGACCTCTGGCCCAAATGGCCTTCAGTTACGGACATCCTTTCAGCTGTAGGCGCGCTCAGAAAATAAACGCCAAAAACACTGGATGACCGCCTATCGCCTTTGAAAGCGTGCGTCTGGGTTTGAGGGTATATAGCTAGCTTTTATAACTAGCTTTTATAACCTAGCTACCAAGCTAGCTTTACTAACCTAGCTTTTATAACTTTTAAGTTTTAATAAAGATTTTTGTTGCTTCCCTACTTTTGTCTTCTGTCTCCCATTGATCTCAACGTTCTCTATAATTACGTAGCCGTCCGACCCTAACTTAAACTTTTCAAGATATACAGGGTATTTCAAAAAACGTGTCATTCGGATTTTATAAAAAAACGGGGCGACGGAAAAATACGGGGTAAACGGCACTTGTGTGGCAACTGAATTTGCCATCTTGCAAAAATATTTTCATCTGATTTTAATTAAAAGAAATTGAATTCCTTTAATTGAACTTCAAAATTTCCCAAGTCAACCTCACGTTTTTTTTACAGATTTAGAGAGCCTGTAGCGAACTTAGTTTCCCTACCCCTTTATTGACACCAAATTTACAGCCGGATAGCTGAATCAAAGAGCGCATTGGTGCACTGCTCCACGCAAGAAATATGTAAACCGAAACCGATTTATTACTCGAAAAAATCACTAAGTGCTGATGCGGTGCGATGAGCCGCTCGCTACTCAGTTAATGGTCGATGAACCCAAGGATCTTTACCAAAAAGAAATTCCTAGATAGCGCAACCTGTTCACGAATTATTCAGCCGGGGAATTTTTGTGAAACACGTAGTCAAAAAACGTGTCATTCGGACTTTATAAAAAAAACGGGGCGACGGAAAAATACGGGGTAAACGGCACTTGTGTGGCAACTGAATTTGCCATCTTGCAAAAATATTTTCATTTGATTTTAATTAAAATAAATTGACTTCCTTTAAGTGAACTCCAAAATTTCCTACCTAACGTTTTTTTTACAGAATTTGAGAGCCCGTAGCGAACTTAGTCAGATCCACCAAGAAATCCGCTTGATATTGCAAATGGGACTGCCCAAAAAAAAGTTAAATTTATAAGTCAAATTTTGTTAGACTTTTTATAATAAAACTTTTAATTTTGATTGTAATCATATTGATTAAAATATCTTCTTTGATTAAATGTGTCATAATGGAATATTAGCTGTTGTGCATGAAGTTACGTACATCTGTCAGAACTTTGTAATTAAAACTCTGCTAAGGTGGTCATGTTAGACTTTTTATAATAAAACTTTTAATTTTGACTGTAATCATATTGATTAAAAATATCTTCTTTGATTAAATGTGCTACTCCTTCTGCTTAACCGAAAACTTGCGTGATTACCACTAACAAAAAATTGTGATACCCCTTCAATGCTATTGCATCATACCTGTAATAAATATATTCTTTATTACGTGTATTGTGTTTCTTCTGCTTCAGGTTTTTTTGGCTGGGTTTTTCACCTTCACACTGAGTCACAACATAATTCCTGTCACTAGTGACTTTAATAAATATATCTTCACTTGTACTTTTGTGTATGGCTATCCTTTGTATGTAAACCGCCTACTGCACACCTGTTGTAGCGGGAAAAAAATTGCGATTGAAGTCGACACAGATTGAAAAATGATGAAAGAAGTCGGCCCAGGCTGAAAAATGTGAGCGGGTAAGCGCGCACGCAGCCCTCCAGCCACGCTCCGCCTCCCGGTAAGAGCCTCACCCGAGCGCCGCCTGCCGCGCGCATGAAAAAATCGCGAAAAAAGTCGCCGTGACGGTGGCGCTGCCCTGGTGGCCATGTCGTAGTTTCTCATTGTCGTAGTTTCTCACCCTTATAGTACTACTAACAGCTCATGGCAAGGCGGACACTCCCGCAGCAACAGTAGGTGGGACAGTCGAAACACTTTTTGCCTTTATTTCTCTAAGAGCCGCTAAAGTTGCTCTCTCCCCGACTTTAGCTCCGCCAGTCGAAGTGGCGTTCCCGTTAACTCTTCTTCGAGCTGTACAGTGGATTCCTGCACCCTTAGGATCCGCTCACCCTTCCTCCTTTCCCTGTTAAACGGGGGAAGCGTGTCCTTTCAAGTATCCCGCTTTCGGTGGTTCTGGGCGCTCGGATGAAAAGAACATTTGGGGGATGTGGGTCACTGCCACCCGCTTGCCCAGATCAACCGAAAGCCCATTCCTCCGAATATTTTTTTTTTTTTTTTAGGAAATGAGCTTTTGGTTGATTTGGGACGTCGGTGGAAATGGGAGTTTGGAGGATATGAGCTGGACAGAACCGGAGGGCAGAACCGCCGGAGGACAGAACAGCCAGCGCTGTTTACCAGTCGCTTTGATCAGGAATATTAAAGCATCTCTTGCGGCTTATCTTCCGTCACCCCCGTGTGTCAACCAGGCGGATGAACACGAAATTGACAGCTGGATAGCTGATCCAAAGAGCGCATTGGTGCACTGCTCCGCGCAAGAAATATGTAAACCGAAACCGATTAATTACTGGGAAAAATCACTAAGTGCCGACGCGTTTTTTTTTCTTGCAATGTTTTTCGCTGAAGGTCCCGATGCGTAAAATAGAGGTTCCGTAAGCGTGCGAAGTAAAATTTAAAAGTTAGGATGTTTATTTAATTAGTGAGCGTATGCAAATGAGCCGCTCACTACTCAGTTCATAGCCGATGTCCCAAGGATCTTTACCAAAAAGAAATTTCTTTGATGGCGCCACCTGTTCACGAATTATCCAGCAGGGGGATTTCGGTGGGACATCCGGTATATATATACAGGGTGTCTTTTTTCGATACAGATTTTTCATAAAAAACTATGAGGGCTATAGACATCCTGTTTTCACTTCTATCATCTCTGGGCCGGCGGACGTTCTTGGCCATCTGTTGCTCAGATTGACTAATTACCTAAAAATTGTTAATTAACTTTTTAATTATAAAAGCTACGAAGTTGTCCCAAATGAGAACATCTGGTCCCTTCGGTCGCCTGACACCGTAGCCGTTTTCAGAACAAAAATCCGTTCAATAGATCGTCCGCAAAAAATTCGTGAAGGAACACCATTTTTTTCTTTATTTTGTTCATTGCGCATCTTCGGAGACGCGTCTTTCCTTCACCCCCAATGTGAGAGGGTGAAAGAGCACACTATCGCCCCTTGCGTCCTGGAAAAAGATAACAAAATGCAACCCAAGATAAGGGCAATAGCGTCACTCGATACATTTGTTTTTGTTTTGTTTCCGCAAGTTAACCTGAGTTATATCTTCGACGCATGAGACGGCACTGTGCTCCTTCACCCTCTCACATTGGGAGTGAAGGGAAGACGCGTCTCTTGAGATGCGCAAGGAACAAAATAAGGAAAAAAATGGTGTTCCTTCACGAATTTTTCGCGGACGAGATAAAAAATAAAGGATGTTTATTTAATTAGTGAGCGTATGGAAATGAGCCGCTCACTACTCAGTTCATGGCCGATGTCCCAAGGTCCTTACCAAAAAGAAATTTCTTCGATGGCGCCACCTGTTCACGAATTATTTAGCCTGGGGGCTTCCGTGAAACACCCGGTATATATATATGGGGTAACTTAGTACAGATGGACGCGAAAAAGATGTAGACTTCAAGTCATGAAGAAACTTGGGAAGCCTTATAAGGATTAAGAATAACAAATGTCAAGCAGAATGAATGATGAAAAATAACAAATGTCACTTGCCCAAGTGACATTTGTTATTCTTCAGTCCTGACGAAGGCGGAGTCTCCGCCGCAACGTTGACTTCCCCCTTAACTTTCCACCAATAAATAAAAAACCCCCCTTTTGTTACTTCCTACATCTTCATTGTCTGCCTCTAATTGTGTTAGTACCTATTTCATTTCGCGGTCGCCCAAACCCCTTTCTTTCAGCATACAGGGTGTCCCAGAAAACGCGTCATTGAATTATAATAAAAAAACTACGCCACCTAGAATCATGCGGTCAACGGCATTTGTTCTTATTAGGTTTTTGCCACCTTGTAAAGTTAATGTCATGTACCCCAAATATAATTATGCAAATATTTGCGAACTGAACTCAGAAATTTGCCAAGGGAATGTCACTTTTTTACCCCACCAATATGAAGAGCGTGCCGAATTCACTCAAATTCATGATAATTGACGGTGATATTCACGAGCGATCCCATCGGAAAAAATAGCTGAATATCATGCTTTTCGGAGCACCGGACCATAACGCGCGATGTCTTTCTGAGCGCAATCGCTCGCAGTCCGACGAAAGGAGGTTCCGAAGCCAGCCCACAGAGTGATAGTAGAAAAAGTAACAGTTCCTAAAATTGGGAGAGGGAAAGCATTCTCCCAGCGAAATTCGGACGTGATAAGCCATGCCTGCGTTATCTCTTTCTGCGATGCCGGGGTGGGCTGGGTTTCCAACCTCCTTTCGTCGGACTGACAAAGATTGCGCTGAAAAATTCATCGTGCGCTATTCTGTGCAACCTCCGTAGAGCATGATGTTCGGCTATTTCTTCCGATGGGATAGCTTCTGATTATCCCTGTCAATTAATTTGACTAAATTAGACACGCTCTTCACATTGGTGGGGTAAAAAAGTGACATTGACTAGGCAAATTTCTGACTTAAGCTCGCAAAAATTTACATAATTAAATTTACGTTACACGACATTCACACGAGGAGGTTGCAAAAACCCAGTAAGAACAAATGCAATTGACCGCATGACTCTAGGTGGTGTAGTTTTTTAAATATTATTAAATGACACGTTTTCTGGGACACCCTGTACAGGGTGTCCCAGAATACGTGTCATTGAATTATAATAAAAAAACTCCTTTTTTGCGCTCCTCCTTTTTTGCGCTTCACCGCGACCAGCCGCGACAAAAATATGTAAACCGAAACCAATTAATTACTGCAACAAATGACGCGCTTCGGTGGCAAATTTTTGTCTAAGAGGTGTCCACTGAAGGTCCCAAAAGAGGTTATACCCATTTTAATGCCGACGTCGCCCTGATTTAGAAGTTACGTTTTTTCACGAAACTCATTTGAATTTTCATTTAAATAATGAGCGGCTCCAACTCATTCACATGGTGCGCAGGTTGTAGGCGGTATCGGACAGATACTTGTAATAAAGATAGTTCTTCGATTGGTGCACCGGTTCGCGAATTATTTAGCCCGGGGATTTAATTGAAACACCAATTCTGGCAAACACCAACAACGCCCTTACGCCTTTTATACGCCCAAGCTCAGGCTTCCTCAACCACGGATATGGTCCACCAGCGTGCCTGCATTTATGCCATTTTGCCTGCAAAATCTATATATAGATTTTGCACACAGGGACGATGCAACACCAGCAGCTCAAGAGCGTTGAGCTGTTGCTGGCGTGTCCTCCTTTTATCTGTCCAAGACGTTTTGCTTTAGCTTTAGCAAGAATATCGGTAAAAGCCAGGAGGTACGTGTTTGCAGCGCGCAAAAATGTCAAAATTATGCCGTTACGTGTAATCAGATGACCTCAGACAAGTCCCGTGCTTTGAACCAAGAGAGCCAGCCTATAAGTTATTCACAGATAATCAACATTTTTCTTACAAAATCTACTCAGCTAAAATTATTGGTTTTACCGCCGATCACTATCGTATAATATCAGCGAGCAAATTCATACAAAAATGAAATGTACGATGTCGATGAGGTCTCCGTTCCTGATATGACGTGTCTAATAGCACTTACTGCTACTTCTACCGGCTTTTTTATTTTGCTCCACGTCGTAGTGCAAGAAAACGTCTATTTCTATATGTTGCCCCAGGGGTTCCAATATAAAGAAAAGCGTCCAATCGAATGTCTCTACCATAACTACGGGTTATGTTACGTAGCGGGCGTTCACTATATGCCTTGAGGAAACGTTAAGTTGGTATATTTCAGGCATAAAACGTCTCTAGCGCCAACGTAGCTTCAACGAGAGCGTAACCGTACGTAAAAATTAGGTTTCTTCGGGATGCAAACTGTGAGTCAGACTATCTTTTCGCTGTCCATTATTCTTAAGGAAACTCTTCAAATCGTGTACCATACTGTTATAACAGAGGTAGTGATTGTGATGGAACTACTTGTCGTAGTCGGCAACGCTCAGGCTCGCAACGTATCGACTATCCCTGTGAAGTCTGCCCAGGACGCACGATCCCCTCTTATAAGAGAGAGAGGGGTAATGTCTGAATCGGCTCGCCGTTGTTGGCCACACAGAAGTTGGCATCGTCACGACTATAAGAGCATTATAAGAGAATTTCACCACATAACACGGTGAAGGCCAACCGTTGGAGAGGATCATACCGTACGCCTTTTCGTAACTATGCATAAGTGTCACAAAAAGACGTACGCCTACATTTTCAAGAAACGATGGGAGACAAGGATGCCATTGAGGATGATGACTAGGAGGGTGCTGTGCGATCAAGTTCTGCTTCAACGGTGCACACTTGTAGCTCTTCCAAAGAGACATTAAAAGGGTGTGGCACTGTCGAGAAATGAAAAGGGGAGAAATGGGGACACTAAATGCGGTCCTCACCTCGGCACTCAAGTGATGTCCTGGAGGGAGACGCAGGCGCACAAACGGGATAAATCGCTCGTAAAAATAACACGGACATCCGAGTTAACTTTTTTTATCACAGTGGGGGAGGGTGTCCCTGGGCCCTGGATAAGAACCTGGCCAGTATTTTGACGTTGGTGCTCAACCACCACTTTCCCTTGGCACTGCGCCTGCTGTTTAGAACGACCCTCCACTATGGTGCCCATTACTGTCCTGTACTTTTTCTGGTTGTTGTGTAGTGTGGCTGGACAATGGATAGGATGCGAGGAAGAAGAAACTGTGTGTCCGGCTCGAACCCAGAGCAGCCCGCAGCCTTCCCCGTGCGCCCGTGTTCAAGCTTTCTGTCACGAAATACGGTAAAGTGGCACTCTTCCTAGCTATTTTAATGTCTTTGCTAAAGCTGGCATAGCCCAGCGGGAGACAACGTGTAATGTCGGATGTTTCAACGCCGAATGCGGACGCTGCTATTAAAAGCAACTCGCCGCCCAGGACAATATTTTTAGCTTCGCAGGCTTCTCGAAAGAAGGTGTTTATTCGGAGGAAAGTCGATTACCATGACCATCTCCACTGCAGGTCAGCGGCTGAATGCAGCTCAAGGGTGGAGTACCGACACCCGTCAAAATCGGCGTCGCTGTCGCCTTGGCAGCAGGCGCATGGTGGCGGTGAGTTCGGACAACACAAATAGAACTACTCGTCAATGCAAAAACGGCAGTAGGTGTGTATGCATGATCACCGTTCACAGCAAACAACGTGAAACACCTGCGGGGAAACCCACTTGCTTAAGTTATTCAGCAGCGAACACATAAGGGACGCATAATACCTGGCTACGGTTTCAAAATAACTCTCGGAACCCCAACTCCTCCATTCACCCACTCTATATCTGGAAGATACGCTGTCTACCTTCCTCAGAAACGATCTGAAACTGCGCTATTCCCCAAATGTAAACGACACTGCAACGGATAACGATATACCATTAAATAAGCCATTTTTAAAACGCGTATGCAGGGATTGTCCCAGTACCCCTTTCCCCCAAAAAATTTTTTGCAACACCCTCCCAATATACCTGCCAGACAGGTAAAAACAGCCAGAAAAGGACCAGATATGGACGTCACCCTCCTAAAACCATCGAAAACAAGCTAGAATGCCTTGAGGCAGTTTTGTGGGAATCACTTCATTTCAGTACTTTTGTCCTGACGGGCACTGAGCCTGTCATAGCGGCCTGCTGCAATATGGCGTCCGTCGCACGTGCGATCTGCCACCGGTGCACGGGTTACGTGCACGGCGCGTGTTGCGAGACAGTGTTGTAGCTTCGAGCAGCCTTTTTGAGATCCGTCGGTCTTCGTCCCCTGACGTCCAGCCCGTCATGAGCTCATCACGGTGAGCGGCACTTTTCGCTCAGGCGCATTAGCACTCTCATCTTACAGGATGTGTGTTGGAATGATTATTGTGCTGCATTGTGCAGTGTTCGGGTGGACGTGCAGTCGACGACGAGGGTCTGCGTTTCTCCCGCAGGAAGGTAGGACATTTTAATGGTCACTTCAGCTATGACCACGGATTATTCCTTCCTTACTTCCGGTTGCAGTTTTGCGCCGAAAATTGTGCGGACACATATACGGCAATTTGTTCAGTAATTTACTTGTGTCTTTTGCGTTTATTGAGAAGTTTGTCCGTGGAAAGTCAGTATCTATGGATAGGCAACCTGAGAGAGGGCGACGGGATTTTGGGACCAGTACCGAGTGTCATTTGCCACGTCCTATGCCGCTCAATCTTGTGTCCAAAATTTATCTGCAAAAGATAAACCGTGTTACCACGACCCATATATTTGAGGTGCTCTGGGTTTTCCAGTTGTCCATCTTGCGTAATTTCCCCCAAACTTCTACGGAATTTGGGGAATGCGTAAGGGGACAGAATCAATCGAAACTGAGAGGTCCACATGCCCGTTTCCATGGCAACGTCTGCCCCATGTGTATGGCTATTCCTGCAATTACGAGCGCAGGCACCTACACTGTAGATGTAGCTTCGAATTTGGACCTCCGGCAGTAAATTTTTACCGAAACCCTTACAACATGAGCTCTATGAGAGCATCGTCTGTAATCATGCACATCTGAAGTGATTCCCTGGTCTTCTGTGACAGCTCGACTTCTCCCCCACCCGCTGCCTATCCCGCACCCATTCCTGCACCCATTCCTGCACCCCCTCCATTGGAATACCAGAGCGTAGAGTGCCATTACGCAAGGTAGGTTTTTTTGTACCTTTAAAGGCACGCTAACTGTGCTGCTTCCCCAAAGTCCTGGGCCCGCCGATATCCGTCGCTATTCATCTCGGGAAGTACGGCGTGGTGGTCGGGACTTGCCCTATAGGGAACCTCCGCGAAGAGGCTACTCGCGGGAGACTTACGACCGAGACGATAGTTCCCGTCGAAGGGATGACTACGACTACGAAGACGACTATGACCGACGGCCTCGCGAGGACCGACGGCCTCGAAAGCCCAGGTCTCGTGAACGAGACGAGAGTCCACCACGACACAGGCACCACCCTAAGCATCACGATGCACGGGACGTCGAGAGGTCCTACAAAATTTACATAACCAGGTAAAGAGGTAGGAGCGGCTCCCTGAAGGCAAGTTGCTGTGTCATGTAGGGAGGGACTTTTCCGAGTAGGGAGTTTACGAAACATGTTTATCGATTAGATAAGCGTACTATCTTGTGAGGATGTAACTCCACAGCCGTTCTTTCATTACACGACGTCAAAAATGGCAGTATCGCGAACGAGAGAATTCACGCGAAATATTTAGTGAAAATAGAGAAGTTCAAGGCATGCGGTTGATTACATGCAGTTAATGTTCAACGTAGTTTCCCTCACTTCCGGTTCAGAACTGCCAGTTGGGCCTGTTGGTGAATGGATGAGTTAATGATTAAAGGCGCTAAATTATGACGGACGAAATACGGAGGACACTCACAGAGCGATACTGTCAACCAACAGGTTGACAGTAGCGCGCTGTGTGTGTCGTCCGTATTTCGTCCTTGTTCAGATTTTAGCGCTTTTAATCATTAGTTATTCCCTCACTTGAGAAAAATCCCCATGAACACACGTCGTGGAACAAACGCTAGGAAAGCTTGATAAAGAAGTCCCGTGAGGAGTGGTAATACTACGCATCACTCACTCCTTTGCCGCGTCCCGCTATGTGAAGCAAATTTTATTTCATGGCTATTATGGGACACTTCTGCACTACGGTGCCATGCATTTTAGTTTTGATGGTACATTGTGTGCGTACAGCGGTGGCTAAACACGGCGGTATCAAGTTTCCGTCTGCACGATGTGGAGAACAAAATTTCTTATTTCGGTGGACACTTCCATTCGTCAAGGTGTTTCTGCATGTGTTTCACGAACGCCAATTATCAAACTTGTCTTAAATTGAAAGAGGACTGCATTCCCTCGTACCGTTCTGTTCCCTGGAGAGCTTGGGGAGTCCGGGAGAAAGATACGAATTTCACGGAATGGTATCTGCGTAAACACGCGTAGAGACTTTAAAACACTTCGTGTACTACAATAAAAGTATTTTCAGTCACTCCAAATTCGGTTCTTGAGCTGCATATAGTCGGGGATCCTGCATGCATTAGGCGAGATGCGGTCGATTTTTGGAGGGCGCGGAGCTCCTCCTTCCGTGCGCCAGTGGCTCCCTCGCGTCTCACACAAGCTGGGGTTCTCACACAGGTCTCAAACCAAAGTTCCCTCTGCACCGAGCATATCGAGCAAAAGCATGGTGGATCAGGCTACACTCGACAAGCTGGAAGCTGGCTTCAAGAAGCTTCAGGACTCCAAGGAGTGTCATTCCTTGCTGAAGAAGTACCTGACCCGTGATGTTTTCGACAGACTCAAGACCAGGAAGACTGCCATGGGGGCAACCCTACTGGACGTCGTTCAGTCTGGTGAGTGTTTTCTCTACATAAGAGATGGGTGCAGCGAAAATAGCTGGTGTCAGATTGCGAGGTGGTTCCAAGTCTTAATATAGTGGCGGCCGCGCTTCGCTTCTGGCGGCGCCGATCGATTTAGACGCTTTGCCGCGACCGATTTACAGACTTCCCTGAGCACTCGGAAGGTGACCTTGGCATGAGAAAAAAATAAAAAAATTCAAGAAAGACAATGCTTCGTCCAGCTTTATTTTGCGTTGCAATGTTATACGTTAGTCGTTTTGATTTGATATATATCGAAATTGGGCTGGGATGATCAGACTTCAAAAGCAATATGTGACAGAAAGTACTTCAATATGGCGTACGCAATGCATAGCCTTTCTGTACTCAAATGTACTGTATAATTGTCAGTAATTGTAACCGCCTAATGAGCGCGAAACATGTTAGTGGTCAAGCACGCGCTAAGTCCATCTGCTTTTGCATCTACACTCCGACAACTTGACGCACGCTGAAGGCCAACCGTTGCATAGAATGACACTGTCGTCATTCCTGATCACAAAAACGGGCCCCACTCAGCACTTTCCAACAAACCAGGGGATGTCATTCGGGTTTGCTAGGAGCGTGTTATGTCGTAAAGTTCTCTTTTAGGAGGGTTGTTAACAAAAGGGAAGACTTTTGCTGTAACTTGGATTGTTAATTGCGACAAAAAGGAAGATACCTTTAGCGTGTAAGAGGAGCTCCAGTGTCGTGTACCTGCAATTGATAAACGATACAGGTCAATATGCGTGAAGAAACAGATGCAGAGCCGTCTTGTCCCTTCGTTTTATGTCTCCCTGCAGATATTTCTGTCATTACATTCACACGTCATTACATTCCATTTTTATTGATTCGTCGATCAGTTGTCTCGCGACATAAAACCACCAATTATTATTTTTATTATTCATTTGTCCTATCGCGGAACAAATAGAATAAGGCCCAATAAACGGGTAAAGACATGGGACTTGACAGCGTAACGCGCTCTTCGCTTCCCATCGTGTCGAATGACATGGTTCTCTTGGCTGGCTTGTTGAAAAATGGGACTTTTTGTGACACTCCTCAAATCAAGAGCGAGTAGTCGCACAGTGGTTGCTTTGAGCGTGGTATACAGGGTGTCCAAGAAAACGTGTCATTGAATTATAAATGAAAAGCTACGCCACCTAGAATCATGCAGTCAACGGCATTTGTTCTTAGTAGGTTTTTGCCACCGCCTGATGTGAATGTCATGTATCGTAAGTTTAATTATGCAAATATTTGCGAACTGAACTCAGAAATTTGCCGTGAAGGTCACTTTTTTTACCCCACCAATTTGAAGAGCGTACCGAATTCATGAAATTCATGATAATTGACAGTGATATTCACGAGCTATCCCATTGGAAAAAATAGCCGAACATCATGCTTTTCGGAGCACCGGACCATAACGCTCTACGACTTTTTGAGCGCAATCGCTGTCAGTCCGACGAAAGGAGGTTCCAAACCCAGCCCACAGAGTGATAGTAGAAAAAGTGACAGTTCCTGAAATTGGGAGAGGGAAACCATGATCCTAGCGAAAGCCGGACGCGATAGGCCATGCCTGTGTTATCTTTTTCCGCGATGCCAGGGTGGGCTGGGTTTCCAACCTCCTCTCATCGGACTGACAACGATTGCGCTGAAAAATTCGTCGCGCGCTATCCTCTGGGAGCTCCATAGAGCATGATGTTCGGCTACTTTTTTCCGATGGGATAGCTCCTGAATGTCCCTGTAAGTTATCATTAATTTGAGTAAATTAGACACGCTCTTCACATTGGTGGGGTAAAAAAGTGACCTTTACTTGGCAAATTTCCGACTTCAGATCGCAAAAATTTACATAAATAGGAGGGCAAAAACCTAGTGAGAGCAAGTACCGTTGACCGCATGATTCTAGGTGGTGTAGTTTTCTTTATTATTCAATAACACGTTTTCTGGGACACCCTGTATGGTAACTACTGTGACAGTAACTACTCTGAACACTGAACTTCACCGCATAGCACGCTCTGCGCCAACCATTGCCACGAGTGATAGGGATAGGGTTATCGCTTCTGATTCGAATAGAGAGGGAGGCGTACGCCTTTTTGTGTCAATTATCATATATACAAATTGACACAAAGGTGAAGTTCAGTTCTTATAGTGTATACGACCAACATAACATAACCACAAACTGTAACCACGCCACAATTGAGCCTTTCGTTCTACAACTCATAGCGAGTGAAGCCCAACCTCTGTGTAACGGTCACGTGTGACAATGAACCGTCACGATTTGTGCCGCGGAATCGACTTTGGGCAGTTTCCTCCCATCGATTACCTTTACACTTAGCAACCACTGTAACGCACATCCATAAAATAAAAACACATTATGCACTGAAATCGAAACACAATGATACCGTTATGGACTTGTAGATAGTATCCTTTTCGTGACAATTTACACAAAAGGCCGTAGGTCTACCGTCATCAGAGGAGTGTACGATCTTATTCCGGATGATGGCTCTTCGATAGAAGCGTGCAGTGCGGTCACGTTCTTAGTTGTACGTGCTCCTACTGCACAACGCCAGGGCTTTCCAGATATGCGTGTCCTGTAGTGCGCTGCAATACTGACCAAAAGCCTATTTTTACCCAAGCCATTCGAAAGCGCCCGATTTTCAGCTCTAATAATGGGTTCAAAAATAGCACGCTATACTCCCCCGAAACTCCACCGGCGTTTAAGCGGTCCTTAGCTCTCCTCACTTGGTGTTGTTTGGGTTCCTGCATAAACAATACGAGTATCATTGACAAACAATGCACATTTCACTCGCAACTCCGAGACAAAATTATGTATGTTGTACTGACATCGGTAACGAAAATATTCGAGGAACACTACCAATACTATCGCCACGAGTCCGCGGGGATTTCGTGTATATAAAGAAAACTTTGAGGGCATTTTCTGCCACTGTGGGCAGTAGACTCACGCAAAGGTAGTGTGATCTTGATAGATAGCGCCTTAGTGATAGCGATAGTGTGATATTGTGTGGTGTGTGGTGCAAATGCAAGAAAACACACGCAACAGCTTTTGCGTTCACGTGCATAAAGTCAAAACGTTAGTTCTCAAAACATGCCACATGTTCTGAGAACTGTAACGAGCCGAACTGTATGACGAGCAAAAAAAAAAGAACAAGGACACTAAGACCGGAAGTACGAATACAGACCCGGCAGAGAAAGTAGTCTTAGTACAGGGCCATATTATGGACATAAAATACGCTGCGTAGATAGCACTATGATTTGGCCATGCCTTTTTGCGGCATTGTACGTGTACGCATGGGCGTACCGAGAGGGGGGCAAGGGGGGCCATAGCTTCCCCCTGAAGCTCTAAGGTCGCTTGTGAAAATAGTGCGCTTTTTAGTCATAGGTCGTAATGATTATTCTAAGATGTCCTAATAATAAAATCCTCTGAACATCTGCACAGTCTGCCTCCAGAAAAAGAGGTGGTAGGGAGATGCACGCTCCCCTCCCCAGAAGTCCCCTCCTCTCCTTGGAAAAAAATCCTGGGAACGCCCATGCTAGGCAAAGTATCACGAAAGCCCTGTTTCTACAGTGAGACTGCTTCGTTCCTTCGTCTGTGTAGCTCACTGGCAATTCATTTCTTCTACTGGTCGCACTCTAGCGTGGTCATTCACAATGACGCTTGGATTAGTTGAGAACGAGGGGTATTTCCGTGGCAACCGACCAAAACGTTGTGTGGCCCCAGTTAATCCAGCCTTGAGTTTATTCACATTGAGACAACGGCGATTCAAGATAATTGTGTTGCGGGATGGAAGCCTCGCCTACATTTACATTTTCGATTGTTTTGTGTACAACGCGCTACCAAGACCTGTATGGGGTTTTCACCTGTGCGTTCGTTTTTGCAGGTATGGAGAACTTGGACAGTGGCGTGGGACTGTACGCACCGGACGCAGAGTCGTACACTCTCTTTGCTGACCTTTTCAACCCCGTGATCGAAGACTACCACGGAGGCTTCAAGGCAACCGATCGTCACCCTCCCACAGATTTCGGTGACGTGAACACTCTGCACGACCTCGACCCTGAGAACAAGTACGTAATTTCCACTCGAGTGCGATGCGGTCGCTCCCTCCAGGGCTATCCGTTCAATCCTTGCCTAACTGAAGCTCAGTACAAGGAAATGGAAGAGAAGGTTCGGAGTACACTCAGCTCACTACAAGGAGAGCTCAAGGGAACTTACTACCCTCTCACGGGCATGGACAAGAAAACTCAGCAGCAGCTGATTGACGACCACTTCCTCTTCAAGGAGGGAGATCGTTTCCTGCAGGCTGCTAATGCCTGCCGTTTCTGGCCTACGGGTAGAGGAATCTACCACAACGACGCTAAGACTTTTCTGGTCTGGTGCAACGAGGAAGACCATTTGCGCATTATTTCCATGCAGAAGGGCGGCGACCTCAAGACTATCTACTCTCGCATGGTGAACGCAGTGAAGCAGATCGAACAGAAGTTGCCTTTCTCCCGGGATGACCGTTTGGGTTACCTTACTTTCTGCCCTACAAACCTGGGAACCACAATCCGCGCTAGCGTCCACATCAAAGTCCCTAAGCTGGCTGCTGACCTCAAGAAACTTGAAGGAATTGCAGCCAAGTACAACCTCCAAGTGCGAGGTAATGCCATCTTGCCACATTGTAGGCTATATAGCAATGCGCCGCTCTACATGATTACTATCTATATTCCAGGCACCCGAGGTGAGCACACTGAGAGTGAAGGCGGAGTTTACGATATCTCGAACAAGCGTCGTCTGGGACTCACTGAGTACCAGGCGGTACGTGAAATGCACGATGGTATCTTGGAGCTCATCAAGATGGAGGCAGCTGCCTAAAACCCTCGCAACATAGCCTAATAAAATTCTTTTAGAATTCCCTGCAGTCTAAACATGCGTGGAGTGTTTGTCTGCTTGTCCTATGGGAAAATGTTAGCAAACTGGACATGTATGACATCGGGAAGGAAACCTCCAGGATCACTACAGAAAATGTACGATTATCGAGGTAGGGGCTCTACTGTTCTCTGCCCAACGAGAACAGGAGAGCCCCTCCCAGCAAAGCGATAACAACCCTCATCTTTACTACCGTACACTCTTAAAAATGAACGTCACCACATAGCACGCTGAAGGCCAACCATTGTACAGAGTGATACCTTTTTTACTCCTAATTTGTGGAAAGAGCAGGGCGTACACCTTTTTGTGACAATTAACATTTCTTCATAAGTGTTACAAAAAGGCGTACGCCTCCCGTTTTCAGCAAATCAGGTGACAGAACGATGTCACTCGGGCTGACGGATTGCTAGGAGCGTGCTATGTGGTGAAGTTCATCTTTAAGAGTGTAGAATGGGATGAAGAGAAAAGGAGGACAGCCTTCTGCATCTTCTGAGCAAATTTCCAACATGTTCTGCATGGTGTTGTAAGGCTTTTTGTGCTGGATTTAAGATGAAGAATTTTGGAATGACCAGAGAGTAATTAAACGGGCGATATATGGTCGGTATATTGGCGGTACTGCCTACACGTTTGCTCGAATCATCTGCGTACACTCTGAAAACAGAACTTGACCGCGTAGCACGCTCTGCACCAACCATTGCCACGAATGACAGGGTTATCGCTTCTGATTCGAATGAGGGAGTGGGACGTACGCCTTTTTGTGTCAATTTGGATGCATGAGAATTGACCACAAAAAGGCGTACGCCTTCCTCTCTCTTCGAATCAGAAGCGATAACCCTATCATTCGTAGTAATGGTTGGCGTATAGCGTGCTATGCGGTCAAGTCCAGTTTTTAGAGTGCATAGTGGCGCTGAGGTGGCGACGAAAATGACGGCAGTTACTGCTGGTATCCGGTGCTGATACGCGTACAGGGAAAACAAAAAGGACGAACACGGGCTACGACGGGCCGGTGCTTTCTGCAGCCTCAGCTCGCGAAAGGATTTTCTACTTGCTGTCAAGGACAGCTACCGGCTAGGTTATGGTCGGGATTTGAACCGGACAGTTCGGAAATTGTAGATTTGTCTTCGGTGTCCGGGAGGGTGAGAGTTGGTTTCCCGAACGCGAAATGTTTGGAAACGAGAAAGTCACAAGTATGACGTGACGATAACTCTCGTTGACATCGTCGCAGACTTGTACAGGTTACTTAAAAAAGGTAATTGATTACCGTTACTATTACTCTGGTGGCAAAAGTAATTGTTTACCGTTACAAATTACTCGGCAAAAATTGTAATGAAGTAGCCGCTAAAAAACTAACGCATTCCTTTGACCGTTACTTTTGATAACAATACGTCGTATGGCTAAGTTCGTGAAATTACACATACATTGACCCGCTTACCGCGATTGGAGTTTGCGCTTTGAACAGGATAATAGCAACAACACTGTCTTAGGAGCTTTTCTTTATGTAAACATATTATTCATTGAGACAACACATTGTTTTCGTCTTTTCTCTCCATCACCATGAACATTTCCGAAAAGCTGAAGCCATGGCGATAAATCAGGAGAGCTAGTGATGGCAGTGTCCAAGAGGAAAGAAAATCGCAACTACACTGTTAAAACAGAACTTCACCTCATAGCACGCTCCTAGCAAACCATTATTCCGAATGATATCATTCTGTGTCCTTATTTGCTCAAAATGGGAGGAGGCGCCTATCTGGGACACATTATGCATGTCCCAGATAGGCTCCTCCCACTGTTTTGAATGAATCATGACACAGAATGATATCATTCGGAATGGTGCTTAGGTAGCCGTGTGCTATGTGGTGAAGTTCTATTTTAACAGTGTACAATCTCAGTGTCCTGGGCAACCTCACTGTGGATCACCTACCAAGGAGTTGACCTTTGACATTCTAACTTGGAAATTCCACGTTATGCCCGAAGCTTGACCTACTCATACAGCGGTTACAGTCGGAAGGGATTAAAGATACCAGAAAGGATATTTGACAAGCCTACGATCATTTTCAATTTGTTCTTCTGCACTAAAGCATTCATCCTGGGATTTATCAAATTGAAAATCGTTCGAATAACGAAAAAATTCGATATCAACCACGGCCGTGAACGGCGGCTGATTCGACAAGCCTACGAGGCGAACTGCCCGTGACGTCAATCACAGCCGATGCTGTCGATTGGCTGACGGTCTTTTGCGATCAAATTGCAAAATTTGCATGCAAGCTCGCAAGCTTCGCCATGAAATATGTTTTAATTTGACCTGGAGCTAAAATCGTATCTAATCGTTGACACAGAATCCTACCAGAAGTAATGTAGCTGTTGATTGCCAAATTATAATGACGCCGTGATGTTACACGTAAGGTTTGTCTGCCTAGTGTGGCGATATGCTACACGTGCCGCAGGGTAGGACTGCGGATAATTTCGGCCACCTGGGGTTCTTTTGACGTGCGCCGAAAATCTCCGACACACGGTGCTGGAAGCAATGTTTACCTTCCCCACATTGCTGCTGTCCTCGGCCGGGATCGAATCCGCAAACTTGAGCTCAGCAAGCCAACACGTTACCGACTGAGCTACCGAAGAGGCCTTCGGAGGAGGCTGTCTTCTTCTTCTTCTTCGTATGGGATGAGAGTGGTCAGCCGAATTTTTGGCCTGCTACTCTTAAAAAAAACGAAAAAAACGCACATACACAAACACACACACTTCACGTTCACTCATATGTACACAGTCAGCGCGCACTCGTCACGCACTTTACATTGTCTTCATTTCATGCACTTCATATTTACATG
Organism: Ornithodoros turicata; assembly: GCF_037126465.1. Taxonomy (NCBI): domain Eukaryota; kingdom Metazoa; phylum Arthropoda; class Arachnida; order Ixodida; family Argasidae; genus Ornithodoros; species Ornithodoros turicata. Next base: position 36,297,762 of record NC_088205.1, on the reverse strand, counting down.
CTTATTAGCACGGGGCTATTCCATGACAGTGTCACAGGTCGGTGGTCTTCGGTTAGGTTATATGGCATAACGGAGTGTGGGTAATACAATGGTGGTGGTGGTGGCCCCACGGGTGGGGTCAGGGGGTGGTCACAGGTAGGTTCACAGGTTGGTGAGTCCGGATTCCTTGAGGAACTCTACTAGGTATCTCGCTGCTCGTCGACATTGGTTGTGGTTTGGCCATGCGCCAAGGATCTTCTCTAGCGTGAGCGGTCGGCCGTCTAAATTTTTGAGGTCTTGTTCAAGCTTCCTTCTGGGGTTGTCGTAGTTTTTTGCGTTGGAGAAGCACGTGAACATCGTCCTCGGGTACCTTACAAGTCTTGCAGAGGGGGTCGCTTGCGATGTTGACCTTGAACTTGTAAGCTTGGGTAAAGGCTGTGCCCAGGCGAAGTCGGTGTACTTGCGCGGTATCCCTTCTTTTCATGTGTTTGTTACCAGTGTGCTTGAGGTCGCCGTCCATGCGCTTTAACCGTGAGTTTATCCAGTCTGGGCCTTGTAGGTGCTTCTTCATTTCTTCTTGTGCTATGTTCTTGGCTGCCACTTTGATATCGGGCTTGCTGAGGGGGATGCTTGTGATGGTACACTTGGTGTGGGCATCTTTTGCTGCTTTGTCTGCTTCCTCGTTTCCGACGATTCCACAGTGGCTCGGTACCCACTGTATCACCAGCTTGTGGCCTTTTTCCTTTAACTGTCTGTGGGTTGTTAGTACTTCAGTTTTCAGGTCTGCCATAGGGGTTTGCTTGGTTGACTAGACGAAAGCTTCTGAATTCGCTTTTTGCCCATTCAGTTCAATCCTCGCGTTATGTTCATCTAGACTATCGATAGTACCCTCACTCGCAATCTCAATGTTGCGTTTATTTCTGTGTAGACGAAACCTTCTGAATTCGCTTTTTGCCCATTCATCCTCGTGTTTCGTTCATCCGAATTATTGACAGTTTCCTCACTCGCGAATTCAAAGTTTGGATTATTTCTTTTGAAAACGAAATCTTCTGGATTCGCGTTTTGACCATTAAATTCAATGCTCGCGTTATGTTCTTCCTGACTATCGATAGTTCCCTCACTCGCAATCTCAAAGTTTCGTTTATTTCTCTCTAGACGAAAGCTTCTGAATTCGCTTTTCAGCCCATTCAGTTCAATCCTCGTATTTCGTTCATCCAAATTATTGACAGTTTCCTAACTCGCGAATTCAAAGTTTGGATTATTTCTTTTGAAAACGAAATCTTCTGGACTTGCGTTTTGCCCATTCGATTTAATCCTCGTGTTTCGTTCATCCAGACTATCGATAGTTTTCTCACTCGCAATCTCAAAGTTTCGTTTATTTCTGTGTAGACGAAAGCTTCTGAATTCGCTTTTTGCCCATTCAGTTCAATCCTCGTGTTTCGTTCATCCAAATTATTGACAATTTCCTCACTCGTGAATTCAAAGATCGAATTATTTCTTTTGAAAACGAAATCTTCTGGACTCGCGTTTTCCCCCTTCAATTCAATCCTCGCGTTATGTTCATCCAGACTATCGATTGTTCCCTCACTCGCAATCTCAAAGCTTCGTTTATTTCTCTGTAGACGAAACCTTCGGAATTCGCTTTTTGCCCATTCAGTTCAATCCTCGTGTTTCGTTCATCCAAATTATTGACAGTTTCCTCACTCGCGAATCCACAGTTTGGATTATTTCTTTTGAAAACGAAATCTTCTGGATTCGCGTTTTGCCCATTCAATTCAATCCTCGCGTTATGTTCATCCAGACTATCGATAGTTCCCTTACTCGCAATCTCAAAGCTTCGTTTATTTCTCTGTAGACGAAACCTTCTGAATTCACTTTTGCCCATTCTGTTCAATCCTTATGTTTCGTTCATGCAAATTATTGACAGTTTCTTCACTCGCGAATTCAAAGTTTGGATTATTTCTTTTGAAAACGAAATCTTCTGGATTCGCGTCTTGCCCATTAAATTCAATCCTCGCGTTATGTTTATCCAGACTATCGGTAGTTCTCTCACTCGCAATCTCAAAATTTTGTTTATTTCTCTCTAGACGAAACCTTCTGAATCCGCTTTTTAGCCCATTCAGTTCAATCCTCGTATTTCGTTCATCCAAATTATTGACAGTTTCCAAACTCGCGAATTCAAACTTTGGATTATTTCTTTTGAAAACAAAATCTTCTGGATTCGCGTTTTGCCCATTCAATTCAATCCTCGCGTTATGTTCATCCAGACTATCGATAGTTCCCTCACTCGCAATTTCAAAGTTTCTTTTATTTCTCTGTAGACGAAACCTTCTGAATTCGCTTTTTGCCCATTCAGTTCAATCCTCGTGTTTCGTTCATCCAAATTATTGACAGTTTCCTCACTCGCGAATTCACAGTTTGGATTATTTCTTTTGCAAACGAAATCTTCTGGATTCGCGTTTTGCCCATTCAATTCAATCCTCGCGTTATGTTCATCCACACTATCGATAGTTTACTCACTCGCAATCTCAAAGTTTCTTTTATTTCTCTGTAGACGAAAGCGTCTGAATTCGCTTTTTGCCCATTAAGTTCAATCCTCGTGTTTCGTTCATCCAAATTATTGACAGTTTCCTCACTCGCGAATTCAAAGTTTCGATTATTTCTGTTGAAAACGAAATACTCGGGATTCGCGTTTTGCCCATTCAGTTCAATCCTCGCGTTATGTTCATCCAGACTATCGATAGTTCCCTCACTCGCAATCTCAAAGCTTCGTTTATTTCTCTGTAGACGAAACCTTCTGAATTCGCTTTTTGCCCATTCAGTTCAATCCTCGTGTTTTCTTCATCCAAATTATTGACAGTTTCCTCACTCGCGAATAAAAACTTTGGATTATTTCTTTCGAAAACGAAATCTTCTGGATTCGCGTTTTGCCCATTAAATTCAATGCTCGCGTTATGGTCTTCCAGACTATCGATAGTTCCCTCACTCGCAATCTCAAAGCTTCGTTTATTTCTCTGTAGACGAAACCTTCTAAATTCGCTTTTTGCCTATTCAATTGAATCCTCGTGTTTCGTTCATCCAAATTATTGACAGTTTCTTCACTCGCGAATTCAAAGTTTGGATTATTTCTTTTGAAAACGAAATCTTCTGGATTCGCGTCTTGCCCATTAAATTCAATCCTCGCGTTATGTTTATCCAGACTATCGGTAGTTCTCTCACTCGCAATCTCAAAATTTTGTTTATTTCTCTCTAGACGAAACCTTCTGAATCCGCTTTTTAGCCCATTCAGTTCAATCCTCGTATTTCGTTCATCCAAATTATTGACAGTTTCCAAACTCGCGAATTCAAACTTTGGATTATTTCTTTTGAAAACAAAATCTTCTGGATTTGCGTTTTGCCCATTGAATTCAATCCTCGCGTTATGTTCATCCAGGCTATCGATAGTTCCCTCACTCGAAATCTCAAAGTTGCGTTTAGTTCTCTGTTGACGAAACCTTCGAAATTCGCTTTTTGCCCATTCAGTTCAACCCTCGTGTTTCGTTCATCCAGACTATCGATAGTTTTCTCACTCGCAATCTCAAAGTTTCTTTTATTTCTCTGTAGACGAAAGCGTCTGAATTCGCTTTTTGCCAATTCAGTTCAATCCTCGTGTTTCGTTCATCCAGACTATCGATAGTTCCCTCACTCGCAATCTCAAAGTTTCGTTTATTTTATCGTAGACGAAACCTTCTGAATTCGCCTTTTTCCCATTCACTTCAATCCTCGTGTTTCGTTCATCCAAATATTGACAGTTTCCACACTCGCGAATTCAAAATTTGGATTATTTCTTTTGAAAACGAAATCTTCTGGATTCGCGTTTTGCCCATTCAATTCAATCCTCGCGTTATGTTCATCCAGACTATCGATAGTTCCCTCACTCGCAATCTCAAAGTTTCGTTTATTTTATCGTAGACGAAACCTTCTGAATTCGCCTTTTTCCCATTCACTTCAATCCTCGTGTTTCGTTCATCCAAATATTGACAGTTTCCACACTCGCGAATTCAAAGTTTGGATTATTTCTTTAGAAAACGAAATCTTCTGGATTCGCGTTTTGCCCATTCAATTCAATCCTCGCGCTATGTTCATAAAGAGTATCGATAGTTGCCTCACTCGCAATCTCAAAGTTCCTTTTGTAGACTGTAGACGAAACCTTCTGAATTCGCTTTTTGCCCATTCAGTTCAATCCTCGTGTTTCGTTCATCCAAATTATTGACAGTTTCCTCACTCGCGAATTCAAAGTTTGGATTAAATACTTTTGCAAACGAAACTTTCTGGATTCGCGTTTTGCCCATTCAATTCAATCCTCGCGTTATGTTCATCCACACTATCGATAGTTTCCTCACTCGCAATCTCAAAGTTTCTTTTATTTCTCTGTAGACGAAAGCTTGTGAATTCGCTTTTTGCCCATTCAGTTCAATCCTCGTGTTTCGTTCATCCAAATTATTGACAGTTTCCTCACTCGCGGATAAAAACTTTGGATTATTTCTTTTGAAAACGAAATCTTCTGGATTCGCGTTTTGCCCATTAAATTCAATGCTCGCGTTATGTTCTTCCAGACTATCGATAGCTCCCTCACTCACAATCTCAAAGCTTCGTTTATTTCTCTGTAGACGAAACCTTCTAAATTCGCTTTTTGCCTATTCAATTGAATCCTCGTGTTTCGTTCATCCAACTTATTGACAGTTTCTTCACTCGCGAATTCACAGTTTGGATTATTTCTTTTGAAAACGAAATCTTCTGGATTCGCATTTTGCCCATTCAATTCAATCCTCGCGTTATGTTCATCCAGACTATCGATAGTTCCCTTACTCGCAATCTCAAAGCTTCATTTATTTCTCTGTAGACGAAACCTTCTGAATTCACTTTTGCCCATTCTGTTCAATCCTTGTGTTTCGTCCATCAAAATTATTGACAGTTTCCTCACTCGCGAATTCAAAGTTTGGATTATTTCTTTAGAAAACGAAATCTTCTGGATTCGCGTTTTGCCCATTCAATTCAATCCTCGCGCTATGTTCATAAAGAGTACCGATAGTTGCCTCACTCGCAATCTCGAAGTTCCTTTTATTTCTCTGTAGACGAAACCTTCTGAATTCGCTTTTTGCCCATTCAGTTCAATCCTCGTGTTTCGTTCATCCAAATTATTGACAGTTTCCTCACTCACTATTTCAAAGTTTGGATTATTTCTTTTGAAAACGAAATCTTCTGGATTCGCGTTTTGCCCATTCACTTCAATCCTCGCGTGATGTTCTTCCACACCATCGGTAGTTCTCTCACTCGCAATCTCAAAGTTTCGTTTATTTCTCTCTAGCCGAAACCTTCTGAATTCGCTTGTTGCGCATTCAGTTCAATCCTCGTGTTTTCTTCATCCAAATTATTGACAGTTTCCTCACTCGCGGATAAAAACTTTGGATTATTTCTTTTGAAAACGAAATCTTCTGGATTCGCGTTTTGCCCATTAAATTCAATGCTCGCGTTATGTTCTTCCAGACTATCGATAGTTCCCTCACTCGCAATCTCAAAGCTTCGTTTATTTCTCTGTAGACGAAACCTCCTAAATTCGCTTTTTGCCTATTCAATTGAATCCTCGTGTTTCGTTCATCCAAATTATTGACAGTTTCTTCACTCGCGAATTCAAAGTTTGGATTATTTCTTTTGAAAACGAAATCTTCTGGATTCGCGTCTTGCCCATTAAATTCAATCCTCGCGTTATGTTTATGCAGACTATCGGTAGTTCCCTCACTCGCAATCTCAAAATTTTGTTTATTTCTCTCTAGACGAAACCTTCTGAATTCGCTTTTTAGCCCATTCAGTTCAATCCTCGTATTTCGTTCATCCAAATTATTGACAGTTTCCTAACTCGCGAATTCAAACTTTGGATTATTTCTTTTGAAAACAAAATCTTCTGGATTTGCGTTTTGCCCATTGAATTCAATCCTCGCGTTATGTTCATCCAGGCTATCGATAGTTCCCTCACTCGAAATCTCAAAGTTGCGTTTAGTTCTCTGTTGACGAAACCTTCGAAATTCGCTTTTTGCCCATTCAGTTCAACCCTCGTGTTTCGTTCATCCAGACTATCGATAGTTTTCTCACTCGCAATCTCAAAGTTTCTTTTATTTCTCTGTAGACGAAAGCGTCTGAATTCGCTTTTTGCCAATTCAGTTCAATCCTCGTGTTTCGTTCATCCAGACTATCGATAGTTCCCTCACTCGCAATCTCAAAGTTTCGTTTATTTTATCGTAGACGAAACCTTCTGAATTCGCCTTTTTCCCATTCACTTCAATCCTCGTGTTTCGTTCATCCAAATATTGACAGTTTCCTCACTCGCGAATTCAAAGTTTGGATTATTTCTTTTGAAAACGAAATCTTCTGGATTCGCGTTTTGCAGATTTAATTCAATCCTCGCGTTATGTTCATCCAGACTATCGGTAGTTCCCTCACTCGCAATCTCAAAATTTTGTTTATTTCTCTCTAGACGAAACCTTCTGAATTCGCTTTTTAGCCCATTCAGTTCAATCCTCGTATTTCGTTCATCCAAATTATTGACAGTTTCCTAACTCGCGAATTCAAACTTTGGATTATTTCTTTTGAAAACGAAATCTTCTGGACTCGCGTTTTCCCCATTCAATTCAATCCTCGCGTTATGTTCATCCAGACTATCGATAGTTCCCTCACTCGCAATCTCAAAGTTTCTTTTATTTCTCTGTAGACGAAACCTTCTGAATTCGCTTTTTGCCCATTCAGTTCAATCCTCGTGTTTCGTTCATCCAAATTATTGACAGTTTCCTCACTCGCGAATTCACAGTTTGGATTATTTCTTTTGAAAACGAAATCTTCTGGATTCGCGTTTTGCCCATTCAATTCAATCCTCGCGTTATGTTCATCCAGACTATCGATAGTTCCCTTACTTGCAATCTCAAAGCTTCATTTATTTCTCTGTAGACGAAACCTTCTGAATTCACTTTTATCCATTCTGTTCAATCCTTGTGTTTCGTCCATCAAAATTATTGACAGTTTCCTCACTCGCGAATTCAAAGTTTGGATTATTTCTTTAGGAAACGAAATCTTCTGGATTCGCGTTTTGCCCATTCAATTCAATCCTCGCGCTATGTTCATAAAGAGTATCGATAGTTGCCTCACTCGCAATCTCAAAGTTACGTTTATTTCTGTGTAGACGAAACCTTCTGAATTCGCTTTTTGCCCATTCAGTTCAATCCTCGTATTTCGTTCATCCAAATTATTGACAGTTTCCTCACTCGCGAATTCTAAGTTTGGATTATTTCTTTTGAAAACAAAATCTTCTGGATTCGCGTTTTGCCCATTGAATTCAACTCTCGTGTTATGTTCATCCAGACTATCGATAGTTTTCTCACTCGCAATCTCAAAGTTTCTTTTATTTCTCTGTAGACGAAAGCGTCTGAATTCGCTTTTTGCCAATTCAGTTCAATCCTCGTGTTTCGTTCATCCAGACTATCGATAGTTCCCTCACTCGCAATCTCAAAGTTTCGTTTATTTTATCGTAGACGAAACCTTCTGAATTCGCCTTTTTCCCATTCACTTCAATCCTCGTGTTTCGTTCATCCAAATATTGACAGTTTCCTCACTCGCGAATTCAAAGTTTGGATTATTTTTTTGAAAACGAAATCTTCTGGATTCGCGTTTTGCAGATTTAATTCAATCCTCGTGTTTCGTTCATCCAGACTATCGATAGTTTTCTCACTCGCAATCTCAAAGTTTCTTTTATTTCTCTGTAGACGAAAGCGTCTGAATTCGCTTTTTGCCCATTAAGTTCAATCCTCGTGTTTCGTTCATCTAAATTATTGACAGTTTCCTCACTCGCCAATTCAAAGTTTGGATTATTTCTTTTGAAAACGAAATCTTCTGAATTCGCTTTTTGCCCATTCAATTCAATCCTCGCGTTATGTTCATCCAGACTATCGATAGTTCCCTCACTCGCAATCTCAAAGCTTCGTTTATTTCTGTGTAGACGAAACCTTCTGAATTCGCTTTTTGCCCATTCAGTTCAATCCTCGTGTTTTCTTCATCCAAATTATTGACAGTTTCCTCACTCGCGGATAAAAACTTTGGATTATTTCTTTTGAAAACGAAATCTTCTGGATTCGCGTTTTGCCCATTAAATTCAATGCTCGCGTTATGTTCTTCCAGACTATCGATAGTTCCCTCAATCGCAATCTCAAAGCTTCGTTTATTTCTCTGTAGACGAAACCTCCTAAATTCGCTTTTTGCCTATTCAATTGAATCCTCGTGTTTCGTTCATCCAAATTATTGACAGTTTCTTCACTCGCGAATTCAAAGTTTGGATTATTTCTTTTGAAAACGAAATCTTCTGGATTCGCGTCTTGCCCATTAAATTCAATCCTCGCGTTATGTTTATGCGGACTATCGGTAGTTCTCTCACTCGCAATCTCAAAATTTTGTTTATTTCTCTCTAGACGAAACCTTCTGAATTCGCTTTTTAGCCCATTCAGTTCAATCCTCGTATTTCGTTCCTCCAAATTATTGACAGTTTCCTAACTCGCGAATTCAAACTTTGGATTATTTCTTTTGAAAACAAAATCTTCTGGATTTGCGTTTTGCCCATTGAATTCAATCCTCGCGTTATGTTCATCCAGGCTATCGATAGTTCCCTCACTCGAAATCTCAAAGTTGCGTTTAGTTCTCTGTTGACGAAACCTTGGAAATTCGCTTTTTGCCCATTCAGTTCAACCCTCGTGTTTCGTTCATCCAGACTATCGATAGTTTTCTCACTCGCAATCTCAAAGTTTCTTTTATTTCTCTGTAGACGAAAGCGTCTGAATTCGCTTTTTGCCAATTCAGTTCAATCCTCGTGTTTCGTTCATCCAGACTATCGATAGTTCCCTCACTCGCAATCTCAAAGTTTCGTTTATTTTATCGTAGACGAAACCTTCTGAATTCGCCTTTTTCCCATTCACTTCAATCCTCGTGTTTCGTTCATCCAAATATTGACAGTTTCCTCACTCGCGAATTCAAAGTTTGGATTATTTCTTTTGAAAACGAAATCTTCTGGATTCGCGTTTTGCAGATTTAATTCAATCCTCGCGTTATGTTCATCCAGACTATCGATAGTTCCCTCACTCGCAATCTCAAAGTTTCGTTTATTTCTGTGTAGACGAAACCTTCTGAATTCGCTTTTTGCCCATTCAGTTCAATCCTCGTGTTTCGTTCATCCAAATTATTGACAATTTCCTCACTCGTGAATTCAAAGATCGAATTATTTCTTTTGAAAACGAAATCTTCTGGACTCGCGTTTTCCCCATTCAATTCAATCCTCGCGTTATGTTCATCCAGACTATCGATAGTTCCCTCACTCGCAATCTCAAAGTTTCTTTTATTTCTCTGTAGACGAAACCTTCTGAATTCGCTTTTTGCCCATTCAGTTCAATCCTCGTGTTTCGTTCATCCAAATTATTGACAGTTTCCTCACTCGCGAATTCACAGTTTGGATTATTTCTTTTGAAAACGAAATCTTCTGGATTCGCGTTTTGCCCATTCAATTCAATCCTCGCGTTATGTTCATCCAGACTATCGATAGTTCCCTTACTCGCAATCTCAAAGCTTCATTTATTTCTCTGTAGACGAAACCTTCTGAATTCACTTTTATCCATTCTGTTCAATCCTTGTGTTTCGTCCATCAAAATTATTGGCAGTTTCCTCACTCGCGAATTCAAAGTTTGGATTACTTCTTTAGGAAACGAAATCTTCTGGATTCGCGTTTTGCCCATTCAATTCAATCCTCGCGCTATGTTCATAAAGAGTATCGATAGTTGCCTCACTCGCAATCTCAAAGTTACGTTTATTTCTGTGTAGACGAAACCTTCTGAATTCGCTTTTTGCCCATTCAGTTCAATCCTCGTATGTCGTTCATCCAAATTATTGACAGTTTCCTCACTCGCGAATTCTAAGTTTGGATTATTTCTTTTGAAAACAAAATCTTCTGGATTCGCGTTTTGCCCATTGAATTCAACTCTCGTGTTATGTTCATCCAGACTATCGATAGTTTTCTCACTCGCAATCTCAAAGTTTCTTTTATTTCTCTGTTCACGAAAGCGTCTGAATTCGCTTTTTGCCAATTCAGTTCAATCCTCGTGTTTCGTTCATCCAGACTATCGATAGTTCCCTCACTCGCAATCTCAAAGTTTCGTTTATTTTATCGTAGACGAAACCTTCTGAATTCGCCTTTTTCCCATTCACTTCAATCCTCGTGTTTCGTTCATCCAAATATTGACAGTTTCCTCACTCGCGAATTCAAAGTTTGGATTATTTTTTTGAAAACGAAATCTTCTGGATTCGCGTTTTGCAGATTTAATTCAATCCTCGTGTTTCGTTCATCCAGACTATCGATAGTTTTCTCACTCGCAATCTCAAAGTTTCTTTTATTTCTCTGTAGACGAAAGCGTCTGAATTCGCTTTTTGCCCATTAAGTTCAATCCTCGTGTTTCGTTCATCTAAATTATTGACAGTTTCCTCACTCGCCAATTCAAAGTTTGGATTATTTCTTTTGAAAACGAAATCTTCTGAATTCGCTTTTTGCCCATTCAATTCAATCCTCGCGTTATGTTCATCCAGACCATCGATAGTTTCCTCTCTCGCAATCTCAAAGTTTCTTTTATTTCTCTGTAGACGAAAGCTTCTGAATTCGCTTTTTGCCCATTCAGTTCAATCCTCGTGTTTCGTCCATCCAAATATTGACAGTTTCCTCACTCGCGAATTCAAAGTTTGGATTATTTCTTTTGAAAACGAAATCTTCTGGATTCGCGTTTTGCCCATTCAATTCAATCCTCGCGTTATGTTCATCCAGACTATCGATAGTTCCCTTACTCGCAATCTCACAGCTTCGTTTATTTCTCTGTAGACGAAACCTTCTGAATTCACTTTTGCCCATTCTGTTCAATCTTTATGTTTCGTTCATGCAAATTATTGACAGTTTCCTCACTCACTATTTCAATGTTTGGATTATTTCTTTTGAAAACGAAATCTTCTGGACTCGCATTTTGCCCATTCACTTCAATCCTCGCGAGATGTTCTTCCACACTATCGGTAGTTCTCTCACTTGCAATCTCAAAGTTTCGTTTATTTCTCTCTAGACGAAACCTTCTGAATTCGCTTTTTGCGCATTCAGTTCAATCCTCGTGTTTCGTTCATCCAAATTATTGACAGTTTCCTCACTCGCGAATTCAAAGTTTGGATTATTTCTTTTGCAAACGAAATCTTCTGGATTCGCGTTTTGCCCATTCAATTCAATCCTCGCGTTATGTTCATCCACACTATCGATAGTTTCCTCACTCGCAATCTCAAAGTTTCTTTTATTTCTCTGTAGACGAAAGCGTCTGAATTCGCTTTTTGCCCATTAAGTTCAATCCTCGTGTTTCGTTCATCCAAATTATTGACAGTTTCCTCACTCGCGAATTCAAAGTTTCGATTATTTCTGTTGAAAACGAAATACTCGGGATTCGCGTTTTGCCCATTCAGTTCAATCCTCGCGTTAT